>NW_028288722.1:2721352-3401691 GCF_059628265.1 Tinamus guttatus | reverse complement strand
GGTAGCGCCGAGGGCCGCAGCTCTGCGCTGACACATGCTGGCCCGCCCGTGCAGAGCCCCTCATGGCACTTGCGGTGGTTCACGGGTGTCCCCAGCCCCTGTGCTGAGAGGGAACGGAGCAGA
Source organism: Tinamus guttatus (assembly GCF_059628265.1). Classification (NCBI taxonomy): domain Eukaryota; kingdom Metazoa; phylum Chordata; class Aves; order Tinamiformes; family Tinamidae; genus Tinamus; species Tinamus guttatus. Next base: position 3,401,568 of record NW_028288722.1, on the reverse strand, counting down.
GCCCCGCGAAGCGGGCCGGGAGCCCCTGGTAGAGCTGGCGCCCCCCGCGCACCCAGCCCCGAGGTCATGCAGACAGGTGGGGGAGGGAACAGCCACTTTGTGGCAAGCAGGCCAATTTTAAGAAGGAAAGGGAGCTAAATGTGAGGATAGGGCCCCCTCGGCTGCGAGGGCCAGGGGGTCTTCAGCTGCACAGACCCAAGTGAGCAGCTCCAGAGCTGCTGTGGGAGCCCCTGGGCCCCCCCCTGTCTGGTGACCCTTGGCCAGCAGGTACCTCCCTGGGCACTGCACGTGTTTACTCCGTGTGTGTGCGCAGCCCTCCTCTGTCACTGAGCGTTGGCTCGTGCAGCTGCAGGGGGCAGCCCTGTTCCCCTGCGCCCCGTCGCAGCGCTCGGAGCAAGCCGCTCCGGCTCCATCCCTGGCTCCGTCCCCACTGCCCCCGCGCTGCAGCGTCCACCTCCCTCCTGCACCCGCCGCTCCGCTGCCTTGGAGCCCAGCCTTGGGACAGACGCAGTTAAGGTGCCACGAGGGTGGGGACGGTCCCCTGTCTTGCGGTGGTGGGGAGAGCTGAGCACCAGCAAGCTGCTGGGTGGTGGTGGGGAGCAGCACCAGCAGCAGCTTCCTCAAGGGGCCGCTTGGTACTCACTGACTTGTCTCTTGTTCCCTCCCAGGGCGGTAAACGGCTTCGATCAAGGTCCCGCTGGCCTGGGCTCCTCCAGACCGTCGTCGGCACCGGGCATGCTCCCCCTGAGCGTATGAGCCGCGGGCAGCCCGTGCTCGGACTCGCAATTGCTTTTCTCAAGCCACCACGAGCAGAAGCGCTTCGGATTCCTCCCCCGTGCCGCCCCGGGCACATTCCGGCCGCGCCGCAGCCCCCGGCCGCAGGGCCCTGCGCCGCAGCCCTTCATGCCATGTTAATACAACTTATTTCTCCTATCGCTGTAGCAGCTGCTCTCTGCCTTGGCCACACGCTGCGTGTTGCACAAGCTGAGACGTGTAGTGCTCTGGTTCACAGGACGCGGGGGGTCTCTCCAGCCCAAACGTGGTCGGGTGGCGCTCGACCCGTCACTTTATCTCTTCTAGTGTAGGTTTAGCATGATCCAGATGTTGAGCGGTTCCTCCAAAACGAAGCCTTCGCCCTCTCCCTGCTCCAGTACCCAGGTGCTTAAGAGGTGCAGGGGCTGCTGGTGCAGCACAGCTCCCACTCCTCCACAGCAGGGCAGGACAGGGCTGGGAGAGGGGTTTGCTCAGCCCTCTGCACCCCGGCCTTGGCTGCAGCCTCAGCAGCTGCCTAAGTGACTGCCTGGGGCTGGGGCCACGCGTGTCCCTGTCCCCATCTCTGGGGGAGAGCAGGGGCCCTGCGGCCACACACAGGGCTGGGGGCGGCAGCGAGGGCCCCCGGCCAGCAGCGCTGCGTGGGGCCAAGGGCCGCGCCGGGACGAGCGGCCGCGGGGCGTTCGGCAGCTCTGATGAGCTCGTGTTCCCCGGCCCCCTGCGCCCCTCCCGTTACCAAACAAATGTAACCTGCCTGTATCCGTAAAACTTAAAACACCTCCAAAGCAGAGACTCCTCGAGAGCTTTAGGAAGCTGCAAATCCACTTGGCTTCACTGCCCCTGGGCACCCCCCCTCCCAGAACCGTGTAGGCATCCAACCCATGTTCAGATCTCTGTACCATATGACTGGATTTTACAGTGTCACCTATGGGCTTCTGTGACAGTTTTGGGCGACTGTGTACCTTGTGGGTTTTTCAGGCAATGTTATTTGTGCGATTTTTTGCTGTCTTTATGTGCCTCAGAGTTGGTGGATTTTAAAATGAACCAGCAAACCCAGCTGGGGTTTGGTCTGTGGGTTTAAAAATCTTCCTTCCCTATCGGTCCAGTCACATTTATTTGGCTCCACAGCTCCAAGTTGGTTTATTTACAACTGCTGAGAGAAAAACCCGTGTTTGCCCCAGCAGGAGGGAGGGGGAGAGTCCCCAGTTACCATTGGGTTTTGTACGTTCCTCTTTCTGTGCATCCTTGGCTGCATTTGACTGTTTACATTTGTTTTATTGTACATAGGTTTGTAAACATAATATCTTTGCCTAAGATCTTTGTACATAACTTGGGCTTTGTAGTTTATTTATTCAGAATCTATATGGCATGTTTCAATAGGACAGTGTACTGTACCACAGTGGTGACACCGATCATGTGGGTTAAAAAATCCGAGGGAGTAATCTTCCAAAAATAAAGTTCTTTTAATGTGGAAGGAGTGGATTTTGCAGGAAGGGGGTGTGTGGCTGTGCTGTGTCCTGTTCTCCGGGTCGGTCCCTGGGTGGGGGGGACAAGGGAGTTGATGGTGGAAGGAGGGGGGTTCCCTGGTGCCTGGTCGTGACCCAGAGCCTCCTATGCAAGAATCCTGTTCCTCCCTTGTAGCCTTGGTGGCTCTGGGGGTTTGGGTCTTCCCAAGGAGGTGGCTGCCAGCAGGTTTTGTCACCGATGCTGAGCTTAAGGTGTTAAGCTGCTATTTTTATACTTCTGTTTTTCACCCATAACGCCTGGTGAAGGCATTAGGCCTGTCACCTTTGTATTAAGCCCCTTTTTACTCGTCCACTGCCCCTGCAGGGCAGACCCTGGCACCGGGATCATGCTCAGCCCCAGCTCGCGCGGTTTTGGGTCCATATGGCTGCTGCGTCTATGCCAAGAAAAGGACAACACTAGTTAAAGGCAGAAACTGAGGCCAAAGAAGGGGGTGCCCCTGTGCAATGGTCCAGAACAGCAGTGCTGGGTTCCCGATCTCCCTCTGACAGCAACGTGCAGCTGCAGCACGAGGTCTGGCCCCACGGCCAGGCCGCCTCTGCTCTGCATAGGTCACAAGAAAAGCAAAAAACCCAAAAGCAGTAAGAAGGGAAGAGGCAGCGTCCAGTCAGACTCTTGTTTATTAAGGTCTATGCCAGCCTCAGGAGATAGCTCTTCCTGGAAGTAAACAGAGCAGGCGGCTACATCTATAACAAATAAATTTATTGTCTAGAAATATCGGTATACAAGAAAACAAGATATTTGAAGCCAGATGCCTGGTGGTCAACAGCCAGTTTGATTAAAAGTATCCAAACACACACAAAAAAACTCTTTGCAACACATGTAAAAGCTTTTAACCAGAAAGGAAATCCATGTTGTTTCCAGCATGTGGCAGAGGAAATTTCCTAGTCAACACTGATTTATTGTCACTAATACCAATAATGCACTTGGACTAGGAAGGTACATGATATGAAGCACAGTCGAAATTACTACATTAAATCATTGTTATATAGGCAAATTATATATGTAACGTTGTCGTAGTACTGTGGTGTCTAGTGAAAAGATTCCCATCCTTTTCACACATCCACGCATTGCTCTGGCTGCCCGTGGACCAGCCCCGCGGCTGGCTAAGGCATCGCGGGGGCCTTAGGTCACGGTGCAGCTACTTGGCTCCTCTATGTCCTGAACACTGCTCAGCCATACATTAACAAATTAATTTTGCCTGTGTCGTGTGTTTATTGTCCCCCGGTGGTCACATGATACTAGCCTTACCATATATACACAGATGGGTTGCGGGTGGCGATAAGCAGGTCTCTACCGACGCAGAATCCTGTACAGATGAGGAGCAGCGACGCTAGTTCAGGTCCCCTGTACTGCATGAACATGGAACGGGTGCTGAGAACACTTCAACTTGATACTGCAGGTTAAAAAAAAACGGCCACTACTCAGTCATCCTTCCCTCCTAACACTGCACTTGCTGATTGTGTGCGGATTGCACCAAGTAGGAGCAAAGATACAGGTGTAGGTTGGTCTTCAATGAGCCAATAGAGACAGCACGGCCAACGGCTGCCTGAACACAGAAGAAATGGGAGGATGGAGTCTGCATAGCATGCATAGTCACGCCAAGGGGGTCTGTCCCAACCACCTACCCTCTGGAGTGACGTGTCTGTATTGATAAAGGTTTATTATTATTATTTATTTATTTTTAAGCCCGTAGTGCCCCCTGGCCCAGCGCACAGGGTGGCTGCACAAATAGCGTTAGTGTCCCCGTAGCCCAGTGTGCCTGGCGGTCCTGGGATGCATAGAGTCCCCCCCGCCCAGTGGGCACGGAGAGAGGGGAGGGCTCCAAGAAAGTCCACAGGGACCCCTCGCCCCGGCCCAGTGGCCTATAGGGCCACTGTCACCATGTGCAAGTCGGTCCAGGGATCTCACAGATACCCATAGGGCTCCCTGTTCCCATGCAAAAGGTGGTCCCTGAGGGCCCCACCAAGGCCTACTGACCCCCCCGCCATACCCTTGCCAACGGCAGCCCCCGGAGGCCGCATTGATGCCCATAGGGCCTCCACGGGCCCCATGAGCATGGAGGCCCTGTGAGACCGCAGGGAAACCCTTAGGGACCCACCTCCCCGCCCCATGCGCATGGAGGCTCCTTGGGGCTGCACAGAGGCCCACAGGGACCTGCCATCCCTGTGCCCATGGAGGTCCCGGGTGGGGCTGTACACAGGTCCATAGGGCTCCCCTGTTCCTATGTGCCTGGAGTCCCCATGGGGCTGCATGGAGGCCTGTAGAGCCCCTCTGTTCCCTTTGCGTACGGAGCCCCCAGGGACCTGCAGGAGCAGAGAACCTGTAGGGGCTGCCTCCCCCTCCATGTGCATGGAGGGCCCTGAGGGCTGCACAGAGGCCCCTAGGGCCCCACCACACCTGTGTGCACAGAGGCCCTGGGTGACGGCACGGTCACCCCTAAGGACCCCCCTCCCATTCCCATTTGCACAGGGGCCGCTGGAGGCCACACAGAGGCCCCTTGGGACCCCCCCCAAGCCCCGTGCACAGAGAGGCCCCTGGCGTGGGGTGAGCCACACCAAGGCTCGTAGGGTCACCCCAGCCCAATCGTATGGATACCCCAGGGGGGCCGCAGTGAGGCCTGTGGGTGCACCAAGGCCCTGTGGCACCACGGAGAGGCCCATAAGGCCCCATTCAACCCCGTGCGCATGGAGGCCCGGTGGGGGGGGGCATGGAGGCCCCTTGGGACCCACTTTCTGCCCACCCTGCTCCAGTCCGGTGCACCCGGAGGCCCTGGGAGGCCACACGGAGCCAGCACCTTCCCCAGCAAAGAGTACATCTGCGTAAGCCATGCGCTGCCAGCTTCTCCAGGAGAAGGCAGTGGGAGGCTGTGTCGAAGGCCTTACTGGAGTCTAAGCAGACCACATCCACACCTTTTCTCTCATCCACTGGGCGGGTGGTCATAGAAGGAGATCAGGTTGGTTGGGCCAGCAGGACTTGCCTTTTATGAACTCCTGTTGACTCGGCATGGTCCCATGCTGGGTGATTGTCCCCAGGATGATCTGCTCCATAACTTCCCCAATACTGCAGTCAGGCTGATAGGCCCGTAGTTCCCCAGATCCTCCATCCGACCCTTCTTTTAGATGAGCATCACATTGCCCAGTCTCTAGTCATCTCGGACCGCAACTGTTGACCAGGACCAGTGATAGATGATGGAGATAGGCTTGGCGAGTACTTCCACCAGTTCCCTCAGAACCTTTGGCTCGATTCCATCTGGCCCCATAGATTTGTGAGTGTCCAAGCGGAGTAGCAGATCACTGACTGTTTCCTCCTGAATTATGGGTGGTCGATTCTGCTCCATAGACGGTTCATGCTGCTCCATAGACACCATAGATGTCTTCTGGCTTAGGGGACCCTGTACCTTGAGGATAACTGATCTGGATAGTAAAGACTGAAGCAAAGAAGGCATTAAGTACCTCAGTCTAATCCTTGTCCTTAGTGACAATGTTCCCATCATGCCAGTTCGCTTCATGCCAGAGTGACAACATCCTTGGGATCAACACATCCCTTAGGAGCATGGCTAGTCTGTGCTGTGCATTGTTGGTGAAGGAAAGGTATTGGAAAAGGGCTCATAAATGGGTTATGGTGCTTGACAGCAGATGAGCTGTCTCACCTTGTTATGCCTTATATACTTCTAGCTTAAGAAAAGTGATATCACCCTCTTGAGTGAAGCATGAAGAGATCTGTTCCTGCCACCAAATGAAGGTGAGAGATTGCTGGTGCTGATATAGAGCGTGCAGAAGTTTGTTTCCCAAAGAAAGGAAAACATGTGCTGACACCAACCAGCCTCTCACACTTATCTTCAGGGTCATGAAAGACTTCCCAGTGGAGCACTCATATGCCTCTGTTTTGCCCCCTATACCAGATGTGTATTTCTTAGAAAGGAATGTCAAATATCTAAACACCTATTTTTTATACTATTTTTTTAAGTGAAATGGAGAGTTAGGAGAAGAAGAAAGAAAGGAGAAAACTACAGAGGAGGTACAAAAACTTACACTGCCCATATTGCAGTGCTGCAGCTACTGCCAGAGGAAGAGGCTGCTTGTATTTCTGGGTTTGATCATTTATTTACTAAAAGAGAAACTTTATATAAAGGGCAGGCCTATGCATGGGGTACATGCCAGCTCTCTACCATGAGTTAATAACCAAACCAGGTCTCTTTTTATCATATTACTTTCTATATTTAATAATACTATGGTGTGGGGGTGGAGGTGTTTAGGTAACCAAGATTCATGCTGCACAGAGACCTACACATATATTTTACACAACTTTACCAAATAAAATATGTGCAATTGTATTTTATATGCTAAAAATAAATGTTTGGTGCATAGGTAAATGTACACCCACCTGCCCACATCTGCATTGCATCTGAAATATACAATTCAGTGCATATATGCTACACACACAGGGGTTGAATCTGTCATACAAGTAGCGCATTGAGATACATGGAGACAAATAAGGAGATGTACATTTCCTGGCATATTTCCTGGCATGGTTTTATGTGCAAGAGATATTCAGAGGCTTACTAATGACTAATAGTTCTCTTGATTCATACTTACCAGAGTTTCACCAGTTGCATATTTAGACACACTAGTCATACCGGGAGAGTTCACAAAACTTTTCTCTATATTTTAAACTACTTGTAAATGTCTCCAAATAGAAAGTGAAAAACATTAAAATATCACAGCCTGCTTTTGACCACATTTTGTAGCCACTGATCAACAGGCATGAGCTATATCCACTGCACTTGTCAGTAAGGAACCTGATTTACACAGTTCGGCCATCCCAAGGCTGCCAATTGACCCTAGGGGTTCCAGGAAATAAGTCAGATATTAGCCAGAAGCAGTACCCGAGGAGAGAGGGATGGAGGACACTGTGGTCACCATCACTTCTCCTCCTTATGAGCAGAAGCAGCCCTACTGCTCACCCCAGCCACCACTGCCAGGCTGGGGCAAGGGGACGAAGGCCTTCAGCCATGGTGATGGGCTCCAGTCCTCCAGCACACAGCCCATCAGAGCATTCACTCACCCACTGCAACAGATGCAACCTTGTCCCAGGTGTCCTCCAGGAGCTAAGGACAACCTGGAAATGATGCTAGGAGAATCCCAGCAATGTCCCATAATGGCCAGGCCAAAAATTGCCACAGGCTACAAGGAAACAGAAAAGCTGGAGACAACAGGTCAGAAGCTGGCATCTCTATCCTTGATGCCTTATACACAGTCCAGGCTAAAAGCCTGAAAGCCCAGGCTCTCTCCTCACTGAGCTGTTAGTTTTTCTGAGCAGTTTCTGATCAGGCCAGATACCTTTTTCTGGTTTTCCTTCTACAAGCAAACCGAGAAAGCAACATGAGCAGAACCTCTCAAGTTTCTCTCCCTCCAGTCTCCCTGTGCTTCCTCATGGCTCCATAGCTGCTTTCTCCCATTCCAGCCCTCATCCCTGTCCTTGCAGTCTTTCCCCAACAGGATTGGTACAATTAACAGAATGATCTTGACTACCCACAGACATGCTATGCATTAAAGCACATGTGGCTCCATAGGAGAGGAAGAAGTTGATTTTTGACTAAAGATGGGTATATATGTCCTTTCAAGATGGCTGTAAAGTTAAGCTCTCTCTCAATCTCCCTGTACACCAAAATTGTTCACGCCTGTTGCAGTACATCACATCTCAGAGGAAACGCGTGCCTAATTCATACCATCCACGGCAGGAAGGAGTCAGATGTCTCTTAGAACAAGCAGAGATACAAGATGTTGCCTGCACTTGGTCTCTTTTGCCCTTGCCTGATCTTTCAGGAAGCTTTTGGAAAGCCACTCAGCTTCCTAATCCAAGAGGAGACGAACTGAACAAGAAGCAAATCACCTTGACTAGCTTGGGGCTGAATCAGCTTCTTGGCCATCAGTCATGAGAACAGATGCAAGGAGGGGACACAGCCAGGAGCAGGACCACTGTACATATACTTGAAATAAATCAACATTTAATATTTTACAATTACCTTAAAAGTTCTTCAAACAATATTTTACAGATCAGCACAGATATTACAAAGATTTGGTAAGGCTTCACATATGTACAAGAATGGCTTGAAATAACCTCCAACTTCCTTCTTTTCTTTTTTTTTTTAAAAAAAAACATTAGAGATCAAAAAAATGGTGGCATTATAGGTCCCTAGAGTTTGTGCTTTTTTTCTCCATGACATGAAATTTTTTTTCTTCAGGATTGTCCAAGGGCCATCTGAAACCAAAAGGTTTATGTCATTCATGAAGGCAAGGATATATTTAGTCATGGATATCAAGATCACAAATAGCAATGTTTTGACAGGATAAGATGCTTCTTTAAAGCATCTTTAAACAAAAAAAAACCCCAGATGTCAAATTCTAGTCCCATTTAAAACAACGCACACAAACCTGTTGGAGAAATGAAGAGTTAGCGTGAAAACTTTTTCCAAGTACATGGAAAGAGATACTGGAGTCTGTGTCTGATGCCATGAGGCTGTCAGACTTACAGTATTGATGTGCAGAAGAAAACACATAGTAGTGGCCTCAGCTGGCATTTCCACATCATCCTGCAGGCGCCCGAGCATCCCACCGTGACCTGACCGCAGCCTGGTGTCCCTGCCAAGTCCTTGCTGGGAGCAGAGGAAAGATACTGCCCTGCACAGTGTTGAAAATCAGCTGCTCTGGATGTCGGGGGGCAGACGTGGAACATGGATCCTGGCCAGAAGTCCAGGCCAGCTTCGCGTCACAACGCGGTCATGACACCTATGTGTGTCTCAGTGATACTTTGCTCTGAACAGCCTTTTCTTGGAGTTCGCAAGGCAAAACCGTTCTTGGGATGGTCTATTAAAGTAGGGGGATGAAAAGCAGAGACCTCAGAAGCATGTTCATGTCCTGTTGTTGCTGATCTCTGGTCATGGACAACGGTTGCACCCAGAGCTGATAAGGACACCAAAGAACACCTTGTCAACCTGAGATGTTCAGCAGGCAAGACCAGACCCACGGGTCTGGAAGAAGCTTCTCCAAAACAAAAATGGAGGTGGCAGGGAGAGAAAACAGGTCCACCAGTTGACAGGCCACAAGTGCCCAGAGCAGAGGAGATCCCCAAAACTCTTCCAGGAAGTAGAGGAATCCCACAGACGAGCCTGGCCTGTGCTCCTCTGAGACAACTGAAGCCCAAGGGGCTCTGACTCTTTTCCTGGCAAATTTAACCTTCAAAGTGTTGAGTCTCCTGCAATACCCAGGACTGCTACTCTGCCACCAGCCCTGCAGGACAGAGACCAGATTGCTCTAAGAAGTGCTAAAAGCTGCTCAAGTCTCATCTTCTGAAGGACAGGGAGACCCATGCTTATCTGAGCCTCCATAGCTGAGCCCAGCATCGTGGCAGTCCAGTGGACAACATTTCCAGCCACTTCCCAGGAGGAACATGTCCTCAGCATGCGGATCTTCTTTGCCTGTATCAGGCTGCACAGACACGCTCCTGTGCCTGTCATCAACAACTATTGAGAAACAGCTTTTGAGTTAAGAAATTAGGCAAGACTTCCCAATTCTTTTATTGCTCCTGGACTCGGAATACCTCCAAATACTCCCAACTATTGCACCTTTCTGTACCTAAAGCCTTGTAGAGAGAATGAGGCAAGGGGCAGGAGGGGGGATGCCTCTCCTTGCATAGGAGAGGGGATCTCGAATCCTATTGCTGCTGCAAGGGTCACTAGTGTTTTTGTGGCTGGGTCCTTCTCAGCCGAAGTTGCCCACTCAGGTGAATTCAAGGCAATCTGAGCAGTTTCCTCTGTGCTTCCTTCCCTCCTACAAGTTTAAGTAGGGAAATATTCCCTACCTCCATATTTCAAGCAACTATTGAGGATCGTACGCTTGTGATGTCTCTATTTTTCAGTGCTGGGGAGCATGGGCCAAACAGGGATTTCATCCTCTTCTGAATGAGCTCTCAAAGTCTGCAAAAATCAGAAGTCTGCAAAAATCTCCCGCAGCTCCTGGACTTACAGTAAACACATGTGTGCATGACAAGCCATCATTGCACTGGTATAACCTATTGCACTGGATTCACCAAAACACAAACAGCAGCTCTTCCTGGGCCTCAGCTAGGTCCCTCTATAGCCAATACCCAAGTTTTGCGATTTAAAGCATTTTAAACCTTTGAGAAAGACTATTCCCATCCTGAAGAACTGTCCTGAGAATCTCAAGACTTGTTACAGGTGAAATGTCAGCAGGACATTCAGAACCATTAGAACCACAGCCAAGGCCATCCACTTCCCACAGTGCCTAACCAACAGCTCCCTGCAGATCATGCTGGCTTTGCAGCCACTGTTGAGCACAGCCACAGCACCATTTGCTGGCAGGAAAACAGCGTTGTCCTTGCATTGCCTTCTCTAACCACATGTTGGTAGTCTGCTGAAGCATGCACACATCTCAAGGAAACTCCTTCCCTTGCATTGCCGAGGAGCCCTGGCAGGAGCATGACACTGATGTACCCATTTCCTAAGGGCAGTCTAAGCACAGACCAGGAGCAGCTCCACCACTGCACTCATGCTTTGGGCTGCAGGATGTCTTCAACGAGAAGTGCTAGGTCTTCAACCCAAAGAGGTACAGCCAAATCCCTCTTCCTGTGGCTGTTTTGGGATGTTGGATGTGAGTGTGGTTTGAGAGGGAGCAGGGTCCCTCTATGGCAGCGCTCCACTGAAGGTAGCAATGGGTAAGCACAGAAGAGAAGGAAACTCAAACGGGTCCTGGGGAGGCGAAGAGGATGTTCTCAGTGCAAGGGGATCACTGTTCCTTGGTCTGTAGCACACGGAGATCTCACACCTGCAGAGAAAAAAGAAAAAAAAAAAGATATTACTAAGATATGCGAGAACCACAGGTCTTGGGTGCACCAGAAACATCAAAACAAAACAGCATCAAACAAAGAGGAATCAGTTCACTCTAGCAGGACTGGCAATTGCATACTGAGAGTTCAGGTTTCTTTAAGCTGGCTTGGGCTGGGACCTAAAGCAGAACCATCCATACAGAGTAATCTCTGAAATCCATTGGGAAAAATGAGAACTTTTGCATCCTCAAGATTTAGGGAAGGGAGAATAACTGGTTTTTCTTTTTTTGCATTAAACTCACATTTGCCTCATGAGTTGGGCAATAAAATTAAAAAAAAAGGAAACTTATCTTTAGATTTAAGAATTTAAGAAGTAATTTAATAAATAATCTTTATCAGATTGTATAGCCAGTATAAATTTGCAGAGCTCTGCTCTCCCAAAGGAGTGCATTAAGAAGTTTGGAGACTGTTAAGGCCAATGGATCAACTGGTTTGACCCTTTTGTGCCCTTGGACATATGTTGCCTCTGATGATTTTTCAAATCCCATTCCCAGTCAGACACCTTTGTGCTCTGGGGACACCACTAACAGATGGAGAGTCAAATGAACAGTTCTTGCCCCCTCTACCCCAATCTGTCAAGATCACAATTCCTTCCACAAGGGCTGTGCTAATGGTGATGGAAAACCCCAATGAAGTTTGGAGTTGACGATTCTGTTTATGTTTCCAGTGCTCCTAAATATCTCACTAATGCTGCACGGCTTTCCTCGGGTTTGCAATTTTCTTGCTGGAAGAGCTGTCCTCAGTAAGCTGAGCAGTGGAGCACCCTTTAGACCACACCAGCCAGTCACAAAGGCAAACTACTGCCAGGATCTGAGCAGGACCATCCAACTGCTCTGGGCTCAGTTTCACTGCAGGACTTGGAGCTGCTTCACCCAGCTCAGCTGCCTGCGATAGATCCACCACGGTGCTCAGGACCATGCAGGCAGCCACACTGGAGGTCCTACCTGGTTACACTCTGCAGGATCTTCTGCTCATCCTGGTCCAAACACACGGCAAACGAGGACTGGACACCGATAATCTGCACCTTGTCTACTTTTATCTGGGACACGCTGATCTGCAGAGAGAAAAAGTACCCAAGTGAGGGAACTCACAAGGCTCTGTGCAGGGAAGGAGAGCAGGGAAACTGTTTTGAAGAAAGCACTAGATGTTTGCAAGACAGGATTTGGCCAGGGAAAGGCAATGGCACGGGCTCAGAAAGGTGAGGAACTCTACCCAAAGCTGAAATGACCCTTGTTGCCTCTCAGGTCAAAAGAGCCCTTTCTTGCTGCTCTGGAAGCAGCATTGGCATAACCCCTTCCTTTACTGCTAGGAGCTATGTTACATGATGGCCTTCTTGGTGATCCAGTTTCCAAATTCTGGGACTGGCCTTGCTTCTAACAGTGAACAAACCTGCTCCAACCTCCAGCGAGTGGGAGCTGAGATGCTCCCACTGCAAACCCTGCAGGAGAAATAACCTGCTTCCATATGTTGCTAGCCCTGTAAGTTAAGACTGAAGTCCAGTGGCAACTGGTTCCAAGGTCTCAAACTCCATCTCCTGCCCTGCCTCCCTCCCATAACCTCTCATTACCAAATGTAAAAGCTTTGTAGTTTGAGTTACCTGATTGAAACTTTTCTTGGATTTAGAGTTTTGCCTTTTGACCACCTCAGTCATGGTTAAGTTGAGACACTCTGTTTTTGAGGCTGTAACAAAAGGAAACTGTTAGTACTGGGGCTTCTGGACCACTGGTGGGAATCTGAGTGGTTCTTCCACCCCTCAAAGCATCCCAGAATGGGCCTGTCTCAGCAGGACCATCCCCTATCAGGGAAAAGCAGCTGGCTGGAGAGGGAATATTCAACATGTAGGGGCAGATCCCAGTGCTGAGCCTGGAGGCATCAACTCTCTTGGGTCAGTGCGAGCCTCCATGCACACCCCAGTCTAACCAATGCACTTTCCAGCCTTCCGTCCTTCGTGCCAGCCCACACAGAGGGAAGGCAACTTGGAGACGGGGTAAACTGGCCTATGAAATAACCTCAGACAGCTTTCTGAACATTGCAGCACAGGACCTTTCACTATATGAGGACCTAAAGAGGAGAAGCATCATTTCCCCTTTGCCAGGAGGAAACGCTAGCTGCCACCATGATCATTGCGGCAGCCCACCTAGAGATCCTTCCTCATTTCTGGAATTACAGCGACATCCTGTGGTCAAACTGGTGAGGAAGGAGACACTCATAAAAAAAAATAAAACACTGGAGACCCAGTTTCTCTTAAAATGAAGATTGATAAAGGAGAAGCTTCTCCCTGGTGTGAGCTGTCTCTTACTACATGGGTGTTTTTCTGGAAAGCACCACTCTCTGGTGACTACCCCTCTGCTTGCACAGCCCCAGTCCCTTTCCTGCTGGACATCCAATGCAACTCAACAATTCCTTGGCTGGAAACTTCAGGATAAGGGCAAATCAAATCCCCTTCATCTCTGAAGTGCTGCTAAGGAAGAGCCAAGGAGTACAGTATCCATTGCCCCAGGGAACACTAAGCATCTCCCACGTGTCTTCTGCACGTCACACATTCCTCCTTTGCTCCAGTGAGTAGGTCCAAGCTCTCCTCTCTGCCAACCCCTCCCATTGCTCCCCATGCAAAGCCACAAGGGACACCCGGACCCACCTAGTTCTTCATACTTCTTGCAGGCTTTGCTGAGGTTGACGGACGTGCAGACCTTCTCAACATCATTCCAGTGACTTCTTCCACTGACAGCTGTCTGCGGGGACCAACAAAAGCCTGTGAGATGCCACTTTCCCTGATATTACTCTACCTCTCCATCCCTCACCCTTTGGCTGGGCTAGCTCAGATCTGGATCTGAGCCAGATTTTGGCTCATGTGACCTCAATTCAGACTTCCCCAGCACACACTCAGCATGTGCAAGCCCCAGCCTCAGCTCCTAGCTGAGGGCCATGTTTGCACGACCTTGCAATGGTGTCCTGCCACGTTTGTCTTTGTGCAGGTCCCATGGACTCACCTTGCTGTAGGCGATTTGTAGTGTTAGCGGGATCGCTTCTCTGTCTCCATCTATGCCCAGCCTTTTGCTGCCGGGACCTGCACAAAACAAGGAGCAAACGTCACTCAGTGGCCTTTTATCCCATTCTTCAGTGGGCTACTGCTACAGCAGCGCGCTCGGGAGCTACAGAAAGGGAAAAATTCCCGGTTTGCTGAATACAGCTGAAGAGTGAAAGGCAAAAAGAAAAGGTGGCTTGAAAGCTGCCACAAAACGATTAATCCAGGGCAGCACAACAAGCAGCTTTGCAAAACTGACAGCGGTGCCAGCTAAGCTGGTGCCGTGCGGTTGGTACTCCAAGGAATACACAAAGCAATAAAAGGCCACATTTAATCCAGCTCTCTTTTATCCGGGGCCCACAATAAATTAGCCTTGAAATTCTGTGGTCCACACTTAGTAGTACTTTTTCCTGGATTTTTTTTTCGAGATAAAAAGTGGTGTTTGTCAGACAAGCCAAAGGAAAAAGTGGCCAGAAAAGATCTGTGGGTTCATGAGCTATTGCAAAAAAAATCTTAGCCTAGCCTACATTTTGAGGGTGTAGGGTGGTAACACTTTATATGCAGGATATTTTACAATTTCTGTTTAGAAAGACAAGGAGAGATTTCGGAAAAGCAATTGGTTTAAAATGTAAATAATTGACATATTTAAATGCAGGATGTTAGTTGACCACAAGATGTCTCTGCAAGCTGCGCCATACCAGACAGCACGTGGGCTTTCCTAGGCTAGGAGAGAGCTGGAAATCTGGCTGCAGGCTAATTAATACTTCTGTAATTACTTCTCCTGTCTCTAATAATTTCATGGATTCCTATTTTAAGTCTAAGGATGGCACTGGCTTGAAGACTGCAGCCATGTGCAAAAAAGCACTGCAGCTTGCTCGCTCTGCCCAGTGAGACTAAGTAAATAGAAAGAAGTATTTTGCAAATGATTATCCAAAAAAAAAAAAAAAGCTGATCCCTTCACCTCCCCGCCTGGCTGTCTCACCCACCTCTGCTTCTGTTATTGCAGAAGCACAGTGGGAGTCAGTCACAAACCTGATGCCTTGATGGCCCGCGTGGCCGCCGAGTGACCCAGCTCAAGGGAGTGGATGAAGACTTCGGTCATCTTCTCCCCGCCCATGAAGGTGAGCTGCCAGGGGAAGAGGATAGGATATGTGACGTGAGAAACCCCTCCAAAGAAACACAGCTGGGGGGCCTGGCCCACACTGGATGATGTTCATCCCTCTCACTCCTCACAGCAAGAAACAGGTTGGTTTGGGCAAACACTTTAATGTTTTCTTCAGCCAAGTGAAAACAGACAATTTCCTTATAGAAAACTGCTCAGTACACTGGAGGGGGAAAAAATTATGAGCGTCCAGGCTCAGAACCTGCACTGAATAAGCAGCAATTCTGCTGGTCATGACACTGGTGCAACACATCTAGCACTGCAGCATCAATGCGATCATTATGGCATTGCAGTCAAGCCTTCCCCATCATGCCTGTGCACACCACAAGGGTCAAGAGCTCAAAAAAGGCTATTTTTTTTTCCAGAAAGGAAAGCACAGGAGGACTGTGTATGACCTGTTAACACTGATAGAAGTTGCTTTTGTGATGGGGAAATATATTTGGATGGAAAACTATGTGCCATGAATTGTCTGAGCGAGACCAAGTCTGGGTGCCGTGTTGGCCACTATGCTGGAGAACGGCTGGGCAGTCCTGGCAGACGCTGCTGCCTCACAGAGTTCAGCCAGGTCTTCCCAGACCAATCCGGGGCCACCAATACATTTAATCACTGAGTCAGAGCACCAACCAAAAAGCCAGAACCCCTTTACAGGTGGTGCCGAGTTGGTCATAGAGCAGAAGATCCCTCTTTCCCCCGTTCTAGGCAGGGCTGGGCCCTTTCTCCTACCTCCGTCTGGTAGAGCTGCAGCAGCACGGGGCGCGTGGCGAAGCGGCAGTAGTAGAGAATCATGTCAGCCAGGATGGGCAGCTGCTCCCTGGAGTCCTCCTGAGGCTCAGGCTCCAGCTTGGCAGACTGCAATAGCAGGGGCAAGTGTGTGAGTTGCCATTGTGCTGGGCACATGTACCCACAGCCCTGCACCAAGAACTGCCCCCTGCATCATGCTGGGAACAGAAACCTTCCTCCTGACTCCAGACGACCACGGACCACCCCATATCCATCCCGTATTCCACTGTACACAATCAGGCCACTGGTTTGGTGGCCTGGTGCTCACACAGGATGCTCCCTGCCCAGCTCCACCATACCACAGGGAAGAAGGAAGTCAAGAAGGACAGACACTAGACCATATGATGTGGCCAGGCACATACCTGACAGAGAACATCCATGGGCAAGCTCATCAGCCCAAGAACATTACGCTCATACCAGGGGTCCAACATCCCAATGTAGTGAGAGATGTCATTGGTGCTAGTCTCCACCTTGGCCAACGCAGGCTCCTGAAACAAGGCACATGAGGGTCATTCTGGAGCTCCCCCAAGAAAGGAGTTCTAAGTGCTGCTCTTTCCTCTCACTCAAGAAGACACGCCAGCGCTCCCCTGAAGATGCCCCCCTGGTCTTTGGGCTCCTCACAGCCGCTCTAGGGCTTCAGGAAGCCAAGCACGAGCCCACAGCGGGCAGGACACCTACCGCCTGCGCCGAGCCTCGGAGATGCGGGTCCCCTGGGGAGTGGGGGGGATGTAGCAGCGGGGTCGACGGGAAGAGGCAGTTCCTCTTCACAGGGACGTAGTAAAACTGCAGCTTGAAGTACCTTGTCAGTGAGGGGCAGGTGCTTTCTTTCAGCCTAGATCAAGGTGGGAGAGGACGGGGTGAGCAAACACTCCAGCATACCCAGGGAAGGCGGGATATGATGTGCAGAATTAGATCTCACTGTTAGCCTAAGGATCCTTCCCCACTCCCAGAGCAATAAGATGATGGAAAGAAAAGAGAATTCAAGACCTACAGACAGGAATCCTTTTTTTGTCACATGTTTGCATGGCATTTCTGCAATGGCATCATGGAGTGACTCCATGCCAGTGCCATGTGGTGGCAAATGTCCCTGACGCCTCCACTCCTAGACAACGGCAGCAAGATGTCCCTCTGCCATGTCACGCAGCACTGGGGAGTCCTGGTCAACTATGGCAGATGGTCCAGGACTACAGGGGCCACAGCTAAAAGGCCCACGTGATTGCACCACAACATATCCATCAGCCAGGG
Organism: Tinamus guttatus; assembly: GCF_059628265.1. Lineage (NCBI taxonomy): Eukaryota > Metazoa > Chordata > Aves > Tinamiformes > Tinamidae > Tinamus > Tinamus guttatus. The sequence continues at coordinate 3,384,154 of NW_028288722.1, read as the reverse complement.
CACACTGGCATCCGCAGCCAGGTCTCGACTCACCTGAGGTTGCTGTAGGCCCGGGCCACTTTCCCTGAGATGCGGTCAGAGCCGAAGACCACGACACGCAGCGTGGATACCTTGGTGTCCTCGTCGTAGCTGAGGAAGGGCCTGCGGTGGAGGCTCGCGTGCTGCGGCACATAGTGCGCGGGGAGCCGCTGGCTCAGGACGTGCTGGGGCAGCGAATGGGCTCGCCGCGAACGCGCCAGGATGCGGTGCTTGGCTTCGGGGTTGCACAGGCTCTCGGCCCGGCGCAGGGGCAGGGAGAGCGAGCCCATGTCTGAGCAGTCCTTCAGCTCTCTCCTCAAGACCAGGAGGCTTTTGCTCTTGAAGAGCTTGTAGATCTTGTTGGTCAGTGTGTGCCTGTATTTGTGGTGGGTCTTCTCCACCTGGAGCTCTGGCCTTCCTGTCATGTCCAGAGAGCTCTCATCACTGTCTTCTGCATAGCCGCTGTCCATGCAGTCCTTGAGGCTAGAGACAAAAGACCTCAAGGACTTTTTGGAGACAACTGTCAGCTCTGAGATGGAGTCCTTGGAAGCACTAAAGAGGGACACTCGTGAGTGCTTAGATCCTTCCTCCGATAGCGCTGAGTATACAGAGTCTTTGGAAATGGCAGAGATGGGGCAAAGCAGTGAGTCCCTTTCTGAAGAACAGCCATCAGTTTCCACTTCCTCCTCCTCTTCCTCCTCCTCCTCGTTCTCTGAGACCAGGGGCTCAACAATGTGGCACTCTTTGCTGAGGATGTCGTTGAGGATATCTGAAAGGCAGCAGAGAGATCAGGTCTAATGTGGACTCCAACACCACCAAGAGACTCCACCGTAGATATGAGAGATGTAAATAGTGCATTGACATCCCAGACACCCACCTTGAGCTGCCAGCTCTACTGCAGGCTGGCCAGTGCTGTCTCCTAATGCTGAACGTTTTTTTTAAACAAAGAACTAAATCTCTACTCTTTGACAACACTCTTAGATTTCCACAAGGTGCTCAAAGTTGATGACAAAACAAAATGCATTTCTCCCTTTGAAATTACATTCTGTTTGTGTTCTCAAAAACCCAAGCACAAACAACAGTTTGGGCTTTGCTTCCTTCCTACTCAGATTTCGCAATGCTCCATACGTCCGATACACGTCTGGCCAGGGAGCAGGGCGGGAAGCAAGGTATTTCAATAAACAAAAAAAACTCAATGGTCAGACACAGAGAACAAGACATCACTCCACTATGGACCACTTCCCGGCAAGGCCATCCTACTAGCAAAGTGGAAACCAGAGCTCTAATTTAGCTCATTGGGGCCAGCAGGCAACAAACCTTCACAGGAAAAGAAAAGGTCTTCCAGGAATAGGGAACTTAAACCAAAGAGCACGGCAAAAAGGGAAGTCATCACTTCCCCTGCAAAACTGCTGCAGCAAGACCAAGAGCATCAAGATTCATCAACTTGGATATTAAAAAAAGCCTCCTCAGCTGTCCCTGTTGTAGGAAGGGTAGAAGAGCTGTCTTACAAGTCTTAAGAGCACAAACTTCTCTCTCATTGACAGGGATGGGTTTCTCTCAGTGCCTGGCTGGAAAGTACAGTGCTGTCCACCCATGCTGACCTGCTGCCACCCCTGGAGTCCCCAGGACAGGCTGCTCACTTCCCAGCTTACCGAAGTTATCCTGATCCCAGCTGTAGGTGTAACAGCGAGCTGGAGGGATGGGGATGGTGTGGAGCTTGCGGGGCTGGACCTCACCTGGGAAGGCAGAGGAGGAAAAGGGAGGTTAGTTTGCAGGGACCCTCCCTGTCGTGGAGGCCCCGTGCCAGACTGCGGGTCCCTCCACTGCTCTGCCTTCTTCCTCCACGTCCCTGGGTCTGCCTGCTGGGGATGACAGGGGAAGCTTCTCCTCCCAAAGCAAATTTAATGTCCTTGCACAGGTCTGAGCTAGACCCTTCCTGCCCTCAAGCAGAGGGCATGAGGCCCTCATATTGCTCTCAGGCAACCCTCCCACCAGGAACAAGCAACCCCAGGGCCAACAGTGCCTGAGGCAGAGGTTGTCCACCCAAAATATGCCAAATATGTGGCAGTCCAGGCCACATTGGTACCATCACTCAGGAGAACCAAGCTGAGGTGAGCCTGGGGACAAGAGGCACATCTGGCGCCTTTAAGAGCTTCAGTCCAGGCCACCTGCAGACTCTGGAGAATGTCACCACTACAACCAATCTCTGATTGAGTGTTTTCATCTCACCCACAAAGGCAGGAGATTTTTTTTTGGCACTTGTTTTAATGAAAGACCAGAAACAATTTCTGTCTCATCATGTGGTTAGCAAATAGGACCTGGGTTTTTCTGTTGTGCAAGATTGAAACCCTGTGCAAAACAGGATTTCACACTTCAAAGGGCCAGCTCCTGACACCCACAAAACAGAGCTGCTCATCATCCGTGCGCAGGCCGGCGCCTGGGAAGAGGGGACGCGCTCACCCGCGGCGGCAGGGAAGGCCGCGGCTCCGGCGAGCTCTCGCAGGGCCGATTGCAGCTGCTCCCGCGCCCGGGCGGGCTCGCTGCTGGCGGCTGCTGCCTCCTGGGCCTCCGCGGCGCTGGCATAGATCTCCGAGAGCTCTTCCAGCGACTTGGACTGGACAGGGGAGAGAGACAAGAAGAGAGAGCGCATGGGTCCCTTGGCAAAGCCAAGCACAGCTCTCCAGGGCCATCACTAGGTCCTGCTGGGTAGACCTGGCCTCTCTCTACTACCTCCTGCCCCTTCCCAAACAGCTTCTCCAAAACTTCTGCAAAGAAAAGGCTTTTATGCATACCTAACAGGTAATTTGACCCTCCACAAACACCAAAGTGACTGAATAAAAACTTAGGCTCCATTTCAACTTTATTTCAAATTTGCTTAGGGATGGAGAAAAGAATAAAGCAGTACAAGGCAAGATACCCCGCTCCCCGCACAGAAGCACAGAGCTCAGGTCTTGGTGTTTTTTCGCAATGAGAGCTGTCAAAGCACACTTTTATGATGATGGAATATTATTTTGGTCGGATATACACCAGTACCCAAGCATTCCCAGCTGCCTTGCAAGGTCCCACAGCCTGCAAGGCTCAGCCAGGCGAGCAAAGCGCACCAAGCACTTCCCACCAAGCGCCGGGCACAGGTCGCACCATCCACGGGCCCATAGGCATGGGGGAGGACCTACCTTCAGGAGGTGCCGCAGGCTGCCCAGGTCACAGCGGGTGCCGAAGTTGGCCTGGTAGAGGTGCTCCAGCAGCACAAGGAGCGTGGCGCGCCGCGACGGCTCCGGGCAGCTCAGCCGCTCGGCGATGGAGAGGAACTCGCTCTGCACCTCGGAGCGGTTGAGCAGCAGCACAGTGCTGGGGATGGAGGAGACGGAGGTTATCTGGGCAGGTGGGCTGGCTTGTCCTCTGCACTGGCCACCACGGCACATGGGAGCACGAGAGGACACTAGATGGCAGTGTCCTCTCGCAGTGGTGGCAGATGGACCCAGCTCCGTGCAGGGGTGCCCAGCGTGCCACAAAGGCCACCAGCAGCCTCATCCCCTGCGTAGGGCTGTCCCGTGTCATTTGCTGGGCTGGGGATACCTCCAGCCCTGCAGCTGCTCAAGCTGCCACAACCAGCACAAGCTGCAGCCAGCTCCCCAAGCCCAACAGACCACAAAAGTGCCCCCCCCAGAGATAACACTACTTCTGAGCTTTAAGATGCTGTGAAGATTTAAGCTAGCTAAATGACTCTGCTCACAGCAGTGAGATGGTGCAGATGTCATCCAAGAGATGCTGGCAGCAGCTTGGTTATCATGCCCAAGGCAGAGGTCCTTAGGGGAAGCTCTGGTGCATTTGCTTCTAGCTCAGGGAATTGGCACAGGCTCCCCATAAGACTAAGGTTCAGCATTGTGTATAGCTGTGTGCCGGTTTTCCAGGTTGCCAATACAGCCACTGATGGTTGCCCTTGCACCAGTGCAAGTGCATGGACTGACACGGCTGTACCAGGGAAGCACCATGCCCATATGAACGAGCAGAACTGCCTTCCTGCCCAGAGTAGGGGAGCTGTGCGAAAAGGACCCACCTCCAGGCAGAGCACCCACAGCCTGGCCTCATTTCCCTATTTGCAAATGAGGTCTGCCAGCAGGGAGAAAGGTACAGCCCTTACACAAGGTGTAAAGGTTGATCGCATGCAGAACTACAAGGCTTTAGTGAACCAAACACAAAGCCCTGGCACTGCCACAGCTGGGGGAGGCTCGGATTTCTCCCCTTCAGACTTGCTGGTATCTACCACAACCTTCGAGATGCTGCTGGCTGCAGCCTCATTCCTGCTTTTTAATTAAGGTCAGCAGGGGAAAAGCAGCCCGCACCAGCGGAGAGGTTCCAGGGAGCGATTCAAGTAGTGCCCACAGAGCCCAGCCCTGGCCGCACTTACATGGTGGAGCTCTGGTAGCTCTTCACGGGCAGGCCCTGCTCTGTCCTCACCAGCCTCTGGAACGATATCCCTGTGGGACAGAAAAGAGGACATGAGAGATGGCAACTGGAGGAGGACTTACTGCCCCTAACCTGGCCTGAGGTTGGCAATCAGTCCCCTCCAGCTGGCACAAATCCTGGTGGTGAAGACAGAGAAGGTGCTGGAGCGGAGCAGGAACAGACCCAGCCGTGAGTGAGGGAGTGTAGAAGGAAAGGCTGGAAACACAAGGCACAGATAGAGGTGATGGGAGAGTAAGCAGAGGGCAAAAAGGGAGAGCTGCCCAGTTCTCTGTGACTGGACGGCAATAGCAAAGCCTCTTTCACCCCAAAAACACAGAGAGATCACATGCAGCTTTGAAACACAGGTCTGGGAAAGATCCTGCAATATCGTCATGGTTCAGCACCCCTGTTACCGCAGTCCAGGCTGCTCACAGCCCGGGAGGAGCGTCCACAGGCACCCAGGACCCAGGTTGCCCAGCACCAGCTCTCTGATGGCTCACAGTCCTCCTTGGGATTCCTTGGCCTACAGTTGCCTTTAGCACTCTTGCTCAGCAGAAAGCTCGGGCCCAGCTTGCAGATATTGCATCCTTGGCAAATACCGATTGCTGCTTGTTCTTAGTTAATATTTACTCGCATCTCAATAAAAAGCTTTGGCTTTAGCCTCGTGGTATGTCCCAGATCCTATGGAAAAGGATAGGAGATCCCGGACAGACTTGCAGCAGAGGCTGCAACTTTGCTGTTCTCAGCTCAGCTGGTAGGGAGAGGCAGTGGCCAGTGAGCGGCCCTGCTCTCCCCTGGCACAACGTCACCTCCAACACCACAATTTTGGGCAGGGTGGGGAAACCTCCCATGTTTGTAAGAAAGGAAAAGCCCCTGGATCAAAGTCCCCAGCGTAAACTCCCCTGCACATCAGTGACAGCGTGACAAGAGCAGGATATAGCAAAATCTCCATGGCACTGACATTTTCCCAGCAGTGCTTGAACAGCCACGGTGGGTGTCACAGCAATAAGTGACCAGGAAGGAGTGAGGATGCCCATGATGTTTGCGGATCAGCAGCTTGGCAGTAGCTGGGCATGTTTCCACCTTTGGAGCAGACCCAGCACCGGCTCCAGTCACATCCAGGCTGTCCCTGCATCTCCATGGGACGTTGCTGCAGGACTGGGGTGGTGTCCCCATGTTACATGCCCTGCTAGCAGCGTGGTGCAGCATTGCTGCCAGCCTACGCATCCATGCGTGCTCTCCTAAGCCCTGCTCGGAGCAGGTCGTGGTGTCACAGCCTCACGTAGGGATTAAACAAGTGCTGAAATCTGCTCTATTTGTGTAATAATGACTCTACACGAGCCATTAAAAGATGGTAAGACTAGGAGAAAGGGCCTTTTGGAAATAATTGGAATTGCTGCTCCACTGAGTACAACAGGACACATCCACAAGGAGTCCTTAATTAAGAGCAGTACAGCTACTGGTGATAGATGTGCCCAAAGTCATATCACAAAGTAGTGTCTCCACTATAAAGAAACAGCTGGGGAGTTCCTCAGACCCTACGGAAACTTCCATGCAACGGTAGGCACAAAGGCTAAAGCCACCTTGATGCGCGTGAACGGACCCACTGTTATTACCCCAATTACGCACCAAGTCATTGAGCATTTCCAACAAAGCCCTGGGCAGGCGGAAGGAGCAAGCACGTGCTTTGCCATGCAAAAGACCCACCAGACCGAAAGGCAGCCACAAGGCAATAACCCTTTTTGATAATCCATACAGCTCCGACATTTGTGGGATGCTCCCACTACCTTGCAAGCAAGGCACTCCCTGAAAAAACCCAGTGATCCAGCTCTGCTCCTCCAGAGAAATCCTCAGCCCCTCACTACGGTGCTCCAAGGGAAAAGTCATGCCAGCATCACAGTGCTGTGGTGCGGGAGCGTGCGGGCAGATTGCTTCTTACCCGGGGCCTTGAGCTCGTCGCTGATGAAGCTGAGCAGCTCACGGAAGATGTCGCAGTAGGGCACGGGCCAGGTGAGGAAGTTGTGGTAGATGGTGATGGCCTTCAGGAGCATGTCAGAGTCTGGAGGGAAGTGAGGAGCCTGCCAGGAATGGGAGAACACAGTTAGGAGCAGAGCAAGGAGCCGGGCATCAGTGTCTGAGCCACCACCACCCTCAACCTCTCTTCCCAGAGATGTCCAGGCAATCACCACATAAGAAAGCGAGGGTTTAGGCTGGAAGTAAGAGAAGAAGGACCAGAGGTTTGCCATGGAACAGCCTGTCCTGCTCCAAGGAAGGGTCAAAGAAACCTCTTTTGGCAAAGCTACAAAAAGGCTTCATCCTTTCTGCACCTCCCAACCTCTGTGCCAAAGCCAGGGAGTTTTTCCTGATTAAACATATCTTTTTTTTTTGCTTGTTTGATTTTGGACAACAAAAGATGAATCTCATTAAAGCCTGAGCTTTTGCAAGATCTGGCAGCAATGATTTCCTTGGGATAATGACATATTGTGCTAATAATAATAGTTAAAAAAAAAAGTTTCCTGTGAAAGCTCAGCTCCCTCTTTTCATTAGAATTGCCTGTGTATTTTGCACAATTGTAAGGGGCAATGAAAAATTTGCCTTCTCCGCACAGAAAGATTGTCCAAGTCTTTCAGAAAAACCCATCTTTAAATACAAAGAGAGCTCATTTTCTTCCGCCTCTCGCAGCTTGCACATCAGCTGCCTAGTTTTAATCCCTGTAGATTTGCACTAGATCTTTTTTTTCCCCGAGATGACTTGATCAAAGCAGACTGGGATCTTTCAGATGAAAAGGACCCTGATTTACGTGACAACACTCCTGGGCTCCCCCGGGGCCCCAGCTCTGGTGTCCCCCAGGCACTGGGGCCTAAGCCACCCTCAGCAGCCTCAAGACTTACATATAGGACCGCGTAGTAGAAAAGCAGAGCCAGAGGGGTTACAAGATCATAGTCGCACTTCTCCTGAACCTGCAGGAAAGAGCACAAGGGAAGAAGGATGAACGTCACTCTGATGCTTTTTCCAAGATGCCAGGGTGTCCCCGATAATGCCACCAAGTGCCCAACCCCGCAACATGACATCCCCATCCCCATTGACCCTCGCTTGGTTGCGCGCTTGACCCTTGGACCCTTTCGGTCTTTCTGCACAAGGTTTTAGGAAAGTGACTCAAAGTGGGCGCGCTGGGGAGGCAGTCAGCAGCACGCTGCAAATCGGGCCTTTTCGCCACATCTTCACTGATATAAAAGTTATTTCAGTGGGATATGGCGAAGAGTATGCTTGCAAACACCATCTCTCCTCACTTGGGATCAGGGTATAAAGTGAAATATACCTCCAAAGTTGTCCATGATCAGCTCAATTACAGCCGTTAAAAAAAAAAAGAAGAAAAATCACGTTTGGGAAGGGGGGAAATAAAGTGATAGTCTTCTTAGTTTGCCTGGTTCTTTCTCCCAGATTGCCTTTTTTCCAGACTTCCTCTGAAGCCAGGCTGCTGGACCACCCTTCCCGCCCTGAGGAAGGGACACCAGCATCTCCCCCATCACATGAATGGGAGCACAGCGGCATTGGGAGGACTGCCTGCCTTTCCAGCTACATCAAGGGATTCCTCAGCGATCTTCCCGGGCATGCCGGGATGTGACCTGGGCAGGCTCTCCCACCACGCGCCGGGCAGCTAGTGCCACCTCCACTCGACCTGCTTTCACTCCCTGGTCGAGCAGAGCCGTGCTGGGGTTTCCATTAAAAACAACAGGAAACCCTCAGTTTGCTCTGACCGCACTAGTCACTCCCACCGCTGGGAAGGCCGGCTCCATCCACGCAGCTGGAAGGGCTTGATCCCTGCCCAGGTGGCACGAGGACCAGCGTCCCAGCAGCCAGGGCCAAACGGCGTGTTGGGAACCCCAGCTTCTTCCTCTGGGATCTGTGGTGCAATTCGAGGAGCAGCTCAGGCTTTCGCTTGCAGCCCCTGGGACATAGAGATCTGCTCTGGCCAGAGCTGACATTGTCCCAAACCCAGGAGCGATGGGGACGAGCAAAATTTTGAGTGGATGGGGCAGGTCTCCCAGCCTTACCCAGCACCAGGGGATATCGATAGAGAAACAGCAAAGAACTAATGTGGTTAATTCACCCATGCATCCATCACACCCCCGTAATAAACATTGCTGAGGCAAAAGAGAATCTTTGGAGCCAGGATGAAGCCAGGCTCCCCTCTGCTCCCCGGGCTCACCTCTTTGGCTTTGCTGAGGATTTTCTCCACGAGGATGAGGTAGTTTCCAGCATCTCGGCTCACTAGCTCCTGGAGGCTCCAGCAGTTCAGGCATAGCCCGGCTAGGAGGGAAACACAGAGCAGTCACGATTCATTCCCAGTTGGAGAGGTCCGCAGGAGGGACGCGCAGTGGGAAGGGGTCATGGCAAAGGCATTGCTGCTGCTGTCTTCACCTTGGCAGCATCGCATGGTGCCCGCGTGTTGTCCTGCTGTGACTCATGATCAAACACACGTAGCTCAGGTTGGGGAATGGCCCCCATAGCAAAGTTAATCCACCCGCTCCCCCGCGCTGCTGCAGGTCTGGAGTGGCAGACAGAGGGATGTGCATGCATGGATCGGGGTGAACATGCCACATTACTCTTGGGACAAGCAAGAAGGCTTGCTAGCCCAGGGCCCTAACCTGCTATGGCCTGGCCCAAATGCTCCAGGGATGTTGTCACAACCACTGGACCTGCCCCACCACACTCCCAAAAAGACCCAGGCCCCAGCATGGCTGCAGCGGGGCCTTGGGCTGCTGGGGCTGAGGAGGTGACAGTCAAGTGCTCTCCATCCTTCAGCATCAGCTCCCTCCTGTGGGCGCAGTCACTGAGAAAGCAAGACAAGTTGGAGCGAGGTGACCAAATCACTGGCCTATTCCTAGAATTCCCGTTTCTCACTGCTAGGATGTGACTGGTGACCAAGGCATCAGGGGTCTCTCAATGTCTTTGCTCTTCCTGTCTCAGCAGCTTCTCTGGGACAACCTCCGCCCTAACACCTCCTGCATGGCCTTGGAGGAAAGGATCAGTGCAAGGGCCAGCACAGCTCCTCTGCTCCGCTCTGGCCACTCTAGGGGCAGATCCAGCTCTGCAGAGCGAGAAGGACCGAGGAACACATTTGCTAGAAAGTTCCCAAGCAGCCCTGATGCACCCTGTTCAAGGCTGAAGGGGGACAGGGCATACGGTGGTTCCTCCAGCTGTGCAAGCAGCACTCAACACACCTGCCAGCTGCCTCATCCGTGGCCACCAAATCAGGCAGGGGATGGCTGAGAGCAGCAGTTGACTCCATGGCCAAGCACAAGTATGTGAGCAAGACCAAGTACGGTTGCAATTTTTAATTTTGCTGCAGTATTACCTGTATTTTGCTGGGTTTGGGTAAAAACAAAATGCTCTTACTGGGGCCTTGTATTGCTATACTCAGTTTGCAAGGGCACAGCCTCAGCAATTTGCCAGTTTGAATATGTTCCTGTTTTCTTCTGAAATTCTTTCCTGCTAAAGCAGAGACACGAACCCAGCAGATTGCTCAAGAAAATCAATATTGTGCTCAAGCGCGGCATCCTCCAGGGAAAGCCCTTTTGAGAAAGCCCCTATCCCAGCAGGAGCAGTAAGTGCTGGCAGGAGCATCACTGAGAGCATTGCCGGGGCGCTCTGGATGCACCTGCTGAGGCTCGGCCCGAATTCCACACGGGAATTGGAGTGACAGGGGGAGCCCAGGTGAGAGCAGCAGGGCTGGATGACATCTCCGCACACCACCAGACGAGGAGCAGGCTGCTTCCTGCACCAGCGTGACCGCAGGCACAAAGAGCCCAGCAAGATGCAGGCTCTTTCCTTCCTCTCTGCCCTAGCGAGAGGGGAGGAAATTGCAGCGGGGACCCGCTGGGCTGCACCAGTCCCTCAGCATGGAGTGGGACACGCGTGCCTGAGCCCCTGCATTTGGCAAAGCACCGCTGTTCAAGCCCCTGCACAGCTGAGCCCTGGCTAAAAGCACTCCCCAGCGCGACACATTGCAGCTGAGAAATCCCCGGACACCGCATAAAAAGACCAAGGAGCAAAAGGAAGGGTCTGGTGCCACCAGGCAACAGCCAGGACATCACGAGGATGGGCCCCTCAGTGGCAACTGCCTTCGCTCACCAGGGCGCACACGGCCTGGGCAGCACCCATGTCCTGGTGCCGTGAGCAGAACTACTCCCTGGGGACATATTCCTGGAGCTCGGCTAATAAAGATATTTGGGCACTGAGCATGATGTTTTCCCATGCAGGATGGGGCCATTTCACACTCCATCCTCCTGCAGGTGCCTGGAGGGCTGCACCACATACCAGGGATGCGGTGGGTGCTTCAGCAGCTAGACAGGATTTTTAAGAGCTGCAATAAGACAAGAGCTGCAACACAGCATCAGTTTTATTCCCAAGGGTCAGAATGGGCCAGGGGGAGATGGTGGGCTGGTAAAAAAAAACAAATCTAGCAATGTATTTTCATACTCCATCCCATTTTTTTCCAGAGAGTGGAATTGCCCTCTGGAAATACCCTATGGACTCCCTGTGGAGAAAACCAGCATCATCTCCACAGCAGACAGCGACACACGAGGAGCTCATACGGCTGCTGCTCCCTCTCCTAGACTTTGCATTCGTCTGTAATTCTTGCAAAATCATTTCTTGCCATGATTCCCGAGCAGCTGGGGATTCTCCTAGATGTGTCCTCCTGCAGCGGGGCTGTCAAGGGATGCTCTCGCTCGTCACAGCAGGACCTGGGCTTCCCGTTGCGGTCTCGCTAGTGAACGACTCATGCTGGAAAGTCCTGCCTTGGTGGGGAATCCCTCCGCATACCTTGCTGATCAGAGCTGCCAGCAAGGCAGGGTTGTCGCAGAATGGCCAAGCACCCCCCAGCCCGGGAAAGCAGAAAGTAAAATAGCATAAGCCAAAACAAGTCGGTTCTACATTTCCAAGGCAAGCAGTCCAGCAAGGAGCATCCTATCATGCAACTGCAGCCACCAGAGTCCCGACACGCTCATCACAGGAGAGCTCCCATCCCACACTGCCGAGAGTAGCCCTTGTGAATGCACCTCATGTAGGAGACAGGGACAAGGGTCCCAATTTGTCCCATGACAACAGAACAGGAGCAGAAGCACAATGAGACCCCGGTTATCCCGGGTGCCTGAACAAGACCATGTGCTACCTCTGTCATGAAGCCCAGTGCAGGACGCTGTGCGTTTTATTTGTGCAACCTCAGGCTCACCACTACACACCTCCACTACCTGACCCCAAGAAAAACCTCCCTTTGGGAGCTCAAAACCTTGGAGGGGGGATATGGTGCAGCAGCAAGCCCGGGCCCAACCGGTGCATGTGGCAGAGGAGCTTGGTCACACTTGTCGCTCTCGCTTCGATCGCTATCGGCACCGACCAAGCTTAGGGCAGGGCACCTCGCATGAGCGGCAGCGGGCGAAGAGCCTGTGGGCGGCTTCGGAAGGATGAGGCTTGAAGATTCTGTTCTCAGAACTGCACCGAGACATCCTCTCCTCGCTGAGTGCCTCCTTCCTGAATTTGGCAGTCGCGGTTGATGTTTCCCCTTTGCTGCTCTGCACGGGGGCAAGCAGCAGCTTGGAAAAGAAACAACCAAGGCCGTATTGCCCCACGGCGAGTAGTGCCCGGTGTTGCCAAAGGTGACACGGACCAAGCAGCTGACAAAAAGCAAAGGGATGTCATCATTTCCCTAGGTTGTTTCAAGAGGCTGCTCAGAAGGACTGCAAAGGTCTCACCAGCTCAAGGAATTGCTTTGCAGGATCCAGCACTGAGGTCAAGACAGTCTACCCTGCAAGGAGCCGTTTAGTTGCAAGGTAGAGCAGCCCCAGGGAGACTTCTCCGGATCCTGGACCACAGCTCCCGTGTCCCATGCAGCAGCTTGGCCCACCTGCACTGGGCTCCCCAGCACCTCTTAGGACTGCATCCACCATGGGCACCTCTGGGCTCAGCCTCCACCCACTCCGAGGCCCATTCGTGAGGGTTGTGGGTGCCAGGACAAGCATTTCTGATGCTCTTTCTTTATCCCAAGATGGCTCCATGACCCATCATGGTCTCCCATGCAATGGGACCTACGCAGCAGTATCCTGCTGCGTATGGCTGGACCTCAACCACAGAAGGATTGGTTGAGATCATCTAGGTCAGACCCCCTGCTCAGACAGGATCACCTAGAGCAGGTTGCCCAGAAACACATCCGGGCCACTCTTTAATATCTACAAGGATGGAGAGCAGTGAAAAAACCCATTGTAAGTCTGGGGTAATGGGTCTGAAAGACAAAATTTGCTCAACATACTGTTATTCGCACACCCCATCACTAGCTTTGGGCTGGCGCTATTTAACCCACAGATGCCACCACGAGCAGACTTGGAGTGCCAAGCTGTGATTGTGCAAGGCCAATTCTCTGCCTTGCTAGCTTCACAAACCTCAGCTACTCAGTCACCTCTTTCTGTGGGGAGATGATGATGTATCGGAAGTGATCGCTCAGCCACTCTGGAGCAACCTGCCGTAAAATTATTGTGTAAAAATAAAGCACTAAATAATTCAGAAAATAACAAAACTCTAATGACATTCCAACCCAAAAAACTGCACTGCAGTGCATTATTTTACCATTTAAAAATAATGAAAAGGAGGGAAAAGCAATTAAATTGGAAAAGTGATATAAGAAGTTAAAAAGCAAAAAGGAGAAGGCTACTGTACAACTAAGAACAGGATGGAAAGATTCATCAAGAATATGTGGAGCAAAAACTTGCTTTAAATAACAGCTTAGACCTGTTAAGAGACGAGGACAAAATCATTCATAACACAGGAAAGGCAGAAAATGAAAAACATTTCTGCTCTATTTTTGAAAAGAAACAGGACGCCTTCTTAAGGTCCGTACATAGATATCTGCATTATTCTTTTTCTTCCCAAATCACGTATGTTACTGCAATAACAACATGTTTCCTATTCCGATTGCAACCGAGTAGGATGTGAGACGGCAGCTCTTCAAAGCAAACATAAGAGTCAGCAGGATGAGAAAACCCACATCCAAGAGGTAAAAGTTTTGGCTGAGGAAGTCTGCCCGAGGGCTGTCCGGAAAAGGTACCCTCGGGCAGGGGACAACGCAGTTATTACCATTGCATCTACCGATAACTACGGAAACCGGGGTTTGTTGGCTGAAGATTTTTGGCAAGAGCACAAATGTGGCTGATGAAAGGGAACTTTCTGATGTGAAAAACGCCCAAAATTCTCCCAGTAATGTCAGGTCACTTTGCCACATGCATAAAGCTTATGTGAAGCAGACCAAAAGCAGGCTGATAGGTAGCAGAAAATCATTTGGAACACAGAAGTCACCAGGCTGCTTCCGAGAGGGGCCACACCACCAAACTGCAGCCCAGCAAAGCCTTACCTTTGCTAATGAGCTGGACAAATTATGAAGAAGTCATTTTCTAAAGGCTGCTCCCGTACAAACAACACTGAGGGTCTGGGATTATGCAAGGGTGAAGTTTGTGAGTGACACAGAGATTGATTAATTATAATTACGGGAGAGGCGAGTTGCAGTGAGCACAATGAAATGCTTGGCAAGGTGGACGCCTTTGAGGGTGCACTTTAACAGAGCCAAAAGCAAGGTTGCTCTTCCAGGAACAGTGACTGTAGGTCACATTTCAAGGATTGCTTCCCACAATGGGGGAGGCCAAAAGGACCCAGGAGTCCTGGGTGGCAGCAGCAGGAATCAACTTCCTGGAGTGATGCTACAGGATGGAGAGTTGGTACCACTCCTGTGGGCATGAGAAATTGAGTCCAGACAGAGATTACTCCAGTACACAGCAGCATGTAGGATACTGCTTGCAGGTCTTTCATGATACACTTTTATCCACAAGACTAACAAGGGCTTTAACTGCAGTGTAAAAGTCTGCAAAAGTGATAGTAGGAGAAAGAGTCGTGGAAATGTCATTTGGAAATGACACCTCTGCTGCACACTGCTGCCTTGCCCTCACCACCTCATGCTGAATCCCCTCGCAGCCCTCTGAACAAGGCGCAGGTCCTTAGGATCAACATGATATCTGAGCTAGATTTAAATGAGACTGATATAACACTTGTTTCTGACAATGCAGCAGAGATATTCACACAGGTTTTGGGATATACTTGTATCAAAGCAAAGCAAGGTGGATGGCTTAACCAAAAAAGCTTTTCCTCATGGTGAAAAGAGATGTTCCTGATGTAGGAATGACTGGCAGGATACACTGCATCTCTGTTAGGTCTTTACCTATGCAAAACATAACACAAATTGTTCAGCATCTTGGTACATCTTCCCACAGCAATGAGAAGCACAGGAAGACGGATTGGGCGGGATCCAACCTTTAACTATGAACCTTGGAAGGGAAAAAAAGGCTTCCTCTCTCCCAGTATTCCCAGCAGGTCACTCCTAACCAAGTGCTCAGGTAGGCTGGTAACAGAAGCCAAATGGAAGCCAGAGACAGAAGAACAGAAGAGCCTGGTCTCATCCCCTGTCAGAGAAGTGAAGTTGGCCCAGGGCCATCAGGTCACCTACCAGCCCATCTGCTGGAGACAGCATCTCTGCTAAGCCCATGTAGACATCTTTCCAGTGCATGATAGATCCTGTCCTCTGTGCACGTGGTGTGCTGCATTTTAATTCATCTCCTAAAGAAAGAGAAGGAAGAAAGTTAGCGCACTGGGTCTTTAGTCAAGAACAAGGGAAAAAACTCCAAAACATTTCCTTAGTGCAGACAAGATAGCCCAGCTGATGCCCCCTTTCCAGTCCCAAAGCCAACATCATGCTCCCCTCTGACAGCCATCATCTTCCACTCTGCTCCCAACCACGGCAAAGGTGCCCATGTTTGGGACTTAAGCACCAGCGAGGCCAACAGGCTTAAAGCCTCCCCACAAGGTGTCACATACATGTCTGTGTCCTCATGGTTCCTGCTGGTGGGATGGAGAAAGTCCTACACACACGTTTGTGGCAAGGAGGTAATCTTGGGTTAGTTTCCATCGATGATAGCTTTGCGAGAGATCAGCACTGCAACACTTTGCAATAGGCTTGGGTGGAAAAGGAGACAGAAGACCCCAAGCTCCTACAGTCTGCATTGCACAGGAATCATTTCTGGTGGCTCTAATATCCACCGGTGGCAGTTGCAAAGCCCGGGTGCTAGCCATGCAACAGCCAGGATTGCTACATGATGTCTCCACCACCGTTCACCTTGCTGCTGTGCAGCCAACATGAAGAAAAGGTCCAAACGTCCCTGTGGCAATGAAGGAAAATACTGGGGCAGGGCCAGGCTGAGCCCAAATGCCAGAGGATGTTGTGAAATAGCAGATTGCATGCGGGGCTGCAGACTTTTCACAATCCATCTCTCCACGCGTCCGCCTCTCTTCCAGCATTCAGGGTACAAACCTAAGCCTTGGGCTGGCAGGAAGGTTTTATCCCACCCTGTTCAAACGTACCAGCCCGGGGCCCTGAAAATAAAACCAGGACAGCAGCAGTCACACACGCACCCATTCTGCGAGCCAGAGACCTCCTCCTTCACTGCAACCTCGTCCCCAGCCGCACTGACACTGGGCGCCCACCTCTCCTCTCCCAACACGCAGGGAATCTCTCTTGCAGACTCTATTTCTTGGTTAAAATCAACATGAAAAATCAAAAAATATCACAGGGAAAAGAATGAAATAAAACCTGCCAACACCAGGAAAAACATCAGCTGAGGGGGCCTCTGCTTTCATCCAGGTCAGCACATTCCTTTCTTTCCCTATGCCATGTGCTCCTGCTCAGACTACTCACAAATCAACCCCCATATACTTTTTTATGAGCTTTCTCAGGTAGGGCTGGATTCTTAGTGCACTCAGTGCCCCAGCAGAGCCTCCAGCAGGTCCCGGCTGTCCCCAGCCTCCCTGCTGCCTTGGTGGCACAGCTCTCCAGCACAGACTCTGTCCTGGCAACCCCCTGGGACGGCTCTGCAAAGCTGTGTCTGGATCCTGGGGTCCCCAGCAGCTGGGGAGCTCGGTGGGCCACATCCAGCCTCGCTGCTCGGCCCTTCTGATGCTCAAGAAAAGCCATGAATGGCTCCAAGCAAGTCAAAAATACATCCACAGCAAAGAAACACTGACCTGCCACATGCAAGCTCTCTGCTTCACCCTGAAGAAGCTCGTGGACTCCTGCTCCTAGTTTCCTGCTGCTCCAGCATGTAATTCCAGCCTTTGCCGAAAGTTTTACACATCTCCCACGTCCGGATGGGGAGCACCCGAGAGGGCTCTGCCGAGGTGCAAGGCACCGAATGAGCAGAGATCTGCACATCAGCATCTTAGTCATGACTTGTGGCAAGAGGAAAGCGGTGACTAAGAGAACAGTGTGACTCATAAGTACCCTTTACAACACCCAACTCGCAAAAGAAAATACACATCTTTGCACGTCAGCGTGTTTCAGAGGCCAGTGTGGTCACCAGAGGGGACCACGCTGCCACCTCATGCTCCGCGCGCTCCCAGAGGATCCCGCGCCAGCCCAGTGCCCTCCTCCTGATGCTTCCCATATCCCAGCAGGGAATGGGCAGGAAGCCTAAGGGCAAAGCATTACAGACTAAATATCATAACTTTCAAACCACAAAACACAGATTCTTCATCTATTATTTTCCTTACATGGATCGCACATAGATCGAAACATTTTCCCCCAAGACAGTGATTGTGGAGGACTCTTTGGTGAGAGGGAACTCAGTTTGCCCACCACAGCCCAGCAGAAACTTTTCAGGTTCACCCACTGGTTTTTCCCCAAAATCTCCCTTCCTTCCCACCCACATGGCGTGAAATAACGAGGCAGGGGACAGTTCAGAAGAACGTAAACAGACTTTCCAAATAGCTCTATTAAATATCTCAGGAACACTAGAGAAGACTTGTAAAGTGTTGCAAAGTAGTGATCCATGAAGATGTTAAAGTGCTGAGTATTTCTGAAAATTAAATAATTAAATAAATGCACTCGTACAAGATATTTGATGCCGGTGACAGGGACCACGCAGACATTGTGCAGTGACCTGCCCACAGTGGCAGTTTCACAACACTACCGGAGCGAACCCCTCTCGAGATGCCCTCATCACCAAGGTAATGCTTTGCGCATTTCCAAGCAGAACAACATGTTACAAAAGATGAGGGTTTCCCCTGACTGTTCTCTACATGTCAAATATGTTCTTGGGAGCTGGTACAAGAACATCCTGGGGAATAAAGAAGGGTTTGAGGGATGAATTAAGAGAAAAACATAGAGAAAATAAAGAGAAATCAGGTTGTCACAAGTCAGCAGCACTTTGGGCGTGTGCATTGCATGCACACCCATCCATTCAACCCCCATATGAAGCCATTCGAGATATTGCTCCTAGGAGACACAACAGCTTGCAGGAACACAGTCTGTCAAGGACTGAATGCCACCCTTGAACAAGGACCACACCTGTGAAAGGAGATGGCAAGCTCTCACCTGGAGAGGCTCCCCGCTGCCTTGCACTGTGCAGTTCCATGGAGGCAGGTGGTCACGCAAGACGTTCACCACCACTCGCGGCACTAAACCCTTCCGCTCCGTCTCACGCAGGATGACCACCCACCATCAACACAGCATCTGCGAAACACCCTGGCGGAGGCGGCAAGAGGAACCGTCGGAGACTGAAAGGGGAACCGGGAAGCTGGGAACCACAGCCAAGAGGACGACCTGCTTGTAAACAGCTACAGGATGAGGCATGCAGAAAATGGGCCTTGTTCTGATGAGCATTACACCATGTTGGTACCACCACAGCGCTCTCGGTTCCAGCAGGGACAGCATCAAGCTCCACAGGTTTCTTTGGACCAGGGGATTATTAAAAGCAACTTGCCCCAAGGTTTCCCCCTGTTTAGGCTCAGTTTTGGCACGTGGCTGACACTTAACAGTGTCACAGGCACGCAACAGAATTGGAGTTGATCCCCACAAGGCCTGGATGCCCTAAGTGACTTGAGAATTTACTAATAGGAAACGAATTTGATTTGATTATTCAAACTAAGATGAATGAGATATGGCATCAAAGGTAGTTTAGGAAGGTTCTTAGACAACTTGAGAAGCTTTCAGGGCACTTTCCATGGATACAAAAATCTTTGGAAGGTTTCCAATTGCAGTCACTTAGTTTGTCTTCAATGCTCTGTGGTCTTTTACTTTCATGACTTTTCTTCCGCTTGGTGCCAGAGGAAAGGAGATCCTTCTGGTCCTTCATGCCCCCCACGCCCTGGAAGAAGGGACTCACATCGTACACACAGCAGTCAGGTTGGAGAGATAGCTTGGGCAAACAGTGGACACCATGTGTTCAGGCCAGGGCACACCTGCCTACGGGACTACGAATCCATGGTCACACAGAGGCTTTACTGCAAGGAGCATCCTGCTCTGCTCAAATCACCTCCCGCACAAGAGGAAAACCCAGCAGCTGTGTCACCAACTGAGATTTCCCCTTCCACAGGGGTAAATCCCAGCAGCTCCTCAGAGATATTCACAAATGGGAAAGGACCTGGCTGGAAGTTCTCCACCACCTCAGAGAGGGACCCTGTGGCACAGAGGCCCAGCACTGCCTCGCTGGGCTGCAGAAAGCCCCTGGATACCTTTGCAGAAGGATAACACCCTTTCCTGCCTCAATTGTTCTTGGGCTGCTGGCTGAGCATCCATGGCAGGAAGCAGGAGAGGAAAAACAAGCCCCCTAGCCCAGGGGATTGATTCGGAAACACGTTGCTCGGGTTCTCCGGCGAAGGCTGTCGGTGAGATGCCCCCTCACAGGAGGGCAGGAGGATCTGGCTCAGCACGTGGCTTGCAGTTGTATGGAGCCCAGGGCACACAGCTCAGGCAGACAGATGTGACTAAAGAAGAAGAGGCCTGGGTGGTGCTATCGAATGGGAGGAGAACCACTTCATTTGATGTTAAAGCAATCTGCTCCTAGACAGTGTTTTTTTTGTTGGTGGGTTTTTTGTTTTTCTCCTGTGGAAGATTTTTTACAAGCACATCAGCAAGGTCATCATCTCTCTCAAGAAGCACCTCAACTTTCTGCATTTTCTCCCAGATGGGGCAGTGGGGAACAGGGCAGCACTGGTGCCCTCACAGATATGTCCCCACACAGCAAGAGAGCTGGATATGTGATTATGTAGCAGAGCAGAGCACATGCACAATACCTGCTGCTCCAGTGAAAGTATGTGTTATGCCTAGGTGACACAAGAAATCTTGGTTTTAGCTCTCCTTGTCTTGCAAGATTTTACTGCCTCCTCTACACCCTGTATGGGAGCCAAAGATAGAAATTCAGAGCCAAGAGAGGCAACAGCTGAAGGAAGCCTTTGTAGAAATTGGGGGCAGAGACAGAAGGAAACTGCGATTTTTAAGATTCACACTTCATCTACTATCTGTTTACCTCTAAGTAAGTGCAGTACCTCAAAGAACAGTGAGATGAAGGTGATAAGACGTTTCGTTCAAACCACAAAAAGGCATGGTATCAAAAGATCCAGCAGGCAACCGGTTTGACAAACATCCTTTTAGGGTGCTTGCAAAGGAGAGCATATACCATCCAAACACCCCGGCATCGTGTTATTTCCTTATAGGGCCATGGGTTCCTGTCCTGCTGAGCAAGGGCGAAAGCTGCTCCTACCCCGAGCCCTCCAGCAGGCTCATCAGATATAGCGCATCAAACCACAGGGAGCACCATGAGTGACCTTCGCTCTGCAGACCACAGAATCTGAGCTCCAGGGAAGTCTCCTCTCCCCAAATCAATGAAGAATCAGTCAGCAGAGAAGTGACATGGGTCTTTTCAAAAGCTGCTCAGCAAGTCCCAGATCAAGCCATTACTGAATCCAGACACAGAATAACCAGTGGGAACTACCCACTGCGGAGAACAAATAAGAGAGGAATCTGCTCAGGCATCGCTATCATCAGCTCCACCAAGCCACCTGCACATGTCCTCACCCACCCACACCACCTCGGCTTGCCAAGATCATCACTGCCACTGCAACAGGATGGTAGTATGAACCAGTGCGCTTTAGGACTGAAAAACCTGTTATTGACTCCCATTTCTTAAGGAGTCAATGGCAGCTGGGCTGGAGCCCCAAGGACTGCTCCTTCTCCTCAGCTGCAATGCAAGGACAGGGCTGATTACAGACACGAATCACAGCAATGCCCCCACGATGCTGCCTGCTGTACTTACACGTAACAAAAACCCATCACAAAACAAAATAGAAGCAGCAGGAAAAGGATGTGCTCTTATCCCTCCCACCCCATTTTTATTTGGGGTGGGAAGGGAAGA
Organism: Tinamus guttatus; assembly: GCF_059628265.1. Lineage (NCBI taxonomy): Eukaryota > Metazoa > Chordata > Aves > Tinamiformes > Tinamidae > Tinamus > Tinamus guttatus. Next base: position 3,363,404 of record NW_028288722.1, on the reverse strand, counting down.
AAGGAAAAGAAGACAAAATAATAAGCAACTTCTCCCAGGATATGAAGGAAAGCTGAAGCAGAAACTAAACTATAATGCCGTCTTGCCAAACCCAGCTCCACCTCCACTTACCATCTGGTTAGTCAAGGGATGCAGGAGAAGCATTAGGGCAAGGACCTCATTCACACTCTACTCCAAGGAGGAACCTGAGCATCTTAGGGACAAGTCTGTGAGTAAGGCATACCTAGAGCAGAATTTAGGGGCAAGCAAAGCACACAGGCAGTCAGGAAGCGACAGCAGGATCAGAGCACTCAGCAAGAGGCAGGAAAGGCTGAGGGGCGACCAAATGCACCTAGAGTCAAAGCTGTGAGTGTTTGCTGCCATCAGGGTGAAGGAACCATCAGAGAAGAAACTGGAGAAGAAACAGCTTCAAGAACCAACACAGGCTCGGGGTCTTAAAATTGGCACAGGATTTTGACATAAAATGGGATTCTGAACAAACTGCAGCCTTTGGGAGTGAAATAGAAGACTGGGGTTTCGACCATGAATTCATCTCAATGAAGAAGAAAAAACCTGTAGTACAAGGAGAAAACATGCTTGTGGAATAACCACATGAAGGGCTGTTAAATGGAATGGTTAATCCCTAGCATGCTCACTGCGAGGAAGGAAGATATGATGCATTACTGGTAAAATTCTCCCTGGAAAGAGAAGAGGCACTAGCCTGGTAGCTCCCTCAATATCAAGATCTTGGGGTCCAGCAGACCAGAGCACTGCAGGAGTTGAGTTCTCCTTGAGCAGGGGGCAGTTTTGTTGTGTTGATGAACTATAAGACTCATTTATACTAGAAATGGTGAGAACTGGAAAGCTTACTAAGACGCAGAGCTCACCCCTTGTTCTCACCATGCCTGAGAACCTGGTTGAATAAGACTCCCACCACAGAGCAGGGAAAGCACCTAACGTACGAAAGCTGTTACAGAGCCCTTTAACACTGAGCTGCAGCTTTGTTCATACAAATGAGGCAAAGCAGCAACCAGTTTTTGTGCCCAAGAAAAGCTGCCAGGTCCCTGACAGGTTACTGGGCAGCCCCATGCTGGGCATAGCACATCCATAGAAAATGGGCATTGGGTGCAGCTCTTTGCAAACTGCTGGAAGAGACAGGCCAAGAAAGCCAAAACGCAAGGTATGATTCATCTCAAACTGCAGGTAGCTAAATTCAGACACCTCTTTACAAACTAGTTACCTGGCTATGCTGGGGAAGTTCAGTTCATGTCAAGAGGCATCTAAGATGTTCAGTTGTGTCCTACTGAGACATGCCTGCTCCTTTCCACTAAAAACAAGGTGAGGAACTCCAGTGCAGACATCCAACTTGCAGCTAGGCAGAGCTGGACTAGGTGAGCCAAACCATGGACTTGGATCAGAGGATGCTTCTTTGCAGAAAGAAGTCCAAATTGCTTCATTATACACTTCCACAAATGGAAACTGCTCCGGGGGATGGCAGATTGGTGGTCATAATATAGTCCAGGGCACACAGAGGTCTCCATGAGCAGCTGACTGTGAAGGTGTTTAGAAAGCTAAGCCTCACCTAAGAACTACATATCTGTGCAGTTATTTCTACTCCTTCTCTTCCTGTTGGGCTGCTGATCGGGACCATAAACACTGCACACCAATGTGCAAAAGGAAACATCTCTGACCAGAGGCAAAAGGTCTCCAAGCTGAGAGCTCAGAAATGGCAGCGCAACAAAGGCACCAGCATCAGCACCACTGGGGTAAGAAAAGCCTTTCTAGGGAAAATGGAAAGAATGAAAACTGCCTCTGCCACTTTCCTGTAGTAAGGAGCAGCAGACCCGCCAAGAAAGCATCTGAGCTGCAATGCAACAACCAAAACCCCTGAGCCCCAGCACCACATCATGAGGCTAAGGGAGCCGAGGTCCAGAGAGGAACCTGGACAAGAGTGACTCCTTATTCCTCAGTCTGGCTTCCCTAGGCCTGTACCGCACGCCACATGGGCACTTTGCTCTCAGGGAGGAGCAAGCACATGTGAGATACGAATGCAGGATGCCATGAATCCCTATGAATTACCACAGCAGAAGAGCAGGACCTGGCTGAGGGGGAGGAGGAGGAGACACGTAACCACAAAGAAGCTTCACACACACGACATCCTATCCAGCAGGGCTGGGCATCGCTTCACCCAGAACTGCAACACCAAAGAAAAAGGAAAAAAAAAAAGAAAAATACAGCACCTAAGTGCTCCCCGTGCATAGAAAGCAGAGCCGCCATACGTGGGGAGCAGGTTACCCAAGAACACCACAGCATCGAGCAGGCACAGAGGAGCCGCTCTTAGAGGCTGGGGACACATTTTTTGAGCCTCCTGTTATGCCAGGTGACCGCTCTATGGCTTTAGAGCCCACATTATTGGCCATTTTCAGTGCGCTAATCTCTAGGTGCTTATTCCCCCAGCTCCCTTTGGTACAGCTTTGCTTCTCTTAATAGTCACTAAGTCCCCGCAGCTAAGGGGATCAGGAGAGGAACCCAACAGGAAACTGGAAAATGCCTAAGACGTGTCACCTCTGCATAAATGCCTCCATCCAAGTCCTTCACATTGATGCAAAGAAGAATTATTTAATGTGATTTCCCAAATTCCATCCCCAAGATTACTTGTATTAGCAGTTGGAGCTTAAGGCTAAGGCTTATGGGGTGAAGAGGTTGCAAGTTCCAAAAAACTGAAGCCAAGAGGTGCCACGAAACAGCAGCTCCGAATCATGGAAAGAGCTATTCAAGTGACCTACTTAAAACAGATACCTTAAATAAAGACAAATCATACTCCCAGCACCTCACTCCCCTTCACTACGAGGGGAGCAGGGACGACTCACTCCCATTGAGCCAGCCTCATCAGAGGTGTCAAAATGCAGCCCAGGCAAATCCCTCTCTTCCCAGCTGCAAGATGCAGTGGTTGAGCCCCATGGAGCACATGGGCGCATGCGTTCAGGGTTAAATTCAAGGCCTGTCCTTGAGGCTGAGCTAAGCCGCTCATGCCCAGGGCTGGCATCAGCAAGGTGAATTTTGAGCGTACGAAAAAAAAGTTAGAGAAATTGATCTGAGGCAAACAAATTCCCCAGTGAATGTGACTGGATTTCAGCAAACTGTTTCTATTCTGAGCGTGCGTGAGAAGATGTGGTGACCAGAGAGGTCTTGAAGACTCAGAGCGAAACTTTTCAACCAATCATTTCAAAAGGACATTTGCACTCATCTGACGGCAATTCAAAAAGTAAAACTAAGCCAGAAAAATTAAACCTCTCATTTCTGATCAAACAAGACCTTTATCCTTTGCATGCCAGTGTCTGGGTTCATGTTGCAGTGAGTGAGACCTGGCCAGCTCTTCCAAGGACCACGTATGTGCAGATGATGTTGGACAGGAGATCTGGCTTGCAGCTTGATTACCTCTGTTCCTTGGCTCCCTTCAGATGTACCTGGTGGCTCTTGGTCTCCCTTGGAGCTACATCAAGGCATTAGCACAGAAACATCTTGCCCATGCTAGGGTGGCTGTAACCACCAGACCTGGGCATTCTGGCTGGACCAGTCCTCCCTCTCCCTGTGGATATCACACTCCAGGGATACGAATATATATATATATATATATATATACACACACACACACACACACACACACTTAAGTGAATGGAAAAGCTTTTCAGTCATTTACCAGCTGACTTTCCTGCGGGGAAGGGCAGACCATCCGGGAGAGACGGGCTCTGCAAGCCCAGCAAATCCCCGGAGCCTTGGCGCTAGCTTGCCAGATGTTTCAGAGCAGGAAGAAACACTGCGAAGCACCAGCAGCACCATAGTATTGTTTATGTAAGAGTTCCTGTTTTTACTTCGGTCTCTGTTTGCTTTCTTTGTTCTAAAAATTGTATTGTGAGGGCAATACCTGGCTTGAATGACACAGGATTGCTTGGAAACGAGAACCAGGCAAGTGCTTCATGCTGTTGATTTTCTTCTCTATCTAGAAGAACCAGGGCTTCAGCCCCAAAACAAAATAACATCAGATTAAACTATCCACACACCAGCTGCCTTTGACATGAACTGTGCTCAGATTAACAAAGCAAGATTAACATCTTGAGGCTGAAGAGCCCCACTATAAGTGTGCATCCTGTGCGTGCGATGCATCATTTCAGGGTTTTCAGCAAGGACACCCAAACCCTTCCGTAGTCCTGTTTGCCACTATCACCCCCAAGCTGCAAGCATGAGACCGCTAGAGATGTTGACTTTAATCTCAGAGATGCTGCCAGCCAAGAGGGCAAAGATGCATCGGTGCTGACGCAACCAGTTGGGCCTTGCTTCCCCCCATGTTGCAGTATCCCTGTGTCCCCTCGCTCTGCTCAGAGCCCTTCCTAGGCAGGCCTGGTGCGGGGATGAGACATGCTGCATCCTGCAAGAGCCCACTTGTCATTACTGAAGTAATAATGGGCCGTGGGAGCCCCAAGCATGGATGGGAGCGAGCTATGCTGCAGCTGCCCTGCGTTCTGCTGCGAGAGGACGGCCTACAAGACAACGTATTTCTAGGAAATCAGAGCCCAGACCCCAAAAACTCTTGGTAGCCCCATCACAGTGAGTTCCCCACACATTGTCTGCATGTGGTCCCCATCTGGCTGTTTGGCTTGGAAGACTTTGACAGGGTTGAAACCAATTTCAAGCTTGCAGTCGCATCACCCTCTTCCATCCTGCACCATAAGCAACCCCTTCAGCTCCCCCGGGGTATGGAGACCAGCATCCAGCATCTCCCATTCTATCATTTCTTCCCCTATTCCAACTGCCATGTGAAGCATCTCTGTAAAGGCAACTCCAGGAGCATCAGGGTGCTATGACAGATCCTATCCCACACAACAACACAAGCAGAGTCCTCCTGACAGTAAACCAGACACGTCCTCGTTTATTAGAGAGCCTCAGTGAGAGAAAACAGTCCCAGCTCTTGCATGCTTCTACTCCACATTAAAAAATTAACATATCTCAGGAAGTCACACTGACCTAAGGTGTAATTACTCCATTCCCAAAGCTCAGATTAGCACCCAGCTGCCCCAGAATCACAAACTAAGGTAAATGTTTACATCCTATTCCCTCAACACCAAGTCTGGGCAATCTTTAATTCCTTTTTCCTCAAATTACTTTGTCAAGGAAAAAAAATATATATATATAGAAACATATGCAAAAAGGTACATATATGCGTGCGTGTGTGCACATCTACATGGTATTACCCTTACAGGGATGGAGAACCAAGGCACATAAAAGCAAGGAGATTTTGCCCAGGTCACACAGGATGATTGTGGCTAGACAAGGAACCACACTGGTATCCGGACAACGCTTTAAATATACAACGATTTCACCCTTTGAGAGCCCATATAAAACCTGCCCACTGTATTAATTCTGTGCTTTTCTCTGGTGTTCCATCCCTTCCATTTTATCTGTCTACTCAGAACATACCTGAATTTGGCTGGTTACTCAGGGATGTTTTCTGTTTCTGAGAATGTCTAGACATTAATTCATTTTGGTATTACAAAAAAATAATAGTAAAAGAAACAGCATGAGTTCAGCAAAGCAAGGTCATTCTGGTCAGCTAACGCACAGCTTTTTGGAGGCTCAGAGCAGACCTGTGCACTTATCTCACACCTGAGACAGAGTCAACCCATTTCCCTTCCCTTTACCTCTGCAAAAGTCTCAAGGTGTTTCTTTGCTTTCAGTTGCAAAATATTAATACTCAAAATATATCTGTTTTGACTGATGAAGTTTGAGCTTCTCTAGAACCTGCCAATGCAGCAGCTTTGAACCACAGAGTTCCCAGGAGCCTGTCAGGGATCACAAAGCCCAAACTGAAGGGCTTGACCTCCTTGAGAAGCTCATATCCCTTCTGAGAATATGCTCCACTCTGCGAATTCAATGAGAATGGTGTAAAGACCTGTCTAATTAGCTAGCCAGAACCCTCTACCTTCTGCAGAAAAACTAGTTAGCAGGAAATTGACTTTAGCAGCAGTGGGTCCTTTCAGTAGATAAATAATCACTCTGTTTCTGGGAGGGTACATCTCAAGTGGGCTAAGTGTGAATAGCTATAGTGTTTGGTCATAACTTTCTTAGGAAGGAGAGGAAAAAAAAAAAAAAAAAAAAAAGCACTCCCCATGCAGATCTTCCCCTACAAAACTCCTTCCAGTAACTGAAGCACCAGTTCATCTCAAAACACCACAGTTGTTCTTATAAGCCCAAGCATTGCTTCCCCCAAATGACCATGGGGATTTGCTCTTTGCATGAGCCAAAGCAGGGTGAGGAATGTTGTGTTAATGGCCAATACCTGATTTTGCCTGTCACCATCCTGCAATCCTCCATGAGCCACTACATCAAAGGGGCTCCGAGAGCCTGCAGGACACAGCATCCAAACCAACCCTTTCCTCAGGGCAGTCTTAGTCGAACAGCAGGAGCAGCCTGTTTTGGACTCCATTGACTGAAGCAGGTCACTGACCCCAAACTTCAGAAAGTGTTGAGAGGGCAGCTCCCTTCAAAGGCTTTAAGCAGTGTGGTGCTTGATTAGACAATAAATAATAAAAGCCAACGTGAATAGCCGCCTTAGGAAGTCTTTGCTAGAAGCACTGACTTTCTTTACATGAGCATGGAGAGGACTCAGTAGGGCAAATAGGGGCTTTGCAGCACTTCACCCCACTGCAGCTAGCCAGCAATGAAGGAGGAAATGTCCCATAGAGGAGAATCAGGACAGGCCCCTTACATTCCTTGACACCCCCCTAATAGGGCAGACTCCATATTAGTGTTCTTGCAAATGCTCAACTGAATGCACCAAGGAGACTTGGAGTCCATCTCCTGGATGTCGCTAGTCCAGGAAACCCTCAGTAATCTAGACAAATATGAGACCTAGGTGGAGTCATCACTATGTAGACCTGCAAGACTGTAGAAAGGACTGAAAAACCCACTTACAAGTGTTTGCAGCTGTCTTTTCCGCCCAAAGGCAAATGATTAATTTTAGATGCTTAGCCCAAGAGAAGCAGTACTCTGTAGAGGAGGATCCTAAATACTGTCCATTTTAGTGCTTCGTTCTCTGGAGCCACCCTTCTCTCCCAACTAGATGCTTTGGTCTCTCCATGTCCAAACTGCTCATCTATGAATGAGATGAGAGCAAGAGCAGCACATCAGCATCACAAGCACAGATCAGGCCACAGCATTTGCAGTGGCCTGGCACTGGGACCCCGGGCCCATACTGAAAAGCGAGACACCCCCCCCCCCCCCCCAACACTTGTCAGGATATTCAGACCTTAAGATGAGAGGAGGACAGTGTTGTCTAGCGGTTACAGGAGGAACCGAAAGTCCGCAATAGAAACCAAGAGCTCTGAGGTCCCATGGTATGTTGAGTGACCTCTCTGTGCCTCAGTTTCCCCCTCCAAAATGAGAGACAAGGGCTCCTGTTCCACAGCGCCCTGTTAGACCCACGTTGCAAAGCAAGAGCAGAAAAGATGAAAATATTATTTTTCTTGTATCCAATTATTTTTAATTCCTTATGAAGTCTTCACAGCCCTACTTTTAAGCTTGGCAGGTAAGGCAGGGAGAACAGCACATGCCAAAAACCTTATTAAAAAATATACAAAAAAAAAAAAAGACATTACTAATATTTCACAGAGGTTATTTCTAACCCACAAGAACCACTTGCCTTAACCAAGATATCCTGCCACGGGTACCTCAGGAACAAAGCATCAAGATACCCATTCTTGAACTCACCAAGCAGTAAAGATGACGACAGGCAATGAGATCAGCATGGGCAATATCAAATTGCAGAAATAAAGCTCTGTGCAAGGTAAGGATGTGTGTTCTTATCAAAGCAACACCAGTTCAGACAGGGGAGCTGGGGGTTTGACCACTAGTACCAGGACTTCTTTGGAGTGCTATTTTGTTTTTTAACCCAGATTCCTGAGAAACAAAATACAGAAATACCTTATTGAAGTATTGTAGCAACAGCAGCCACTCAGCTCAGTAAATCTAATTAATGAGCCAGGAAAAGTGTCATTCATTTGCTAACGATTTCACCCAGGGTTGCCAAATAGAAAGATAAAAGATTCAGCTGGGGCCTATTCCAGGCAGAGGAGCTGGGAACCTGGCAGAGATTGCAGAAGATTAGAGAGGGGAAAAAAAAAGAAAGAAAGAAAAAAAAAAAAAAGGGAAAAAAATAGATTAGCACTTTTAAAAAGCAAGCATGTAAATCAGCTTACGTTGGATATAATGCCACTGTTGTGCAGTGTCTGGCTGCGGGTCGGACTGCAGCACCCCCAAAGCACTGCACAAGAAGCTGCATTTTATTTGAGCTCAGGAATCTCACGCCACCAACTCTCTCACAAAAACAGCAATTTTGTTTTTACCACATTTGTAAACTCTCACAGGAAGCCAATCAAGGGAAACCTGAGAGCTGCAGAAGATTCAAAATTGCAATTAAGGAGCAAACTACAATTCCTAAGCATGACCTTGAAAATCTGAACTGGGCAAGAAACCACCTTCAGGCTGAGCTTTCAAATATCCCCAACACTGGAAATGCTTTTTGATCCTGGGATCGCTCAGCACCCGGTGATCGGGGAACTTGGCTCTAAGGTGAAAAGAGCAGCAGAGCCAAATCCATTTGAGGCTGCCATCTCCCAAGCAGGTGCCTCCACTATGGGCACAGGGAGGCTGGCAGGAGCTTAGTGTACACACAGTGTGCACTTATTTGTTTTCTTCCTTTAGACTGGGAAAGAAAGTGCTTCTAAAACCTTTCCTTGCCAAAAAAAAAAAAAAAAAGAGAGAGAAAAGAAAAATAAAGTTTGGTTTCCAACAAAGCTTTTTTGCTGATGGTGGTGGGTTTTGTTATTTGACATTCTCAGTGCCAAGGACCATACCTAACCATCACAGCATCCCAAGCATGGACAGAAAAACTTTGCAGATTTAGCTGCCTAATGATATTCAAGAGATTTGGTCTTAAAACTGTCCACCATTGTCAAAATAAGTCAAGAATTGCCACTTTCAGATATGGACTGTGCTCCTTCATACTGTCATAGATGAAGACACCTTCTCAGAACTCCAGCACAGTTTTAGCAATGATCTGCATACTAAGAAACACTGGCTATGTGTTTGTGCCATGGCAGAGCTGCTCTGTGTTTGCAGCCTAACCTCCACCACAGCAACTCAATAGACCAACACAAATATTGCCATGGCTATGATGAGTGTTGGGAAGTTTGTTGCTGCAGACCCATATACTGCAATGCACTAGGGGACTTTACCATCACAATGTGATGGAGATGGTTCTTCTGGCTTTGAGAACACTCATTCTAAAATGCATGTTTTTTAGAACACTCGAATTCTAGTTGAAATGTAATTAGAGAGATGGTCCACATGATGCAGTTGACCCTTTCAGGCAGAAAGCAAAAGCCGTTAGTCTTGGATTAAGATTCACAAAACAACCAAGCAAGTGATGAACCAAAGTGTCTCATAAAAGCAACCCTCAGAGATGCAAAAATTGAAAATAGTCTATATAATCTCTTTCAGCCCACAGCCTCAGCTCATCCATTTTGCCTTTGAGCAAGCTCATCCCCAGAATAGCCTGCCTAAAGGAGATGGACTCCCAGCAGTAGCCAAGAAATTCCAATCTAGAACAGAGTCTTTTGTGTTTCAGAAGATGTCAATGATATACAGAGCACTGGGCAGAAATTTCCTACCAGTTTTGCAAACTTATTATAGCCCCTCACTTGCAGAAAAGTTCAGGTAGAAGGAAGCACAATTTACCCCTGTGCTTCCTGTGTTCCTTCACCCCACTATATCCCTTCACATCCCTTATTGGCAGAAATGGTACTGGCAGCCTGTGCTATGGCCCCAGGCACCTGCATTCACAGCTATGCCATGCCTTTGGTGAAAATAAGGGCTGAAAGGAGCCAAGAGAGGAAAGAAAAGTAACTCACCCGAAGTCTCAGTTTAAAGCCATGGCAGAACTGGAAGGAGACCACAAAGATCCTGTACCAGCTGCAGCACCAGACTCACAGCCACTCTGCGCTGTCTGTTCTTCTTACTGCCAGAACTCAGGCACTTCCTTGTCATGGCACCTCCTCTCTTGAAAATGTTCTCAAAGTCTTCCAGCATCTCCCAACCGTGCAATCTCTTTAATTAGCTGGACACCACCATGCCCTAGCAGGCAGAAGAGCTTTGGTGCACGATGTGAAATCTGCTCTCTCCTTGGCTGTGATGCACACTTCTTTCTCCACCTAGTAGGCACAGCATGGAGAAGGAAAATCCTCTGCTCGTATACACAGTTTCCAGAAGCCCAGAGCCCAACATGACTCACCTTCAGTCACCTTCATACATCGTGTGCCCTTGAACACATATGTTTGCCCACAAGCACCTCACACACCCCATCAGTTGCCAGGGCAAGTCCACAAGGACTTTGTGGATGAGGCACAAGGTCTCTTATAGAATCCACCACGTGACTTTGGAAAGTCATCTGTGTATCTGAATACATATCGGCATTAGGTGTTTTTGCATAAGCTCCTTTTCCTGTGGTGTTTTTGCTGTACTGTTTAACTCGGTAATCAAATTATGTCAAAGAAAATTCCAACTAAATCCACAACAGCTTCAGTTCCACCCTGGCAACAGCCGCTACAAACAAACAACAACATCCAAACTACTGCAACCCATGGCTAGAGGATCACTCCCCCTCCTCTGGCGGCACAGCATGAATCACTAAAGAAAATGGTGATAATCTTGCAGAATTAAGCAACATACCCCAAGCAGGGCTGACATCTAAAATATGACATATAGGCAAGCAAGGATACGAACTACCAATTTCCAAAGTGCATGGGGGAAGAAATGGAGTAAGCAACAATTCAGGAAGAAGACCCACTGCAAAGCCTGCAGCCCACCCATCCTCTACCTCTCGTCACGCACTGAGTAGACTTCCTGCTTGAAGAGGAAGCCACAAGCTGTGTAACTGAAGCCACTCGCACAAAAACATACTCCTCCCCACAGCCTAAACACTCAGGACTCTGACATGGGGTTGCCCATCAAGATGGTTTCCAAGAGTAACCTGCACTTCTGCATTCTCTATGAAGATCTTCTTTCTTCACCTTCCCGTGAAATGGTGCCAAAAGGAGAAGTACTCTGGATTCAGGAGGAAGTTGTGTCACTATTTCCTATTCTGGACTATGATTTCACTCTCCTGTCACATCCGAGAGCCACACGTGGCACCCGCCACACTGCTCAAGTGAGCCATGTGGCTACTAACATGCAAAAGGCTCTGGTTTAGGCCAAACAGTTCCAGGAAACCTAACAGTCATGTTCAAGAAAATACAAAAATAAAGACCACACACAAATGATTCAGTCAGAAATAACTATGCTGTCACTTGGTGCTTGCTAGCAACCTACAGGATAATGAAGCAGGTTGCACAGCTCAGACATGGAAACACTAAGGGAAGGAAAATTACATGAAAACAGCAGCCCAGATCCAAACAATGACTTTCATTCTTATTTTGAAGTACAGCAGACATGTAGCTCAGGCTCAAACCATCACGAGGTCCTCTCCTGCTGTTGGAAGGAGATCCGAGTTTGCTGGTCCCCCTGCCCATGGAGGAGTGCACCTGGAGGAACCAAGAGATCCTACTCCTCCTCAATATTCATGGAGCAGGAAGGTTTCCCCCTTGATGTTAGAGGAACAACTACAGAGAGACTGACCACTGACTAGTATCTGAAGGGAAGAGTTTTCCTACCTCTTATCCTTTGGGAATTCCCCCCCTGTTTTATCCACATATGCACGGAGGCCATGTTTTACACTTGGTTCATGTGATCCACATGTTGGTCCCCCATCCAGCTTGGGTCTTTATTTCAGTCTGGACAACAGATTCAAGAACCACTCCAAAAGTTATGTACAGAGGGGCTTTTGTCTTAACCATAAGGACTTGGGTTTATGTGGACATCAATCAAAATGTCATCTTGTTTGCAAGGCAAAATCTCCTGCCTCTGCTGCCCAATAGAGTTTCCTGAGACCCATCACCAGAAGCCTTCTATAACAGCCAGAGCAGAGACTGGGTCTCAGCATATTTCCTGCATAAAACTTATTGTCCTAGTCTTATCAGCAGAGATGCACCTCTAGATATTTTTAGAGAAAATATCAGCTAGCACAAGAATGACAGTGCATTAATTAGCACACAGCCATATATTTATGGTTACAAGAACAAAAAGAAGCTTCAATAATTCACACTTTGTTGGGAATTATTGAAAAATGGAACACATGAGAGTCATCCCAAGATCTACCATTTTTAAGGGTTCTGTGCACAGAAGCTCACATCTCTCCAAAGCAAACAAAAGGGGAGCTTTACTTTTTGGGGTGGTCAAAATCCTCACAGAGAGAAGGAAAACAAACAAACAAAAAAAAAAATACAACAAAATCATGTTGAATCAGTCTTTAGAAGCAATTTTGTGGGTTTGCAGACTGCTACTCAGAAGTCTGATGGCTCAGGGAGAAAAATAAGGGAATGTAAACATTTGCCTTGCTGGGATAACTGCTATGAGTATGTTTTTGAACTGGTGTCAGTGGCCACTCAGGCCCCTCAACAGAGCCATTCACCTTTAGCCTTTCAGGTGACTGGAATATCTTAAACCTGAGAGGTGGAGCAAACTTCTTCAAGCCTTGTTAAGGCTAGAAAGTTCAAATTAATTGGTAATAAGGATGAGCATATTCAGTTTCCTGAGCCATCTAGATCCTTTCTTAAGAAGTTCTTTACTTGACTCCACCCTACCCAGGATTTCATCTCCCAGGGCTTCCTCCAGTGGGTAAAAGTTATTGGCGAGGAAGTGCTAGAGTAGCTCAAACTGTCCCAGGACTTCCTGCACTCCCCCAGTGCGTGCAGAGAGATCAGCAGGAGCAAGAACCAGCTGCAATCTCAGAGCAATGGACCAAGGGACAGCATCACTCAGGTTTCACTGCTGCTGAGCAGGAAAACCCTGATGGTTGAGTGGATTGACCAGGATAATTCAGTTCCCCTCCAAAAAGTTCCCAAAGTGAAGCTGTCAAAAGCTAAAAGAGATAAAGAGACACTTCGGGCAGCAGAATCTCAGCATGTCAACACCTACCATCATCTAAACCAGCGAATTATGCTATTACTTGTTCACAAAACTCTTGACCATGACAACGATGCAGATGAAAATAAGCCATCCAGAGTTGGTTGATGGCTAGGTCAGATGTAATGTGCTTAGCCCTAGAAGGGATGTGCTCACCTGCACTGTGAATACTCATCTGGAATCCCTCTCTGCCAAAGCAGTTTCCTCCTCCTTCTCTGAATACTTTGGACCACCAGCAACTCTGGTGACACCCCTGCAAAGACTCTCAAAAGCACACCAAATTGCACAATGAAGACAAGCAAAACTTGGGAAGCTGCCACCCTCTTAGTATCTCATAAGGGCAAGTAAAACCATTCAAAGCTCTTGGTATGTTTCTCACACAAAGGTGTTCAGGGATGGCGACTTCAGGATTATCATCCAGAGTCAAAAAATCAGTAGGATTCAAGGCATGAAAATAACTGAAACAGAAGTCATCCAGTATCTTTGGAGAACCCAGATTAACTATTTACCATAAAGCTCCTAAATGACCCTGGGTCCATCCCTGGAGTAGGGTTCATCACCCCTAACTTTAGCTATGCAAAAATTAGGTGAACATCTAAGCACGTCAACATCTACGGGCAGCTCAGAGAGAGCGCTTCTGTCATTGAGATTGGCTCATCCCAATCAGGGTGAATCCCTCTTCGCTGCAAGGCAGCACACGAGGGTTAGCTTGGCTGCCTCAGCTTCTAGGCAGCCATCCTCAAGCAACACAACTATCAGCCTTGTTCTCTCAAGACACTTTGCATATGCAAAGCAGGAATAATCACACTTTCTTCCTCATCCAGCAGTTGCATGACCGAATGTTTCAATATCTGCAAGAAGTTCCAATAGTGCAATACTGGGAACATGGAAGTTACAACAGAGTCACTTAGTTTAGCTTTCACTTCTTTCATCGGAAAAAATTGATTCACAACAAACAAAAGCAGAAGCCAACATTTCTGCAGGTGGCTTTGTCTGCTTGAGAGCCCCAGAACTCCTCACTAAACTTCCACTTCTGGACAGCTACATATAAGCTCTGAGGAAGTGTGCTAGAGGTAATATAGTTCTCAATAAACTAATAACTGAAGAAAGCTTTACAAACATGCCACTTAAAAGTCTCTGCTGTAAAAAGAGTAAGTCACTGCCACCATTGAAGACACAGTGTGTGCTTTAAAACCACCTGAGGACAGTTTTATGAAGCTATTTGACAGATATTAGAACAGTGATAATCCAGAAAAAACAAAACAATAAGAGCAAATAGACATATTATTACTTACAGATTTTGAGCAGATGAAGGTTAGCAACAGCAGTCATGAACATAGGTCACAAGGCAGCAAGGGATTTATCTCCACACCAAGGATGTGTTAGCCTTCAACCAGACACCTAAGGAGTCATTGAGGTCAGTAGGAAAATCCCCATTCAATATCACAGAACCAATCATTGATCCTCATCCAAAGTCTTCAAATCACCTTCAAGGTGCCTATAATCAAGTGCCCATTCATCCCTCCTGCAGGGCATTAGCCTCTTCCTCACCCTGCTATGGCCCACCAGCACAAGCAGGATTTGAACTCATGGTAGAGGAGTGAGGAAAGCTCCAGTATCCAACTGTCCATGAGAAGACTGTAACGGAAATCTGTTGTTGGCAGCTTTGCACTGCACAGTTCTCACCTCTCCTTTTCTCACACACCAAAAAAAAGAGGTTCAACCATTCCTGATGAGAAAATGTTAGACAAGCATGTGTGGCTATCCCTAAATGGTGCAAAATGTAACCACAACAAGATTATGGTGGTTTCAGAAAGAAACCACCATATCTTTAAGTAATGGACTTCTTTTCACAGTATTATTGATTAAACTGCAGCTCCAGGGAGCTGCTTTAGGAAATCCTTTCATGAAGCAGAAAAGATAGTATCCCTCCAAATCTAACCAGAGATACCAAGATAAAGTCAGTGTGCAAAACAGGGTGCAAAAGCTGAAAGGAAACACATAGCATCTAGGGATGAATTTTCAGCTATGCTCAACTTTTGGCCATGCTAGGACAAGTCCAGAGCAACGGCAGTTTTAGTATTAGCAAGGAAGAGGCAGCCTCCTTCCAGAGTCTTGATCTGTGCAGTAGTAGCTGCAATTGGACAAACAGGAGTCTCAGCAACGTCTAATAAGAGCATCAGTGTGGGAGCCACGATCCCACAGAGTTCAGTGAATACCAGAGTAAATACAACTGTAAATACAACTGTGTGCTGATTTCACAGGTTCACCACCATGTTTCCCATCAGTTGGGCTTTGAACACGTGGCAGGATGAAGATAACACAGAATTCTTCTCCAAACTAGGGTCTGATAGAAATTGATGGGAGAGCCATTCAGGAATTGTGGGTGCCCTTTGGGCATTCAGTTTGCAGTGAGGTTACGGCACCATCTGCTATAACACTAGACACTGAAAAGAACAGCAGGAGTTTCTAGGAAGCCAAGGGACCTTGCTTAGAGGATCATGAGAGCACTTTACATTGACTTTGTGTTTTGACTGACCTGGACTCAAACTTGTCATTTGGAGGTTTGCTGCTTCCATGTTAAGGCCTGAATTTTAGTGTAACTGTACATTTCCTTGTGTGATGGAAATGGCTTATAATTCATCACAGACTCACACAAACTGAAGATGACTGTAAACTCTATTCTTTCTGTAAGTGAGCCTTCCCTTGCTATGAGACTAGCAGTGTGAACAGGGCCGGTTGTGGAGAACAGGGCCAGCACTAGACACTAGTAGCAGCAAAACTTAAGAGGAAACTGAAACCACAACAGTGTTGTCGTGTCCAGCACAGAATTGTCTACAAACATCCTCACCACCCATTCTGCAAAATGAGACTTCCTCTTGACTTATTTTTAAAACGTTCTTTTTTTTTTTTTTTTTTTGCGCGATTACCATTTTTCAAGACAGGATCTAGTGTATTTTTGACAAACAGATAACGGGGAATTCCACTGACTCCCCCCTTAAAGCTGTGATGTACTTCAATGCCAAGAAAACAGAATCTCTAAATTAGTCCCCACCAAACCATCAAGAGCAGTTGTGATGGTGCCCTCCCTCTTTCTTCTGAGTACAGCCCTGGTGACTCACCAAGGGTCCTTCCAATTAGAGATGCTCTCACCATTCACAAGATGCTGCCTTCATCCTTGGGTAAACACAAGGGCTGCACCCTCCATCTCCATTCTGTTATTTCTAGCTTCTCTAACACAATGGTCTGTATCAAGCTTTTGGGAAGTGAAAGGCTTAAGGAGGAATGCATCACCCTGATGCTGTTAGAATAAGGTTTATTACGTTTTGCAATGGCTTCTGCAAGAAGCTACAAAAGTTGCATTGCTAGAGATGCTGAAAAACTACCTTCAAGGTGAGGGAATGGGAGAAAATGTAGCCAGCTCTGCTGGGATCAGGAAGCGGGCTACAGGTGATCACAGAAAGGTAAGAGGAAGAAGTTTCTCTCTCCCTCCATTCCTGATGGCAGAACAAACAGCAACAGATCTGAGTTGTCCTGAGGGTGGGTAAAGAAACTCCTGTTAGCCCCTCCAGTCCTGCAGCCCCCTGATTCCCATAGACTCTTCCAGTCTCCTGCTTCCAGGCAGAGGAGCAGCTACAGAGCAGTGGATTGCAAAGTTATGAAGTGAATTTTGACTCTGAGCAGTAACTTCCTAATAAATAAATAAACCCTGCCCTACCCTGTGCTTCCATTTCTTTCTTCTGCATCGATACCTCCCAAAACACTGGACCACATTCCCCAAGGTTTTGGCAGTCTGTGCTTCACCTTCTGGCCAGGACCACAAAGTCGGTGTCTGCTCCTGCAATGGCAGCCAATGCTGCACAACACGTCTGCACCTCTCTGGGGTGCAAACCCTGCCCTCGGCCAGCCTGCAACAGGCACAGATCCTGAACACCCAGACACGACCACTCTCATGCCTGCAGGGGTTCACCAAAACCCAGCCAGGATAAGAAACACCTGCTCTTTTACTCATCAGAAATCAGCCGGAGAGGCACATATCTGATCTGAATAAGCAAAAACTAGTTATATATATTCACTTTTCAGAGAGGAAATGCACATGTTCCTGGCACCAATTATGAAACCCCCTGGCCACATGATGCAAGAGTTAATTTTAGCTTCTATCAGTCTTTATCACAACAGTGAAGGTTAAAGTTTCACCCAACACCACAGTCAATTACGACTTCAGTATCAAGTTAAGCCCTACAAAGATTTAGGCTTGAGATAGTGGTGACGTTCAACAGAGCCCGGTAGGCTGCTGAGCACGGTCATCAGCATGCAATGGAAACTCCAGGGTGGCTTTGCAGAGAAGGTGGAAGTTGAGCAGAGAAGTGGCCAGGTGCCACAGAAGAGGAATGGTGAGAGAAGAATAAATAATTAAAAAAGGGGCAAACATAACATTTAGAGGGGGGAAAAAAAAAAAAGGTGCTTCCCAGAATAAAAACAGCAACCCAAGCTGCCATTGCCAAGCAAGAAGTGAAGCCCTTTTTTGGGAGCATCAAATACTTCCTCCTGATGCTTCCCCCATGTGGCTGCTCACCTGGCAGGGCAGGCTAATGAAGTCTCTTTCAGTGGAGGCCAATGACTGCTCACATGGCACAGAGACAGGGTGCCAGTTATTTCAGTTATTTTCATGCTCAGCAGGAAAAAGCCTCCCAAAACACACGATGCCAGAGCAATGTCCTTGACTTGGCAGGAAGCTCAGTGCCTCACTATTTGCTAAGCGTGGGTCACAGGTCTTCTGGATGTCATGCACTTCTTATGGAAATGGATTTGTTGGACACGGTCTTCAGGGGGTGGCATGGTCACATTGAGGATAGCATCAAAGACCAGGAGAAAAGAGGATGCTGAGAGAACACCAAAAAATAAAAAATAAAAATAAAAACCCTATTCCTCATTCCACTGGCCCAACACTTGCCTTTGCCTCTCCAAACTGTTCCTAAAACTTCTCACCCCAAAACCCATCCCATATTGCTCTCTGCTGATTTTTTTTTCCCCGTTGCAAAAGCATCAATTGACCCTAACTGGACCAGGGACCATCCATATGCTGCAATTGTGCAGAGCAGCACAGAGACCTTGCGATCTGGATGGAGAAGGCAGAGAGAGACAGAGTCGCAGGACAGCACGAAGAGTCACTAGTGGAGAGAAGTCTCCAAGCCCTGCTTCACACTGTCTCTCCCCACAGCTCCCCCAGGGGGAAGGATGGCAGGAACTGATGCTAAATCCTTCAGCCTATTTGGAAAAAATAAACTTAACACATGAGATTTCAATTGCATCTGCCTCTGCTTAACTACTCCAGCTGTGAAACAAAGCAAGTGAGAGACAAAGCACTACAAGCAAGCAGCATGACCATTTCGGGAGGCTTTTTGTGAGCTTTAATGCCAAACCCACTAAATAGATTAACTTACAGCATAAACAAGCAAGTAAATCTGTCCCCTAAGGCCCTGTGCATCCAAAGGAGGCTTTAGAAGTACTTCCTTCCATTCTGCAGGCCCTGCTGGGAACACAGGGTCCTTCCTAGTCTCTGGCTTGGTCGCCCAAAGACTTAGATTCGCTCCCCACACAGCTGGCTGCAGCTCCACAAAAACAAAGGTGATGGCAAGGATGTTTTTGACTGCTCCTGGTGACCCTCAGGCCAAGAACAAGCAAGACTGACTCGCATTGATTTTGAAAGCTCAAAGATTCACACCCCACCTTGGCCCTAAGGCTTGGTACAACCTCCACACCACCACCATAAAAGGTGAAACTTTCAGACCTTTAGGAGACTGGGCCAAGAAGAGATGCATGTCCTAGCCAACGTTAGCAATGACCAGCAGTGGCCACCACCACCAGGTTATTCAGCCCAGAGCATCAAACACTTTTCCAAACCACATGTTCACCTCCAGAGCTGTCAGGGAGGCTCCAGCACCACAGCATCCCAAATGTGCAAATCCATGAAGATCTGCAGAAGGACAACCCATGCAGGGTGCTGGGACTGGAAAGCCCAGGGCAGTGGCATCCCAAACTGAGGCCCAAGTACCTGGGCTCTACCTTAGCAAGGACTGGACCACCAAGAAGAAGCCCTCTCAGAGGGGCAAGATTAACACACGCAAGTGAGGAGGAGCAGCAGGATGTCACCTGGACATCACTGGAGGTCACGCAGGCTGCAATGTCTCCAAACCTAAGAGTCACAATAACATCATTACACAGCCCCAGTGATACAAGCCTGCACCCAAGCTATGCACCAACTTGCCAAGCTGATCAACACAAAGACACTGAGAACGAAGTAACATTTGTGAAGTTTCACATGCACAGACTGCCAGAAACAATAAAAAACGGGAAATGCCACCTGAAAGGATGAGAGCTTGTTTGCAGAGGAGCCTCTGAGCTGAGGATTTAAATAGAGGCACAGCAATGGGGGAAGCAGCTGAAAGGAGAAACATTTCATGCTAATTTGAAACAACAAAGAACGGGCTTTTGTGGGAGGGATGGAAAACACTTCTACAAGTTCAAGAGAACACTGTCTTTCGTAAAGCGTGAACACACCAGGAATACATCCATCACTGCAAGAAGCTATTAACTCAGCCACTAGTAGCAGAGCAAAAATGTCTTGTTACAGCACAGGAAACTCCAATGCCGGATTATAGAGGAGACAAATTCCCTTTGCAGTGGCTGTTACAGGCAGTCACAAGACTGGGCTCAGGGCTGAGCTCCTCCTGCGAGAGCAGCTCCAGGCAGCCACGAGCAGCGTGACCGCAAGGGACACCCTCCAGCAGCCCCTGCCATTCCCAGACACCCTGGGACAAGTCTCCTGTCACATGAGACAGCACGTGCCACTGCTCCTGCCCTGCTCACTTTTACCTAAACTCACTCCAAAGCAGACACCAGCACTGTTGCTGAAGTGTCCAAGCTGCTCTGCTAGCCCCAAGCACTGCAGGAGCTGTGGGCATGAAGCAGTGAAGGGAAATCCAAGCTATGTTGCCATCTCCCCACAAGCCGGGGACAAGGATGGTCCCCAGGAGCATGGCTAGTCATTGATAACTGTCATCACACAAACCAGATTCTGCCAACACGCCAAGCAGTGCTTTCGAATTCCGCTTGTGGCTCAGCAATGGGGCCACACTCACATCTGGCCCCACTGGTGGCTCAGAACATCTGTACAACTCCTTGCTGCTGGCACAGCTGGGGAAGGAGCGATGGTTCCCGCTCACCTCCATGCACCAAGCAGCCTTACGGGAAGGATCCGTGCAGGTGGCTGGCTTGGCCCTAGCCACACAGCTGGCCTGGCGCATGATCTGGCCTCCAGGCTCTTTCTTACCATCAGTACGCTCAAACATAGGTGAACTCTCAGGCACAGGAGGCTATGGATCAACAAGGCACATAGAATTATTATGGCTGGAAAAGACCTTCTAGATCATCTAGTCAAATCAATCATGGGATACAAAAAGAACCAAAACTCAAAAGTGAGTTGAGTGTGGCCCACCACACCATTTGCAAGCAAGATGCATTTCCTGGCATGTTATACTGCCTTCATACTTGATGGGTTCATCTCTTACTCAAATGTGCATCTTGGAAGCTGGCCAAGCATCCCCACTACAGGGACAGCCCTCACTGCATGGAGGCAGAGAGCCCCGATGCTGCAACCACAAGCCTGACTCGCTTTTTCTCAATGGCAGAGCTTGAAATCAGAGATTAGCGAGTCTGAAGGAGTTCACGCCTGGCCATTCATGTATTCCAGCTGCACAGGCTCTACTCCCGGCTTGCCAAACAGGATACAAGGCAGAAGGAAAATGCAGCATTTATCTCCCAGCTTTTCCAAGAGGGTATTAGAAACAATGGGGAGGAAATACAAAATTAACGCTAGAGACGAGCAATTGGCAGTGCCCCTCACGAGGCTGCTCTTCATTACAAGGAGGCCTATTCAGCAGCTTTCATTAGGGAAAAATCGCATCTCTCAACCCTTCCTAACAGCAGCCCTATTTCCTAATTAAGGAGCAATTGCCATTTCATCACATTCGGGCGCTGAAAGCCCTGAAATTAGAGCATCTGTGCAGGCACAGGGATGCGCCTCTGGGGAGACAAGTCCTCACGCTGTATTAATTGGTGGTCAAGGACAAGATGTTAAAGCCAGGAATATTGGGCTTGGGGGGCTTTGGTACTCCCCAAGGTGCCTGGGATCCAGCTGCCCTCACTCAGCGTGAGATGGCACCGCTTTGGAGATCTGCAGAGATCACCTGAAGAGCCCTGGCCGAGCTATGGCTTTGGATGGGTGGGAACCTTGCAGACAAAGTGCTGACAGCGGACTGGCGACCCAAACCTCTCCCCACTACCCCTGGCCATCTCCAATAAGGTGACAACAGGAATCCCACAGCACAGAACCTCATAGGGAAGCGGAAGAAAACACGTTCCTATGTTCCTAACATAGGAACCTTGACCGGTCCTCATGCCTGCTCCTGAGCACAAGCCCAAAGCTACAGGGGGGAGTCACAGGACCCTCCTGTGGCTCATCCAAGCTCCTCTGCTCCAGGGCACCGGAGCTGCACCAACAGCAAAGCCCCCATCTGTGTGAGTAGGTCCTTCCTTGAGGACTGCCACGCACAGGCAGCGTTCAAGGAGCACATAGGGTGCTTCCCCGACATGCTCCCATCTAGCTTCAGTTCTTCTTTCGCGGTGCCAAGCTCATGCCTTTAATTTGAGATTCAGGCTACAGAGCTGCAGCGAGCTGGAACCCCAGGGCTTCGCAGCACTGGGGGCAGTGCCTGGCTCAGCTTACCCATCATCCAAGCCCTCCAATCTTATAGCGTGCCTGCAGCTGAGGACACAACTGCCACACAGCAGAAATGCTGATTTCTTGCTCCTCATCTTTCTAGGGTAAAGTTCTACTGTGAACAGTACCCACAGCTCCACAACACTTAGTAGGCAACTTTTGGAAACAGCCTGTGCCTCCATCCCAGTTTTGCTCCAGAAGAGATGTTGGACCTGCTTCTTTGCCACCTATGAAGTGCACGTGCCCAGAGCTTGCAGGTTGTGCACCTAGCCAAGGCCTAGGAAATTAATGTAAGTGGAAAACCTAAGCAGAGGGCAACTGCTCAGCATCAGAAAGCCCCTTACAGCAGGGTAAGCAGCACCAGGCTGCAGCTGCTGAGCACCAACAGCAGCACTACCAAAAATAACCCGGCAGGTTAATGGGGGCTGTGGTAACTGAGATTTTAGTAAACATCAAAACAAAGCTCTGAAATCTCCCTCTTTTGCTAGTGATTTGAATCAGCCTGGCCCTTTCCTCCTATAGGGTTTACACCATCCCAAGCAGCCAAACATGGTTTGCAGGTGGTGCAAGTGGGTACAGCTGGGTCCACACACTCTGGCATTCAAGGGTGCCCCTTGCAGGTCACTGGAGCTGGCAATCAAACGAGAGGTGCCGGTAGCGCCCTGGAAAGCACCAGGTCCAGTGCCATCCTTCACAGCGCACAAAGCAACAGGGGGACATCTCCAGCCCGGTGCACGTTGCAGCTCTGACGCACGAGGGACAAATGTTGCAGGGTTTGTAGCACCCCAAACCACATCCTGCTGCTGAGAAGCAAATCCCTCCTGGAGGTCACGGTCTGTCCCGGGGCGGGCCCCAGGGGCTGTTCAAGGGTCCCTGTGGCCTGTGAGTGATGTGAGGGACGATGGCAGTGGGACAGCCCCGGGTCCCCCCAGTGCCATGGGCAGTGCTCCCGCAAAGCGACACTGGTGACTTGCTGCCACCCCCGCGCCTCGGTGAAAACTCCAGGCTGGGGCCGGAGTGTCCCCGGGATTTCCCGGGGCGGCAGCAGGGCGGTCCCCAGGGACAGGGCACGTCCTCGCACCTGGACAGCCCCGCGCCGAGGAAAACAAGTGAGCGCGGTGCAGAAATGAGTCACGGCAGCGCGGCCCCGAACCCAGCCCGGGCGCCGGCGGCTGCTCGCGGGGACCCCGAGGGGACGCGGTGCCACCGCGGGCGGGGACATCGGGTGCAGGGTCCCCGCTGCCGCCATGCTCAGGACGCCCGCGGGGCCATGAGCCGCGGAGGCTCCCCCGCGTTAGAGGGGAAGCCCCCGGTGACACTGACGGGGTCCCTATTACAAGCTTCACCCGCGACACCGGGTGCACGGAGCATCCCCGGTTATAAAGCCCCCACCGCGCGGCACGGACATCCCAGCGCGGTGGCGCCCGCAATGTCCCGCTCGCACGGGCCCCCCAGGCACACGGCGGGCTCGGACCCCGCGGTGACACAACCCTCCTCCCAGCTCCCCACCTGCAGGGCAGCTCCCGTCGGGGCGCTCTGCCCATCCTCGGCTCGTCCGGGCGCCGCTCCGCGCCGCTCCTCGCGGTGGCCCTGGGCGCGGGGCGGGGCTACGACGGGGGGCGGGGCTCCTCCGGGACACGCCCCCTCACGGGTGCGCGGCCGCGACTCCGTCCGCCCCGGGACCTCCTGGGACCCACCAGCCACCCCATGACAACCCTTGACCCCTGCCACCTACCCCAGCATCCATCCCCTGCCACCCACCCTGCTACCCACCCTGCCACCTGCCCCGTCACCCACCCTACCATCCATCCCCTGCCAGCCCTCATCTCCCACCACCCATCCCACTGGCCACCCTGCCATCCCTGCTAGCCCTCCCTCCATCGTCCACTCCCCTACCAGCCGCACCTCTCCATCCACCCTTCCCACCTCTCCATCCACCTTCCCTCCCAATGTCCTGCCCACATCCCTCTATCCCTCCTGCCATTAATCTCGCTATCCTTCCCTCTGTTCATCTTGTCCATCCTCCAGCCATCCTTTCCCACACATTCCTCTATCCCTCACTCCATCTTTCCCTCCGTTCCTCCACATTTCACCACGCATAGGATGGTGTTTGTGCCAGGATGGGATCGCTGCACGGAGGAGCTGAGCATGAGGATGCCGCAGCCAGCAAACCCAGAGCAAGGTGGTCCCATCCCATGGTGCCAGGCCTAGGAAGCACCTGGTGCCACCCAGACCCACTGCAAAAGAGTGGGAAGTCACCGGTAGCCCCAACCAGGTCAGGCAATCCCAGCCCAGACCACGGGGATGCCACACTGATTCCTGTTCCGATGGCATCAGTCATCAGGACAGCAACGGTCCATCACTTACTGCTGTGACAGGCCCCACACTGCTGGCAATATCCTGCGTCCCTTCTGCCATCCCATCTGCCGTGTGGTGCCTGCGGCCGGACTCGGCCCACCTGGTGGCCCAGGCAGGAAAACAAATTTGCTTTCAGACTTCCTTGCGAGTTTCATTTTTTCAAAAGAGAGTGACCGCCACTACCATTGCCCTGAGACTCGAAAGCCGCTCAGGAGCTGAAATAGATGCGGGTAGCGCACCGAGATTCCAGTGAATTTTTAAAAAAGCAGAAGCGGTGAGCGAGGAAAATCCCCCGTATCAATGACCCACGTTGCTCGGAGCCCTGCATGCAGGTTGTGGTGGTGCCGGGCTCGGAGCCCCTCGTCCCGCACGCAGGTGAAGCGGCAGCTGGCGGGGATGTGGCTCCAGCCTCACAGCTGAGCAGACCCCGTGAGTTCTGCAGAAATGCTCCGGAGGCAAAAATAACAAGAAGGGGAAAGTCTCATGTGTCACTGATGGTGCTGCCTGCTCCTGGGGCTCTCAAAGGCCTGGGCATTTTAGGGGTGTGATGGGATCTCTTTCCGCTCCGTTCCAACCTCTGTGCAAAAACACCACCTTTCAGCCCCCGAGCTCTGCCTCAGCCCTAGCGCGGAGGTACCACAATGCGTTTGAGAGCCAAATCCACAAAGACTGAAGCTCGGCGAGGTGTTGGAGTCACCTGCTTTGCTCCTCCCGGCCTGCAGCAACCTGAGGAAGTTACCAAAAATGGTGACGAGCTTGGGGAGAACTTGAGGAAGGAAGCGGGGGCACACAGGGTGGCATCGTGCCATGCTGCATCCGCTGTCAGCGAGAGCAACAAACAGGCAGAGCCACAGCAGGTCCCCGTTCAGCATCCTGGTACCCGCTGAGCAAGCTGGAAAATTGTCTGCGGGGATATCTCAGCTGCTTGGAGATGTCTCATGAGGTCTCCCGAGCTCAGCTGCTTCCTCACAAGCCGCTCCACAAAATTCAGGACCCTCTGTGCACTGCGGTGAGCCCTGCTCTCAAGAGCAGGAAGCTGGAGCTGGCGCTGGTGACACTTGTTTTGACCATTGGCTTCTCAGGCCCGGAGCAAACACCACCAAGGCTCGTGATGCAAAACACTGACCCAGAGTAAACTCCATGTGTGGGGGAAACGCGAGGCCCAGGCTTTGTGTCGGAGACATGTGAGCTATGAGCACAGCCCTCACTTCACACTCTAGTGTTGTTTATCCTTCCGCAGACAGTAGGGTGAGATAAAAGACCTAAATACCAGACTGAGCTCCAGCCAATTCAACAGAAAAGCCCACGCTAATGCAAATTCAGAGTGATTCAGAGTGCAGAGACCTGGTGATGCTAATCAGGTTTTCAAGTAAACATTTGCTCGGGAGCATGTGGTTTTCATTTCCAGATATCCCTAGTGTGGTAGGTGTCAGCACCTCTCTTCCAAAGGATGCTGAGAGGCATATAGAGGAGCAGCCAAAGTGTATTTAGGTAGAACGTAAATTTTCCACGATCTCCTAAGGGACTCGTGGAAACCCCTGGCTGGGACAGCCTGTTTCCTTTGGTAAAATAATTAGGAAATGAAGTCCCATTGGTGGTAAAAAGTGATTTCCATGGAGGATGTTTCTAAGCAAAGCAGGTTCCCAGTGCATGCAAAGGGAACGCGGGGCATGAAGGGCAGCGGGTTACCAATCTTCCCTGTGAAGCAGCCACCCTGTTTTCACCGAACCCCTCTTCATTTCCAGGAACATGAACTCACCCACCCAAGTGCCCCCTTCCCAGTTGCTGTTTTCTTCCTCCTCCTCCAGAGCAGCACAAGGCATTGCTGGGCCTGGAAGCAGGACTTACCCTGCGCTCTCGTCGGCTCCTCTCCATTACGCCTCGATTCCTTTCCACTCGGCATGTTGCTAGAGCCTCTATTTACACCACACACCTGTGCGCTTTCCCCAGCTTGGGAACCGGATCTGAATCAGGCATAGCTGAGCGGATTATTTCCAGATTTGTATGATAAATCATGGTATGATAAATACCATGTATGAACATGATATTTATAGACCATATATAAAAATACTGTGATGACTGCTCTTGATATAATTTTATTGGCAAAATGCTTAAAATTCAGGCCAAAAGGAAAGCTTATACATAAAGGCTTATTGCTCTAGCTCATCATCGGAAGACTGAGAAATTCTCATTCTCCATCTCCATGTCCTCCACAGCAAAAGCAGGAAAGGCTGTAATGCTGTGAAGAGAAAAAGGGAACTTCTTAGCACTTTCTATATATGTCTCTTTTTAGGACTTTTTAAAAATCCTCCAAGCAGCTGTTTCCGGGCTGTGCTGGTGAGGAGGGCCCCCGTGGGTGCGGGTGTCCCCCAGGCCTTGCCACCCACAGGACCCGGTTGCTCGGCAGACGTGCACAGCCACGGGAACGCCATCCCGGAACAACCAGCAGGGAACCCAGCACTGGTCAGGCCTCCACAGTGGTGCAAAGGACGCAATCGCATCCCTGACTTTGCATGGGTAGCTTGAGTCAATATTACAGCCCCTAAGGAGGAAGCTCTTTTCGCAACGTCCCAGGTCCCTGGGGATTTGCATAAGCGCCTGCTTTCTCCTTGCTGGCTGCTTTGCACGTGCTGGGTGTGCGGGAGGCCTTGGGCTGAGCCGTTCCCCGCAGACTCTAAAGAGCAGTGAGGAGCTGGGGCTGCCAGCCCAATCCCGCTTGGGAGGTGATGAGTCTGGGCCACCTTTATGATGCTCCAAAACGTGGTCACACAAAGCCACCATGTCCCATTGCGCACCCTTGAGTGTGTTGCCATCTGGAGATGGCATCTGGAGGAGCACACACTGGAGCCCGGCAGCATTTGCTGCGATGCAGCAAGCAACAGGACACAGGAGCTAGCCAAGCAGCATCTGGTGAACAGGAATAAGGAGTAAAATAGGCCCCCTGGGTGCTACCAATTGAGTGAGAGAGCTCAGCGTGTCCTTAGGTTCAGCTACACACTGGAAATGTAGTAATTCAGCACCAAAAAAGCCATCAGCAGCAGGTGTGGGCCATGCCATGCCCTGCTGTGAATACCAGCCTCACATCTCCTGTCACCATTGGCCAGGCTGCCATCACCCCTGTGTCAGGGATGACTAATGTGGTCCTTGCATGGACACCAGGGTTGCTGCTCCTGCCCAGCTGCAGCGGCTTGGGTAGCACAGCACCTCTCGGGTGTGCACAGGACTTCCTTCCCGGTGTGTTTGCACGAGGAGGAGCTTTCAGGTTCGTGCAGGGATCTCCAAGCCCAGAGCCCTCTCACTGGGGATAGCTGCCAGCAGAGCTTCATCGGGAAAGGGAAGCAGGACTCACCAAAAAGGGAACTTCCTTTTTGGTGTTGGTTCCTCCCACCCGGCTTGTGTCTTTCATTTCTCGGGTGCAATTTAAAGGATATTGAAAGATTGCTCAACATCATCTGAACCCAGCCTTTGAGAAATGAAAATGGGCCGTAGCCTTCAGGGGTAGTACATTTGCTCTGGATCTTCCCCTTCTTCCTTTTATGTAAGAGGCAAAAACACAGCTTTAAGAAATCTGGCTCGCTGAGGTCCAGATCTAGCAAAATGCTGGAGCTTTCCTGGCTAGCTCCACACACCTGGGCCACAGTGGAAGGAAGGGCCCTGGACTAACCCTGCACAGTTTGTGTTCTCTGTAGGCAAACAGCTGACTGATCTGCACTTTTTTGCTCTCCCCCTCTCTAACTGTAGTAATAACAGTAAGAGAGGGATCACAGATGTAGTTTCCTAACCCCCATAGCCACCTCTCTGCTGCCACTAGCCTCTCTCTGGCAATTATGAAGGTCATAGAAATGATCTTGGATATAATTAAAAGCTGTCTGGATAGCACCCTGGACAACCTAGGCACTGGACACCTAGTGATCCTGCTGGAGCAGGGGGTTTGGACTAGGTGATCTCTGGAGGTCCCTTCCAACCTCAAGCATTCCCTGATTCTGTTACAAAGGCAAACTGTGGGGCTTCACGCCCTGGCCGCCACCTCTCATTCTTTCATCCAGACAGGCCAGACCAGCCACGGATGAAATACTCCATGGCCAGTCTACCAGCAGCGTGGTGGGACAGAGACCTGCTCAGTGGGGCTGCTCCTCAGCCTCGCAGGGAAGGCGTTGTTGCTCCAGGAGCAACTGATGCTATTTGCAAGGGTTGACACAGCTGGGCCCAGCTTGCAGCAGGTGCTGGATGAGACTGAGGAGTGTGGAAGCAGCGGCATGCTCTTTCCTTCTGAAAAAAAAAAAAAAAAAAAAAACAGAGAAGGAAGTGAGTAATCAGGGCTGGCATAGAAATATATTGGAGACAGATGGGTCATGGTCTTAGCCTTGTTGCTTCTCTTACTGCCGGTAGCTTACTGGGGGAGACCACTTGATCGCTTTCTGCAACAACTTCTGTGTTTGAAAACATCTGCTTTGGCTTACAGTCACACAGCCCTAGTGCTGCCAGCGTATCTCACCTTCTGCTCACCCTGCTTGACATGCCTTCTCGAGCCATGTCCCCCCCAAAGAGGATGCAGCACCGCAGGAAAGGCCTCCCCTGAGCAGCTGAGCAGGATGTTGGTTTTCAAGGTCTCTGCCTTTCACTCCAGGGTGTTCAGCTTGGTGGAGGACACTTGTTCTTTTTCCCAAGAGCACATCTCAGCAGGCAGACACTCAAGTGCTCTGACATCAGGCCGAGCTGCTGCCTGGTCATCTGCTGTGGGAGCTGCATCTGCACTGTGCTCCGTGATCCCTTGAAGCGGGAGGCGATTCCAAGATGTTGGGACAGAAAACCCCAGAGAGTTGGGCTTGTCCCAGCCTTGCATCAAGCAGAAAACTCCCTGCAAGATGGGATGGCCCCTTCCTCACATTTTGGACCTTCATCCCCTGCTCCCCTCCTCTCAAGTCTTTGCAGCAGAGTAATTCCTTGGCTAGATCTCAGTGCAGCACCCCTCGATGTGTGTCCTCTCCAGCACACCCAGGGGCCACAGGCTGGGCTGCACTGGCCTCCACGTGGGCTGAGGTTTCCACCGTGTGTTCTGCAGGAGAACTGCACAGGGACCGGCCAGGGGCTGAGCTGGGCTCAGCACCCACAGGTGCCATTCGCCTCCCCCAAATATGCAGCCAGCCCTACTCCGCTGTGCAGCACCTCACAGGGAGGCTTTCATGGGGTAGCAGCCCATAGGAGCACTGCCCTGAGGCCAGCAAGAGCCAATGGCAACCAGGGCAGCTGTGACCACCAACCCCTCAGGCCAGCAGCCCTGCATCACCCCCAGCCTCCTCTAAAGTCACCACCACCTTCCCCCAGCATCTGACCATCCTAAGTCAACACCTTGGCCCAGGGAGGTTGCTCTAGGTGCTAGGAAGAGATAAACTATTGGCCCTGCTCCATGCTCTAATGGGGCTAAATCAGCCTTCTGTAGCCCTCAAGAGTTGGCTCTGCAAGTGGCCAGCTCCACCAGCAGTGCTGTGCCCCTCCTGGGCCTGGCACAAGACATCTGGACACCATGGTGGCCTGCCCAACCAGGCATGGCAGTGCCAGCACTCAAAAGATTCTGTGCTCCCCTGAGCATTACATGCAAAGCAGAAGCCATGGGAGCCAGCTTGCCACCAATGTGCTTTGTGATCATGCAGGTCACCAGCAGTCCCAGCCCCTTCTCCCTGCCCTCAGCCCTGCAGCTCAGAGAGCTGCATGTCCTTCAGGCCGTGCCTGCCCCTTGCCATGCACATGTCAGGTCTGGTTTCTGGATGTTGCTGTCACTGGTGTTTCACAGAGGAAAAGGCATATTTTGGATAGGCCTTTTGTGATGGACAACAGAAGTAAGTGTGACCAGCACATCAGGCAGTAGAAACCACAGGTGCCCTCATTGCCCTGAAATGGGGTTTTACCTCCCTATGCAAGGACAGGCCACGGCTCTACCCCCAAAATAGGATGCTAAGAAGTTTTTGCGGACTATTCCAGATGTTTCCACACTTCAACGCTCATGTCCCCAGTAGGTGGCAGTACGTCCTAACGGTGACAACGGTGGGACCAGAAGCCACAGGTCCCTCCCAGCTCCCCCGGGAACCACGCAGGGTTCCTAGCCGGGGCTTTTCCTTAACAAGCTGAGATCCGCAGCTCCTGGCCTATCCTGGCTTGGGGAATGCACACATTCCCAGCATCTCCAGATAGGGATACCAGCACAGCTGGGTTGCAGAGCAGCCCCACTCGCAACTGCACTTTGCTGCAATGCTCTGTCCTGTAGCTCCCTCCTAGCCTGATCCTTTCCATGAGCTTCAGTATTTTTCTGCAAGTTTCTTCATGTCTTCTGCTGGTGGGTCCTGTGCCTGTCACGGGATAAGCTGGGCAGGGAGAAATACAGTTGTTCTGGTCTGCTGGGTAGGGTCACCAATGCAGGTGACACATTCAGTGACACCAGCAGACATCTGTGTCTGAACTATTGAGTCAGGTTTCCAATGAGTAGAAACTAGTATTTCTAGGCAAAATTGATCTCACTCTCAGCTTGATATCAAAAACAAGACAGAGATCTCTCTAGAGATGCAGCCAGCAGCTGGAGACCTCCTAACTACACCTAAAGAAGCTCAAAGCAGGACCCAACCAGCCTTGGCCAGCCAGGGGAGGTCTCCACAGGGTGGGGAAAGCTTCCAAATTTCCACCACAAGAGGGGAGTCTCAGTGTCTTAAAGAATAAATCAGTTGTACAGAGACAAGTTTAAAAAAAATGTAAAGACATCAAGGTATCAACAATGGCAGTGTAGAGATAGGGAAGTTTTGGGACCATCTCACTTCTGGAAGGACAAAATCAGCATCAGCCAGAGATGCTTCCAGCAAGTATCTGGGAGAGACTTGATCTTTTATCACTCAGGGGTCAAAGTAGGCAGGAAAATGCCAGTATCTACCTCCCTTGACATCCACAGGGGAAAACTGAAATCCATAGGGAAAAGCTGTTGCAGATAATATGGGGTCTTTCCCATGGCCTTAATTCAGCTGTCCTGGGCAGCTGCTGAAGTCTCACTAACTTTGATGCATCTTAACCAAGTATTTCATGCAAAGCATGAGTTTTAAGGGCCTTGATGAAGCAAGGCAGATGACAAGATGCTCAGAGCTTTGGAGAACAAAAGCCATGAAGG
Organism: Tinamus guttatus; assembly: GCF_059628265.1. Lineage (NCBI taxonomy): Eukaryota > Metazoa > Chordata > Aves > Tinamiformes > Tinamidae > Tinamus > Tinamus guttatus. The sequence continues at coordinate 3,332,025 of NW_028288722.1, read as the reverse complement.
AACACGACCTCAGAAGGCTTTTGGTGATCTCCACTGCCATGGAAACCTTTCCCTGTCCTGTTCTCTATGCTCTCCTGTTCTCAGGTGGCCTAGAGACGTGTACTTTCATCTGTACAATTTGGGATAGAGCAGGAGCAGCTTGTATGGCCTGTCTGCTCTGACAAAGACAGGAGGGAAGAGGTAAGTGGGGAAGCAGCAACATCTGAGCTGCTCCAGCTAGAGCAAGAAGAGGATGCCCAAAGGAGTCCTAACCTGTGCCAGAAGACCTCAAAGAGGGAGTAGATGCATGCTGTGAGGTCCTGGTGCTGCATGTGGAGGCTGTGAGATGGTTGGCAGCAATATTTGTCCACTGATACGGGCTGTGTTAGCCTGTATCAGCACTAAGACTTAGCAACACTAAGACTTTGGCTCTTCTGAAGGGAAAAACAAGCAGGTTCCCCTGAAGGAAGCAGTGACCATCTGCCCCACAGCCCTGCAGCCTTACTGCCTGCCCTAGTCATGCTCGAGCTACCTTTCTGCAAGTTCCTCTATTAAAGGAACTTCAAGGCCACTTCATCCCAGCTTAATACATACTTAATTATAATTAGGTTAGGACAGCTGCCAATGAGAGAAAGAAGGTGGCAGAGCACTCTGGGTAAGGCTCAGGAAAAACATGTCTCCTGCTGTCCTGGGAAAGAGCCTTCAGCGAGACATAAGCCCCTGTGCAAGGGCTTACACTCAACTGCTTGAGACCCACTGGTGATTTCTGCAGGTCTTGGCAGCCTCCCTTGAAATGGGCACTCCCAGGAAGCCCCAGTAAGTGGCTGAGGAATAAAGTTCAGCCTCTAATAGAGCTTCCTGAGAGAGGCCTCAGCACACAGAGAAGCTAGGGCACGAGCAGGAAGAGATTGTAGCCCCCTCCCTTGTGCAGGGCTGGCCACAAGACATGGTGGAGCCAAGGCAATGGGCAAGCACATTGCCTTCTAAGGGTCCAAAGAAGAATGAGAGTGTCAAATACAACCAACCTGCTGCATAACTAGCTTCTTGGGCTCCAGGGGGTCCATGTTCCAACAGTTCCAAAGGTAGAGACTGGATCTATCTTCGGGAAGGTCAAGATCATCTGAGCATCCTACATAGGAAAAGGACTTTAGGCTCTTAGCATAATGTTACCAGAAATGCACTGGCCAAATATTATGGCACATACCTGATGTGGCTTATTCTGTCTGAAGCACAAAGTAGGCATCAGTGGCTATCGTATCTCCTGGTTTCATCCTGCCTGGACAGTAGCAGCAAATAAAGAGCAAACTGGCCTCAGCCTGGTTCTGCCCATGGAAACTGCAGGGCACAGATGCCCCAGGGGATACTCTGAGATGGTGCTGGTGTAGACCACACTCAGCCTCGCATCCAAAGTGCACCCTGCTCCAGGGAGGTATTAACCCATGTGAGTGACCCCCAGGAATGTGGTTATCTCTGCCCAGACCCAGCCCTGCTGGCTCCATCAGCAGATTCCCCATCCCAGAAATTCCCCATCCCAGGAGCAGGCACAAGGGAACAAGAGACTCCCTGGATTTTTTTTTTTAAAAGAAAAAAAGAAAAAGAAGCAAAATACCTCCTTCATCTGCAATGCGGAGAGACAGCCTGCCACTGGGCTGCTACCATTGCGAACAAAGCTGAGCCCATGAGATGCTATTCATCACTGTAAAGCAAATGCTTGAGAAGAGTTAATTATTTGGCAAAAGGAGCATAAGATGGTGGGAATTGAGCAGCTCTGGAGACCTCCATCTCAATAATCCTGCTTTTGAGTTAGCTAGAGTGTGCCTGGTCCTGCCCACCCCAGCCTTGCTCCCTCCCTTTGCCCCAAAGCACTACCCAGGTTGGATTTTTGTGTTACACCAGCTTAAGAAGATCAAATTCCTTTTCTTGACTCTATTCTGAATCAGCGGGGAGGAAAATTCTCAACAAGGAGATCAGCATTTCACCTCCATGGCCTTTCACAGGTCCCATATAAAATTATGCTCTCGGGTTCTCCTAAATGATCTCTGATGAGGTAGAAAGCCTCTATATGGAATGCTTTCTTATGAAAACCAGAGCCAAAGAAAGAAACTCCCACATCAGGCTGGGGTCAATAGCATGTATTATGCCCAGCAAACACTCCTGTAATGCAGGCGAGGAGGTTGTCACCACTTCTATTAGTTATTTTAAGGGAACTTTGCTTACATAAGAGGTAAAGTCACAGCAAGGCTGTGATTTTACTGTCCTGGATGCTCATGTTAACCACAGTATCTTTATTCATGGAAACATTTGGCCATTGCCACAACATGGACATACTTCCCTCTCTACTTGGGTTCCCCCAGTACCAGATTTGGTCTTGAGCCGCTGCTCAGATTTTGCTAAAAACAGTAAAAGCAGCATGTAAAAGGATCAAATATCTTTGAATAATGCTGGCCTGAACTCAACAAGAAGGGACTCCACTGCTCTTCACACAGCACATCCACTTCCATGTGAGTCAACTGTTTTCCTCTGGAGCACCAGCAGGAAGCTTACAACACCTGGGACTCATGTGAGCTGCTGCATCAGACAGCTCAGATCAGCTCTGCTTGACTGTGCCTGGGACTTTGCCAGTTCACCACAGGAAGCAGAGAAACTTTTCTTTGCTCCCTACAGAGCAGCAGACCTGTAAGAGGAAAAAAAAAATAAAAGAAAAAGAAGAGAGACATTGAGCACGATTGATAGCCACAGAGGTCAGATTCTACCCAAAGACCTCACCCCAGGTGTCTTCTCTTCTGCTCCACTTGTTGCAAATCATTTCAAAACAGGAGAAGGAAAAGCCAGCAAGGGGAGCCCTTCCATCCTCTTCATCAGTGCAGGAATGTGAAGCACGCTGTGCCTGGCACTGGTGGCACAGTGGCAATGTCCCTTCAAACCTCTTGCTGAACACCAGAGGGACGGACTGAGCCAGTGGACATTGCAAGTGCTCAAGTCCATGAAATCTGGCTCATCTCCAAACAACCCTGTTGAGCACAGATGGGAAAGTCGGGAAGCCCTGCTGATCCCAGAGCCTCCTTCAGTGCAGAGCAGAAGGGCAGCTGGAGCAGAGATGCTGTAGGACAGACCTCTGCTCCCAGGTGACTCATGAGTGTCCTCAGCCTCATCCTGCCTCAGCAGGACTGTTCGGGGGCTGGAGAGGACACCAAGACACCTCAATATACCCTCAAGAACAGCTGTGCCACCTCTGGAGACAGACAGGCCTGTGTCCCAGCCACCAGGCACAACTGCAGGGCTGTGCACACAGGACCTGGGACACTCATCCTGCTGGGCAATCCCGATCTCTGGGTCACTGCTAGGTGGAAGTCCGGCTCTTCATGCTCTTGGCCAGTGAATCAGAAATCCCTTTGCACATAGTTGCCTCACTCAAAGCCAGTTATCTGGAGCAAGACCCCAGCCAGGCTTGCTGCAGGTACTTGTAAAACAAGTTGGTGACAGCCCTCTAAGCTGGAAGAAGCCTTGTGAATGGCACTGGCACTTGGATCAGAGCCACAAGTTCTTATAAACTCACCATAAGATAATAGTGCTAAAATCAGTAGAAAGCTCTTGGCAAGGGCTTACTCCCAGGTCCCCAGGTGGATGCTTTGATCTAAAAATAAGATTTGTATAACAACTTCTCCCTGCATTAAGATTTTCAAAACAAACATTTGTGATTTTTATCCTACTGTTAGCTAGTCAATAGGATTGTGCCACCCCTAGCCTCAAAAGCTCAGAGGAAAAAAAAAATCATCTATCTGGACAAAAACATATTGTTAAATGAACCAGATGACCCCACTAATCCCCAACTCTCCAGCAAAGCTGGGGAATCCACCTCTCCTAAGCCCAAACCTGTTTTCTTCATCCCGCATCTTCCATATCACAGTTTGTCAGCTGACGCTCCAGAGTCTGTGCAGAGCCTTCCACAAACTCGCAATAATGCCACTAGCAGCCAGAAATGCCCAGGATTTACCTGGTCCATCAGAGCAGATGCTTGCACCAGGTCTCCATCAACCAGATCGCAATAAGGTTTCTTTAACTGTGCTGAGGTGCTCCCAGGGAAGTGAGTCCCACTTTGCTCCTGGTATTTTTGTTTTCCACACCAAGCTCAGAACATGACTGTAAGGTCACAGCATTCTTCTTGTCCCACTCCCTGTAATATATTGCTCAGAAAATAATTTCACCTTGGAAATAGCTTGAAAATCTAGGGTAGCTTTCTTTGGGATCTCAGAGCAACTAAAGCCTGGAGGATACTTGCATATTCCTGCACAGTGATGTAGATGATGTACATTATACCTAACATATTAGGTATTAATCAGAAAGTGTACACTGCTTTCACCCCAGTGTACAGCTTATGGTAACACTTTCCAGGATAATTTGCATTATTTTTTACTCTATCTGCACTCATCCAAAATATACCCTTGCTACTGCAGGGAAATACACAAGTAAATTAGAAGATTTAATAATTTTACCATCATGGACTGCCTCTATTTTCTTGTATGTGTATATATTATAAACATATTATATATACACATATAATATGTATAATGTGTATTTGGTGCCTGCAATGCTGCTTGGGTCCCTACAGCAGCCAAATCCACCTACAAATCCCCCCAAAAAACACACAAGTAATTTAGAAGCCCATTCAGCAAAGCCAGGCGTTCCACAGGCTGCTGCACATCTGACTGGTCTGCTCTAAAAAATAAATAAATAAATATTATACACAGAGCTTTCTGGCCTGCCTGCCCTAAAGCAAGCATTTTACAAGAGAAAATACAGTATTCCAGGGCTTTATCTCAGCTAACTGCACTTTGGGGTGTATAATTGAAAAGCAAGTTGATCATCAGAGGTTCACAGAGATGCCGAATAGCACAGTGTTGGAAACTTTAAGCCTCAGAGCTAATTCAGCTGCATTTTATTCAGGTCCGAATTCCTGCCACAGTATGTTGTGTTTGTGTAGCACCAGTCACAGGCACACTGGTCACCAGCAGGGCAAGTGCCATAAATATTTCTGCATCAGTTAGAAGCCAGGAGCCCTGATTCCCAGGAGAGAGAAATGCAGCTTCTTGCAAACTCTGCCCATGCGGCAGGTCCCATCTCTACAGGTGAAACACCTCATAAAAAAGCATCAGGTTAACACAGCCCAGCTCTGCCCCCACCAAAATGGGGAGCATGGCTTGAACTAACCTTCCCTGAACAGGGCAATTTTTATATAAAATGATAGAGCCAGAGGTGCTGTTTCCTGGGAGCTCAGGAGAAAGAGAGATTATGGGCTGGCAATCTACAAAGTAATCAGGCCTTCTGTGCAAATTGCATCTGCTTGAGAGCAAAGCATAAATATTAGAGTAATAATGACAATAACTGTCTGCTGAGAGCCAGAGAGCTTTGCAGGGGATTAAATGTCATGTGCAAGTGTTGTGATCTGCCTTGGCAAAGATGTCAGTCCAGGAAGAGCCAGCAACATCTTCTTGCCCAGTTCCCTCCATACATCTCTCCAAATTCCTAGCTTATCCTATCTGTGCACGCTTTTTGCACTGAGCCCGCTTTCTAGCGGGCAGCCAGATTTCCACATGTTCCTGCAAATGTGCAACTTGTGTCACCTCCCAGGGGACAGAGCTCTCCCACAGCAGCAGTGCACAGCCCTCCATGCATCCCACTGCCCAGGCAGGCCTTTACTCACAGGATTGAAGATTCAGCTTCCCAGGGCAGAAGGGGGGTTGAAAGCAGCCCGGTCTTCTCCTCCTCCCTTTCTCTGCAGTGTTTTTGTAACCCTGCAAGCAAGGCAATGCAAACCACGCCAGGTATGCTTGTGCACTGGGAAGATTTGGAACACCCTGCACACAGGCACTCCACATCCCTCCTCCTCTTTTCACTGCAGACACCAGCAGGCCACAAGAAGCAACTGGTTGATCACTTTTTGAGTCCCCCCAGCACCACCTTTAGCCCTTTTGGAGCCCACAGAATAATGAAACCTCTCCAGCTGCTTCCACAGCAGCTGACGAAAACGTGCTGCTGCAGGGATAGGGCGAGCACAGCCCAGGGCTACTAGCCCCTTCCGCAGCCCCGGGTCGAGGCGAGCAGGGGCAGGGAGGCTGAGCCAGGCAATGCGCTGCAGGGAAAGCGTCTCAAGGAGGATGCGCTGCCCCGGCTATGGGTCAGCCCCGGCCCGTAGAACGGCTCGGCCCGCGGGAGGCAAGAGGGGCTTCGGGCCACCGCTGCCATCGGGCTCCTCCGGGGGAGGGAAGGGAGGGCGCCCCCCTATCCCGGTGCCTGAGTTTAAAAAGGCTGCGGAGATATTTTCACACCTCGAACTGCTCCCGCTCCCCGCCCCCCGCCCCTCCAGCCCCCATCGCCTTGATTTAGCCCTTGGTAATTAATTTGGCATTTCAGAATAGCTACTGCGCTGGATAATGGCCTCATTCATCTCCCCAGCCTAATCTGAACAGAATCTGGAAGAAAAGCTTTCAGAAAGACAGAAACTGCCATTCGGCAACTGCTCAAAAGAACTGTCACTCCAGGGGAATAAATCGCTCCTGATTATTTCAACCCGGGTCTTCTCTGCTTTTCCAGCCGCTCTCGTTCCCTGCCGGGGGGACGACCCCCAGATATTTGAGGAGGGGAAGATGTGGTTGGATTTCTCCCCTCCCTTCTCCAGGGCCCGCACCCGGGCGGTGGCAGGGGGAGGTGGGCCCGGGACAGCGCATTGTTCCGAAGAGGTGGACGAGCTCCTCCAGTCACAGCGATTTGACTTTTAAAATAGGCTCCGAGCGTCGCGGCCGCGTTTCCCGGCTGCTTTTTTGAGAGCTTAAAATAAAACCTTTAGCTCTCTCCTTTCTCGGGCTTCTTCCTGGCCAAATACGGGGGGAAAGGGCCGGGGCAAAGCGCATCTCGTCGGGGCCGGCGGCCGCCCCTGGTCCCGGCGCTGTCGGGATGACACCGGGAAGGGGTTGGAGCTGCAAAGGACAGTCCCCTCCCGCAACCAGGCTGGGCAACCCGGGACACGCGGTTCCCCGAGCCGGGTCCTGTTCCTGGCCAACCTGCTGCCACCTCTCCCGCCCCTGGTCCGGACTTACTTGGGTTTAATGGTCGGAAACGAAAAACGGGGCGAGCCGGGGTGGAGGGGACCTATCGATCTCCCGAGCGCCCTTCGGCCCCGCGGCGACCCCCGGGCCGGAGCCCCGCGGCACCGATAACTGCGCTCTCCATCCCCGCGGAGCCGCTCGCGTGCATTTAATAGCTTGAGGGAGAGGTAATTAGAGAAAAGCCTCAGTAAATCACGTTAATGACCGCAGCAGACATTACAAGCGCCGGAGGTTGTGAAATACATAAGAAACGAAGACACAAGGGCAGAACGAAGCCGAGAGCCACGGCCCGCGCCCCAGCAGCCAGGAGCGCGATCCCGCCTTGCCCGTCGGCAGCGCCGGATGTTTGTTAAATTAACACCCTGCTAATGGGATTAAACGGCACTTCGTCTTTGTCAGGGCGTTCAGTGATCAGCCGATTAAATATCATATATATATATAGGGTTCTTCTCCCCCCCCCCCCTTTTTTTTCCCCCTTTTTACCTGCGAGGCGATAATATGTTGACTCAGAACCGTGCAGGCTGGTGGAGCCCGGGAACAAGTCTCCAAAGGACAACAGCGAGTTCTGTCCAAGAGGGACCACCTTTTAGGAGCCGTTTTTTTGGGGCGCTGTCCCAGAGACTAAAGAACTGCCCAGCTTTCAGGCCTCGGGCCCGTTCCTTCCCGGGACCGGACAGGGCCACCCCCGGCAAAGGGAGCGCCTGGAGATCGGGGATAAAACTCACCTCCCCTGGGGAGAAAACGATCAGAGACGCCTGCAGAATAGCACCTGCTTCTCCTAGAACCGGGTCATCCGGTTCGAGGAGGAGGTATGGAGGGGGATTTAACCTGCCGGGTTTGCAAATCGCTCCCACCTGTAGCAAACCGAAGAACACCGAAACCTAAGAGCACCCAGCTGAGAGGCTGCGGCTCGGCCTGCGGTGCCTGCGGGGCTGGGGCGGGACGGCGAGCGCGCTGCCGGGGGACCGCTCACATCCCGCAGGTGCCCCGGCGGCTCTGTCACTTGCAAGGCCCGAGAGGGACAACCCACGTCCCGCGAGTGCCCCAGAGCCGGTCGCAGTTGCAAAGCTGGAGGGCGAGGGGGTGCGTGAGGTCTGTCCCGGGCAGCTCCAGCGACTTTGGCCTGAATCTCTCCCGTCTCCGCTCCCGTGCCACAAGAGCCCCCCCGTCATGTCCCTGCCTCATGTAAACAGGGCTGCGCTTAAAGCAGACGCTGAGCGGAGCGTACGGCAGGGCTGGGTTACCCCGGAACTGGGGGGGGTGTTGCGGGGCGGGGGGTCCCGTCTGTCTGTGTCCGGGTGTGCGCGGGTGCGTTGGTGTCCCTGGGTGACTCGTGCGAGCAGTGGGGCCTGCGATCCCCCCCCAGGGCCGAGCCGATCCCCTCGCCCCCTTCCTCCCCCCCCACCCTACACACACCTCTTCCTCCAGCGAAGGCCGAGAAGCCGGAGCTGGCGAGGGCGCCTGGAGCAGCACGGAGGGGGCTGCTTCCCGGGGAAGAGTTAACAAATCCCGGGAGCCGCGGGGCTGCCGGCGGGGGGGTGGGGGCTGAGGGGGGAGCGATGGGGGGCAGGGAGGCTGCGGAGCCCCGCTGCCCTGCAGGGAAGGCGGTTGCATTGCCAAAGACGCCCCGCTGGGCTAGCAGGCCCGGGAGCAGATTAATCAGGCACTAATTCAATTTACAACAACCACTTTTATTCAGCTCGGTGGCAAGGAACTCAAAGAGGGGGAGAGGGGCGGGCCGAGGGGAGGGGGAGGTCTGCGCGGCCCGGGCAGCCCCGTCCTCTCGGGCCGCCCCGTCGGGGCTTGCCGGGGAGGGGGTCGCTCCGCGGTGCCAGGGCCTGGGCCCTTGAGCGACAGCGCCTGGGCAGCGCTCCGCGAAAGGGCACCTCGGTTGGAAAAATAAAAGTGCCCTTTTAATCAAGGGCGGGCGGGCGAGCAGGGAGCCCAGAGGAAAAGTCCCTCTGTTCCCTCCCGCTCCGGCTCCCTGGGATGCTCCGCCGATCCCGTCGGGACAGCGGGCGATCGGGGATCATAGACTCGGGGTGGTGAGGATCCCTGGAGGGAGCCAGAATCGACCCGAAACCGAAACTGAAGCGGGGCGGCCGTCGGGCAGCGGCTTGTCCTGCCCGGGGGTCCCCTTTTCAGCGGGGGCAGCCGTGGGGCAATGGGGGCTAGGACACGGGACAAGTGCCGTCTGTCAGCCCCTTCCTGCTTGTCGCGGGCCCCAGGCGCCGGGCTGAGCTCGGGAGCTCCCTCGGAGCCGAGCCGTGCTCGGAGCGGAGCCCGGCTCCGGCCACTGTCGTTGCCTCTGTCCCAAGTGGCCACCCCGGGGCTTGGCCAGAATCTCTCCTTGCAACCTTGTAGATACTGCGGGCTTGTAGATACTTGCGCCTCGAGCACAGGCAGAGAAAGGGAGGCCGGCGGAGCCCAGCCCAGGGCCAGCTAGGAAGGGTTCCAATCCTGTCCCGACAGGTATCCAGGAATCTCGGGGGGGATCCGGATCGCAGGTTCCCGCCTCCCGTGCCCACATGCCCACAGAGCATCCCCAGTGCTGCAGCACAGACAGCTCGGGCTTATCCCAGGCTGCCGTCGGGGCAGAGCGGCCGGGACAAAAGCCCCGGGGCTGGAAGACTCACCGTGAGGCGAGGAGGGAAGGTCCGGGATGGGTGGAGGGGAAGGTGGGCCCTTCTCCGCCCCTTCGAGGCGGCTCGGCCCGTCGCTCGGGAGCCCCGCCACGGCGCTGGGTGTCGGGGCGCCGCCCCCCTTCCCCTCACCCCCCCGGTAGGCTCCGTGTCCGCTCCCATCCCCCCCGGCCCCCGACGCCTGTGCGTGTCTCTGGCTGAGCCGCCAGTGGATGTCGTTGTTCTGTTCCTTGAGCGCAATGTCACTCCTTTAGCATGACCTCAAACGCGGCGGGGGCTGGGACCGCCAGTCATTCTCCGTGCGAGAGCCGGGGCGGGAGGCAGGCGGGACCCAGCCCCGCCGCCAGCGGCACTTTTGTGGTGCTGTCGCCGCCGCGATCTCCCTTTCTCCGCGGGGCTGGCTCCGGGGCGGGGAATGCTCCGGGCTCCGTGAGCCGCCTCCTCCGCCAGGTTGCCCCGCGGAGCGGCGCGGCAGAGGCAGCCCCCTTGTCCCCCCCGCCGCGCCGTGGGGCTGCGGAGCTCGGCGGGCTCTCGACGCCCCGCTCGGCGGCCGCCCCTCTCCGTGGTGTCGCGCAGCTCGGCGGCCGCACGATGCCGCGGAAGGGCGCGGAGGCGCCGCTCGCCCTGCTGCTGGCCGCTGCGTGGCTGGCGCAGCCGCTGCGCGGCGGCTACCCCGGCATGAGCATGTTCGCCGTGCAGACGGCGCAGCCCGACCCCTGCTACGACGAGCACGGGCTGCCCCGCCGCTGCATCCCCGACTTCGTCAACTCGGCCTTCGGCAAGGAGGTGAAAGTGTCGAGCACCTGCGGGAAGCCGCCGTCGCGCTACTGCGTGGTCACGGAGAAGGGCGAGGAGCAGCTCCGCTCCTGCCACCTCTGCAACGCCTCCGACCCCAAGCGCGCCCACCCGCCCTCCTTCCTCACGGACCTCAACAACCCGCACAACCTGACGTGCTGGCAGTCCGACAGCTACGTGCAGTACCCGCACAATGTCACCCTCACGCTGTCCCTCGGCAAGAAGTTCGAGGTGACCTACGTGAGCCTGCAGTTCTGTTCGCCGCGCCCCGAGTCCATGGCCATCTACAAGTCCATGGACTACGGGAAGACCTGGGTGCCCTTCCAGTTCTACTCCACGCAGTGCCGCAAGATGTACAACAAGCCCAGCCGCGCCACCATCACCAAGCAGAACGAGCAGGAGGCCATCTGCACCGATTCACACACCGACATGCGGCCCCTCTCCGGCGGCCTCATCGCCTTCAGCACCCTGGACGGCCGCCCCACGGCCCACGATTTCGACAACTCGCCCGTGCTGCAGGACTGGGTCACGGCCACCGACATCAAGGTGACCTTCAGCCGCCTGCACACCTTCGGCGACGAGAACGAGGACGACTCCGAGCTCGCCCGCGACTCCTACTTCTACGCCGTGTCCGATTTGCAGGTCGGTGGCCGCTGCAAGTGCAACGGCCACGCATCACGCTGCGTGCGCGACCGCGACGACAACCTGGTGTGCGACTGCAAGCACAATACGGCCGGCCCCGAGTGCGACCGCTGCAAGCCCTTCCACTACGACCGGCCCTGGCAGAGGGCGACGGCGCGGGAGGCCAACGAGTGCGTGGGTGAGTGGCTGCTGCGAGGGCGCGCTGGGGACACGGTCACGCGCGGGCGCCGGACGGGACGAGGGCATCGAGGGACTCAGAAGTGCAGGGCAAGGCGAAGGACCCTGAAGGACGCAGAAGCGCACGGCAGGGATGCGGAGCTCAGGGTAGGCGGGCATTCGGGGACACGGAGAGCAGTGCAGGAACATCCAGGGACGCAGAAAGCAGGTCAGGACGAGGACACTGAGGTACGCAGAAATTTATGACAACAGAGGGGACGCCAAGACACCCTGAAGCACTGAGCGGGGGATATCAAGGCACTTAGAAGCTCAGGACAAGACACACCGAGTCACTAGGGAACTCAGGGCAGGGGACACCGTGGCGCAGGAGCTCAGGGCAGGGGACACCGAGGAACTCGGAGACGTAAGAAGACGGAAACCGAAGGACCCGGGAGGGCAAGGCAGGGGGTACCGAGGGTCCCGGGAGTGCAGAGCAAGGGACACCGCAGGAGTGCCGGGTTGACGACATCACGGGGCTCTGGGAGCGCGGAGCGGGGAACAACGAGCAACTCGGAAGCTCGGGGCAGGAGACACCAAGACATTTGGGAGCTCAGGACAGGGCAGAGAGGGTCGCGGGAAGGCAGTTTTTGCGCGAAAACACCCAGAGGTGCGCGGAGGATCCCTGGCTCGCTAGGAAGGGTGTCTCCTGCTGACTGGAGGGCAGGCGGCCCCGGGAACGGCGCGGAGCGGGGAGCGCTGCTCCCTCCCGGGCGCGGAGCCGGCGGCGGAACCCTCGCCTCGGGGCCAGGGCGCCTGAACAGGCGGGCGGGCTCAGATCCCCCTCGGAGACGGAAAGAGGACGAGGGCGGTTCTGCAGCGCCAGGAGTCCGGCTCGCTGGATGGGCAGCGCCTTCGGAGCGGCGAGGAGCCCGGCAGCAGCGGGGCCGCGGTCCGCGGGGCCGCGCGGAGGTTGCGCTGCCGCGGTCGGTCCGGGCTGGCTGCGCGGTGGCGGCGCTTGGACGAGCCCCGCGGCTAAATGAGAACCAGCAGCGCGCTGCGGGCAGCAACCGGTTCGCTCCGTCTCGGACGAGGAATCCGCACCGTCCTGGCGCTAAATAAGTCCAAATCTCGTCCTCGTGGGGTAGCCCTCGCCTCCGTCCCGGGTGGCAGAGGAGTTTGTAGCTGTTCCTCGCAGCCCTGCAAATCCCGCTGATGGTTCCTCCCAACCTTCCCCTCTCCGTCCCTGGCTCCCTTTCACGCGGCCGGTTCTCTCTTCGCCACGGTGAAAGTTTGTCCCGTTCTCGCCGCCGCCTCGTCCCTGGCCGGCGCTCTCGGTCCCGCGGCTTCCCCCTCTCACCCGCAGCCGCCTTGTTTACGCCGAAAACAAGGCTCCGTCTTCCAAAACATTTGCAGCTCCGCCGGTAGATAAAACCTCGCCGATCGGTTTGGTTTGGGATTGGGCTTTTTCTTTATTTTCTTTCTTGCTTGCTTACTTTTCCATCTTTTTTCCCCCAAATTACATTCAGACGTGTCTCTTGTAAAGAGCGCGATTTTCTCGCGAGCCGAGTCTTAACGCCGAGGCCGGCAGCGGCCGCGGCGACTTGGCCCGGGGCTGCCCCGTGGCACCGGGACCCACGCGGACGGCGGCGCTGGGAGGTGCCGGTGGCCGGTCCCGCCGGGGGATGCTCTACCAGGGGATACGGCAGGCGGCCCTGGAGCCTCAGCCGCCCGCCGGGCTGCGGCTCGGCCGCCCTCACGTCGGGGCGGAGCGGGAGCGGCGCCGGGGCCGCGGGCAGCGGGGGGTTAAGCGGCGGGGAAATGGCATTTCCCGGGGCCCGCGGTGACGGCGGTGAGTGCCGCTCGGGTGTGTAAACAGCGCCGAGCCGTGATCTATCTGCGCTGCCCGGCAGCGGCTGGAGCGGGGCCACCGCCGCGCTTCCCACTAACGCCGCGGGCCGAGCCGCCCGCCCCGGCCCTGCCCGCGGCGCTTCCCCTGCCCTCCGGAGCCGCCGCCCGGCAAGTGCCTTTTCTTTTCTTTTCTTTTTTCTTTTCTTTTCTTTTCTTTTCTTTTCTTTTCTTTTCTTTTCTTTTCTTTTCTTTTCTTTTCTTTTCTTTTCTTTTCTTTTCTTTTCTTTTCTTTTCTTTTCTTTATTTTTTTTGGTCCGGGGATTAGCGTCATTAAGCGTGTAGGCATGTCGAAAGTGGCCGGTTTCTCTTTCTTCCGCCGCCTGCGAGGTCTCCCTGCCCGCAGCTGCCCCGGGAGGTTCCCCCCGCAGCCCAGCTCTGCCCGGTGCAGCCCGGTGCAGCCCGGCGCTTCGCCGTCACCGGGAGCCCGCTCCGGCAGTCCCGCTTCATGGGCACGGATGAGCTCCCACCAGGAGAGTTATTGCTATCATCAGTGCCGAGCAATTAATCAATCAATCAATCAAATAAGCAAACAAACGAAATGGCAATTCGGTGAGGTGCTGGGATGTCCGGGATCACCGCCGGACCCTTGGTCTCGCTAAGGATTGCAGGTCTCTCAAGCGCTCCTGAAAACGGTACAGTAATTCCACTGTATATGAAATGTGTTGTGGTACTTCATATCTTTCTTGCTTCCAATTTACTTCCGAGGAAAAGGAAACGTGTTCCCAGTTTCCAATGAAGCACGACTCTATGCCAGGCTTTTTATTTCAGGCACAGGTCTCACTGTTTTTCTTTTCTTTCTTTTTTTTTCTTTTTTTTTCAGAACTTATTGGGAAGGGATTGCCCTATTGCTCTGCAGAGGTAAAGTCGCTATAAAGCACTATCCCTGTGTCCGTTTTTGCTATAATGCCTCAGTCCATACCTATCATTCTGCAACATGAACCACAACTAAATGGCTCTGCTGCCCCGCCGAGCCTACGCTGCCCAGAATAATCCCCCCAGATAAAGATCACAATAACCCCATTCAGTTCCCACCCACTTGCTCGTGACCATCAGCCCACCCTGGTTTCTCACCCGAATCCAGAGAAAAGTCAGGATTTGTGGCTGCCCAAAGGCCACAGCTCCAGGCCAAGGGAGAGGTGGGGGACGAGTAGAGTTAAAATCCATGGCTGCTTATGGTGATGCTGTTGGCCACACTCCGAAATGATCCTCAATGTATTGAGAAAGTAAAGCTAAAGGCCAAGAGATGCTTTTTAACAACAGTGGTGAAGTTGCAGGTGAATTAACCAAATTATCTGAATTTGCCACAACAAGCGGTGTGAGAATTGGATGAGTTTTTTTCACTCATTTTTTTTTCTCCCTGGAAAATAGGGTTTTGAACCAGTGTGAAAAGTGACAGAACATGTCTGCTTTGCTCGAAATTTGGGTGTTATATTCGATAAGTCCATTCCCACTGCCAAAACCCTAATCTTTGTTCCTATTCACACTTACTGGGGGCTGAAATAAGAAACACGTTTTTTTTTTTCGACAAAAAGTCAAAATTTCCCATGGGAATATTTTTTTCCCTAGACAGATATAGTTTTTCTTTATCACTTCTTGCTGCCTGCAAATGCCTGGGCACGGTACATGGAAAGGATGGGGTCTGGCTCAGGGAAATGATTCCCAGGGACCTGATCCTGTGAAAGGATCCTGGTCAGCAGAGCTTTTCACTGATAGAGATTCTCATCAACTTCACCTGGCAAAAAACTTATCCCAGAGGGTTTAGGCTAGCAGTCTGGCTCTGGCAGAGTGCCTGGGAGCTAACGTGCCCGGGGAGGACACAACTTCGAGGCAAGCTGTTGCAATCGCTCAGTATAGTCAGCTGGGATGGAGGGTCTCTCCTCCAGCCTCTGTCTCTCCCGCATGGACACCCTGCAGCTTTGGGTCTGCTATGTTTAGATCTGGGTCAGCCTAACCTAAGCTCCATGTTTCCAACATGTCTTATCCTGACGAAGCTTCCAGATCTCTCTCTCTCTCTTTTTTTTTTTTTTTTTTAGAGGAAACTGCTGAGATAAAAAAAAAATCCAGAAAGTCTTCGGAGCCCAGGGAGCTTCTGTAAACACATGAAAATGTAGCCAGGGACCTGAGCTTTGAGCAGATTTAGCATCATCAGTAAATTGCAATCAATGCTGTTCCCCAACTTTCCATGAGCCATAGTATTATTTTGAGTGCTAGAAATAAGCACAGATGTGAACTGCCGCAGAACGCTTTTAAAAACTCCCTTTAGGTTGCATTAAATACCTCTGCATTTGCGTTGGCCAGGGAAAGCGCTACCAGATAAACAGGTACTGCCGTTCCCTGCTAGGCATTTGAGAAATGCCCAGCGCTGTGTCGGGCATTTCTGCACCGCTTCCCCACGGGGACAGGAGATGTGCCTGGCACCTGCACATTTTCCTGATAACAGTGGTGCTTCCAGGCGCTCCAATTTTGGCCTTGCATTATGCCTAGAGAGTGTTTAACATTAACAATAACAAGTTGAATTACTGGGAGAAAAAAAGGAAACATACTGTGTTTTCAGATATGGCATTTGGCACAAGGGATGGGTGGATCCCAGTGTTAGGCAGGGGCTGTGCTGTGTGCTGCAGGAGCATTTCCAGGCCTGGGCTGCTCTGATGCCAGAGCAATTTGCTAGCAATTCTCTCCCCCAGCTCAAAAACTCCATCGCAGGCTGAAGGGACCAGTAACAACTGTGGAGCAGACTGCCAAACACTTCTAATGAAAAGCTTCCTCCCAGGCAAACCTGGGGCTGGAGCTTTCCCATCTCCGTGGCAGTTCGGGGAGAGATTCGCAAGGCAGTGTTAACTAAAGCAGCTGTTGGGCTCCTCTCCATCCTCACCGCAATCAAGGAAACCAAATCCTTCCAGGAGCGCAGCGTGCAGCCCGGCTGCGCCACGGCACAGTGCTTTTTTTGCTCCGCTCCTGCAGAGGGATCTAGGGGCTGTAGGATTTTCTCTCCGGGAATTCTTGGTGTCCCTTATTAAGCCTTGGTAATCCTGATTCTTTAGCCCATGTTAATCTTCTCACTTAAAGTATCTTCATGGCTCTCCTCCTGTGTGTAAGCTGGCTCCCTGAGTCAGCCCTGCAGGTGCTGGGCTGTTCTGCAAGAGTTTCTTTTTGCCTTTAAATAAGAGGAAGGGTCACGCTGGTAGTATTGATCCCTCTTTCTCATCAGAGTGTGTCCACAGCCATTTCCCGGCTGCTAGAGAGGCCATAAGGACCTTCATGGTGGTCACTGAAGTGCCCTGGGGTGAGAGGCAGCAAGGTGAGGGGCTTACAACTCCTTCGGTGCCATACGATGGGACCACACAGCTCCCCATGGCGATGGAGACAGCGAGAGCAACGGGGGCTTGGTCCATCTGGAACTGCATGGCAGAGATGTCCTTGTACTCTCTTGCCTCTCAGTTCTGCAGGTCTCATACATGTGGGTGTCTATCCACTTGCTCTTCTAAGCACACGGTCCTTGCAATCACATGGAAGATCTGAGGTGTTGCAGATACCCTATGGGACAGCACAGAAAGAGGTACTTGAGATGGGGGAATGGGCAGGCAAGCATTGAAATAGCCACCCACTTCAGCCAAGGAACCATCTGCCCAGCGTGAAGCTCTCTCAAGGGAGCGTAAAACATCCGGCAGATGCTGGTTTGGTGAGACCTGGATGATGGTGAGCCTGGGTGATTTGCTGAAACTTCAGGGGCCTCCCAAGAGTTGCAACAGTTCACAGGAGCTGAGGCATATCAGGAAAAACTGGGTAGCAGAGCTGGAGGTCCAGAGAGGATCCATGAAGGGCTTCTGCTTTACGGAGGGATGTCAGGGCATGAAATGCTACAGAGATGGCCAGCTACCCATAGACCACAGCTGGCAGAGGCTGAAAGGCGGCAGTTCCCTTTCTTTCATGATGTCTTCTCTCCTGTGGCACTTCAGGGCTTGGCAAAAGGTCTGTCTCTGAGAGGACAGAGGGTGAGAGGGGCTCTGTGTCCAGCAGAGCAGAGAGCAGAGGGAGGTAGGGCCACCAGAGCGGGCAGGCACCAGTATGAGCAGGGTCGCATCCATTGCACCCATTTCCCCTCTGTTTCCTGTGGAGACACAGGAACTGGTCAGAGCACCTAAGTGCCCTTGTAAAGACCTCGGTGAGGAGGGTGGCCCACATGGTCCCTGCAATTCTCTCTGCCCTCGGACCTGGGGCAGCACCGCGGCGGGGGCAGCTTCCCTGGTAGCGCAGCACAAGGCGGCAGCGGAGCCGCTCGGGCCTCTCGGCTGCCAGCTGCCCTTGTGGAGCTGCGGGGCCTCTGCACCCTCCATAATCAGGCGCCGGCTCCTGGTTCAGCTCCCAGCGGGTGGTTCTGCATCAAGATATGGGCGACATTGTATTGCTGAGCAGATGGGTGCTGTAGCCATAGAAATATGGGCCCGTAAGCCGCCGGGCTTCCCATTGTAGCCTCCCAAGCGGGCCTTGCACGGGCAGAGCTTTCTCACAGGCTTTTCTTCTCAGGAAGCTTAAAGTTAAACTGATTTCCAACAGAAAGGTTTTTACACCAACAAACAAACAAACAAAAAAGCACAGTTAAGGCTAAAACAAAACCAGGCTTGGCACTCTGGGTTGGACACTTGCCTTCCCTTGAGCTTGTCCACGGCTAATCTCTGCCCTCCACTTTCTGGGCCTAAGCATGTCATCCTTATTCAGCCTACGCTACCCTTGCTTCAGCAGCCCCCATGGACTGACGAGTGGGACATCCTGTCTCTATGAGGATGGATTGGAAAGTATCCCGAATTTCCGTTGCCTCCAAGGATTGGGCTTTCAAAACCTCTCCTGAGGCTTCAGCTTTCCTACCTGGCCTGTTAAGTGGGAGCAGTTCAGAAATGTGAGCACTTTCATATATTCTGGACACTTTTCCTCTTTGCCCTTAGGATTGGGGAAAGTTTTCTGGCTGCGGGAGCTGCTTCCCGCGTTGGCCCTAGGTCCCTCCGTCTTCTTTCTGAGCTACCCTGCAGTTTGCTGCAGGGTTTTTGGAGGTTCCGATGGATCTATAGAGACACGTGCTGGTATTGGGCCCTGCAAGTGGAGTGGATTTCCTGGGGACCTGTTGGAGGACAGCTCTGTTTGGAGCAGCTTTGAGGTGTTTCTTCCCCAGCATTCCTTTGCGAAGTGTACAGGAGGAAGCAACCTGCAAAAGTAGGAAACCTTCAGAGCACGGCATGGGTCATTTAGCCCTGTGCTGCAGGCAAATGGCAAAAATAAGCCCCAAAGAGCTCCAGAACCCACCAAACACAGTGTTTGACCTCCCCAAGTGCCGTGGCTCACCAGGGCGCGGGTTTGCCCCCAGCATAGCTGCCACAGTCACAAGTTTAGCAGGTCTCAGACTGCAGAGCTGTCTATGCGTCTTGCAAAGGAGCAGGCCCAAAGTGTCCTCTGATGCAGTTTGGTGTTTGGGCTGGATCTGGTGGCCGTGTTTTACCCCAGCTAACACACACCACCACGATCCCCTCGCAGCTCTGACACTGCTGCCTGGTTGAAGTGACAGGCTTTTAAAAAGATATCTGCGTAATTGCTTTCATTTATAGGGGGATTAGGATGCCCAGGGGACTGATAACAAGACAAGGAGGCTTTTCCTGCTCTGAGCCGGTGCAGCCGGGAGGCTACAAGACACCACAGCAAGAGGTCAAGCGAGTGGAACCACCAGGTTTGACCACCCCAGTCTCTCGTAGCTGAGCACTGTGTGTTCGTCAGCAGTAATTAGCAATAAGAAGAAGTGGAGCCGCTCGTCAGAACAGGGTCCGGCATCCCTAGGGAGCACAGACTGTGCTGAGCAGGAGTTTGAGTCAGGAGGCAGAGGATGAGCAAGGAGGAGGGGAAAAAGGGTGGCCTTTCTGGGGGTATATCTAAAAAAACTGGGCTCTGACAAAGTGGGTGTCCGAGGACCAGGAACGGGGGATGGAGCAGGCCTGAGAGTTGGCCAGGACCCTAATCGATGAGTGGATTTCTTTCTGCCCAAAGTAGTCTTCCCACATGAAGCAATGCTACCAGTAAAGAGGGATGCAAAAAGCAGAGCATGCAGCAGATGCAGAGCTGCTTGAGCTCGTGTCCTGCAAGCAGGCAGGCCTTTTATTTCCCAACATTTCCAAAAGCATCTTGTAAATGAAGGGAAGGAATGACTGGTATCACCCAGGGAGGGATGTCCCTTAAGAGGGATGTGCCCTGTGTCCTTGTTCCCTCAAGGGCCAAAACAGCCAAATCTGACCTGAGCACCACACTTCTTGCACTCACTTGCCAGCCCACAGGTTCACCCTGAAAAGGGTAGAGATGATTCAGAGCAGGAGTGACCGGTCACTGGAGCACACAGTGAATGGTTGGGATATGCATGTTCTGTTTTAAGGCAAATTTTGACCCACTGTTGGGTAATGCTGGGATGGAAAACCCCACTGACAAGTGAGTGAGCAGATTCAACAGCAATGAAGAGGGAAGACTGTTCCCTGGTTTCTCACGGTGTGGGGGGGGCAACGGGATTTGGTTCCCGTTGTCCCATGTGGGAATCCAGGAAGGGGCCACAGCAATGAGGGGAAGCACTGGCTGGGCTCTGCCCTTGCCCACCTACCACATCAGCATCAGTGGCACATCCCAGCTTTGGCGAGGATGCTCTGTGGCTGCTCCGTCCCTCATCACTGCTTTTCTGCCCATCTCTGCACTCCACAAACTGGGATGGAAAGACGGATGAGGACTCCGTGTCATCTTCCCCATGGTATTCCTAAGCCATTCATCACCCTGATCCCTACCAGGCTGCAGTCTGCAGTGCTGTGTGTATCGCCGTGATCTGTGCTTCATTTTGACTGAGTCTGACCGTTTTTTTCATAGTACCTCCATGGGCTGAATTAATGTCCCCTAATGTTATCCACTTGGATATTTAGTGTCCAGTCTCAGGCAGTCAGTGAGGCTCAGGCCATATTGATTTAGAGATACAGGATGAAATATCTGCTTGGAATAAGAGGGCTTTTTTTACCCACCTAGGATTGCTGGGCAGGTCCAGCAGCCCCTTGAAAGACCTGGATTTGCTCTCCCAGCATCAGAAGTGCTAGGTAGCCTTTCGTTTGGGACCCGGTACATGGTTTGGGGCTGTTCAGGAGATGGTTTGAGCTGGGCTGAGCCCTGTGTACAGTGACGTGGGAATGAGTAGGAAGAGGCAGATGAGACATGAACCTTGGCGATGATTTGCAGGGCAGATCCATGGGTGTCTGAGTGACATATCCAGCCTCCAGCTCTGAAGGTTGCAGGGTTCTCATGGCCTTGCGGCCCCTCTGCCAGCCTTGAACAGACACCTCACAGCCCAGCACCTCCCACCTGGGGTTAGCTCTGTCACCTGTAATTAATATCTGAAACCCATCCCTGGCTCTTGGCTCCTCTTCTTGCTACAAACCCACTTCAGGATTTGGTCAGCTGTGTTCAGGTCCAGGTCCCAGGCAAGGCTCTCCCATGCTCACAACTTTGGGCATCTCCCCAGGAGAGCTCATCAAGAGCTTTGAGTTGGGTCTCAACTACGGGGCATCTCCATGCCCATGGAGCATCTTCCTTTGAGCTGGACAAACCCTGATCTTGTCCATCACTGGAAAGAGGCCATAGCTTTTGAGCACCATCTGATAGGCATTGCAGAACCAGCCCAGGAGCCATGGCGTGTTCTGCCTCGCTCTCGTGACACAGGCTGTACCAAGCCAAGCTGCTCACCCTGCCTTTTTGCCCGCCTTCTTGCAACGGGGAGTCGGTTCTGGTTAATGATGGAGATCGTAACATGATTACCAAAAGTCTCATGAAATTAAATCACTTTGCTTCAAAGTGAGTGGGGAGGGGGAGCGTCTTTCTGGCAGCGGTGATGGCTGAGCGGATATTGAAAGCAGCCTGGTAGTCAGGATTGCCGTGCACACAATTGCGCTCTGACAGTGTGAAGGCAAATACAAACAGCAGCTTGTGTTTGCACACAAAGGCTCTGTGCACCACTATCCCCAGCCCTGTATTTTACACCCTCGTCTCTTGGGCAGAAAGTCCTGGGAGGGTAGGAGGGAGGGAAATGCCGCTGAATATTTAGAAATGAATTGAACTGTGCAAACATGCCATTGGGAAGCTCTCAGTGTAACGCCTTGGATCAGCTACCCGCCGGGGCTGGAACACAACCGCCGGACTTGAAAGGGCGACTTTCACGCTGAAGCAAAACCGAACAAAAGGAAATAAATGAAACGGGCTCCCGGCGGGGTTTGGTTTGTTTGTTTTTGTAACGCGGCTAATATTCCCGCATTGTGTAGCCCAGCGGCCCAGTGTCTCCCCTTCGCACGCTGCTCATAAATCGGAGCTGCTCGTAAATCGGCGGGTGGTGCTGAGCCCCCCGAGGCTGCGGCGCTGGCTGCTCCCCTTCGTGGGGGATGCAGCCCCAGCGGGGCCGGAGAGCTCGGTATGGGTCGGGCACTGCCCCATCACGGTGCAGGGGAGCTCCAGCAGGGATGCTCAGCCCCGCTCCTTTTGGAGACATTTGCGGGGGGCAGTCGAGCAGCGGGAGGGTAAGGGAGGGGTCTGTAGAGTCACTTGGTTTTGCCATCAATTCTTCCTGCTGCTTGGAGGTGGCACTTTCTAGTGATTTGAATGGAGCCAGAGATCTTGGAGCAAAACTTCAGAGCTGCAGGTCCCCATCAGTGATGGGTTGAACATCCCCATCCTGTGCTCCAGTGCAGGGGATGGCAAAATGCAGGAATAACATGCTGGTGCCTGAGGTTACACTGGCGAACATGTGTCTGATGGGAGTTTGGGGATGTTCCTAAGCTAGGAGCAATGCTGCCCTCAAGGACACACAGTGACTAGGATCTGTATTGCTCCTGCTGTAGGGAGCTGGGTGAATACAAACACTCAGTGTTCATTATTTTAGCACAAAAATATCCCCATTAGGTCAAAAATATCCCCCTATACAAGCTTTTTTTGATATTCATTTTAGCCCAGAATTTTAGACAAAGATGAAGCCATGTCTAAGGCTCCCAGGTCTCTCTAGCTAGCACTGAGCAAGGCATATGCCCAATCATCAGCTGTATTTTTCTTTGATTAATTCAAAAAGCAAGCTTAAGAATGCTTTTAAAATATTAAGCAGCATTTAATATACATTTATTTTTACATTTACTGCATAACATTTACTTTTCATGAGTCTTTGAGAAATCACCTTGAGAAATCACATTTACAAGAATGTGACTGGAAAATTTGACAAACTAATTTTACAGAAATCCACCTCCCGCCAGATGAGCTATTTATTACTCTCCACTTCACTAAATTTCACCCAATCAAAAAAAAAAAATCCCGACAAAATCCCAGACACCATACCACGTGTTTGGGACAACCAAAGAAATCCCCTGATCTGGGTGACCAATGAATGTCCCAAGGAATGAAAAGTGGACAATTTATCAGCAGTCCATGCACTTGAAAACGAGCAGTCCAAATTATTCAGCAAGGCTCCCCGGATAGTGAATCCATTGAAAGGGGATAAAGACAGAGTCATAAATTATTCATTACCCCAAGGGGGCTGCAATGCATATAATCATAACAACAACAACAACAACAACAACAACAACAACAACAATAACAACCCTAATAATAGGGAGAGCAGACTTTGGCCAGCGCTGCACAGAGGAGGCTCTGAGACTCGCAGACCTTCATTTCCCTTCAGTCCAGCAGCGCTGCACACCCCAGGGCACGGGAAGCAGCCACACATCTGCAATAAATACATGCACACCCCAGAACCCAACTAGCTCGTGTTGATCGTGGGTGATACGGTTTGTATGCGCTCCTTGGCAGGAGGGAGGTCCCCAAACTTGCATGCACTGCTGCTAATTGCTTAATATAACAAATTTTGCAGCATCTTGGGGATACCTGGGAAGAGGCTGTGGCTCCGCAGCGGATATGCCTCGGGCCTGACCTGGATGCATGCAGGGTGTCCATCCTTTTGCTGTGTCCCCTTCCACCCCCAAGGGGTTTCCTCCCTGGGGAGCACCATGCGGTCACTAGCCAGGCCATATGGACCATTCTCATGCATTTATATGCTCGCTCCATATTGCAAAGTGCCCGGCTACACTGCAGGCATGCCAGTGAATTCCTGCTTGCAGCACAGGGGCTCGGCCACGGCGCTCAGCCATGTCCCAGCCGCTGCCCACAGGTTGTCCCGTGTCCGCTGCCAGGGTTCCCTTGCCACAGCTCCTCCGAGATTCCCAGGTGCAGAGGGAGGAGCCAGCGGGTGGATGGAGGTGTCTAAATCACGAACTAGAAAACATGCTTTTGGCCTAGATTCTGCCCTCAGTTATGCGCTTCGGTGACCAGAGGCAAAATGCAGCTCCAGCTTCAGCGTTGCAGCCCATATGTCCACCTTTTGGAATTAATTTCTTCAGATGCTTTCTGAGCAATTGCACAGCCCCAAAGGCTGATGATGTGCTTCCTTTCACGGGCAATTAATATGGCTGCTCTGGTGCCAAGGGGGCATTTTGCATTGTACAGAACTGCAAACATAGATTGGCTCACCCTGCAGTCCCTTCTGCCCAGGTGACAGTCCCCACTGTGTCACCGTCAGTGTAGGAGGCTCTGTGTTTCCCCCCTCTCTGAATGCACAGATCCAACAGGACCTGCTGGCTGGGGTTCAGTGCACCGCAGGTACATGATGTCCAGCCCAACAAAGTGCTCGTGTGAGCTCCAGCTGCTGCAGAATATTTGGGAGATCACTTGTGCCAGGGGGGCTGGAAGGACCTGTGCCTGCAGCAGATGCTCTCCATGGCTGTGGCCCATGATAGCCCTTCTCTCCAGTGTGCAATAATCCTGTTTTATGTCTTGGGGCACAGCTTCTTTTTTTGGCATTACCAATGCATTTTATTCCATCAGGGAACTTGCAACTCTGCACGGGCTCCTGAAGTGCTTCCTCTACCCCCTGTAGCTCCCGGCTTCTGCTCCTGCTTGAGAAAGGGGGAACAGGGAACAATGAAAAGAACTTTTCACATCATGCTGCAGTCTGTAAATCAGACCTGTTAGAAGGTAGCTGCTCATTAATAAATAAATAAACAGATAGATAACGGTGGCATCCCCCAACTCCTATCACAACTGCTATAAAATAACTTAGATTAACTGGGCAGAAATAATAGAGTGATGGCAATGAATACTGTTTAATCGTGAGTACCGTCGGCTCCCATGTCTGCTCTGCAGCTTGGACCAGTCTCTTTATTTCTGCATGCAAAATGTTTCAGTTCAGAGGGGGTGGTGAGATAAAGCAGGCGGGAGGGAAGCAGTGATTTCCGTGGGCTTTGGATTAAGCCCCACTCTCCCTTTGTGTGATTTGTTTTCCTTGTCCAGCTCTGCAGGAAGCATTTTACATGTCTCTATGCCACATCTGAGGTTGGGAACAACATAAGTGCTCACGCTCCAGCCCAGGCTGAGAGGGTTCTGCAGCAAAATGCTATTTAAGAGATCTGTCATTGTTAGGTTTCAGAGTGAACACTCCTTTGCGCCAAGAGGCAGCTTGTCCCTGATAACTCTCATGTCTGATTCATGTTCCTTCCTTTCCTATTTTCCTATCTATAAGGACACTACTCTGCACCCGGTGCAGTCCTGTAGCCCACAGCAATGTAGGTACCCACCAAGTGCAACTGTTTCACACCGCAGAGTGGCCACAGGATGGGGTAAATCCTACACCTGCTTCCAGGGCATGATTTGAAGGCATCTCTTACCATGGAAAACCAGCTGATTTTCCTCCCCAGGCTGTAGTTGTGCAGGTGGCAGGAGTGACCCACAGAAGCCATCGGTGGCCCTGTCCACTAGCGAGGACAAGGGGACAATCTGACGCCGCTGCAACCAGCCCAAGGCTGGGACTCCTGAGAGTTTAATTTTGGGGAAGCTTTAACATCCCAAGCTTACCAAACGCTGAAAGAGAGGTCAGCTAATCCTTTACAATGTCGGAATGAATTCAGGCCCAGAAGTGAGATTACTCAAAGGGGACCGGGAGGCCGGGAGAGCTGCATGGATACAGGGACCCTTCCCATAGACAGGCTGTGCTTTCTAAAGAAACGGGGCTTTTATTTCGTTTTTCTTCCCCTGGGAGGAGGGGAGGGGGATGGGGACAAGTGGCCGCGGCACCCAGCCCCCCTTCCCTAGCAGCAACAGCCCTGGAATTGCAATCACTGTCTGGGCCCGGTGGTGCAGGGGACACCAAGCAGCTCCCGTGGGGTTCCCTGACCCACAGCTTCCAGCTGGACATT
Organism: Tinamus guttatus; assembly: GCF_059628265.1. NCBI lineage: Eukaryota > Metazoa > Chordata > Aves > Tinamiformes > Tinamidae > Tinamus > Tinamus guttatus. The sequence goes on along the minus strand of NW_028288722.1, from coordinate 3,306,516 downwards.
CTGCTTTGGTTCTCCCTTCAGGTCTCCGACCAAGCATTGAGGAAGAAACATTCCCCCAAATGCAGGATTCCCCTGTTTCTCCTGGCCCAAATCAGTGGATCCAGAGACCGTTGGGTCCCAGTGCAGCTTTACCTGGGTGTCACGCACCCAAGAGGTCGTGTGTACAGGGTGACGCTACCAAACTGGTGTATTTAAGACTGCACAGCCCTTTCTGTGTCCCTGTGACGGTGTTTCAAGTCCTCTTTGGGGGGGACACAGCAAGGTGGGTGCTCAACCGCCGCGGGGACGGGGAGCAGGAAGCCGGTCCAGTGGGGACACGGGGCACAGAGAGAGGACAGGCACAGCAGGGCCGAGCAGCCAGCGCCATGTGGGCTGAGCCCCCGGTCCTTTGTGAACCCCGGGGTGATGACATGACAGGACCACTAAGGACTCGCTTTTCTTCTGCAAATCAACTGTCCTCCTCAATGCTGGAAGAGCGGAACCCATTGAATGCGGGCGAGCAGCAGCCCCCCGGGGTGTGGATGCACTGCGGATGAGCCATGGTAACCTGGCTACAAGTGTGACAACGCAGACACCCAGACCTCGAATGTTTCTGCCAGGCTCCCGAGGCTCCCCAGATTGGGTATTCAGGCCACAGGTTTTCTCTATTGACCTCGAAACACTGTTCTGCATGGGAGAATTTTCTTTCTTTCTCTCCTGGTAACTGCAGAATCAAGTGTTTGCAGTTTTGACACATGCACTGCCCCAAAGGCAAGCCGGTAATTCAACCAGGAGCCACTTGCCTGATGGCAAGCCTTAATTCTCAAGTACCAGGGGCCAGAGAACAGCAAATGGAGAGGGTGCTTTTCTCAGGTGCTCCATGGTGCCTCCAAGAGGTGGGATACCCTGTCATGACAAACAGAGCACTGTGTATCGTCATTATGATGGGTGTGCAAGTTTCAGCCCTGCTCCTGCAGGAAAACAGGGTCTTCAAAGAGCAGGGTGCCCTTCCCTGTCTTGCTAGGGATGCTTCTCCAACCAACAGAACACTAAATGAACAACCCTGAGCTGTTGCTTTTTACAGCCAACCTGTGAGAGAGCCTGGAGCACTGTTTGAAACATGGTCCCACCACACAGTCACGTTGGTGCTGTGTTCTAATGGGTACAGATAAAAACTGTGCACACTCTTAGATGCAAGTCTGATGCCCATGACTCCCTTAGGACACATGGGCTTTTCACAGAGGCTGGATGGCTAATAAAAATTTGCAAAGTTGTATAGGAGTCCAGCTGTCTATGAGAAATCCTGTTAGCATCTTATGTGCCGAAAGAGGCACAAACATTGAGCCAGAGGCATCCAAGGGCAATGCACTGCAAGTTGCCTCTTCCAAGAGAAGAGGGCAAGATGTAGGGAGATGATTGCCAAGAGAGGACACCTCTGTCCTCAGTAGCATGACAGAGTTTCTGTCCCCGTCTGTGCCTGTAGTGAGCGTCTCCTCTTGTCCAAATTCCTTCTCCCTGTGAGCTCATCTCAGCCTCCCCAGTCAAGCCTGTGTGCAGCTACTGCATCCTCTGCAAACGTTGCCCCTGGCTATTCAACCCCTCTCCGGATCATTAAACATATTGAGTGACACCAGTCCTGTGACTGGTTAATTAGTAAAGAGTTGACTAATTAGTTAATCATGTTTACCAAGTGCTTTGAAAGTGCTCAGTGTTATTATTTTTAATTATGACCCTGCCCCGGGCACTGTTCCCCTCCCAGCATGCCAAGTCTTGCAGGGATTCGAACTCTTTGTCTCTGCTATTCAAGACAGGTTTTAAGATGAGAATTTGCCTCTTATGCTCTGGTTACCAGGCTTCTTTAAGAGCCCCCTGTGCATGATTTAAAACTAAAAAACTCCTCAGAAAGTCTTCATATATCCAGGAACGCTTAACTCATTCTTTCAAAGCCATTCTTATCTTTTAAGGAGGCAGGACTGGCTCTTGCAAAGCCATGCACAGTACTGCCCTTGTAAACACCTCAGCCCGCTTCCCTCTTCTGAGCTTCAAAGATGAGACTGATATCCAGACCTGCTTTCCAGTTCCATTTGGTGAGCTCCAGCCTGCAGAGCCATGGACGTTCCTGTTTTGGGAGCCTCCTGTCCTACTGTGAAAGGGAAAAACGTCCCAGCCAAAGGAAAGGGGTTATCTCCAGATCTGACTTCAGGCTAGTCGGGAGAAGGAGAGGACAACTTGGAGTGAGAGGAAGGAAGAGAAAGGCTACTCTGAATATTTCACCTAATAAGAAGTATATGAATGAAGTCTGCTAGCTGGGGAAGAGTCTTGGCATCTCTGATGAATCAACAAGTCTAGTAATCTTGGGACTTTGTTCGTAAAAATGTCATCAGCTCTTTAAGCACCGTCATAAAGAGTCCCAGTCACCTCTTATCACTGTGCTATCTGAAGAGGAGTCTTTTGGCACCAGCTGCATAAATGAGACCCACTTCCACACAGCTCTGAGAGACATGAGCGCTTCTGGCGCTCAAGCAGACGATAAGCTATAAAAATCACACAGGGCCGCCACAGGAGCAGGGAACTCTTCTGTCCCCCTGAGTTGATCAGTAGGGCCCACAGCCAGCCAGAGCATGTTTTATGGAAGCAATCCAGGAGGTGGATGCTTAGTACTGTGGTCTCCACTTGAGAACCTGCTGTCCTCGGGGTACAGTTTGGGAGGCTCTTTTTTTTTTTTTTAACAACAACAACAAAAAAATCTATGGTGTGTTCTCAGGGTTTACCATTTCCAGGTAGCACTTGCCTCAGTCTTTGATCTTTGCTCTTGATGATGTACTTCCAGGATCACAGAATCATGGGAATATTGTTTGGGAAGGACCTCAGCGGGCTCTAGTCTAACTTGATCAAAATAGGATTACAGCCAACACTAGAGCAGGGTTGAATGTTGTCATTCACTTCTTGGCAATGTGGTCTCTGGGAGAAATATGTTCTTCCAGAGATGACTCAAGAGCACCTTATTTCCCCTCTGAACCCCCTTCTTGGAAATCCTTCATCCTTTCATGGTTACAAGGGGAGCCTGCAGTGAGTGAGATATTTAAGTACTGGGAAGGCATGTGGCAATAGCGTTCTGGTGTATTCTGTAGCATTTATCACAGGGCTCTCAACCAAAGAAGGCATCCTTGTAATTAATATTAGTATCATGTTGGCAGTAATAGCAGGTTGTTGGACTTTTTTCTTCCATGGATCACACATCCGGGACATTTCCATTTGTTAATATAAATTAATTGGGACTGGAAAGGTGCTGGCAAGAGATGGCACCTGAAAGAGACTGGGACCATCTGGGCTCCAAAGGCTTGGTTCATAGTCATGCTGCAACTTGTCTATCCTTTCCTAAAAGCAAGAAGTCCATAAAGTTCCCTATACTCCACTTAAGTCATGGGCCCAGGATATTACATCCCTGAAGAGCACTGCCAACCACCATCCATAGCACTATGCAGCTGAGACTCTGCCATACTGGTCCTGCTGGGATCATACATCAAGGGCAGAAGCCCTGGGTCCAGTTTAGTGCCTTGCCACAAGATCTGCTTTCCACATCATCTGCTCTTCTCCCCACTTTTCTCCCCTGTCCTCCTTTCACAACCCATGTTCTCAGCTCCCTAGAGCTCTTGTTGCAGCCAGCAAGCACTAGGGAGCCTTCCACAAGCTCCTCACCTCTCTCAGCCCTGGAACAAGGAAAACTTGCTTCCTCCCCAGTCTCCAGGTGAGGCTTCCAGCCCTGCTCCTCAGCACGGCCGTTTAATGGGGCAGCCGCTTCCTCCTGCACGTCAGAGCAGCCCCAGCAGCCGCGGCCCGGCCGCTGCCTCACCGTTTCCATTCAGGAGGAGAGCCTGCTAAATCTCTTGCTCTTCAAAAGGAGGGAAAAGCCAAGGAAGTCTGAAAGAGAGCGGAGACTAACATGTCTGCACCTGGGAAATGTCATGTTTGGTTTTTCAACTTAAAATGGGCAGTGACAGCAGCTCTGTGGGGGCGTAAGGAAGGGGAATAGCACAGATTTATAGCCGTGGGTCATGCTTGAGCTGAGCCAAGTATTCTGCCTAGCATCAGTTTTATGAACAAGATGAAGTGCAGAACCTCAAGCGCAGGCAGCCTACTAGAGGAGAAGCACTGGGGGAGCAGGAACAGGGCGCGCGTTGCGAGAGGCCATCCTGCACTTTTCCCTAATCCAGCTGGGCTCTCCTCTCCAGCCTGGATTTGGGTATGTTAGGGATTACAACAACCAAGAAGGACCAGTTTGCAGCAGACCTACGACTGCTGCCATAAACCTGTAGAAGCCATGGTTCACAAGCCATGAGTAAAGCAGTTGGAAATTGAACCATGCAGGAGTCAAGAACTACCCTCTCTCAAAATAGAGTTAAATCCACAGCAATTTCCAACCTTGCAGGAGGGAGTAATGATAGATGGAGAACAGAAACCTCCTGGACAACTCCAGATTCAATACCCTGTTAGACACTGAAATTGCCAGTCTGAGGAGATGCTGTGGAGTTTGTCAACAGCAGCATAGAACGTAAGACCCAGAGTTTCCCTTTCTCATCAGATACGCAGGCTGAATCTCTTGCAAATTCAAATCCTTGTATAAAAGCAAAATTGCAGGAGATTCCCGGTTCTCCCTGAGATAAATATGATGCAGATCGCTTTTGTAGATGTGAGGAAAATTATTGGTTCATCATGGTCTCCTGCTCAAAGCTGTGTTTCAGCTGGGCTTTGACATACAACTGCCCAACAGTGAAATGGTGTTTTGCGGCTGTAACAACCCCCAGATTGTCTTCTTTTGCAATGCCTTTTGATGTACCCCTTCAAGGACATAGGTCAATTCCTGTCCTCATGCATATGTACAGATGACCAGAAAAATCATTATTAGTAGCAGAACTGATACAAAAGAAAGTGGGTGGTTGATTGGTCTGTCAAAATAAGGCAAGCTGAAATTGAATCTGTTTAGAACACTGAAAATAAGGTTCCAATGTTTAATGAGGATGTTAACACTACGACATCATTTTGATAGTTAACTAAGGCTGATTCTCCATCATCTTTTCAGTCTTTAGATATTTTTAACTGATATTTTTGCTGTTGCTCTGTTACACCTTGTAGGATTGATATGGACATGTTTGTGTAGATATTGTTTTGCCCTTTGATTTAGTCTTAGGGTTCACTTTGGCTTTAAACCATCTCTAAATTTATGGGAAAGGCCTAAATGGATTGCAAAGACACAACTTAATGACGTCGGGCTAGTGCAGCATGCCTTCTATTCTGTGTTCCAGTGACTGGTTCAGAAGTTTCTGTTGAAGAGCAGCATCTTGGTGCTATCATTAAAAATAACTTCATAGAGCTGAAACATTTGTCCTGAAATAGCTACAAAGGAATACCTCAGTATGGAAACTGCAAGAGGAAAATTTTTTATACTGAATGGCCTCACAAAGCACAAAACATGCTGTGTTCCCCAAAGAACGCTGAAAGGATCCCACTAAACATCAATAGCTAAAGCAGGGGCACTCAGATAGCCAACCATGGTGGTGTGATCAGAAAGCTGGCAATGGTGTTTAACAGACTGCAGGGACTGTCAGGAGTCTTTACTTCTTTCAGACCCTGGTTTGGTTGTCTGGTGTAACATTATGTTAGCTGTATTCTTTCTTGATTTTTATTTCTTCAGGTTGTTTCGATTGACATAACTTATCTATTCTTAGGAAGAGAAACAGTAAAAGACTCCACTAACACCAGAGGAAAGAAACTTCTGTTATATCAGGAGTTAGAGATAAGGGCAGGAGAAGGCAATCTCTCACCAGCATCACTGTCACTGTGCGTTGGTCTGAAAGAGGGACTTTTTCCTCTGGTGACATGGCCATGGCCACTTCCCATCCTTGCCAAGACAGGTGAGAGCTTTGGCTGCATCTCTTCCAAGGGAAACAGACATCCAACCAAGCAGCAAGCCCAACTGAAAACACCTCTCAGCGCAAGGCTTGTCGGCAAGACTGCAGCTCCAGCTCCTGCTGCAGATGCTCGGCAGAGGCCCAGGAACGACTCTCACATTTGTGAGCTCCCTCCATCCTTCATTTTGAGGCTTTCGGGTTCCCAGCATCTCTCCTTTCACGGAGTGCTTTTCTCAGCTCTTCTCTTTACTGCTCCAGATATTTTTGGATGGCCTTGACCTAGCAGGATCCCACAACTCTCTGCAGGCAGAGATTTACCCCTATGCCTTGACCTTCCTGATTCCTTCCTACTTCGGTTCCTAGCTTTGACAGCCCTTGAATACAAGAGCTGCCCAAGGTTACGCATCCTGAGTACCTGGGTCCTGGGCCAAACTAGGAATAGGGGCCAAGTTGGGTTTGGGAGCTTTTCATAGTGACTATTTTTAGTACGTGCACATGCCTCTTAACATCATGCTCTGTACAGAGCTGAACCTTCTCTCCAAGCTGTGACTTCTCTGTTGTCCTTGGAGCCACAAAGCTCCCTTTGGGTTGTCTCAGACCTACAAAGGGTATCTCACAGTGGGATGATGAATATAGTTGTGAGGGAAGCTGGAGCATTATTTTCCATTAAATATCCAATACCTATGCAATACACCAGGCAAAGGAAGGACATGTAGACTAGGTTATTAACAAGTTAAAAACCCCACTGGCATTAATTCAAAAGTAATATTAAAATACTGTTATTTATTTATGGGCTTCTAACTGCTTGTTCTGCACTGGATAAATTTGATGGGAGGGCGGATGGCAGTCTCTCTGTGGACTTAATTGAATCATTCCCATTGATCACAGTGGGAGCAGGGCAGAGCCCCAGGATGGAAAATGCCAGTGCTCGGTTACCTGTGCTCCAGAGAATGCATCCCTGCTCCCACTATGCCAAGGATAAATAGAGTGACGTGCCTGCGCAGTGCCTGCTGTATAAACTGCAAAGGGCACAGCTCTCCAGGTGGCCTGTGGAGGTTTCCAAGCCAGCAGAGAGACTCAACAGAGTGGTTTTATTTTCCGAGGAAGCCTTAGTCAGAGCTCCATTCCCTCCAACATCAGATTTTAGCCTTTACTTGCCACGCTGCAGTGGCGCCTTGTCAGCACCGCTGACCTTCTGGCTCAGCAAGGCCGGCGGGACCTTCATTCAGAGGCTGCCAAGGTGCTCCAGAGCCAGCCAAGGCAGGCACACCGCGGGGCGCCAGGACGCTCCGCTGGCGCTCCGGCTGCCTCCCACTGCCGGGGCTGCGCCCGAGGGAAAATTTCAGCCGTGCGTTCGGCACACACAGCAGGACCTGAAGCTTTCTGGAGTGGCAGGGCTTCAGACCTGCAAACTGAATATTTGTCAGCAGGGCAAGCAGGGTGCATGGAGAGGCTCCCACATAGTCCCAGTGCAGCCCTTTGCTCCCCTCATCTGCCAGAATGGGGAGGAAGATCATAACGTCATAGAAGCATAGAATGGTTAAGGTTGGAAGGGACCTCTAGAGATCACCTAGTCCAACCCCCCTGCACACGCAGGGTCACCTAGAGCACGTGGCACAGGACTGCATCCAAGCAGGTTTTGAAGATCTCCAGAGAAGGAGACTCCACAACCTCTCTGGGCAGCCTGTTCCAGTGCCCTGTCACCCTCACAGGAAAGAAATTTTTCCTTAAGTTCCTGTGGAACTTTTGATGCTTCAGTTTCTGGCTGTTTCCTCTAGTTCTGTCAGTGACCACCAGTGAAAAGAGGCCAGCACCATCCTCCTCACTGCCTCCCTTGAGGTACTCATAGACACTAATCAGGTCTCCTCTCAGCCTTCTCTTCTCCAGGCTGAACAGGCCCAGCTCCCTCAGCCTCTCCTCATAGGGCAGATGTTCCAGGCACCTGATCATCCCTGTGGCCCTGCACTGGACTCTCTCCAGCAGCTCCACATCCCTCTTGTACTGCGGGGCCCAAAACTCCAGATGCAGCCTCACCAGGGCTGAGTAGAGGGGCAGGATCATCTCCCTCGACTTGCTGGAGATGCTCTTCTTAATGCACCCCAGGATCCCATTGGCCTTCTTGGCCACGAGGGCACACTGCTGCCCCATGGTCAACTTATCATCCACCATGACACCCAGGTCCTTCTCTGCAGAGCTGCTCTCCAGAAGGTCAGTCCCCAGCCTGTACTGGTGTCTGGGGTTATTCCTCCCCAGGTGCAGGACCTTGCACTTGGCCTTGTTGAATTGCATGACGTTTTTCACGGCCCAGTTGTCCAGTCTGTCCAGGTCCCTCTGGATGGCAGCGCAGCCCTCTGGGGTATCAGCTACTCCTCCCAGTTTCGTGTCATCAGCAAACTTGCTGAGGGAGCACTCTGTGCCTTCATCCAGGTCATGATAATGCTCCCCAGCTGGCAGGAAGAGAGGGCTGCCTGCTTCCCTCTCACCCTTTGGTGCAACTCCTCCCTATCCCAGCTCAGAATAAATGGGATCAGAACAGAGCTGGGATGCTTTCCCCCCCCCCCCCAACCCCCCCAATAACATCTCTTACATCCTGCTTTGTACTCCCATAACACCAAGATGTTTTACATTGTAGACAGAGCTATCTTCCATTAATAATGGAAGACTTCAGCAACAGCCTGGCCATGCAACAAGAGCCACAGCACTCTACGGTACTGCTGGTATAAACCCACAACTAAAAAGTATGATCCCTACCTCAATCCCTTCCTCACAAGGAGGAGCAAAGTGAGGACTGTATCCTGGAAGCATCATTCCTCTAGACTTCTTTTAGGAGGCTTCTTCCCTTTATCACTCAGAGCAGGACACAGGAAGGGAGGGACCAGTATGGGCCACAATGATCTTCACCTGTGGGGATGAGTGTAGCTTTCTACAGGAGGCAACAAAAGAAGCCAATAGGATCTTGATTCAAGCCAATAAAAAGGAGACCATTCTTCCAGCACTGTGGAGTGCCTTGCCTTCAGATGTAGTAGATGCTAAAAGTTTATGTGAACTTAAGGTTAAAGGGGAAAAGGAGGAGGTTTTAGTACAAGGTCAAATGTGAATCAGAGAGCTGTTGTATTGACATCTAGGTCTAGCTTGACCACCTTGTTGTATTTGTCCCGTTAGGAGAAAATTAACTATTGTCCACACATTTTGAGATTCAGGAAGGGGCAGGCTAGCCAGCTTGGCCTTGTTCCTTGGGAACAAATCTCAGAGAGAACCCCTGAGCTGAGGAAAGCCATCTCAAAGGGGCGATATAATGGCAGATTACAAGGAGATCCTGGGGTGTCATTGAGTTGTCTAGGCCTGGTCAGCTCAGGCATTAACACGCTCTGTGCTGCCTGCGCCTCTCACAGCTTCTGTATCACAGGAAACCTGAGCTGCCCTTTAACCATAAACCCTGTGTTTGTGCTAGAGTGGAGTCATTGATAGGTTGACCTTCTATTCACATGACCAAATCCCTGGGAAACTTTCTGTAGGCTTTTTGATCCCATGAGCATGTCAATGGTGGCCCAAAAAGGGATGGGCCTTGCCCGGGGGTGCCCGTGGTCTGAGGAAGTTGAGGGCCTACTGAGCAGAATACCCAGAGCCAGCAGGTGGGATATGGGAGCCCTTAATCCCAAATCTTTTTTTTTTTTTTTTTCTGTCATCCTTCTTTTGTTCTTGTTTTGAATTATTATTATCATGGCAAGCAGCAAGGCATGATCTTGCTGCCTAGAAGAGCGATATTATTTGCCTCCTTTTGTGCATGGTATCATGTTTGAATTGAGAAACAAAGCCAAGCAGCTTGTGGCTCCAATTGGAAGCCTTCCTATCCCACTGGGGATCCGGGACCTTTTCATCTCAGCCCATATACTCCATAGGTTTCTGCCTCTTCCCACGTTTAAGTCCTTAGTAAATATCATAAAGGAGAAAATAAAAGATATCCCCAGGGCTCAAGAGTCTTACCTACTCTACATTAAAGAGGGAGAGGGAAATAGAAAGCAGATTTAGCCTCATTTTATCACTATTTTTTCCCCAAAGTTTGGAAAGTGTAAATATATTTAGCTTCAGTTTATAGGCTGGAAGCTGTTTGGAACACAGTTTCTTATTCTCTTTGCGCATGCAAATAAGCTCTGGTGGGACCTGGATCCTTTGCCAGACTCCTGCGCCTACAGTAGGATGAAACAGCCATTGGATGTAGCCATGAGACAGGGAGCAAAGCACTGCAGGGGCAACCTGGCCAGGTCCATCCGACCCAGAGGTGCTGAGGGAGCAGCACCACTGCCAAAGGGCAGAGAAAAGGCTCAGCCTGTCTGGAAACCAGCTGGCCACATTCAGCCTCAAACTGACTGCCTTAGGACCAAAATGTGCATTAGTGGCGTGATGGAAGATCAAAATGGGGTGATTTGTGCAGAGGAAGTTATATTGCTACTAATAAGGGAGATGTTTAAAACTATTAAACTTTTTAAACGTATTGTTTTAAATTGGATGTGAATGCGAATGCCCAGAGGAAACGGTTCCCTTTGCATGAAGATTTTTGACTATCCGATGCAAGGCAACTGAAGACAAGATAGAAATATTTCCTTTTTTTAAAATTTGTTCTAAATCCAAACTTTTGGCTTGTCTTGTCTTTCACAACCCCAAATGAAACCATTTCAATCTGAAATAAACCCAGAAATGTTTCTATTCCATTTAGATGTTTCGCACTGGAAAATGAAAATACTTTATACAAACATCTCCACCAAAAGTGTTACTCTTGTGATTCTTTTTTTCATGTGAAACACATATTTCATAATCAGTTTTAGATTTGACACCCAGGCAAGTTGGCAAGAGACTGAATTTAACTTCCTTGCTTTGGTCTCAGAGTCTGACAATAACTGCAATTGCACAATTCCTTGCTTTTTCCTATCCATGGAGAACTCCATGGCATTAGGTTTCTTGGGGATGGCGCTTCTTTGTGTCAATAATGATATTCACGTGTGGTTGTTATTCATTCATTAGTCTTTGATACTTCCTTTCCCTTTAAAAACATCTTCAGGCCAGGTTTTCCATTATGTTCATGTAATGCAGAGGGAGAGTCTTTCCAGGCAGCACTCATTGCCGCCTGTGATTGGGGGTGATGGAGGTGGCCCCAGGATCTTCTCCAAGATGCCTCAAGGGACTTTTGGACGGTCTCTCATCCATGACAGTGTGTCCTCTGCAGACAGCTGCCACCTAAGAGATGTTCAACTCCACTCCAGCAGTGCCAGTGAGACAGGGACTGGTCCCCAGCCCACTGCAGGAGATGTGCAGACCACACTGAGATGTGCTCTGGCTTACTGAGGTTATGATCACACACACCCCCAATAACCAATCCTTCAAGGAGGCAGACTGGGGACAGCCCAGAAGCCAGCAATTTGTCCATGCAAATAGCTGTATAATTAGGAACACACAAAAAGATTGCCCATTCCCAAGCAACCCCTGAGGAGCAGAAGGGCTTAAACTCCCCAGGACTCTCATTTTCAGTACCTCATTCAGCTGGCCTGTGCCCAGGGCTCCACTGGTACAAATACAGCAGGGAAAGAAATGAGTTTGCTACCCTAACGGCTTAGAAAAGTTACAAGAAAAAAATGGATCTTGCTCTATAAGAGCACAGGAGGAAATCAGTTCTCTGTCTCACTCCCAAGTTATCTGGCTCGCTCTGACTATTGTATGCATGAGAGCTACCACCAGCAGCACTATCCTGCTGCAGCACGAGAGGTTGTTAATAGCCAGGGAAGCTTCAGATATTCTAACTTTAAAAGTTTGTCTGGTATCATTGGGTTGATTTAAAGCTTTTCACTTGGGGGTGTGTGGGCGAGGGTTCGTGCATGCATGTTTACCAGTCTGACTAGGAACGTAGCTTGAATGACTTCTCTTAAGGTTTGGATACAGCTCACTAGAGCTCTGCAGGTTCCCTGAGGACTCTAATAATTGGTATATTTGGTTTGCTAGTCTTCATTATTTCTAAGTTTTCCAGCTCTAACGCCAAAGGAGCCTGCATTCTATGTAATTATTATCCAAAACTTTGAAAACATTAAATAGGAAAAAATAGGGCATTAAACAACTAAGAAGTAAAGTAACAAGTGTGAATTATGGCTCTGCTCTGTGGTTTGACTATGATGGGTTTGTTCCACCCATGGAGCGATCTTGGAGAAGGATAGGTTGAGTGGGTTGCTTTGCTTAATCTCTTTGCTGTCAAAGTTACAGTCCCTGGAGAATGCAGATCTATAGAGAAATGTGCCTACCCTTTGAAACACAGTGCACATGCCCAGCTCCTAGCAAAGGACTTTTGTTCTGCTCTGATTTATACAGTTCTCCGGGGCAAAGAGAAGTGGCTGTCATGGTTGCCAGGATTACTCGCTACTGGAGGGAAGGGTGGACTATGCAAGAATAGTTTGTTCTCTTGACTGGCCATGGAAATCCTGCACCCCCTTCCCTGTTCTTCTCTCTGCCCCCGCTGCCACTCGCCCAAAGGAGGATGCTGGCTCCCAAGGTGGGTGGTGGTTGTACATGGTGGAGTCAGACAGAGCTTTGCGGTGAGGACGGGCAGAGCCAGCACGGGGGGAGTCAGGGAATGGCTGGCACGGATGTTGCTCCCTTGCTCTTGTGCTGCTGTGTCTGAGCAGACGATGCCCTGGGAAACAGAGCACCCCGGGTGCTGCTTCTGCTTCTTGCACCAGGGCTGCAAGGGAGGTATCCAGCTGCCCTTCTCACCTGCAGTGTTCTCTGAGTGCTGGAGCCTCTGAGAGAGCATCTTGTCGCATCTTCCATGGACACTCATCTGGGGGTGGACTAAGCCACCCCAGAGGTGACTTCTTCTCCCCCTTGACTCTCAAAGGGACTTTGGTGTGCCTAGCTCAGATGTAGACCCACACTAGCCCTGGTTGTCAGACCAATACTGTAAATTATGCAGGCTTTCAACACTGTTCAGAGTTTGTCTTCTCCACTTAATGCATTTAGTCTGTGAGCTCTCTGTGGCTGGCATCATCTTGTAAATATATGCACAATACCTAGTACAGTACGGCCCAGTAGACTGAGGTTGTTAAGTGCTACTTCCAGGCAAGTAAAACCTGTGCATAGGAAATCTCCTAGTGTGCAAGGATATCTTAAAGCATTTCTCGAAGAGCTCAGCCCTTATGGTTATGGTGGAGGGCTCATACCAGCTCCACCGAGCGCTGATGCTTCGAAGGATGCAGTTTATCCACCTAAGGGTCACTTGACTGCAAAACCAACTTACTAGTTCCAGGGAAGGATGTGATTTCACTTCTCTGCTCCCTAGATTTTGCTGCTTTTTTCTTTTGTTTTCATCAGAGGAGGGTGGTGCCTCCACTTGGACAAGGCCACTCACCTCTGAACCCTAGCACCAGAAGTCGTTTTCATGCTCTATAAATTTTATTGGAAAATCTGTTTCGCTTGGGGGTTTTTATTTTTACTCCCCCCCCAATAACACACCATGAAAGAGCTCATTAAAAAGCAGGCTCCTCATTCTGATTAATTCCTCCTAGCAGGCAGAGGTGACACATGCTAATGACATTTCCAGGCGGGCTTGTCCCCTGAGATTGGCGTTGCTATTGCAGGCCAAGCACTGCTGAAGGAGACAGCGTGTTGGATGTCTGAAAGGTTGCTCTTGGCTGCAGCACTCATTTGTAGTGGAGAAATGCCTGCAGGAGCCAGGCAATTGCTGCCTTTTGGGCAGGCCTAGGAAACTTTGTTCTCCTGTTGCATCTCATGGACTCTCCTCCTGTGGACGCACCGTGTTCCCAACCTCTGGAAGGGCTTGTGGAAGAGGAGTAAGGGACATCCCTGGCATCTGCATAGATCCCTGCAGCACGTACCAAGCTGCTGATCAAGGAGGTCTCTGAAGCACCGGAGTGCCTGTCTACATGCAGCTGTTTTGTTAACCTCAGAGCGCTGTTTGGCCCCTGCCAAAGCTCTGGTATTCTTGGAAAATGCCAGGCTAACAAGGCGCCTCTCTGAAACAACAGTTGACTTCACAAACTGGCCTCTATAGGTGGAGCAATCGCCTATTCCCAGTGAAGAGGAACGAGGCGGATCTCCTTGGATTTCATGTGATCACCTCTCTCCATCATTGCCGGGGTTTGACCATGAGGAGATCTAAACCCTTTTCCACTGCTTTCCTCACAGGCCATCTCGGACTGCTTGTGAAGGTCCTGGGAAACAGGTCTACTCTGATTATTGTTGTGGGGACCCAGAGCTGAAACCTTATTCTGCTTTTTCCTGCTGGAAACCAAGAGCCCTATCCATCCAGAAAAAGGAAGCACCAGGGATATTCCCATGCTGGGTCAAGGACCTGTCTGGCACCACCCAGGACACATTAGATAGAAGGAAAAACCTCAGGAGATACTAAGCAGTCTGGACTGTACTGACATTTAAACACCCACACTCAGCTACACAGTGACATGAGGCAAAAAATGGGCAGAAGAAAGCACTTGTGTCCTGCCAGCATACCCTGCCCTCATCAAACATCCCAACACAACGAGTGCGTCACCTAAGCCTTGACACATACCAGCAAGACATAGCTGACACTGGCTCTCAACAGCTTTGCTGTCCTCTGAGGGTCTTGGTCATTGTGGCCAAGAAATATAAGGGCTCTGTAATGCTTTGTTGGGCCAAGAATAAAGCGAATTTGTTGAAAGAAGGTTGCCACGTTATATAAGTAAGGAAAGGGGAATTGTATTTAAACTGGCAGAGGGCGATTGTTTTCACCTAAACAGAGCTATGCACAGAACATAGCTCATAGCTGCTTCTTCAGTGAGGTCTTGTTCATTTTGGCCCAAGCAGCTCTAGGTCAGGGAGGTAAAGCTGCAGTCAGCCTGTGGGGAGGCAGGGAAGGAAGGAACAGAATAGCCCTTGCGGAGCCAGGGACTTTTCCCAATGCTAGTGGGTACAGCCCCACTCCGGACCCCTCACAGGTGCTGTCTCCCAAACTGCTAATGCAAAGCTCTGTCTTCTCGTGCCTGACCTAGTCTTCCACCGGTGGAAGGTGATGATGATGCCACACAGAGCATGCCCGAAACCCCCTGGCACACCGTGTGCCCGTAGATCATGGCGAGGTGCCGGCTGCTCAGTGCCACGACTACTTACGCGAGCAGCCGGAGAAGCACGTGCAAGGTCACAGCAAGTGGGAACCGCTGCAAACACACGTGTAGACCAGGAGGATGCATAGAGTTCTCTTTCGGAAAGCACACCAAGGGGTTTCTGTAAGACAAGGGCGGCTTAAATCTTCATGGTGCAGAGCTGAATGTGGTGGGAGTTGCAGCCACCTCTGTTCAGTTGTTAGCCAAGATGCAACTCTTGAGGCTGCTCTGCTTTTCTGCTTCTCCGCTCTCTGCCTGAGGCTGTTCTTATCTGCCCAGCCTTGTCTGCGGCTGCTGAGCAGCTTTCGGTTGTGCTGAGTGTTTTGGCAGGGTGCAGAGCAGCAGGTGATCCGCAAGCATCATCTGACAGCCAGGGAGAATGGAGAGCAGGCTGCCTAAAACCTGAGCGGGATAGGACCAGAAGAACAAGTCATAAATGCAGCATTTGGCATCAGGAATACATTGCACTCACTGCTGGTCACCTGAACTGTTTCAAAAGTCTCTCCATTTATCTTTGCACATTGTCTTGCAGGTCGATGGGGTTCAGAGAGGTGCCAGTGAGGAGTTATGTGCACTGCCCTGGGAGGGATGGCTTTCAGACAAGGGGCACAAGGTCTCTCCCATTTATAGCCACAGGAGATGCAATACCATTCTAATGGGAGCTGTTATCGTTCTCAAATAGAGAACATAACCAAGACTGGGGGAAAAAAAAAGCCAAATTAACTTTGGGAAGAAAGTGGTGAAAAGCACTGGTTGTGGGACAGGGGCCTTTTTTTCTCCATGTGTTTGAATTAAGATGGAAGGAGCACTGGCAAGCTTGAAGATAATTCCAGCAGGGACAGGGAGGGATGAAGGGGAGCTTTTCTGGCTCTTATTTTTGGGTCACAGCAAAGCGAGGTGTGAGATCCCTGCCTGCATTAGCTTGGGTGGCTGCACCAGCCTATGTTAAAAGGAGGTGAACATAATATAATGGAGTTCAACTTTGTTTTTGTGCTGCGTGGTTTATTCAGGAGGATTACAGGCGCTTTTCAGCCTGTTACCACCTGGAGAGGCAAATACAAGGGAGCGCTGGCCGGAATAGGCTGCCCGTGGAGCAGCCATAGATCTGCTAGAGCCAAAGTTGCTGAAGGTTAAAAATGATGTGGCGAGAATCCAGGGCAGGGGCAATTGCATGGGCAGGGGGACATGGTGGCCATGCATGGCCAGCGGAGCAGAGCAAAAAGGCTTCGAGTTGTGTGCTGAAGAAAGCCCGGGGGGGCTGTTAGCTGCGCCAAGGCCCTTTGTGTGATACAGCTGTGAAAGTGAGCTTGAATAAGACCTCTCTTAAGTAAACCATCTCTTGGTATTTTCTTTTCTTTGAAGGGAGAGAGGGGAATCCCACCAGGAGTAAACACGTGGAGAAGCTCAAGACTAACAGTGCTGGGTTAAGGATGAGTAAGGCTGAGGGAAAGAAACCCTCCGTGCATATTTGCTGATGTGGTTACCATCATTGCTAAGGGCACAACTGCAGATGTGTTCACCGTAGATGAACTCCAGAAGCTGGAGGCATCTCTTTACCTCTGCCTTCTCTAGATGCAAGGGTTCTTCCAGCCAAGCAGGGACCCTGGGCTTCAGTTTGATGAATGCTTAGCTGGGACTGCTTTTCTTGGAAGATTAATCTTCCAGTTTATTACAAACGTGAGCATAGTGGCAACAAACACAAAGGTTGTTTTAAAAGGCTTATCATTAATGAAGCTTCATTAGGAGTGTGCATCCTTGGAATGATACTCTTACAGTCTCCTTGGAGCTCTGCTGCCAAGGGCAGGCGCGGTGGGAAGCAGAGCAAACAACCCCAGGCACCATCTGGGGATGGTGCTATCGAGTCCTGCGTCCTTTCAAAGGGCTCGTTGACACACAGACCGTCTGGGACAGTGCTCATCTACCAGGCCTCATGTTGGGTGCATGATGAGGGTGGGCTGCCCAGCTGTGCGCTGAGATCCACTGACCTCGCAGCAGGAACCTCGTTGCAAGACAGGGACATGCAGGTGAGGATTTTGCGGTGCTTGGCCATGCCGTTGTGCCATTCCCCGGACGTTATCCTGTCCCTGGTGTGGGGCACAGCCACCCAGCAGGTGGGTCAAAGAACAGACCCAACGCAGAATGGCCTGGCAAAAGTAAAAAATAAAATATAGTAAAATAAAATAAACAGAAAACAAGTTTGTTTCTCAACTGGGACAATCCTAACTGCTTTAGGAATGCCCTCCTTTGGCACAGAGCAACTCACATCACCCTCCATGGTCGAGGTAGGCAGCAGAAGCATTACCAGGGCATCACATGGGCCCTGGTCCCTCTGTCCCCTCTAAGGCAGGACCACACTCTGCTGTGGTGGCCTGGCCCACAGTAGGGACAGGATAACACCCTGCAGGGCTGTGAGGCCATGTTGTACATTGGGAGAGATCTGCTGCATGCCACCAATTTTAATGCAGGCAAAAAATATGTACCAGGGATTGGTAGTTAGGGAAAACACCTAAGCAGCATTGAACAGTGAGCACTTGTCCTACAGCATTCCCACTGCTGCTCCCAGAAACATCCCATCCTTGGTGTTCTCCATCTTCATGTCCTCCCTTCACTGGCAAACTTAGCTTAAGTGGCCTTACATGTGCTGCTGGCTCCAGTGCTGCTTTCCCTGTGTGCTGGGAGAGGTGTACTGGGGTGAGCTGGACATGCAGTATGGAATGTCCCAACTGGGATGGGTGGCCCTGCGGTACCAAGGCTGGATCCTGGCCAACAGCCCTAGCTCAGCTCATATCCCCAGCCAGCTCAGCACGCGACTGCAGGAGATACTCCCATTTCAGATTATGAGTGTTGGTTTAGTTTAGCTTGTCAACAAAAGCAATAAATAAATCCTGCTCCCTAAAAGATGCAGCTGGAAAGAATCTGCTTCACTGCAGAGAAAAGGGTTTTCTCCCTCTGGGGGTACGTGCTTGGCCGTAAGTGAAGAAGATTTCAGCTCCTGGAGGAGTCATGTGAAAGAGTTTCAGGCAGATAGTCCATGTTTGTTTTGCAAGGCAAAGGCACCTTTGCTCTCCTAGTCTTCCTAGGTCTTTCAGGTGAAAACAGCCTTTTTCCCAGGGAGGCAGCAAGCATCCTGCTGCCGACTGCCAGGACATGAGTCCAATCCACTGTGTGACAGCCAGAAAACAATTTGAGGGCCAAATTTGAGCACATAAGGACTTAAGAGAGCTTCGGCTTCATGCAAAGATACAGCCCCCCTTTGCATCTTGGTGGGGCTTGGTGGCAGCCTGTTCTTGCTCTAAAGCCCTTTACGATGAGACTTGATCCTGCTCTCTCACGCTCAGCCCGATGTCATGACAAGATGAGATTTGGGGGGGTGCCGAGGGTTCGTTTTCCTCCTCTGCAGTCCCTGTTCTTGCGGTTGCTGGAGACATTGTTTCCTAATGTAGGAACATTCCTTTAGGCCCTGAGCATTCCCTGACATCAGCGCGGATGCAGCGTGCTGGAGCGGCAAAGCGCTTTGCAAACATCTGGGATCCTAGGAAATGCCGCGTGTCCCTGCCCGGGCTCGGCTGTCTGTTAACACTTATAAAATGATGTTTATTTCCTGCCGTGAGGATCAGGCTTCAGCTCAGGGTTATTTCCAGGGCTGCGGCGAGCTCTGTGCCAGCGATGCAAACTGTGGCAAACAAGCACTTAAAAACCTTGTGTGCAGCAATGGGCAAACCATAGACACTTCAGAGGTTTGGCTGGGGGAACCGGTTGCCCAGAGGAAGGCGAAGGAAACCAATGTGTGCTGGAGCTGCTGAGAGCAGAGGCTGGGCTGGGGAATATGGTCCCGCTCTGCTCCAAGGCCACTGGCAGCAGGGTGACACCTCGTCCAGGTGGGACATCCGTGGAGAGGTGGCCAGTGGTCCACAAGACCAGCCGGCCCAGCAACATGGCTGAAAAAGTACTGCAGGAGGGACGTAGCCCTTCAGCCTCCACCATAACCAGGCTTTTTGGAGCCGAAGAGATGCCTGTGGGTGTCCCCAGGAGTTCCAGGCTGACTTTAGCATGCATGCAGGCAGCGGGAGGGTTGTGTGTGAGGCTGCTCTGGGAACCCCCTGTGCCACAGGGCTCTTCTGGGTGGGTTTTGGCAGATGGAGCTGGCCCACGTGATGCTCTCGCTGCTCGAAGGATCCCCGTTCCCGCGCTCCGGGAGCCGAGAGTGGGCGAGCGGCCGCGGACGGGGCCAAGCTGGGAAACTGCGAGAGCTCCTGGCTGGAGCTGGGCTTAACTCCCTCTTACTTCCCTTTCCTTGCCAAAGCATCTGCTGTCCTCCCTGCTGCTTCCCACCAGGATTTCAGGCTATAGAATTATTTTATCGGAACTTTCTCAATCCAAAACTCTGCTTGGAGTGACTTGATTTCACTCCTCTAGTCACCTTGAGGAGCCCTTGGCCTTGCCATGCCCTTTCTCAAGGAGAAAAATAAATGAAATGTTGCATTTTGAAAAGGTCTAAAGGGATATTTCCAATAGCCTAACAGGAAAATTAGCTTTCCTTTAGATCTGAAAGCCTTCACCATGATGTTATGAACAGCTCCAGCTATTCCCAAGCTGTATTTATCGGTCAGAAGTTGGTTTTGGCTGGGAAATGCCCCCTGGCTGCATCGGGAGCCTGTGGCCTTGAGGTTCTTTGGTCTGTGGCCTGTGTCAATCTCTGTGGTCAAGTGATGGGGCGCTGTGAATTTGCAAATTGTGCTCTAACTAACTGCTGGAAATCCTTGAAGCCAAGTGATGAGCTCTGCTAAGGAGGAGCCTTCGGGAGGATCCACAGACAGAGTAACTGCTGGGGCTGAGCGGATTGGGTGGACTAGGCTGCACATAGATCTTTTAGCTATCTCAGAGTCAATAGAGGTGTGCTGCCATGGGAGAGGGTGTTGGGACACATCTTGCCCTTCCCCATGCAGCCAGCATTGAGGTTGCCACGTGGGTATTGGAGTCAGAGATGGAAATGGAAGAAAGCCCCAAAACTTCCAAGTTGGACTGCGCTTAGACTGTGATCTCTGTCTGCATTGGTATGTTAAACAGTGAGTACTGTGGGGCATCAGACTGGGGGCTGGTGTAGATTATAGCACAACAGGAAACACATCTACCCCAGGTCATGGCAACATGAGGATTTCTGGCCATTTATTCCCTTGATTACCCCATTACAAATGCTCCTCATCTGCCCCGTTTGACAGCAAGACACGTGGGAGGACTTTCATCCCGCTCATGTTGCAGCGCAGATCAGAAACCCAAACAGTTCCACAGGACTCCAGGCTGGAACAGAAAGGACAAGCGAGGGGGTCCTGCAAGTGGATGGTTCCTTCTCAAAGGGAGGAAGGAGGAGGCCAGCAGGAGCTGAAGTTAGAAGCGTGAGCCAATTCTGATGCTGGGAGATGCCCGGCCACAACATGGCCAGGCACCCTGTGTTCAATCCGAATGCACTCAGCATCCTCAGCGCCTGCAAGGCCAAGGACAGCTCTGCATCGTGCAGGATCAGGTCCTTCCATAACATGCATTTACTATGGAAAACTTCTTGAAGGTCCCTTGGAAGGAACTGGGACTTATTCTGTGGCCATGCTGGAATGCATGAACCAGGATTTGCTTTGAGGTCAGAAAGGAATAAGTCTTTTGCAAACAACAATTGATGTTGTTATTAAAAACATCCACGAGAGAGAGGGGGTGGGAGGGAGGATCTCTTTCCTGTTTGGGAAATATTTTCTCACTGCACCCATCAAGCAAAAGAATTCTGTATGAAAAATGAATTTTAAAAAAATTTGCTGGGGCACACGCGCCTGAAAATGAATCACAGCAGGATCAGAGGTTTGGCTCAGAGCACCGTCCAAAACTCAAAAGCAGAGGCTAAATTAAAATACAGGAGTCCTTCCCACCAGCCAGTTGCTGTAGCTAGAGGAAATGCAGTTTCCTTAGAAGAAATGCAATCTCCTGTCCGCAACACTTTGGCAAAATTCATGAACTTCAGCTCAAGCCTGAGGGAGGTCTCCCACCAAGATGGACTTGCTGTTAGCAAGCACAGCAGCCAGTACTGCAGAAAAGCAGGGATCGCTTCAAAAAAGAGAATAAACCCCAAATTAATGGATTAATCCTGTCACCCTGCCCTGCACAGCATTAATTTTCTAGTTCCATGCAAGCAGCTTTTCCAACCACATCCCAGAACAGTAGCATCTTATCCCAGCCGTGACCAGCTAAAAGCAGCTGTATCATGTGGCACCATCACACTACGTCCACCCTCTTGCTGCAAGCAACAAATCTCGGTGTCCAGCCCGTTTGTGCTACCTGGTTCCCGACACATTGCTGGCCTGGACCAGCTTTCCCAGACACCTCCCATGCATGACTGGGAGTCAAACATCCAGAGACCATTCCCACTGGGAAGTTTGGATGGAGAAGGCAGGGGGTAAGGGGAGTCCACCAGGACAGACTGTGCTGAGAAGCATCCCTGATAGGTTAAATTTAAGTTCTAGACATAACTTTAGGGTGCTTTTGGAGGAGAATATGTTTGGGACTGCCTTTATGCCTTTATAAAATCCTGCCCATGCTCAGGCCACCCCATAACCATGCAAGCAAGCACCTTCTTATACTCCTTCCTTGCGCTGGCCTTGCTGCTTGTTACAGGCTGGGCCCTGGGCAAAATAACATCTTCTAGGCCAACATCTCTCCTGACAACCAGAGTGATGGTCATGAATTCTGTATCAGTTCCAGGCCAAGATTCAGGGCAAAAGTCCTCTCCAGCTGGAGGGCTGGATGGTTTTAGAGGCAAAGTGGTCCATCTCTTGGCCTGGAGTGGCACAACCCATCTGAGAGCATCCTCCTGGCCACCCTCAGTGCTGTGTGGGGCAGGCAGGAGCTGTGGGGCTCAGTTCTCCAGGCAGACTGCCTTTCCCAGCCCAGAAGTCTTGTAGATTTGTTGGGGATGTCGCCGCTGCAGCACTAGCGAACAGGTTTGAAATGTTCCAGATCTGCAAACTATGCCAGGGGCACTCTAAGCTGTGGAGGTAATTGCCCGTGATAAGCTAATTAAAGGGTGATGATAAAATCTGAGTATCTCAGGAGCGTGCAGGGGTAATGGCCTCCCCGAAGACAGGGACTCACTTAGACCCCCTATATCACTCACCCTCCTCCTCCTCCCCAGCCACTGGAGCTTGTCAACACCTTTGCTGGGGCCTGGCCTGTCTCATCCTCATCTCTCCATCCCTTCCTTGCCTCGTGTGGCTTTGAATAGTCACCCTGGGGTTACACGTGTGAGATGCCCGTGTGGGGTTTCATGCCGCTTTAGACAGTGGGTACAACACAGCTTGGAAAGCATCGGTGGGCATGAGTTTAAGAGATTGGTGACAGCATCCTTCTCCCAGGAGATCCCAGAGAGGCTGGAACAGAGCTGGTCTCGAAGATACTTAAATTGCCACCTCCTTGTTTCCTCTATTAGGAACCTTGAGCCGCTGTGATTAGATGGTGATCTTTTCTGTGCCTTGTTTCCCCCCTCCATAAAAGCAGATATAACTGTGCCCTCACGTGAGGAGACGAAAGCAGGATTTGTTAGCACCAGACCAGGCAGGGCTATGAGATGCCCCTGAATTCTGGCACCTGAAGAGCCTCAGGACTGATGAATGACAGGGCAAAATATCCAGGACAGCAGCAGCTGCTTCCACGGAAATCTCCTGCATGGGGAGAGGATCCTGCGCTCGCTCCGTGGCTGTGCTGGCCCTCCGAGATCCACTCCAGCCCGGGTAGCAATCACCATTTTTAGCCTGGAGCCTGTTACAGAGTTACTAACAGTAGCACCGCTGCTCTGATAAGACAGGATAAGCCAGTCTGCTCTTGATAAAAACCCAATCTCTAGGAAAGCAAAACACCCCAGGGTAAACCCAGGGCAGTGCTGCCCTGGCCTACATCGTGCCTGTGCTGAGCAGAAAGGAAACCTGCTTGTCCTGACACCTCCTGCAAACATTTCCATGCCCGCAGCAATGGGAGTGCCAATCAGGTGCATAAGCCGGGATTTTCCTTCTTTCTTCAATGCCTCGATAATGCAGGCAGCGATAAGATATTGCTGTTTGCCCAGGGCTTAGCTGTGGCCTCAAAGGAGGACTCAGAGCGGCAAGCAAACAGCCACGCTGGGCTCTCCACACCTGCTCCGGACATCCGGATTACAGCCCTGGATCCAGAGAGACGACAAAGCAAGAAGGAAAGGCAATCCTGGCACCCTTCACCTTAGCCAGGGCTGGCCCCATCGCAGGGACGTGCGGTGCAGGAACCCAAGGCAGCGCGCTGAGAACTGGCAGCTCAGTGCAGCTCCCGAGTAGTGAGAGCCGAGCTGGCTCCAGCACCCAGTGCTGTGTGCTCAGGCTGTGCCTGTCCTTGTCCTCAGTGTAGGGCTGGTCCTGCAGACACGACTGTTCTGCAGCCAAGAGTGAGCGCTGGAGCGATGGAACACAGGGATGACAATGGCGAGGAGGAAAAAGGCCTGTGAAGAACCAGGGACCCGCCAGATTCACGGCTCCACAGCCAGGCACGGCACACACTTGTGCCTGTTCCGAGGGAGGATGATTTGGGATCTGAGCACTGTGGATTTGCCCAGGACTGGGATGGCTGTGAACTTGTCACGTTGATAGAGCAGCAAAAAGGGCAGAGCAGGAGGAGCAGATGCAACGTGTGGGAGATGGGCTTCCCACCTTCCTACAGCCCTTCCATGGGGAACGGATGGCCCGTACCACTATGGGTCCTGCCCAACCCGGGAGTGATTAAACGGGGATTAATTTGCAGCAGCCTAATGCATTTTATTAACATAATAAGCAGGCGACGTGTTGGTGCTTAGCCCCGGGCTGCCGGAATGATGTTTTCCATGTGCACATGTGCCTCAGCTAGTGTTTTGCAGGCAGGCCCCCTTGGCTGGCAAGTATAACATGAAACAGCCCCTCGCTGCGCGCAGTGCGGCCCCTTGTCCTGCAACAGAGAGGGGAGATCTGCATCCCAGCAAAAGGATTTTGCATGGGGGCATTTCCCTAGGAAAGACCAATGTCCAGAGAGTCCTGAAGCCGGCCAGATGCCCAGGCTATTCCTTGTGCTCGAGGAAGGCTTGCCACACGGGCAGGAGTCCCTTTGCTTTGGGCCACCTTGCCCAGCAGCTGGAGAACCATGGCTGGGATGGCAAAGCTGATGGCAAAGCTGGTCTCTGGGAAGGCAGACAGGATAATTGAAAGGTGAAAGCTGCTGGCTGGGCTTCCAAAGCAAAATCCTGCTGGACTCTGTCTTCAGAAAAGTGTTTCTTGAGCCAGACTATTCCCCATGGAACCCCTCTGGAACACCAGCGCCTGGAGAAGCCCTTAGCAGACCAGGGAAGCATCCTGCTAGTGCTCAGTAGAGCAATGTGTCCTCTCCCTGCCTTGTCCTGTGGCACAGCCTGAGTTGGGACACTTGGCCTCTATTTGCTGTCACTTTCCTGCCCATAAAGTGAAGGTTGGCATGTGGATTGGCCTCTGGGAAAAGGAGGTAGGTTGCCCATAGCAAGGGGCACCCCCATGCTGATGTTTACAGTCTATGGCTGCTCTATTGGCCCACAGGGTCCGGGCAGTGACAAGGGGAAGTGCCAGAAGGATGGTGGCACAGGTGATCCAAGCGGTACCACCTGTGTGTCACTGCTGCAGGTAGCCAGCTGGCTGCAGTTAGTCCATGACTTCGACTTCTTCTGGGCCCGTGATGGCAAAGCTCCTCTTTCAGGGTGGGCACCATGCGGAGATCTAAATGCAGCTCCCCAGTCTGTCCCCATGAGCTGCACCATGGACATATAACCTGAGCAGCACAAACTTGCTGGGGGGTGACCAGCCACGTATGTTACAGGGCTTTTCCAACTGCTCTTGCCCTCAATTCCCTTTGGTGGGAGATCTGGCCGGTGCTGGTTGAACATTTTCCCTAGCTCCAAACAAGATTGGGAAATGATGGAGGGTTAAAACAACACACCGCGTTCTCGAGCACGCTCTGTTTGTTTTTAAAAAAGAGCTTGGCACAGCCCGACCTCACAGGCAGTCGACTTAGCACAACTGGAGCAACAGTGACTGGGCACACAAGTGGCATGGTTCGAAACTGGGTCTGCCCTGGAGGAATCGCAGCCTGAGCTGGCTAGTTTCAAGCTGCTTTGCACAGCTTTCACCCCTCGGTTGTGGGGTATTCATGGCCAAGTTTGCCATTTCCTTGGGGCAATGATAGAAGCAGAGTTGAGGTTGTTTGTATTCCTGGTCCTTTTAGACCGACCAGTTTTAAAAGCGACTTTGGAAGCTTTTCACTCTTTACTGCATCTGTTGCATTATCAGACCCTTTGCATTTCAAATAACCTTTGCTCTGAATGTGTTGGTTCTTTCAGTATCTGTTTCTGCTGTGACTTTAACCCTCAGGTGGCTGCAACAAGCCCTGCAGTGCTCATAGGAAAGCTCTCGCTCAGATCTATACCCGATAAGAGAGAAACCACAAAGGCCAGCAGTCTAAGTGGATAAATTGTTCCCAAGTGGATTCCCCTCGGGCTCCAAATAAACATCGACACTTAATGAGCACCTCTGAGGTCGGTTCAGCGGGCAGTGCAAGGCTGACTGCTGTGCACTTTCTCTGATAACCTGTAGGTTGAAGGGTGAGTTCTCTCATCAGCTCTGGCCTTAGGATGGCACCTGGGTGAATTACAGGATACAAACAATTTCTTTCAAAGTATTTACAACCTCAGAAGCTGGATTTGCATGATGCAATTAAATAAGAAAGTGTATGGCAGCCTAGGTTTCCCAGATTGAAATGAAAAGTTTGCTTCTTGACATTTTCTTTCAAAAAAAAAATATTTTCAGGCTTAAGCATACCTATAAATCTCCTGCATGATACCTGATTTCCAGAAAAATCTTTTTGTCGGGTCCTCAGCTACTGAAGAAAGGGAGGTTCCTACTACATCACTGAGAATATGCCTATTCACATGATTCTCAACACGGGTGCAATGTGTCAGTTCCAGTGTGAAATGAAGGGACACTGGCATGCACTCAAGTCTGACTGGGTCCCTTACTACCTCTTGGTCAGCACAGATGCAAGGTCCAACTGGAGCTCCTGTTCCACCCCTTAGAGAAGGTCCCTCATGGCCCTTGTCAACACGGACTCATGAACTGTCTAGGAGGCTCAAGCCTTCATCTCCACAGAGCTTGCAGTGGTGCTTGCGCTGATGAAAGCTCCAATTAATTTTCTCCCTTCAAGAGAGGCAGGTTCTAGCTCCTGGCATGCCCAGTAGAAGAAGAAAGGAGGAGCTGCAACCACTAACCTTAGCTGCTGCACCAAATACACCCATGACTACTCCTGAGCAGGCAGCTTCAGCACAACCATGTGAGCTATAACAAGGCTAGACTTGGTCAATGATTTGCATGTTGTATTGTGCAAGGCTGCTTTTGTCTTAGAAAAAATGCTTTTAGTACAAGGTTGCCACTAAATTCATAATATTTCAATAAAACTCATCAGGCCAACAGGTTTCTTATCCGTCCCTGTTGACTGTTGATGGATAGTCAACTGCCTGGAGGCTTTGAAAGAGTCATTGAAGGTCATTGTAAATGTCCCAGAGGATTCAAGGCAGGGGCATGCAAATCACTGAGGCCTCACTGGCTGAAAACAGCTGTTTGCCACATGTGTCAGCTAGTAATGGGGAGATCTGATCAGAGATGGTTAGAATCTGGTTTTTAATCTGAACATCTCAGAGCTGTAAATCACCCAGGAATAAATCTTGCTCTTCCTCCTGATGCTTCCTGTCAGGCCAGAAATATCATGTGGACTGCCTGGAAATACCTAGTGAAATTTGGGTTCTTAGTCCAATCTGGAACTAATAATTGTGGAAGCAGCTACAAAAATATTTCCCTTCCCTGAAATTAATAAAAGCATACATCAGACCACATTCAGACAGGTTCACATTACCAGTTAAGTCAAGAGTGGTGTCTCTCACCATTGGAGCCAGTTCCCATGCCATCAGATGGGGTGGATAGGGAGCCACTATGCCTGGTTTGCAGAGACTGTTGGACTTTTGAAGGAATATCATGCTATTAAAAAGAGCTTTGGTCTCACAGAACTGGAGCAAAGTTGGGTTACTGTGAATATTAACAAAACAACCCCCAATAGCTTATTTGAGGGGATCTGTTATTTCCTCTTCTGGACTTTTTCAATGTATGTGTTCTCAAAATCACAGGTCAGCACAGTCATTTCAGGTGCTAGTTCTGGACTTTCCCGACTGTGTGCTGCCCAGTTTTGACATCCCATATCTGAGCTGGCTTCAGGTGCTGTTGGCAGCTGGAGGTGCCAGAGTTAGTCATATCCTCTGCTTGAGTGAGGGCAAATCCCCAAATCACATTCATAGGCTGGATCTCTCAGATGCTGACATTCAGCATTTGCTTTTCCTCCCTTGTCCCTAGCAGCTTTGAAAGTTCACTCTTCCTGCTAACGTTCCTGCTAGTAAACCAGGTTGCTTGGGAAGTCTGGTCTACATAGGCAATTTGTTTATATAAAGAGCATTGCTGGACTAGCAGAGCTCAGCAGCTGCTAATGCCCACTGCATGCAGCCTATTTGTGCTCATCGCTGGGCTCAGTCACTAGCAGGACTAATTTTTGCCACTGGCTGTTGGTGCTCTCCAGGGCTTGGGGTGCAAGCAGGAGGGTCGAGGACCCACCGACATCCTTCTAAGGAATGGAGGGGGACTCTGTCCCTCCTCCTGCTGCGCTACTCCTGTGTCTTCCCACCTCATTCCTTTTCCACTGAGTTTGTATTTTCAGGCCACCCTCAACTCATCCAGACACCTAGAGTCTCCCCATCCCTAATCCCAGCTGTCTCCAGATCTCCAGATCCATCCAAGGCAATGCTCCCTGGCCAGCCACCCTTTCCTGACACCTAACACTTTGGCTGATCTCTCCCTCTCCACCCCATCCTGTCTCTGCAGGCTCTGTTTTGAGCTTAGGTTGGCCAGTAAAAATAAGATGCTCAGGGAATTCAGCAGCAAAACTCCATCAGTTTTGATTGAGCACATTTCCCATTTTTCAGCAACTTACAAACTCAGTCAAATTTATCAGTTCTGAGAGACAGTGAAAGGAACATCCCTACCAAGGAGCAGTGTTTTTCGTCTTAAGTCTAGACTTCAAATATAAAGCTGATAGATTTTCTTTAAGGAAAGAAATCCCCAAGTTTGTTAGCATTGACATAACACTATATTTTTCACTAGCCTTGTTTCTCATTAGCAGTTGAATCATTTTATCAGGAAGTTTTCCAGAATTACTCTGTCTGAGTCAGACTTTTGGTCCCAAATGTTTTAGGCCAAACAGTGAGTTTGGCGTTTTTTATGTAGAAGAAAACAAGGGTCTTATCACTGGAAATCTTGGGCAGAAGTAAGTGTTGCTGTTACTAACTTTAACTCCAATACTGCAAAGTGTTCTCACACCCTGCAGAACCAAAGTCAAGTGGGGGATATTTCCAGGACCTCCAGGCAGCAACATGGCACTCTCAAGAACAAGTCTGGAGGAGGTGGACAAGACCAGACTCTCTCTGTTGATGTGGTTTCTACCTGAAATTGTCATTCCTTAGTTTTTTTTCATACCTACAAATCTCCTCTGTTTTCCTACTCATTTTTTTGTGCAGTCAGGAAGACTTTATCATCACATTCCTTCCCAGGACCCTTCCCTCTTTCCTCTCCGGTGTTTGCAGTACCCTCTGGCAACCGAGGACCCTTCCTCGGTTGCCAGAATGAAGGATCAGAGGGCTAGCACATTCCCCAGCACAGCTTTGGCCCCAACCAAACTCAAGGAATGCTCAGGGGTGAATCAGCAAGAAGAGGGCTTTCCTTCATCAACTCTTTTCTGCTGCAGGCTGGATTTGTGGCTAAGGTTTCATAGACGATGCCAAAATACAGCTATGCATTAGGTGGTGTTTCTGCACACTTTCCTCCATCCCTTCACTCTGACTGTGAGGAAAACGTAAGCCCTTGGTCTCCCTCTCCTAGTCGCAGCAGGCTGATGGATCTCCCCTTTGGTGGACTAGCTCAAGCAATCCAAACCTCTTTCCGATCCTCCTCCATACGCAGACTTACCAGCACATTCAGATACATTTTCCCAAGCAAACATTTTTGTTTGGTGTCGGCCAGCTGGGTCTGTGGCTAATGGCACCAAGCCATGTTGGGAGAGCCCTGGCCCTGCAGCCCTAGCGGCTGGTCCTGTGAGCTTGTCCTGCAAACAGGGATGGATTCAGTCACTTAGCGGCAAGGGTGATGGGCAATCCCACTGCTGACAACTCCGATGTCTCCAGTGACAAAACGCTGGCAGTATCATGGAGTACTTCACTCCTATCATGGCCTGCGTGCATCCATGCCCTTCTGTTTTGCTGTAGTAGGCATGAATATAAATCCCACTCTCCAGCTCAAGGGTGAGCACCTTTGTGGGACATTACGTCTCAGCTCCGGTTTCATGCCTGGCTGCTCCAAAACTTCCAACGAACCAACCAAATGACACCAGGCCTGAAAGGATGCAATGCTGTAGGGAATAAAGGAAACCATCCTGACTGGTCTGTAGGGACTTTCCCTTTGTTTCCCCATTTTAGCGAGCAGACAGGTCTCTGCAGGGCCTGGCTCCTCCATCTCCATTGCCCACCTCACTTTATTTCAAGGGTAGACTTTTCTGCTGGAAATAAGTCCTTCAAAAGAAAAAAAAAAAAAGAAAATGCCAAGAGTATTTTCAGGACTAGGGAATCCATGGGCCTTCCTCCTTTGCTGCTCTGAGTTAGAGAAGAGGCTCCTGGCAGAAGTGGGTTTCAGCAACCAGCCAGGTGGTAAGTCCCTATCTGCACCAGGCTGCCGAGGACACAAGGACAAGACATGTGAGACTTGCTCCTGCAGGAGAGAAATCATGCTTGGGGCTGAACTAGTGTTTTTCTGTGGGAAAAAAAAAAAAAAAAAAAAAAGAGAAAGAGAGATTTGGAAGAGAATACTTTTAAAGAGACCAATTTTATTCATAAATTCAAGTAAAACTTAGAGATTACTTTCAGCCCCTGGCTTCCTCTATCCTCTGTCTTCTCTTTCCTTCTTCCTCTCCCCAAATTATTGTTCATAAAAATTAAAACAAAATGTGTTGGGGTTTTTGCTTTTTTTAAAAAAAAGCAATTTTCATTTCAAAAATTGTCGAAATATAAGTTTTGAAAGGGTGGGGTCTTTTGAAAGGGCAGACTCGAAGCATTGTCATTGCTGAATGAAAACCACAGAGAGGAATGTGTCCTGGGAGATACAGGGCCCTGGATGCAGGGCCTGAGGGACATCGTGGCAGCAGAAAAGACCGTGACCACAGCTCCCATCTCACATCTCCAGCCCGCTCCTTTCCTTCAGATATCTCCTTTCATTCTTGCATATGGAAAACCCTACCCGCATTGACCTTCTTCTATGAATTAATTTGACCAAGACCAAAACCAATTTTTTATTGAGGATTTATTGCTGTTGATGTTTCTTCAACAGGCTCCAAACCACAGCTCTCTTCTTTTCAGATCCAGTCTTCTCTATGCTTCTAAACATCTGCATTTAACTGATATCTGGTTGTTCATATCAGAGCCTGGCAGCCCAGGTAGGGACTGTTTGATGAAGGTATGTACATCTGTGCACAATAAAATCGGCATACAAAAGGCTAGTGAAGTCCTTGGCAAAGTAAGAGAACAAAAGGAGCAGGAGATAGCAGCAGTGCAAAGCAACCGGAGCCAAAACCTTTCATCGGAGATTTCCCAGAACCTGGCAAATGTTCTGCTCCCAGCCAGGTCTGCTGCGTGTCTGCAGACCATGCAGATGCATCTTCTGTACTGGGTGAAAAGGACAGCCTGAGAAGCATTGGGTATGGTAATGTTGGGATGTGATTTTCTTACAGTGACGTTCGTAGAAAGAAAAGATGGGTCACTGAAGAGCCACTTAGGGAAGTGGGGAAATTCAAAACATGAAGCAGTGGCTGGAAATTAAAGCCAGACCAATTCATGTTAGAAACAAGGCAAAATGCTTTAGCACAGTGGGTGATTAACCATCGGACTGGGGAGAAAGGGTGGATGGTAGACTCATTTCCTGAGCGCCTCACACTCGGGCTTGGTGCAACTCCACAAAACGTGTTGGGAAAGAGCACAAGGAGAGTCCTCCATGCACGAGGATCTCTTACAGAGCCAGGTGCGGGACCTAAGGGTAACAGCAGGTATCACAATGTGCTGCTGGATCTGTGAAATCCAGCTCTGGTGCATCTCAGGCATTGCGTCCATCAAGCATCTTTGAGCTCCTACCACTTGTCTTCTCTGAGCTGTAGTGCCAGCATGATGAATCCCATGATGTCACAGCCTGGTCCCCAGCAAGGATCTTTCTTATGCCTTGATGGGCCAGTCAGACCAAACCTCTCCCACTGGGCACCTGTATGAGCATCAGGGTAGAGACTTACCTGACTGTTAGTGTTGACCGATGGCAGGCAGGACACAGCGCCCAGGTATTCAGGGCTCAGACACTTAGATATAGAATGGGAGAGAACAATTTTGATTAAATCTAGTCTCCTTGAGTCAGTTTGGCCCATACTCTCTACACAAATGGGTGTATTCAAAAGGAGGGTGAAAAAGCATCCATGTGCCTTGGATTAGGAGGGGATCTCCATTTGCCTGGTGCCCAGCAAAGTGTCGTGGTGATGGCAGGAAGCATGAGGAAGAAGAGCATTTTATATGTTCTAGAATGAGGTGAGCTTTCATGCTCATTGAAAAACATGTGTATCTGCTAGCTACAAGCAAGAACCAGATCTTCCATGAGTTCTTGAAGCTCCATGGATAAATATCTCCTCACATTTATCAGCTGGAACTAATTCCTGTAGCTTGTAGCACTCAAGACATAGTTTTCAATGTGCCTCAAGTCTTTGAACACTGGAGATGTGCCTGCAGGATTTATAACCTATATCTGGGATGACAGACCTTCCAGGTGGGGAATTTCTTTGCTTCCTTTTCCAAAGCCCAAGTCCTGAGGCTGGTGCCTCTGAGGACAAAGATTGTTGCCTTGTCAGCTACCTACAGGTGGGAGGACTTCTGGACTGTTGCCTCCACACCACAGCCACCATCCTCCTCTCATCAGGACCATACTTGCAGTGAAGGCACTAGGCTGAACTAAATCCTCCGTTCTCACTACTGCCGTATGCTTGCTGCATGACTCAAGAAAATGTTTGAGCTGAATATCTTGGTTTGTCTTTTGTAAAACTAGGACTGGTACTTTAAATGCGTCACCACCTCCTTTCTGCAGGCTTAGATCATAAGCTGTGCAGGGCAAGAATCATCTCTAATCCTCTGGTTGTACAACAGTTAGTTGTACAACCGCAGACCCGTGGTGTTGGCAGGGGCTGCTCAGCAACCCGCAGGAAAAGGAGAATACCAGAGCTGAGCAGCTGCTAGGGTGCTCCTAGCAAAAACTTAGAAAGCTCTTCCTGAGATTAAGATGGAAGAGGAAAAATCTACAAGGGGGAACACAGAAAGCACCAGGTGCATGCTCCCTCGTTTCTTTTAGATGCCAACAGCCTGTTTAACTGCATTTGTAGCATCAGCAAATATGTCCCTGGGACAGGCCAGCCATAAAAAGAAGTAATTCCCTCTGTGAGCAGGAACTGGCTCTCTGTTCTCCTTGATTGTCTTGTCCCGTTCAGGTGTCCTTAGATGAAAGTGATGTCCCTGGCTGGTGTCAGGAATCTCACTTGCTCCCGGTCGACAAACCTCTCCGGGGCTGTTCTTCTCACCAGCGGGAAGTTGGTCGTTGCATCTCCTGCTCTGGAAACATTTGGGTCTGGTGGGGAGATGAGGCCATGCCTCACTGTGTTAGCCAGAAAAAATCAAATTGCAAGAGGAAGAGCAGAGAGGGCATTTCTCATCCCACAGCTTTGAGGCAGCCAGAGGGTTTTGCTCTCCACCTACCCTCTGGCTGCATGTCAAGAGTTATTCAAGGATTGTTCCCAATAAATAACCCAGAACTGCACTTTAATTTTCTGGGCTGAAATTTGATAATTAAGCAAATACAGCATGTCTTTGTCTTGGGCAAGCACCATAAGGTAAACAGGAAGGAATGAGGGATTAAGATGTTTCTACACTAAAGGAAGGTGACAAGCCCAGAGTGGTGACACCTTCTTGCAGAGCCGAGAGGCCCAGCTGTGGGTTGGCATTGCACAGATGCATTGTTCAGGGGTGAAGAGCAAATAAAAGCAAGGGGAAAAGAAAACAAGCTATAAAATTCTCTGCAAAGCACATTGCCCAAGCAACTGCCTCTTGATGTTCCCTTGACAGCTCTGGGGTCGAGCTTTTGAAGTCCTTAAGTTTTCTTTTGCAAAGGCCCCTTGTTAAAATAGTCCCTGTGTTGACATTAGGCTGCATATGGTGGAGAAATTGGGTATCTCCTGGCAGGTTCAATCACAGCAGATTCAATCAAAGCAGAGAGGGACTTTTTGGTATTTGACTAACTGGGTGTCCCAGGAACAAGATAAGAGATGCTGATGCAGGCGGACTAAGTTTTGTTGGCACATCCTGGGCCACAGAAATGTAACAGAGCCTCATGCTGCAGGTACCAAACCAAGCAAGAAATACAAGGGCAGAAATAAGCTCAGAAGGTTTTGAACCAATATATGGAGTTTAAATACCCATATGTGCTGGGACTGCGTGCAACGGCAAGTGGTGGGAAAGATGGGCCCGTGGTGCTTGGAAACTTGTTTTTCTAACAGCTCAAGGGAGAAACTTTTTTTTCCCTAATGGTGCAGAGCACTTGTGACAAAATTGGTGGGGCCAAGGGGTTTTGCATAGCCACCAGGAAATGATTTTGAGGATGGGGACCCAGCTTTTGAGTCACATTAAGAGCGGGGAGAGGCAAAAGGTGCATTTCCTGCTGTAGGTCACCATGGTGAAACCCTGCAGAGTCTCAGTGCTCTCAGACCCCACACTGCCCCTCCAAAAGGCCAGAATTGCCACCACCATGCCAACTTCCCTGAGGAGGTTTGGGTCAGCAGAGGGCTTCCCTTAGCTGGCAATGCCATCGCGGAGTCCCCTCCTTGGACACCCTCCTCTTTCCATCACAGATGCGTGGTCCCAAAACCGGACTCGATGCTTAGTGTGCAGACCCCATGAGGTAGATGCCTCCCTGTTCCCCCCCAGGATGCCACTGGTGACCGTTCCTGCTCTTCTCTCCACAGCCTGCAACTGCAACCTTCACGCCCGGAGATGCCGCTTTAACATGGAGCTCTACAAGCTGTCGGGGCGCAAGAGCGGCGGGGTCTGCCTCAACTGCCGCCACAACACGGCAGGTCGGCACTGCCACTACTGCAAGGAGGGCTTCTACCGGGACCTCTCCAAGCCCATCTCCCACAGGAAAGCCTGCAAAGGTACGGGAGGGATGGGACCACAAGCGCATCCTGCTCCTCTGATTCCTCCTCCTTCTGTTGTCACAGCTATTTCAATGGCCAAACTCATCCTGCTCCTCTTTCTCCCCAAACCAAACCTTCAGAGTGGCTTTTCTTTTTCCATCTTTACTTATTCGTCATTCCCTGATCTCTCCAGCTGCCTTGCGAGGAGAAGGCCATAAAGATTTAAAAAAAAAATCCTTGCTGCTGAGGATGAATTTCAGAATATTTTTGGCCTTTAAGGGGTTATTTTCTCACTTATAGCTTATATATATCCATATATATGTATTATTATATATAACCATATTATTATTTAACATCTATGTTTTGCGCCCCTCTGCTCCGATGCCACTCTGTCACGGCCAGCAGGAACATAAAAGCGGACATGGGTAGATCCCAGCTGCAGGGTTAGCATCTCAAAGCAGCACCTACAAGTTTCACTGCAAACCCCTGGCCTGCCACAGCTTCCCACACGAGCCTGTGGTGCTGGGTTGCATTCGGAGCCCGCGCGAGCACCTGGTGCAGAAGCGAGAGCAGACAACGGTGCCAAGGGCAGCATCCCGGGAGCGTCCCGCGTGGCAGCGGAGCAGCTCGCTTCCCGCCTGGCGTTCCCCGGTGGGCACGGCTGGGCCCCTGTGGAAGCACCGCCGGCCTCCGCCAAAGCCCCGTGGGCATCTCGCTGCGGCGGGAGGCAGGGACGGTGGCCAGCCCACCCACAGACCCGCCTGCTCCTCCGACTGCGGGGCTGGGAGCCAAAAGGGAAGCGATCCCGTCCCCTTGCAGCCCTGCACGCTCGGAGCGGCCGTGGGCGCTCATGGCACAGCCACCTCTCCGCGTGTTTCCCTCTCACTCCGTTGTTTTGTATAAGAGCAACTCCTTAAAACGAACCTTTTTTTTTTAAAAAAAAAGTCCCCGCTGTCTGCTAGAAGTGGCAAAATAAATCGGACACAGTTTCAAACCTCAGCTGAGGAGGTGCTGGGGGTTCACACAGAAAGCTTCAGCTCTCTTCTCTTTCAATGCTCCATTCCAGAAGGAAAGGAAAACTTTTTGGCCTGAGCTGGATATTTTTGGCTGGGAAGCTCTAGGTCTTCAGCGTTTGCAATTCTTTTTTAATGAAAACTCTTCTTAGTATTTTTTTCCACTGAAAACAGAGCCTGTTTGCCAAAACAGAAAAAAAAAAAAAAAGAAATCATTACTTAGACAGTGCTGCTCCCCACTTTTTCATTTTTTTTTCACCTTGTAAAAATGATTTTGAGGAGCTGCTTACAACCCAGCCATCGCGACGGTTGCAGCTTGGTCAGGATGGGTGCTGGTGGGACAGGAGCAGACCCATAGTGGGGGAGAAACTGGAATCTGGGGGGCCCGGAGAGGCCAGAGAGCCAACAGAGAGGGGAGCCAAAGGGCTCCTTCAGAGCAGCCTTTCTCCTTTGCTGAATCGCTCTATTAACTGCTCTTGCAATAGCTCTCCAGTCCTCCCATTGCCTTCTTGAGCGACTCCTTCTAATGAAACTTGAGATCGACAAATTCAAGTTCTTCTCTAACCCGCCCACGGTTTATAAATGCAGCTACTGGATCTAATAATCACCAAGGTATGCAATGAATATGCTTAGTAAATGAGCAGCTCCGCAGCTCTCAGGGTCTTAGCACAATTTCACGGGATTTGGCGTGGTTTATTGTCGGTGTAATCCAGTGTCTTATACAGACACAGATGAAATGACATTTTCTGCAGCAAAGGATGTTCCTTTGAAAAATAGTTTTCCTGAGGTCTGATTATGATTTAGGGGATTCATTTTTTCTCTCTGTTTTTCTTCACTGATTCAGGAATCGTTCTGAAATAATTGTTAAAAACAGGCATTTAGGAAGAATCACCACCTAATAACTTCAGCCATTCCTCCATTGATAACAATATTAATTTATCATGTCACCAAGCCACCTGTTGATGGGCAAAGCTCTCCCAGAATCTCATGTTGACTGAATGTGTTTAGAGTTAAGAAATTAACTGTCCGGTAGTGTCTGCCATCTCCCTTACAACTGCTTTACATCTCATCTCACACAGCAGATTGTGTTTTCTCTGTCAGACTTGATTCTTTCAACCATTACACTGCCCTGTTCATGTTTTACACATAATGCTTTTAAACAAAATGCATTTGATCATCTTGTGAATTGATTGAGAACTGTTAAGGAATTATGCAGCAAGTTTATCCATCCTTACAAGCATATGTTAGCTAGGGTGAACATGAAACAAATGTTCTATGAACGATCTGCTGAAGATGTTTTGGATTAACTTGACTTCATTAATTCAGCCTAACAGACACTTTCATTCAGCTAAACCATTTTTCCTCTTCCTCATGTTTCTTATCTCTCACTCCATCCTATAGGCTAGGTTATGTATCTCAATTCATGGTGCATATAATGTTGCATAAAGGAGAACGATAGTGGCATAATTGTGTTATTTTAAATGATGGCCTGAATGCCTTGCTTGGGTAACTTATTTTTTTCCAAATTATTAGTGTTAAAAAGTTTGCATGTTTATTGTTTCTTTAACTCTGAAGCAAAAGCAAATGCTGCAAACTTTTGCACATATTGAAGGACTATGGTGTGAGGTTGAGACAGTGAAATACATGACGAGCAGAAAGCAAAGCTAGGCCATGCTGTCCGTCCTAGAGTGATGCTTTTTTTTTAGTAGTAAACTTACGATAAAATGTGCCTCATTTTTTTAAGCTGTTTTAATTAAGTGAAGTTTTCTTAACAGCATTTGTAGGCTTATAAGAAACTAGGCTTTAAAGGTGACTTCTAAGCTGATGGTAGTTAACCAAACAGTAGTGCAGTCATGCCATGCTGCTCGCTTGTATGTTTGCTTCCAGTTATTTTCAGGAAGCAAAAAGAAAGAGTAAAGTCATCAGTAATCAGAGATGCCATGTCCCAGAGCCATGCAACAGGCAAAACATGGCATGAAGTCTGCAAACCACATGCAAAAGAATTGATGACAGATGGAGCAGGGATATTGCATGAAGTGGCAATGTTGGGAGTGAGCCAGAACCTACCAGGACAGAGCTGTGAGCTAAAGGAGCGCTACGAGTGCTGCTGGTGGGTGGCCAGGCGAAGCGAGACACACCAGTTACTCAAGTAAGAGCTTGGGTTGCCCCGGAGTTTTGAGGTCAGACTGCACAAGTGATCTCTGCTCGGCCTCGCATGGATGCGCTCGAGTTGAGACCAGCTACGGCTGGTCCTCTGCCGTGGGGCATCTATGGCCTCCTTCCAGATAGCTCAGAAATAGGATGGACCTCCCTTCAGACAGCTGCGTTTGAATCCTGCTCCCCAGGGACACCGTATAGGTGTGGGGGCTCTCCTGGCAATTTGTCTCCCTGACATTTTTTTTAACTTTTAGCAACCGAAACCCAGACGTGAGATGTTGAGTGCTCATCTTTTAAAACTTGGAACAAAGATGGGTTGTTCTTTCTCACTGATACTCTGTGAGAGCACGAACACCTCCCAGAGCACTGAAACTGTGTTTCCCATTTCTTTTGCTTTCCCTCTGCTCCAAATGATGTTGCAAGTGAAATTCCATGTCTGAGTCCTGCAAACCTCTGTCCATTCCATTCCATCATGAGCAGCTATAAATCACTGGTGTTAGTTCTTTTGATTAAATTTACTTCTGATATTTGCCAGATTATTGGCTCTAATGTAATCCTGTTGGAACAGAGACTCTACAAGGCTTTATAGGCTTGCTATAAACCAGCTCTGAACTTTGAGGAAAGGATTTACACACCTTTTGATGAAAAGATGACAAATGATACGTGTTGTGAATGCACTTTTGCTGAGGCCGCCAGTGTAAACCCATTGTGGAGGGGCAGAATTTGGCACCGGGAGCGATCACGTTCATTAGGATATGGGATTTTGATTGAAAAAGGGATTGGCTGCCTCCACCACACTGTTCCAGCCCTAGACCTTTGGTGATCCTGGCAGAATTTTACATTTGTTTTCAAGAATTATTGGCCTATGCAAAAGAGTGCTCCCACCCTGTTTTGCACACCCAGAGGTACAAGATTTTGACACTGCTTTTTGGAAACAGTTTGGGGTCAGATGGAGGGAGATTGCTTGCAATCTCTGTGGGCTGCACTTCCAGACCCTGGGTTTGGTAGGTGCAGATGCCGATTGCTCCCACCCAGCTGCACGCATTGGAGTAGAGAGGTGCCCTAAAGTAGCTGGGCCCCATGACTCCTTCTGCCCTATGTATATGAGTTGAGAGCCCTGGAGATGGCACATTGGGAGGTGCTCCCCATCTCTCTCCACTGACTATAGAGGGAGCTGCTTGCGCAGCTTAAAGCACAGAGTTCATTTTTATATGGCTAAAGCCAAGGGAGATGAATCCTGTTCCCGCTGTCTGGAGCTTCCCAAAGAAGCTGGGGATGCAATAGGCAGCCAGGGTAAAATCCATATTGTATGAAGCAGAGCAAAGATTGAGGATGGGCTCCACAGTCAGGCTCATGCTGATCTCCCACTCTTGTTCTCCCCTGACTTCTACATGTAAGATTCTGATGAAGAGTGTAGAGAGACCCTGGAGAATCACTGAATGAAACACCTCAGCCTGTGACGGTCTGGGGATCCTCTACCAGCCCTTTCTGAGGAGGACTTACCCTGCCATGCCATGGACTGGCTTGGCCATGGAAGATGTGTCCTGGCCTTTCCTCGTCATAGTGAGACATCTCTGTCAAGGTGGGTCAGCAGACTCTATCCCATCAGCACAGGGAACTCGGTTCTTCTGGATATCAGTTTGTTAGATCTACCGTTGATGTCCACTCTAGGAGTAGATGAACTGCATCCCAGGAGAGATGGTTTCTGTCCCCGTAGCAGCCTCATACTGAGGCCCATCTCTAGTCCTGCTTGTGTTTGTGTTCATGCAATGAAGTCCAAGTCGATAAATTCTTTAAACACCACCAGCAGAGTTGTCTTTCACTATCAAAGCTTCCTTCCCATCCTTTTCATCTTTTCTTCATCTTGGAAAACTAACTTGAGCTATGATTTAGAGGAGAGAGGAGCCAGTCCTTAGGGTTGGCAGGATTTGAATCAAGTTCTTGCATCAAGACTTTATCACCTCTAAAAAATCACACCACTGGAAAAGGCCCAGACATTCATGGCATTGATCTGAAAAATACAGACTTTCTTTTCTCATTAGGGAATGCTCTTCCTTTGCTGCATTAACTTTCTAGTTATTTTTCTATACTGAATTTGTTAGTGGCTATGCTTCAGTCACCCTGCTCCCGAAGGACCAATAATTCTTTGTATTGATATTATTACAAGTGTTGAGCGCTGGTTTATGGTTTCTACATCTAAAACTTGTCATCAACAACTCCCAGGAATACACAGACCAATCTGAGAAAATTCACATAAGTGCAGCATTAATCTGTCAGTCCCAGGCATGGTCCATGGAAGTGTCCCAGAGCAATGCACCTCTCAGGAGGCCTCAGCGGGTCTGCCCCAAAGTGCAGGCACCTCCAAGGCATGCGGAGGGTCTCTGTGTCCCCAGGCAGGGCCACATTGTTCACCTACTTGGGCTGGGAGGGTCTCAGCCTCAGAAAGGGAAACAATTATTACGAAAACTCTTAAAATATTTTGAATTTGTAGCACGAAAGCATGGAAAAGGAGTGAGTTTGAGTTCTTTTCTAATGAAGACTCTAGCTTGATGAAATACCTTTATGTGTCCATGCCAGCTTTTACACATATGTGATTTTAATTATATTTAAGCAACTAATTTAAAAGTTAAGCAGCCAGTGATGTATGACCCAGAGTGGGAAGAGTTTGCTGCATCGGAGAGGTGGAATATTACTGTGGCTCTGCACAGCTATTGAGACACTTTCTAATTGCTTCAAGACAGATGGGGATCCATTTGCCAATCTTCAGTCCTTCTCTCCCTTTCATGCACGCGTTCCAGTTCCAAGGACTTTCTAATTAAATCTAATCTATGATGTGAGCCATCAGCAAGGAACAACCCAAATGTTAGGAGCTCCGTGCAGCCCTTTCATCTCCAAGCCCAGGGCAGTTCCATGTCTCCACCCAGCTCATGAGGTGCAGCCATGCATGGTCATTGGAGTGTGTGCCCCAGAGCATCTAGAAACCACAACTATCATGCTTGTTACCCTTGTTTATCCAAAGGCTTTGTACTTCCTAACTCATCATAGGGCAATTTGCACCTCTGCCGCATCTGAAAGCACTTTGATACTGGTACTCGTTCTTAATTTCTCTGCAAATTAGCTGGAACAAGAATAAGATCCTGTTGTCTGATCTTCCTAGCAAATTCTTTGCTGACTTTCTCTGGTCCCAGTGAGGGAAGCTCCCCCAGCATCCAGCAGCATTTTCACAGAGCTTTGATTTCAGTGGGATGTATCTGAGGCAGTCTGGAATCGAGCTCCTCACAGGCCAGATGACCTGCAGAGTCTCCCGTTCCAGGGAACAGCAAGGGGCATCCCTCTCTGTGGGGAGGCTTTGCTGTCCTCATCCCAGATGGAGCACACATGTCTGTGCTCTGCTCCGTAATGGTCTCCAAAAGTTGGCCTACAAATTCATTATCCTAAAACAAGGAGAGAGAGAGAAAAGAAGAGAGAGAGGCCTATCTGTGCCTGGCGATAATATCAGAGCAGTTCACCTCAATGCCAAAAATATGCTTCGACTGCAGCTATCTTAAAGCTCCAGGGAAGTCAATGATTTCACATATTACTCCCACTCAGGCGTTTTCCCTGCATGATTTGACCCCTTGGCAAGACCCTACTCTTCATCAATGACAGGTCTTCTCACCCACAAGCCGGGCATCTCCACAGAATCTCAACATTCCCTGCCTTCACCAAGACTGCGAGACTGCTGCTACACTGGGCCCCTGGTCTCCTCCAGAAAGCCACATCGACACTTCCCAAACTCTTTTTGGCAAAGCTTCCCTCCCCTTTAGGGTCATCTTCTTTTGGACATCCGGGTATTGGTAGAGAATAGCTCACCTTTAAAGTCAAATTTAAAACAGACCTAGTTTAGGGAAGGGGAAGTGCAGAGGGGGCCTTTGACATATCTTCAAATGGGCTGGGAAGACATCTAGACATAAATAAGAGCATTGCACTGGGACAGGGCCTGACCTCCAGTGCAAATCTCCATGTATCACTCTCATACATCCGCTCAGCTTCTCCAGGCCAGCATCCAGCACGTGCATTGGAAACATCCCTAGCTCCCCAGTGCTGGCATAAGCTCTTGGAGCACATATGTGCCTGCTGTGGTGCCAAGGGTCTCCCAGAACTCCTTCTGGGGAAAGCCCTTGTAGTGGACACCACCTGCTCTTCTTCCTGTTCCGCTGAGCCAAGTTGGGACCAAAGCAGAAGCTCCCAGAGAAGGAAAGCACAGGGAGAGCTGGTTTAGCCTGAGATGCCTCTTAGTGACAAAGTGATAGCTCCCATTTCTTTTAGTACAGAAGAGCAGGAAGCACTGTGCTGAAACAGCTGCAAAAGGTCTCCAGGAAGAAAAGGAGCCATACTAGAAGCTGCCAGGGACATCCTGAGCTCAGCGTGGTGGTTGCAAGGTGCTCTGCACCCAGAGCATGGGGCACAGGGCGGCATCCAGATGGGTTTGAAGATCTCCAGAGACGGAACCTCCACAGCCTCTCTGGGCAGCCTGTTCCAAGGTTCTGCCACCCTCCCAGGAGGGAAGTTCTTCCTCACATGGAGATGGAACTTCTCTGGGTTGCTGAAAATCACATCTTAAATTTGGGACCTAAAACCTTCAACACTGTAGTTTAGGTTTTGCTTTTTCAGCAGAAAC
This sequence comes from Tinamus guttatus, assembly GCF_059628265.1. Taxonomy (NCBI): domain Eukaryota; kingdom Metazoa; phylum Chordata; class Aves; order Tinamiformes; family Tinamidae; genus Tinamus; species Tinamus guttatus. The sequence goes on along the minus strand of NW_028288722.1, from coordinate 3,264,260 downwards.
CCGCTTGGATGCAGTCCTGTGTCACGTGCTCTAGGTGTCCCTGCGTGTGCGGGGCGGGTTGGACTAGATGATCTCTAGAGGTCCCTTCCAACCCTAAGCATTCTATGATTCTATGATTCTATGATTCTATGAAACACATCCAAAAGCAATTCTGAAAGGCAGTAATGCACCACGCTTTTTCAGAAGTGACAGGGTACCTCATGTGAGACATAGTAGAAGGGAATTGGCACCACTGTTGAAACAAACAAACAAACAAACCAGTTCTCCATCAAAGGTCTGAGACAGAGCAAGAACTGCTGAGTTCATTTGCACACCCAGACTTTTGCATGTCACTGAGATAGAAAAAAAAAAAGGAGGGAATAATTTGCCTTAACATATAGTTAAACATAGAGTTCTTCGAACATCAAAAAACAAAAACAAAAACAAAATGCAGGGAACTCTGGATTAGCGTCCCAGAAGTTTTTATTACAATTTTTCTCAGACATTGAGCACATTAGATTATCTGGCCCCTCTGTGGATTCTTTTCTGTCTGATAAGGGCTGTGCACATACCGAAGGGTTCCCCTTTTGAGCTATTTCTGTGTTTTCTCTCTCATCTATGGAGCCACTTCGTTTCACAAGGCTTGTGGCAACCTCATTATCTCTGAGATTTTTGTTCTGCTGCCAGATTTGACTGAAATATTATCAGTGGGAGAATATGCGTGTAGGAACATCATTTCCTCAGGAACCATGTAAAAAATACATCAGTACCAAAAAAAAAGAAAAAAAAAAGAAAAAGAAAAAGAAAAAGAAAAAGAAAAAAGGCAGTATTTTCCAATCCTCTCTTTTTCCTGCAAGTAACCCTTCATCATGGTGCGGCTACACAAGAAGCAATTTCCCCTGCTCTGAATGAGTCGGTAGAACATTGTCTTGATTTTAGAGACATGTAGACATAGTGTCTGGAGACTGCCCTGCTGCCAGAGCTGTTCTCTGCCTCCATACCTGCCCTTGGGTATCTTTGACCAAAACCGACATTTTCAAATAGAAAAATGAACGAGGCAACCTGCACCATTGCTGGCTGGAGACAGCAGGTCAACCCACGATGAAGCCTGGGGACACGGAATGCCACAGTTTTTCCCTTCCCTCAAAAATAAATTTGTGGAATCTTGTGTGGTCAAGATGTTTTGCCATTAAACATCATCTGACCCATCCCTACAGGAGGTCCACAAGTCTCCCTTGCCTTCCCTGGCCAGGTGCGTTTCATAGAATCAAAATTTAAACTAAACTTTTGAACCAAACACAAAATAGTGAAAAAAAAAAGTTTGAGCAAACCAAGGATTTGTTTAAGTAATAATATCTGAAATAAGTCTCTAAATACTAAAACATAAGACTAGGGGAAATATGTTTACTGCATCAAGATGATGCATGTTGCATTATTGAAGCAATAGACAAATTTAAATTATTTAAATTGTTATGCTTTGACATTTTTGTCTTAAAAATATTGTTCAAATCAGAGCTTTCACACACGAAGTTTGATTTTGGTGCACTTTCCAGTAGAAAACTGTATTTTTTTTTCAGTCTAGCGGACATTTATGGAGGCAAGAAAGAAAAAGAAAAGAAAGAAAAAGGAGGTAATTTTGGCCATGATTCTGGAAAAGTATTTAAGAATATTGTTGAATGTAATATAGACCTACGGCACATTGGCTACATGAGACTTAGGTTCATACTTAAAATTAAGCATGAGTTCCTGAAGAAGGATCTTTCTCTGAATAGGAACCTTAATCAATGATTATTGAAATGAAGGTATGCTTTTTTTTTCCAGTTCAATTCATTGCTGTTTTTCTACTCAGCATGCTGCACAGTGCAAATTATTCAAACATCGGTGTTTTAGATCTGGGCATCCCAAACAATATACTACATAAAAAAAATCCAGGCATGTAATGAAATCAAACTCTTTTCTTCTTTTTTTTCTTCTGTTGTGCCATCAAATGGACTTTTCATCATGCCCCCAAAAATTCCAAGGAAACAGCTTCCTTGAAAACAGGAAGATTTTAATTCTCCAAAAATGTAGGTCCTTTCAGACACCTTCTCGAAAAACCATCATGCTTGATGAGAGCTAATCCTGGAGATTTGATCCTCTATTTACTTTTCAATACATGCAACAGGAGGAAGATTAGCAGCTGGGAATACTTCTGACCAAAATTTAAGGGTGGAACAATATTTGCATTTTTGTCATGCTATTTGTCAATCTTCAGCAAGCCAGATAGATCGCTACAAATTAAAACACTCTAACGGGGAATTTTATATCCTCTCATGAGCAGACTCAGGTTTTGCTCTCAGACTTTTTGGTTCCAAACCATCCAAATGTCAGCTGAAACATAAAAAAAAGTACCATTGCTTATGCTCAAGCAGACAACCGTCTGTCTCTCCAGATGCATGCATATAATAGTGACTTGTCTTGAAGCTTCAGACAAAAATATTAAACTCTACAACAGACAATTTTGCAATAGCTTGCTCCCAGGGGAAATTTCTTCCTAACTGCAGGCAGTTAGTAGCTGGCTTGGAGTGCTTATATCCGTATATATATTAATCCCAGCTAATGTAACTACAGATGTTCTCATTCATAGGCCTATCTAATCCTGTTGGGTCTTTGCCATGGTGTCTCGTAGCCTGAGTTCTACAAGTTAATTACGTGCAGTGCAAAGAAGCATTTGCTTTTATCATTGAAAAAGGTTGCCTTTTAAATTCATTGAATGTCTCTTTGTTCCTGTATTTTAAGGACCAATGGAGAGGAGCACCTGTCTGACCTTCTCCGCAGTGCGTTACTTGGCACTCCTCCATCATCTCTTGGCAAGGCTCTTCTAATCTTTCCCATCACCCTCAGATGGGTGCCTCTCTGTGCCTTTCACTCTGGCTTCCCAGCTGAGGGTGTACTATTGATTTCTAGTGTCATGATATTATACTCAGTGTTACTCTCTACCCTTTTCACAATACACCCTACTATCTTGTTTGCTCTTCTGAGCTCCAATGCAATCAGCCAGATGTTTCATTGACTCCTAGATCTTTCACTGGAGTGGTTACAATTAACTGGGACCTTTCAGTGTGTATGAACCATTCTGCTCACTCCTTCCAATTATGCATCCTTCTGTGTGTTGGCTTTTATCTGTTACTCCATTGCCCGTTAAGCTAACTTGGACTGGTCTCACAGAAGATGCACGCTGCCTTCTCGAGTCTTGGGTGGCCAAAATCAAGTTGGTCATTTAGAGAAACTGTTACCTTCTTGCTTTCTTGGTCACTGATATCCTATAAGAGAAACCAGCTTTTTGGACAGAGGCAACCTAATTGCTAACCCTCATTCTCCATTAAAAGCTAAATCATATGCTCCCGTCTCTCGTTTTCTGTTCCACAGCCAGTTTCTTAAGCACGGAAGAACTTTATTTTTCACTGGTAATTCTTGGTGACCACTGCTACAAACACCACAAATTTTCTTAAAGACTTTCTGAAAAAGTTACTGAATCATTGGAATTACTCGCCTTCTACCTGCTGCTGTGTGAATTAATAGATTAAAAGCATATGATTTTCTTGTATACAAATTGTTCTTGTTTGCTCCTCTGAGCTTTGCTTCCTCCTTTATGGAATCATCCTTTTGAGCAAGGCATGGGGTTACAGAAGAAAAGTTAGGTGTTAGCACCCTTGTCATCTCTAGCAATGCCTCAGGCACCGTCCCGGGGCAATTTGTGATGAATTCTCAGGTCTGCTGCTTCATAGTCTCTGTTTCACATGGTGTTGGAGCGTGTGGATATTCGGCGTTGCAGGGGCTTATGGACAAACACTTGCATCCTCAGAAAGTCTGGGCATGAAAACGTGTTCAAAAGATCCATGACATAATGTCAGTGAGGGTGCCAAAAAGGTGTTTGCACTAATCACATCCCCTTTGTGATTATAGTGCATTCTTTTCTCGATTTGGGGCTATAACCAAAGGAATTTGAATCATGCTAGGAAAACCAGCATTAACCACCAGCAGCTCAGCTACTCCGTGGCTGGGGAACGAGAAGAGCCTGTAAATGCTGGCGGTAAGTGTTTGCACTGGCCAAGGAACTGCAAATTGCCTTTAATTGCTTCTAATTGCTGGCACTGGTTCATTTCCTCTGGGATAGGGACTGCAAATATGTATGTACATCTGCAGACACTCTTGGGGCTGGTTCCTACCTCCCCACTCTAGGAAAGTTGAGTTGCTGCTGATTGGAGAGCTTTTCTGGAAGACAGGAAAGTCAAAATGAGTCCACATATTTGAGGATGTTGCCGTCATCCTGGACATTCAGGGTCCTGAGTGTTTTGGCAGGTTGACCTGGTGCTACTAGTGAGAGTGTGGGACTGCTTACAGAAAGTACATCATGCAGCACCTTCTGCTGTCAGCCAGGAATCTCTCGTGCGGAGCATCGGCACAGCCCTGGGATCAAGGACAGGTATTGTCCAGCTCTGTCACTCAACTGCTCAGCAGCCTTGGCCATGTCATACGGCTGCAGGGCTGCGAAGCCTCCAGCCCTGATGGGGACAGACAACCTCATACAGACACGACTGTGCAAATACCCCGGAAGCTTCGGACAAGCCTTGCCGAGGCATTACCTCATGCAGGGAGGAAGCATTTATTTACGTGGTGTCCAAAAGAGAGCTCAGCGCTCTACAGACCCACGCCTGTCCTCCAGGAGACTGACTCTGCAAACCTTACTCATCAAATGATTTTTTTTTCTTTTTTCTTTCCTTTTTCTTTTTCCCTTTCTCATCAAAGCGGTCCCACTGAAATCAGTGGAATCCATTCGCTGGGGTGAGGATTACTCACAGGATGGGGGTTTGCAGGCAGTGTAACATGAGGCATGTTCCTCTCCACTCCTCCTGCCCTTTGCTTCTTCTTGTGTAACCCTTCCCTGCTTTGCTTGTATCCCTTTTAAATCCTGCCTTTCTGCTGTTCTCTCCTCTTTAACTCCTTTCCTTCCTGCTCCCCTTAGACTTCTCCAGCTTTTCAGTTTCCAGTGCAAACTGTTTTTCTGCTACATGCAAGCAGGGGAGGCATAAGTGGGAGAATAGGACTTGTAAATAAAAAGCCCGAATCAGGACTATTAGGGGAGGAAAAGAGCAGCAAAACTCCCCCATCACCACCATGCAAATATTTCCCTGCACAGTTCAAAGCTCGCAGGGCTCGAGCAGTCCAGGACGTGCTGCCCAGTGACCCAACCCAGGTGGAGCAGGTCAAGCCGACAGACACTCGGAGAATGAGCTGGAGCAGACTGGTGACAGCGAGAGGGACAGAGGGGTGGCTCTGCGTTGGCACATGAGGACTGTAATGCTTCCAAGATGCGTTCCCAGCTGCCTGGAGCATTTTGATGGGCAGTGATACATGGTCCTGATCCAGGCTGGCCAAGAAAATGCCACAAGATGGGGAGTAACATCTGGTCTTCAGCACCGAGGGCAAAGGAAGTGCTGGGTATGAGATGCTGCCCCCAAACGGGATGGATGCAACATGTCCCAAACCCACAACAAGCATCTAAGGAGCGTGCAAGCCCTCAGCACCATCCCTCATGGGGGCAATATGCTCCCACGGTGGGATTTTGGGGTGTCTGGAGGCCATGCCAGGCAGCTGGAATTCCTGGAGCTGCCGGGCAGGTCTCCTGTCCACAGACCAGCCTCTTTCCAGGCCCATTCGGTCTTCAGCAAGCAAGGGGGGCAAGTTTGCCCCCAAATCCTCTTTTTGGCAGCCAGCGTCCATGAGGGATTTGGGGAGAGAGGGATCAGCTCCCCAGGCAGGGCTTTGGCTGGCTGCATCCGGAGGATGCTGCGGAAGAAAAGGAAAGCTTTCTTGCCTTTCCCTGCCACAGCTCAGCAGGGGCAGACCACAGTCTGGCACAGAGCTCGCAGCTCTTAGAAATCAGGGCTGTTAACAAATGTGCGAGGCCGTAATCCTTTTGGAGCGGTGATGATAACAGGCCCTAATGCTGGTTTTTCTTTTTTTTTCCTTTTCTTTTCTTTTTATTTTTTTTTTTAACAAACAGCTGCGCCGGTAAGTCCCACTGTGGGAAATGAGATGGTGAATGATTTCAAGTGCAGTATTTACATCCCCTGCCAAACCCTTCACATCTGCCCGGCTCCGCAGTCAAGCCTCCATCCATCTGGCCGGGAACAGCAGGTCCTCCAGGCTGCGCGTAACCCACAAGGGCATTTCCTTCCTGCGCCCTCAGCACCAGCTGCCAGGGATGCTGCTCAGCGGGGAGAGGGCTCGAGCAACAGTGCTGAAAAGAGGGCTTTTTTCTTCATATCAGACGTGAAATGAATTCACAATGTCCCAAAAGTGGTTGCTTCTTGCCTGAGTTCTCCTGCACTGAAACACAACTTGCTTCTGCCCCTCTTCCTTATGCTGTTGGGTCCAGGGAGCACGTGAGGGCTCACTGAGTCCTGCGACCTCTGTCCTTGTGTTTCAGGGACCCCACTGTTGCAGCAGCCACGTTGGGGTGTCCTCAGAGCAGAGTCTCACAATTCCACTGCAGCCCAGGCAGCCAGGTAGGGGCCACCAGAGCAAGGGTGATGTCCAAGCAATATGTCCCCTCTCCCATTTCTAGCTCCACACTGGCATTGATGGCAGTGGGGTCACCTCCATCACCTTCCCACTCAAGCGGTGGCTGTTCAAACCCAATGTGCAAAATGTCACCTTTGTTTCAGGTAAGCACAACCACTGTCCAGAGGACAAGTTCATGGAGAAAGTGGAGCTGAAGCCATCGTGCGTGAGCCAATGTGTTGGGTTCTGCTCTAATCTCCCGTGCTGACCCTCTTGCTGTGTATTGTCCCCCACAGAATGCGATTGCCACCCTGTGGGCGCTGCTGGCCAGACCTGCAATCAGACCACGGGCCAGTGTCCCTGTAAGGACGGCGTGACGGGCATCACATGCAATCGATGTGCCAAAGGCTACCAGCAAAGCCGGTCACCCATTGCCCCCTGCATAAGTACGTAGACCATTTTTACTGTGTCTAACACAATGTATTTAGCCTCTAACACAACCTTTGGGAACAAAGCACATGCTCAACTGCTGCCCTGCCAGCCTGAGTGGCTACTAACCCAGGCTGCGCTAGCCCATGGCTTGTTTATAAGGAAAGAGGCCATCTGGGAATCTCAGCCAGCCGCACTAGCAAAAATGGGCACACATACATCCAAAATACAACTCTGACTTCCACTTGGCTCGTTTATCATAGTGGGTAGGTTGTGTGAGTGCATCTGCAGTTGGTAACCCTCAAGAAATCTGTGATTTTGCTCTGCAGACCCCAGAGGTGGCTGGGGAGCACATTTGCTTCTTTGTGGCACCATGTTAGGTCCGGATCCTGTGGCAAATTGCTATCAGCAGAATTTATTTCCCAAACTGGGCTATGCTGCGATCACCCAGAGCTCAAACCAGAGATGGAGTCGGCTGGATTGAGCCACCACTGTGATAACGCAGCTGGGAGCACCTGAACTGCTACCCAACATCTTACACTCACACAACCCAGCCAGAAGCATGTGCTTTTTCCTGCTTGGTTCCCTAGTTTTGCTTTCTAGTTGGCCTCCTCAAGATGGCTTTTGCCATCTGCTCTTGAAGAAACAGCACCAAACACCAGGCGCAGTGCCCAAAGTCCCACCACCACCATGTTCCCCTCCATATCCCCATCCAAGCCCACCAGAGCTGTGGGGCAGCCCATGGGCAAGACGTTCGCTATTCAGCACCCCAACCCGTGCCTGGTGCTTAGATGCTGTTGGCTCATCCAGGCGCTCCTACAACGCATCAAAAACATAACCATGCTAGACTTCCCCACCTGCCTCCCCAAAGAGGTGCATCAAAAACACAGCACAGGCTGGGCAGAAGGGACTGCTTAGAGGGGGAAAAAAAAAGGCCCATCGGGGAGAGAAAGGTGAAAGTTGAAAGAACCAAGTCTTTGCCAGAAACCCACAATTACTTCCAGCTCTGTCCATTCCCAGCGTCTGCCTCGCAGTGCCACCGTTGCCAAACTGCCGGGTAGATGATAGCCTTTCTCCACCTTCTCGGACTGCAGCTAACGCACATTCCACGGTGGTTTCTGGTCACTTGAGATTCATTCTTCCCCGTGTCGCAATGGGACGGAAAGAGCTCAAACCAGATGCTTGTTTCCCCAAGATGCTACAGTCATGGCTCCGGTATGCTCTGCAGCAAGTATGCGCAAAGGTTTATCATTAATCGTTCCCCCAGGGCCATGGTAAATCAGAGGGTAAATTGTTCCTTGCATCATCTCCCTTGGGATTCATTGCGCTAAATAAAGACAGACACAGGATTTCAACATGATCAAACCAGGCGCTCACAGTGGGGCTAAGCTCCCACTAGCTGCCGAATCAGCTGGCGTGAGAGCCTGGTGTCATGGCACGGCATGGCATGGCACGGCACGGCACGGCACGGGGACACCGGGGTACCGCTGCCCGCCTGGCCCCGCGGGACGCACTGCTCCCTGCCTCACACCACTGCCACACAGGGAGGTTTTTTTTCCCTTTATTGGGTTCAATTCTTTCTCACTATAAAATAGATTTTTCCAGGGGCTGAAGCTTTTGATAGAAATGTACTTGCAAGGATGTTAATGCTCTTGCCTGTCTGTAAAGTCACAGGTTCCAGGTAACATGAGTATGTCATCTTAATAAAAAATAAAAAGAAAAGACCACATTTTCATCCTTGAAAAACATTATCCAGCCTATCCTATGTGAGTGTATGTGTAATTCACAAACATACCCATACATCTTATACATGCAGGGCTGAGGGCACTTGCTTTCACCTCTGTCCACACTGCTATGCCTGGAACCAGGAGAAGGCTGATATGTGAGTGCATGAGCCCATCCGCCTTCCCTGCAAGAACGCAGTTACTCTCCGATTTAGCATTGCTTACGTATTTTCCTTGCCCCAGGGACTTATCGCCACATAAAAAAATCCCTTTGTGGGAAATGAGCGAGACCACATGTGGGCCCTGCCTGCACTGCAGCCCACAGTGACAGGCAGGAGCATCTGTCAAGGCGTCAGCTTCAGCACGGTAGGGCTGCCTGTTCAGCTAGGGATTTTGACCAGTAGGTCTTTCCTACACCCAGTTTCCCATGGATGCACAGGAATCACACCACTGATCCTTGAACATGCAGTAGATATCATTCATGGGAGCTCCCTAGGTGCAGTGGGGGAAAACAGATCATCTTGCTGAAGTTGGGACCATCTAATGTTCTCCACCTGCAGCCCATCCTTTTGACCTTAACAAGCACAGTCAGACTTGGGCATGAAGATCCAGAACATTATGTGGTTTCAGCTCTGTATATATATTTGCTTTTCCCTTAAATATGAGAAATAATATTTCCATCCCAGAGAATAGATGTGATACTTTACTTGCATCCTATCTCACTCCAAGGAGTGAGATGTAGACAGCACTTCCTCAGATGGAATGGAAACAGCAGTTGGAAAGGAGGGCCATCCTGGGATAGCACAAGGCAGCAATGTTCCCTTTTCCTGTGTCCCACTGGGGACGGCCACTTTGCAGCCATGAGCTTGTGCATCCTCCAAGCGCATGCGAGAGCTCATCATCACCACTGAAACTATTGGATTTAGTAATTGCATTGGGTCACAAGGGTACACCACAGCATCCGCTGGCTCTGGCACCACATCAGTGAACTGGCCAGCAGCATGATAGTAGCTTGAGAAACCTGGAATCACCTAGCCACATTCCTGTTTTAGCCACAAGCCGCAGTTTTTGGTATAAAATACCACTCTCCTCACCCACTTGGGAAGATTCGCCAGCATGTCTGTGCCTGGTGTGTTAGTCTGTGCACTTTTCTGAGGTTCTTGCAAGACTCAGGCCATACCTCAACCGTAAATGTGCTTAGGAGGAGCAAATGTGTGTGCATGGCATGAGCTTTTGGGATCTGGAATAATGCCTCCTTCTTTTGTATTTTCTCCTTTCCTACCTGTTTTGCCCATCCCTGCACAGAGATCCCTGCCGCTCCTCCCACCACTGCAGCCAGCAGCACGGAAGAACCTGCAGGTACGTTGTCTCTTCTTTTAAAGCTCCTTCGTTGTGCCTTGACAATAAATGTCTTTATGAGTGATCATCTTTTGAGATACTTTAAATTAATACTACATTGCCTGTACTGAAATTAAGTGGCTACCTCTTACTTCCAAAACGTCCAAGTCCTCAAAACAAGTGTGCAGCATCCAGAGACGGGTGCTTCTAGGAGCAAGTGGGCATATGTAGAAGATGCAGATAGTTTTTTCCCAAAGATGCATAAATCTATAAGCTCTCCAAGGTTACTCAAGTGGGATCAACACATGATGGGAAAGAGGTAAGGGCTCTAGACCAATCTCTGTGTAATAGTGCATTTCTGCTGGTTCCAGGTTTGCTGTTGTTGCTGGCCTTGTGGTGGCCAGTAAAGGGAGCGATAGTTGCTCCAGCCCAGTCTGGAGGGCAGGACATGGCACAGGGAAACCCTGTTCACCTTGTGAGTTCTGGTTGGCGTGTGAAATCACAGCATGATGTTCAGGTACAGAAAATCACAAGTGAATTGACAGCGCCTGTCATATACCTTCTGGACTGAGGGCAGTGGTTGATTGTCAAACTTTAATGGTTTTCTTCTCAGACAGAAGTGCTGTAAGAGAACTTACAGTTCAGCCAATTCCCCACCTTCCTCTCTTCCGGATTTAAGCCCCAAAGGGGCTAAAACCTGTCCTCTCCGTGCTACGGAGGGACTTTCCAGAGGCCTGTACACAACCCCCTCAAGGTCTGGCATGTCTGAGCAGGCACCGACAGCTCAAGCCAGAGGGCCTGGGGATGCCAGGCAAGTAACTTATCCTGTCCAGCTGCTCACAGATTCCTGCAGTGTTTGAACAGTGCCAAGTCTGCAAAGGACACGGAGAGTAAAGGTTGTTTACTTCTGTCTCACCAGTGCAGGAAGGTTCATAAATTAAGGATTTTATACTAAAAGTGATGAATATCACCTTGAATTGAATTCTGAGAGGAGCGCGTGCACCCATGCCAGGGCTTTTCACATAGCTGTGTGCGTTGCTGTATGCTCAGGAGCTCTTCCCAGGATGGCAAACCTAAGAAGCAAAGGGTCAAGACCTTTAGTTCCCAGTGTCACAGGAAGGTAAAGCTCAGATCTTTCTGTAGGACTGCTTTAAAAGCCAAGTTCTGTCTCCTGTAGACACAATAGGTGCAACACTCTATTTTCTCTCGGGTTGGTAGGAGCAAGAAATACCTTGCAGCCTAGAGGTTGTGGCTATTGCTTTGCATGTGCTTCTTGAAGTGTCTTCAGTAACCTAAAGCACAGGAAGGAAGTCAAAGACTCACACCAACAATCCGCTCCTCGTCAGCCTCCAGCTCAGATGTTGCTGATCGTAGGATCCTGCTATCTAGGAGTGATTTGCAGAAAAAAATGGCCTGGGAACACTGTGAGTTTATGTTCCAAACCAGGGTCTGTCTATTCCTCATCCTCACATACTCCCTAGACGGAAGTGTTCCCAGTATATTGCAGAGATGGCAGAGCAGACTTGAATGCCAGGGAGACTTACACAAGTTCTGCCAACAAATGTGGGTGTTTGGCAGGTGAAAATTTGTAGCCAAGTCTTCTCATGGCCCCTGCTAGGATCTTCGATCCTGAAAGCAAACTGCATCTGTGTAGAGATAACAGGCAACCCTTTGAGCAGTCTCACAGCCTCCTCATACCATGGCCATTTGCTAAGGTAGTGCCTGGCTTGAGCCATCACCTCTGCTGGCTGTGATTTGGCTTGTGGAGCATGGGGTGCATTTGTGGACAAGTAAAAAGCTGCTTCCCTGCCCTGTCACTGCTGTCTGAGGCCCTCCCAGGTTAGCTTTGCATGCAACTTGCCACACCAAGTTGCCTGCCAGCTGCTCAGAGCTAGTGTCATGATGTGACACTTGAGCAGTCTGCATTTGAACTGGCCACAGAGAACTCTTGATGTCCTTTTGCTGCTTTTGTGAGCTCGTTTCTTCTGGACATAGTTCCATTCAAGAGTCCAAAAGGGCTTTGCTGAGGAGATTCTCTGTTATTTATTCACAGCCTCTTTTCCTGCCAGGCCCCATGTCCTCTCGCATCTTCCCAGAGCGTGTTCATGAGCAGGGTCTGAATGCAGGCGGAGGGCTTGGAGGAAGCGGTATTTACCCACATCCATCAGCCAACATCCTGGCTTGAAAGAAATTCGCTGCGGAAGTCCCAGCCCTGCTCCCTGCACAATTCACAGGGTGAGGAGTGGTTTGCGGGTGACACTCATCTCCCAGCCCGTGTCCTGCTTTTGGTTACCAACAAAGCTAGGGGAAAAAACAGCTCCTTTCTGCAAACCCCTGGCACTGTCCTGGGCAAATGCCAACTAGGGTAATCGCATTCGGCCATCCTAAATTCCGTGTGCCACCTCGATTGGCTACAGCGGTCGTCAGCGCCTGCCCGGAGCTGATGTGCTGTGGCAGTGTGACCTGCAGGAGCACCAGGCTGGGAGTCACTGCCACGGGCTCAGGGCCAAGCGCTGCTGCAGGTGGGACGGGGGCCAGAGCTGGGCTAGCAGCCCCCGAGCTGTGTGTGGGGTGAGCAGGGTTGAGGGACTGCAGTGCTGCAGAGCATCTTTTCGGGATCCTCTAAGAGCACCCTACATAGGGCAGCACAGCCCTCCCCATCACCCCATCACGCATCCACCCACCCTCTGCCTGGAGGACGTGTGGGAGAACATCAATAGGGCTGCTAGGAGGGGTTCAGAGGTGCATGGCTCAGTCTGGCAGTAACCCAGTGCTGTAACTCAGCATCCTCTTCTTATTTTCTCGGGCGTCATTAAAGCCCGTAATCAGAAAAGCCTTAGAGAAGTTAGGGGCTTAAGCAAAGGCTGCCTTGTTAGAAGCTAAGAGAAGGTTATACGTGGGCTGGGAGCAAACCAAGAGTCCTAGAAGCAATGAAAAATGACTTGACAAAGTCTCTTGGATTCCAGCATTATTTGAAGGCAGGATTTCCCCATTCCCTGCCTGGATCCGTTACAGTAGACCAATCCATCTTTCCAGGAGCAGCTCACAACGTGTGGCGCTCTCTCTTTAACAGCTCAGTGGAGACTGAGCCAAACTGAGCAATCTGATGGGCCTGATGTCTCGCAGCGCCTGATAATAATTCTTCTTGCAGTGATTTTTATTGGACTTTTTAAGCAGCATTTTGTCCAGAGAGCTTGAACCTTCTATATTTTAAGCCTTCCCTTCAGAGTGTTGGACAAACTATCAGACAGCCCCAGGTCTCAGCATCACCCAGCTCCCACCATCACCCTGCAGCATCCTGTAGAAACTCCTGGTTTTCCCTTGGCAACTGCTAAATTGGTGTCCCTGATGAAGGCTGGAGGAGTAGCTGGAGCCCCCCACGATACAACAGTGATGGGTTATAAGGATGGAAATCCAGAAGAAATTAGCAGGAGACTTCGGGCGCAACCAGTTCTGGGAAAGATGCTGCTTTTTTTCCTTTGTTTGTAGCTGAGCATGACAGAAAGCTGCTTCCTCGCCAAGAACTGAATTAACGTCACCAATGATCTAAGTGAACGAGGGGTAAATTTCAAAAAAGCATGGGCCAAAGCTGGCTTGGGTACAAGCGAGTGGAACAATGTTGACTTTGGTGTGTGGAGGTCCTGCCTGGCTCCATTTAGCCCTCAGAGGTTCGAATCAATTTGGGAAAATGTCCAAAATGGTTTTGTTTAGATTAAATGCATTCATCGTCTCCCATGCCAGATTTGAGGATGAGGAGGGGGGTCTTCTTGATTTTGTGTCCAGGCTAGGAAAGCACTTCTGAATATCCAGTTCTTTTCTGGTCTGTTTGGTGATGAGAAAGGGGCACAGTGAAAGGACAGAAATAACAGCGGAGGGAAAGGTTTACAAACCTGCCAGTCAGTTAGTCTCTTATCTGAATCTAATCCAGATTGGCTTGGAAATGATTATCTTAGGGGGATGATTTCAGCTCATGGGCTTAAATAAAAAACAGGTGATTGTATTGATGCAACTTTGCCTGGTTTTCCCCTAGAAATAGGCCTCCTGGGTTTAAAGCCCAGATCTGACCTTTCCAGAAGACCTTTGGGCTCCAGGTGTTGTCCAGGCCCTTTTGTACCTGGCTGATAAGGAAGAGGCAGGGTGCGGGTGCAAGGAGAGAGATGCTGCAGGGCATTTGATTGCCACAGCCCAGCGAGCATCATCTGTTCTGAGAAACACTTGACTTGTGGCCTCGCCACTCAGCCATGGGGAGCACCATGAAGCCTTCAGTGAAGACAGACCCATAAAAAACCTGGCTCCACATCATCACTGTCCCAAAGTTTACAGGCAATCCAACACAGAAGTGGATGAGGGCCCATGCTGGATGCTGTGGTATGCAAGTGTGATTAATATCTTCCGGAGGTGGTCAGGGAAGGGAGATGGGCAGCAGGTCTCTATTTTGGAACAATCTGAGATCCTCACAAGGCCAAAAAAAAAAAAAAGGACAACAAATCTGGCTGGCTTTCTAAGCCTTTCAAGACTGTTCCTGCCTGCGTGTCTCACTTGGAAAAAAACACACACAAAGGTTATGGCATCACTCCGGGAAAAAAACAACTTTATAGGAAATAGTAGGAAACATTCACTTGAAAACATCCTCTCTCCCAGGAGGAGATGGGTCCTTTCTTTGGATGGAGAAAGGATCTGCATTGAGATCCTGCACTAACCAGGCCCATGCTGTGGTCAGCCTCTATAGAGCAGAGAAACGCAAGATCCAGGAGGTGCTGGGGGCTGTCGTGGGGCTTGAGCTCCTGCCGCTGTGCTGCACATTGCCATGGAGCCCAGGAGCATCTCAGGCAGCCCAGTGGATGGGATGCACATGGACACCCACCAGCATCAGGGGACAGTGGCCCCGTGATTAAAGACATGGGCTTTGGGGCAGATTTTTTGAGTTTGAGCTGGATGCCACCAGTAGGAGCTGGGAATGGGGGACATCAGCCTCTCTTGACACTCCTGTCTCTGCACCTGCCAAATGACCCAGATGCCACAGGCTGCCATCGGTGACAACATTTTGTTCTGGTAGCCAAATTGGGTCTACTCCTCCAAAACAGTTATTTTTCCATTTGGGTGAAGATCAGAAGGCTTAATTTGAGATGAAATGGAGCAAAGCAGGTTCCAGAAAGAACGCACTACTCTCAGGTACTCCCATCATCTTGGGGGCACTCACTGGGTCATCCAGTAGCAACGCTCTCCAGGACTGGCTCGTGGCAAAAGAGCAAAACAAAGATTGTCATAGGGTGGTCACAGATTCACAGGAGTCCTGTAATGGGACAAAGCAAGAAAGAAAATTCCTTTATCCTTCAGGCTTGCTGCCACAGACACTCGTATTTCTCAGGCATAGCCTCATCAAGCACCATTTCAAGATGAGTTGAATCATTTGCTCCCACTGCATGTTGGGCAGCTCTTGAATTTCATGGCTACGGTAGCTGGAAGGCACCTCCTTATTTCCAGCCTACTGGACAGTTTATACCCATCTGTTCCTGAAGAACATTTTCCTTTAGGGTCAACATCTCCACTCCCAGAGGTTGTGGTCCACTTACTTCCCTATCTTATAAACACTGTGATCATCCCTGCAGCAACAGCTTCAAGGGAAAAGTGACATTAGGAAAGGAATATACCATAACACCTTTTAATGAGATGGAGCAGCTGGAAGCAAGGAGTCAACACCAGGTGGGCAGCCAGCTGCCTCCACAACATCCATAAGGGGTGCGAGGCTTGCTTGGAAAATGACAGTGCCTCTCACACTGCCCAGGTCCCCTCTCAGCCTTCTCTTCTCCAAGCTGAAGCTCCCAGCCCAGCTCCCTCAGCCTCTCCTCATAGGGCAGATGTTCCAGGCCCCTGATCATCCTTGTGGCCCTGCGCTGGACTCTCTCCAGCAGCTCCACATCCCTCTTGTCCTGTGGGGCCCAGAACTGGACACAATACTCCAGATGCGGCCTCACCAGGGCTGAGTAGAGGGGCAGGATCACCTCCCTCGACCTGCTGGAGACGCTCTTCTTAATGTGCCCCAGGATCCCATTGGCCTTCTTGGCCACGAGGGCACACTGCTGCCTCATGGTCACCTTGTCGTCCACCATGATGCCCAGGTCCCTCTCTGCAGAGCTGCTCTCCAGAAGGTCGGTCCCCAGCCTGTACTGATGTCTGGGGTTATTCCTCCCCAGGTGCAGGATCTTGCACTTGGCCTTATTGAATTTCATGAGGTTTCTCATCGCCCAGTTGTCCAGTCTGTCCAGGTCCCTCTGGATGGCAGCGCAGCCCTCGGCAGGTATTGGTTACTCCTCCCAATTTCCCAGTTTGCTCACTTTAAAGAAGAACTAAAGTAACTGGAAATGATTGGAGCCATTTCTCCATGGCCTATGCTTCAGGACAGGAAACTTTTGAATCTCCAATTGCAGCAACCATTGGGAGTCCATAAATTTTATCTTAGAAGTGACTCCCAACATGCATTGAACCCTTCCAGAATCTCAGGTGGACATGCTTGGTGCGGGCATCCCAGTGGCTGCAGGTCCAGGTCGCAGCTGGGGCATCTTGGCACTTAGCAGCATTAGCTTCTGGGATCAGCAAGTTACAGCAATGAACCCTCCTGCAGCCCACCCTGTGCAGGGGTCTGGCAGATGCTCAGATGCTCCTGCCACCAGGGGTGCTGCCTGGGGACAGGCGGAAGGAGGAAGGAGGAGGAGGAAGGGATGCTCCCCACTAAGCAGAGGAGCACGGGATCCGGAGCATCCTGGAACTGGCAGCTGCCTTGGGACCCTCCTGAGCCCTGTCCTTCCAGCCTGCTGGGAAGAGGGAAAACACGCAAGAATGCTCCAGGGCGAGGGTTTCCAGCTGAACCTGTCTATCCCTTGTCTATCTCCAAGCACTTTTTTGAAAGGGCTCTTTGACTACTTGTAGGAGCACTTAAGTATAATGCAAGAACATACATTAGTGTAAGAGACTACTTTGGGGGCAGATCTCCTTTAACAGAGGGAAACTGAGAGCAAGAGAAAGACATACGTATTGCAACACCTTGCAAATTTAGCATGAAAAGAACCTTGAAAAGACTCAGAAGAACACTTTTTTTTTTTTTCAGCCAATGTGTATTGAAAAGGAAAAGCCTGAAGACATAGCTGATTTCAGACTAGATTTGTCTCCAGACCAACAAAGGAAATCACAAAGCTTTTGCAAGCAGAGTGCTGCTTAGCCTGAGGTTATTTGATTTCAAGCAGGGACACGGCTGGGTCATCACCTGGCTCTGACACTGGCTGGAGAGGCCTCCGCGCGTGTGCGTGCGACGCTCGCGCTCGTGCTCACCCATCTGGAGCAGCTCAGCAGAGCGAGGGGCTGGTGGAAGGTTCAGAAATGTTCCTCTCCCAGCCAAAGGGCTCCCACCTGGGCTTGGAGCACATTCCCTGCCTGCTCTGTCTCAGCACGGATGTTCCCAAAGCCTGGGAAGAGGCACGGTGTGGGGGAGGCTATGCCCTGGCGGCGGGAGATTCCCAGCTCCGAGGAAGCAATCCCACGAGTGAGCACCAGCGCTGCTGGGAGCCAGAAGCGTCCTGCAGACAGCCCCGAGGTCTCCACAGCCATCTGCAGTACAATCGGGAGGCCAAATTCTTATTTTGGTCACCCGGGTGGAAATTCGGGCTCAGTCTGGGGATCTCTAGCTTTGTACCCAGGCGAATGAGTAATTAATGCGGTCCTGCATGGGTATTCTCCTGCTTGTCTCAGGCTGTAAGAGAATGATGGATTGACTGAGTGACTGATTGACTGATTGATTGGCTGGGGGACCCAGCTTGCTTCTGAAAAGAGGATTTTCTTCACAGTGATCCACAGTGAATGGCCTTGAGCACAATGAGGGGGCGAGGCGAGGGCTGTCCAGGGAAGAAACTTCTTCTGGACGCTTCAAAATATTCCACAAATTCTGTGAAAGATGGAAAAAAAAAGGCAGAAATTTGTCCTGCACAGCTGCACTGAGCTCTTAAAGTCTCTTCTCAGGCCTCCCCACAACCCTGCATCTCCACCTCTCCCTGTGCCCGGCTCTGGGACACTGCCGTGCTGGGCTCTGAGCACAGCAGCTTGGGGATGGCACTGGGGACAGCCTTCTCTGCAAAACTGGCTCCCAGCACCTGCTCTCGATGGCAGCGTTTTCCCTGCAGTAGAACATGGGATTTGCCCCCAGCTCCGGTCACATCGTGCCCACGCCGTGCTCTGTCCAGCGCGCAGCCCGCTCAGCCGGGGAGCTGCTGTCAGCCTGGGGATTTACAGGGTGGCCCATACTGCTGAAGACAGATGGTTTCCTATTAATGCATTTAATCATGTTGACTGCAGCTCTGCACAAAGCCGTGTCCCCAGGGGAGGCTGCAAGAGGCAATTCTGGAGTCTGTCCGCAGTCGGAGCGTGGGTCCGGGGCTGCCCCTTGGCCAGCCGCAGAGGGCTGGGGTCCGTTTCCAAAGGGAAAGTGCTCGGCAGTAACGAAGTGCAGTTGGGACTGGCAGAGCATGGCCCACGTATCTCCAGGGCTGGGCGAGGGCCTCAGCCTCAAGCCTGGGGCTTTGCTTCTACAGGGACAGATGGAGAGGTGCCACCCAGTCCAGAGCCTCAGGGCTTCAGTGCCTCTGGACAGGAGGTGCCGGGATAAGTGGAGTCCCTAAGCCATGTCAGATGCATGGGTTGGATACCCCCCAGGCCAGGGAAAAACATTCAAGCCCCCCACGCCAGCAGCAGGAGGGAGGGAGGCAGTGGCAGCCCCACCTCCATTCCTGCAGGATGCTGGCAGCCCCGTCCAGGGACCTGGTGGCATCTGAGCATTTGGCCATGCCAGATGATTCAGAGGTGGGAATAGGACTGTGGGCTCAGTCCTGCAAACCACCGGCCTCTGCTTTCCATCCTCATTGCTCCAGGCGAGAGGCTTTAATCTAATTACATGCTTTATTTGCGCCAATTTGTTTTTCAATCAATCTTGTTCAGCCAGAAGAAAGGAGGCTACTGTGGGCTCATTTGCACCTTCTTGTTCCAAGGGAGAGGTTAATGGCAGTTATCCTTGCTGGAAATGCCTGGAGGGCTACAGATCTGGCTCCCTTTTTGCACTGGGCACTGCCTGGCCTGTTTCAGAGTCATAGTTTCACGATCCCTTCCCTTGGCACTGTCTAGAAAAGGAGAAAAAGTCAGTCCTGTGTTCAGCTCCAGAGCAGCCTGGCTGCTGCTCCAGGATCTCTCCAAAACAGGCTGTTGCACCAGGATCCTTTCAATGCAGGTGTCCTGGGGAGCTATAGGAAAGTGTTTGCCAGGGGTTTTCAATGCCCCCTAGAAGTGTCTTGGAGAAATGCTAGGGCCTACGAAACAGTAAAAAAAAATAGTGAAATTATATGATTTACAGTTTTTCCTGCCTAGACAAGGCTGACACATCTTGCTCCTGCAGTGTCTGTGCCAGTGCATCAGCCAGAGCATTTTCACTTTTTTCCAAGGCTGTGCAGCAGAAACGGCCCCCATGCCCCATGTACATGTGTGCTGGTGAAAAGCATTCCTGAGGTCACTTTGGAGACCAGAAAAGCTTCAGGACCTTTAGTCAACATTTTCTATCTCCATGTAGTCTACATGGTCTGTCTACAAGGAGAGCAGGCCTTTGGTCACAGACCCTCTCCGAGGATGCCTGGAGTGGAGGAGCGGGGTCTTGGGTGAGGGCATAAACCCTCAGCATGTTGCCAGCTGCTTGGTCATGCCTGGTTGAGTCACACTCCGGGGTTGCA
The DNA here is from genome assembly GCF_059628265.1 of Tinamus guttatus. Taxonomy (NCBI): domain Eukaryota; kingdom Metazoa; phylum Chordata; class Aves; order Tinamiformes; family Tinamidae; genus Tinamus; species Tinamus guttatus. Next base: position 3,244,483 of record NW_028288722.1, on the reverse strand, counting down.
GGACTGGAATTCTGAGGTTGAAAGCCCTGTGTCAGCTCAGGAGGTGGCTGGGGATGGAGAAATAGGTCTAGAGCAGACAATGAGGAGTCAAGAGGGATTTAGTCCCATTCCCAACATGAGGTTATGCTGGACTAAACCTTGCCTCAAGCCTAAACTTTCCTTGTGTCCAGCTCTTCTGGACACAAGCTTACATAAATCTAGTGATGCATAAATACCCCGATTTCACTCAGCCACAACCACATAGGCTGTCTGCAGGCAAGCTGGCCCTTGAGAAGAGCCCGGATGTCCGGAGGGGCACATGGCATTTGCAGACAGCCCAATTCTCCCAACTTGAAGCCAAGCTGGCTCCAATACCCCATCCAGTACTTTTCAACCCTTGCTGAACTGCAGGCTCTAACAGCATTGCCAGGAGTGCTGCAAGGCCACACAGCTCAGTGCAAGCCCATGCTGGAGACGTTCTTTCCATTAGGAATTAGCATGGACCCTCCAGAAGCAGACCCAGACTCTCAGGATCCCTGACCACAGGCTGAGAAGAGGGGGACCGTCTGGGACAGTTTTGCACATCCCGTTGCCTGACTGTAGCAACTCAGGTCCAGTTTATCCCGCATCCAAGGCTTGCAAATTCTGCCAGGAGCTGGTAGTGCAGAATGCCCTTGCAGGGAGGCGGCGGAGGCCGCTCTGTCCCGCAGCCAGCCTCAAAACCCAGAGCCCTGATCCGAGTGGTAGCTTTGCAAAGGGCATTATGCACATTAGCTGGGTCATCGCCAGTGCAAGAGGAAGAGCCAGCTTAGTCCTAACAGCCTCCACCGCTCTGTTCAGCATCCGGATCAGGGAAAGGGGCTGCAGGGGGTGCTTGGGAGAGCACAGAAGAAACGATTCCACTGCTAAAGTAAATAACCTAGGAGGGATTCTCTGTCTTAAGCTTGCTTCTACATTAAAGAAGGCAGCTCTGAGACAAAGCATCTGACTCAAGGCCAGCCAAAATTAAATTACAGCATCAATTCCTCGCAGTCAATGTGCGGTCTACGAGCCAGAGACATTGTACCCAGCACAGCCCCTGCCGCTCGGCACACAGGGAGAAACCTGAAAGCAATCAGCAGGCTGCACGCCCCTGAGCCAAACGCGTGTGGGCTTGGGAGCGAGACAGTCCTCCGCACTGTGTTCCTCTGCCATTCGGACCTCATGTGCAACAGCTTTAAATCCCATCTATACTCCCCAGGCAACGGAAGAGCTACTCCAGAGCATCTCCTCCCTTGGGACGCTTGGTCAGCAAAGGACATGAGTGAGAAGTTCGTTTGGAGCAAGAATGTTTGGCCAGCAGAGCTGGCACTCTACAAAATTACTCTAACAGTCATTCACCCAGACTGATGGAGGAAATATTAAAATAATCCTTTGGGATAGAAGAAAGGAGCAGCTTCAATATGGGGTGGGTGGGGTGAAGGGAAAAAGAGAAAGAGTTTCATGATCATTTAGCCAAGATGTCCAAAAGTCTGGGGGCCAGAAGATCCCTGCTGTAACTTCTCAGAACTAATCCTGGCAAAATCCTGGCATTGTTTTCTGTCCTGATACTGCACTGGCTGATAGCTATGTTCTGCTGAGAGCCATAAGACTCAAAGCAAGGCTTCCAGCATGCTGGGATGCTTCAAGACTGCCCACAGAAATGTTGTCCATTCCCAGCACAGGCAGTTTCTCCATTCAGCACCAAGCAGTTGCCTGAGCCCTTGATCAGCCACATTATAGAGATGGATTCTGCTCTTTCTTCCCCAATGACCCCTCTGTTCATTGGGCTTTTCCTCTGTGCTCCCAACCACATGCTGAAGACATTCACTGCTCCCCTCTTCAGATCTGAAGGCTTTTCTCACAAACAGTGTCTTGGGTTTGGAGACTATTTTCTGCAGGGTGAACAGCCCGGATGAAGAGCACAGGCCCCTGGGGATGACATGGATTTCTGGAGCTCTGCAAACACATTACCTTGTAGGCCAGAGTTGTCTCCTTGTGGGGAGCATGGACAACTTTAGTTCAGACATGGACATCAATCATGGACAACAGAATCTCCATCTCATCAGTGCCAGCCTTTCCTTCAGCCATCCATGCTCTGTTTTCTTCACATTCTTCTTTCATGAAAGGAAATCAAGGCAGATGTAAGATTTTCTATTTGGACCCACAACCTCTTTTTGTGGCTTGGTTCCCTTCTCTGCTTAGTGACTGCCTAGAGTCATGTCCCACCTGGTACCAAAGGGAGATGGGAGAGCCCAGGCATCCACAGTACAAGAAAGCCACCCACCGAGTCCCGAAAAGGAAATTCAATCCAATAGGAACATGCAGATAGAAGGTAGGCAGGAGCCCTTCACTGGCTAGAACTTTAAGGCCAATTTGTCAAAGTCGGGTATTCCCTTCTAGACCACAACACCCATGCTTTGGAACACAGCCCACAAAGATATTTAGGGCCCTACCTGGGGGAAATCAATAGGAATTTAGCTGCATAAACTGGGATTAGAAATCTGAATACCTTCGGGGATCCAAGTCTTATATCTGTGTTTTGAGTTAGGTACCCAGGCCAAGAAATGTGGCTTTAATCGTTCTATCATGTCAGAATCAAGGGGCCTTTAATTTCCGTTACCGACATGTGGCTTTCGCAGAGGCTTAAAGATCATTTCTGAACTGCAAGCGAAGCAAGTTGCAGTCTCAGCATAGCTTCTCCTTGCGAACATGACTCTGAACTCTCTGCTGAGGCCTCCGTCAGCATATTTCATCCTATACAACCCTGAGCCCAAAAGATCGGATGGGCTTCGGCAGTCAGAAACGGGACACATCGCACGGGGACATAAGGACACATCCCACGGGGACATAGACAAGCGTGGGGTAAACAGGTCCTCCCACCCTAACCTTTTCCACAGCTCTTTCAAGTCTCTTGCTAATAATCCCAGCTCTGCATTGCTGAAACTATCCCCAAAAACGAAGAAAACATTCTTCAAAAAGTGCAACTTTTGGAGGGGAAAAAAAAAAAAAAGGCAAAACAAAAAAGGTGTTTAGCTGTGAAAACTCTTTGCTTAGCCAGGGAATTAGTTATATCAAGGGGATGGGCCGAGCTGTAAAGCTGCTGAATGCTACACTGACACATTTTACTAAGCTGTGATGGACACAAAACAGCCGCCCGCCACCTGCTCCCAGCCCTCGGCGTGCGCGGAGCGAGTAGCGCCAACTGCATGTTTCCGAATTCCCTCTCGCTCTGTTTACCCGGGAAACACAGAAAGTTTGTGTTTTCTCACAGCAAAACGTTCGGCTTGTCTCTGCGTGGCAGGGCTCACGGGGAGATGCAGCTTCCCGCTACGTTATGGGGCATCAGGAGCAACAGCATCACTTGGTGCCAAGATTGCAACCGCCCGGAGAGCTGCATCTTCCCCTGCCTGGTTTCTGAGTCTTTCTGGTTTCAGCTGGAAAATTTAGGAGCAGAAAAGAAGAGAATAATGTCCTCCACATCTACGGGAAAAAAGGAAAAATATACATATATGAAGTGCAGAAATGCACTCCTAGAAATGTGAACTCAATGCAGAAAGGATGCCCAAGTCAGCTGCCCTGCAGGGCCAAGCTAAGGAATCTCCCTTCCAACACTGCACCCTGGGTGGATAAGACGCATCTGCCCTACTTACTAGCCCACACTTCAGCAGTCATCTCTCAGACTGCTCCCCATTGCAAAGCAGATGTAATTAACCTCTTCGTCAAGCAGCATCATTTCATTCTTGCCCAGTCTTTCAGTTGATCTTGGGCATCCACCTTCAAGGACAGCTCACCCCACTGCTCATCCTCCACAACCTACCAGAGAAACCTGCAGGAGAAGGAGCCTCTCACATGGCCAGGCCCAGGGTGTTTGCCTTGGGACTCTGTGGGCTGGTAAGCAGGAAGAAGTAGAGCAGATTTGCAAGAGCCCTCTGTACCAGCAAAGACACGAGTTACTGATAGAGTTTGAAGCATTCCAGCCACCAGTAAACCTTGTCTCTCCTCCCATTTCCACTTGCTGCCTCTTCCTCCCATCCCTTCTTCCAAGTTTGGCTCCGTTTTCATCTCGTATCAAGGGACCTGCAGCCCAACAACCTTCTTACAAAAGTCCACACTGCTGAAATATCACTTGATAGACAAGAGTAAGGTATTTTTCAGGGCTAAAACAATATCCTAGAGCACCCTCTCAATGCATTTGTTTGGAGCAAGCAGCAGTCTTGCAGTACCAGTCTCGAGCATGCAGCACCCCTTGCTGGCAAACACAAGCACAGGACTTACTTCATGTCTGGAGATTTAACTTGTCAGCCCAAAGAGACCCCAGAAGACCTCCAAAGTCACCCATGAAGCAGGCAAGCTCTCCACGCAGGAGACTGAGGAAACCAACTGGGACAAATGCTTCACTGATGGGAATCAGCTCTGGCATCTGATGATATACACTGATTTACACCAGCTGGGACACAATCAAGCTCAATTTAAACCAGCTGAGGCTCTCATACATCCTATGGCGCAGAGAGTAGGGGGAGAGAAGAAAAACAAGAGAAAAGGATGGATAATTTGGGGGAGGAGGGACACCACTACTAAAAGCAAGGAGAGATTTAGGCTGTCACTGGATGTCTCAAACCACAAATGTGGTTTTGGTCCCAGAGTGAATGGAGGTTTTGGTGCAGCCCCATGGAGTGGCTTGGCCAGGCAGTGCCTGTTCAGTTTCTCCATCTGGGAAGCTCCCCAGGACAGGTTTCCAGTAGATCAATAACCTCAGGCAGACTGAAATATCCCAGCAGGACCTGGGAAATTCAGCAAGCCTAGGGATGCAAGAAGGTGCTCTTCTGTGCCTCTCTGGCTGGCTCAAGCTTAGCTGAAGGTCCTTGCTTTGTTACTTGCTTTCCACCTGCCCTTGAGTGCGTTGTCCATGTGCCAGACTCTCTGCTGCAGCGCAGGTAGTGCAATCTCCACGCTGCCTACCAGGGGCATGCACCAGAAGGGATGAATATTTATGCAGCTCCAGGATTTTTTGTGCCAAAGAATGCAGTGTTCATCATCATCATGATTATCATAACCCCATTAGTGTCCTGAAAACATTAGCAATCCACACCGAGCAGAATCCTGACTGCTGGAGCAACCCAAGGGCCTATCTCTTGTCAGTCCCTCACTCAGCCGAGCAGGCTAGAGAAAGCCGTCCTGGGCTGGTGAATCAGTGCATTGACATTTATTTCCTTTATAGTCTTTTCCTTCCATCTTCATGGCCAGGAACATTTTACCAGCCTGTTGGATCGTGTTTCTGTGTTTCTGTTCCCTTGGCGCATGCCTCATAGGGTGAGCTGGTGGTGTTTGCTGCGTTGCCTATGTGGGCCTTGGGAAGTCCAGTGAATCGGCAAGTCCCTGGAGCCTGGCCAGCCCCGCTCAGTGACACTAACCAGCCACGTCCCTCTGCATGGCGGCGTCCCACCACTTGGGCATGGTCCATGCTTTGCTAGCAAATCCCCATCTTCTGAACTATGAGTGCTGCCTTCTTTTTCCTACCACCACAATGGGCTCTGGCAAGTGAGTTTAAACATTTAGTGCATGGGACAGCTGAGTGGTTTTCTCAGTGCAAGCCCTATAGGCAACAGCAACAGAAATGACAAGACAGTAATTAAAATGGGTGTAAGCTTCTGGCATTTTTAAATGGAAGATTCACTTCTGTCTTAATGCATTTCAAGTGCTGGGAGATGTTCAGGTTCACATTAGATGAAGAAAACAAAGGGAAGGCAATGGTTGCTGGAACCTCTTCGTCATCATCTCGGCTCCTCACTTTCTAAGAACTCATGGCAGGTTGAAGCTAGGATCTTGGCTGGCCCTCTCGGAGCTGAAAGGTGATCTTTCAAATAATAGCTTTTGGTTTTAGCCCTGACTTTACTTAGGTCATGTCAACAGAGCATGAAGCCACTTATTTTCATGCATACTCTTCTGAGGAATGAGAACAGAAGGCAGCCATGGAGATACCTAGGCCAGGAGGGTGATGATGACATGACATGATGTGACTGTCTGGCTGGCCATGGTGAGGAAGGACTGGGATGGGACATGCACAGATCACAGTGAGATCTTGTGCTGTTCTTGGTCTATTTGAATGCTCTGCTCTCTGCATTTCTCTCTTGTCACTCTCCAACTCTGAACTGAGAAAGAGGTGGCTTCTTGGACCAGGCTGGGTTTGGTTCTACTGTCAGCAGGGAGTGGTGGGTGGCACTAGGAGACCTCATGGAGCATCTCCTGTCCCCCTGAGCTCACCCTGTTTGTGAATGTGGGTCCTACAGCGCAGGACACTCCTGTGCAGAGGCCGTTGAGCTGAGGGGCTGTGTGGCACACACTGCTTTGCCTGGACACCTTGCTGTCCTCCTCACCCGGGCAGCCTCCACCATGGAGACCTCCTACGCTGCAGGGCCACAGCCCAGAGCTGCTGCTCCTACGAGGGCTCACTCAACCCACCAAACCCACCACACAGACCTGGGGTTCAGCTAAAGGAGGAAGAACAGCCTATTTCCTCTCCCAGCTCCGTCTGATAGCTCCTGTTACCCGCTTTGGAGGTGGCTGCTGTGCTCCAGCCACAGCAGCCTTCCTACCCGAGGCCTCTTTGGGCGCAGCAGGCCGAGCTGTCCCTCAGCCGCTTCAGCCGCGACGGTCACCTCCCCGCCGCGTGCCTCGGCCTCCCTCCCGGCCTGCGTCGAGCTCTCCCGGCTCCCGCAGACTCCTGCAGCGCGCGGGAGCAGGGAGCCGTGCTCCGCGCCGCAGGGCCGTGCTCCGGGGCCGGGGACGTCCCGCGCACGCGGCCCTGGCAGCCACGCCAGGGGCCCATTAGGAGCACGCAGGCCCTGCTGGGGGCATTTTATTTGCACACTTCACCGGAGGGGCCACCAAAAGCCTTTGCTAATGCTTCACGAGCTGCTAATTTCCTCCCTGACCCGCACTGTGGCAGGGCGACCCCGGCCCGCACGGCCCTGCAATGAATGCGGAGGCCGAAGGCCGCCGGGCGCGGGGCGACAAAGGGGCCTCTGTGGCTCCGCGCCGCGGGCCGGGGGCCGGGGGGGCTGCGTGGCTCTCAAAAGCCCTGGGTGGCACAATAAGGGAGGCCCCAGGGTCTCCCAGGATGCGGGGCCGGGGCGGCCGGACGGCGCTTTTGTGCACTGCTTTCTTTGGAGCGGCAGGTTTTCTCAATGCCCCCTCGGCTCGGGGCCGGCAGATGGATATCGCCGGCACGCCGCTTATTCAGGGCTTTGAGCTGCTGCCTCCCTCCTCCTCCTCCTCCTTCTCCTTCTCCTCTCCCCCCCCTCACTCCCCACCCTCCCAGCTTTTATTCATTTTAGGGCTAATTTGTTTTGTTAATGTTTTCTTGCCCTCCCCCTCTCGCCCTGGCCAGATTGTGACTCATACTGCAAGGCGTCCAAGGGGAAGCTGAAGATCAACATGAAGAAGTACTGTAAGAAAGACTACGGTGAGTTGCCCCTTGCTGCCCTGCTTGCAAGGAAAACACTGCTCAGAGACAGGATGTCCCTGGTGCGGGATGCTCCCTGCATGGGATGCTCCTGGCACAGGATGTCCCAGTTGGGTCCTGGCTGTAGCCAAGCCAAGGTGTCCTGGCCAGTCCCTGCTGCAGACACCTGGGCTGGAAAGGTGCCCTGGGGGCCAGACAATCCAGGGCATCATTTCTCCCTTGTTTGGAGAGGAAACAAGAGGTGTGATGTTCAGCCCCGAGCTTGGGTGTGATGTGTTGCTTTTAAAACCTGAGCCCCGGTGTTTGGGTAGTCCCTCAAATCAGGGTTCGTCTCCTCACCTGGCTTCTCGTGACCTATGTGGGCCCCAGAAGCCCGTGGTTCTTCTCACTGCACTTGCAGAGAAGGGACAAGTTGCAGATGGTTCTTCATCATCATCATGTCTCTGCCCTGTAGTCCATACACAAACATGTAAAGAGGGTGGTGCACCTCTGGGATGGGGCACAGGGAGGATGAGGCATCCCCATCCTCAGAGACGGTCAAAAATGGTCTTCTGGAGCAACCTTGCTCAGGATGGTTGGACCAGACCCCCACAGAGGCACCTTCAGTTCTTCTCGAGTTATTTTTAACATGGGTCAACTCCATCCCCACCTTGGTGAGTCCCTCCCTCCGTCTGAGAGGGGGCTAGAGGGGATCAGCTCTGCTCCCATCCTGCCCTCACGCAGCCCGAGTTCTTCTGGCCACTGCTGCTGGGCTGAGCTGGGTGGTGGGAGCCGGACTGACCTGGAGAGATCAGGCAGTGATGGTCGAATAGAGGGACTCTGTCAGGTGGTGTTTAGAAATGATGCTAAATCGGTATGCTGCAAATCAGCTCCCATCTCCAAACCCAGGATTGTTATGGGAGAAGCTGATCCTACGGGAAGGTACAAACTGCTTGGGAAAAGGCGATCCATCGTGTTTGATCCGTGGATGGGGAAAGGGCCATGAGCAGATGCCCATCTTGGAGGAGCATCTCTCCCATTCCTGGATGCAATGGCAAATCCCAGGGGCTCCTGGGACCAGTTTATGGGACTTGTGGTGAGAGCCAAATGCGGCCACCTCTGTGCGGCTCTGGCTACCATGAGGGCGAAGCAAACAGCCCCGGTGCAAGACACATCCCAGCATGTCCTGCTTGGAGAGTGACCCAAAAGAAGGGGAGAGGGAAGGGCTCGGTCCCTGGTGGGGCTTGGTCCCGGCCGGGTGTCCCCCAGCATTAGGGGACCAGAGCCCCCTGTGCCTCCATAGCAAAGGCTCCCGGAGGAACGCGGACTCCTCCCCGCCGCTCCGAACCCTCCAGCAGCCGCTCCGCATATCCGGGAAGTGTTTGCCAAAGCAGAACGAATTCCCATTAACCAGCCCTTCACGGCGTCTTCCTGGGACAAGGCCGTTCGCGGCGGGGACGGTGGCGGCGGCGAGGGATGCTTCGCGCCGGCTTTGTGCTCTGACGGCTCCTGGCGCGCCGGGCGAGGAGGAGCTCGCGGGCGGGGGGGAGAGGCGCCCGCGCTTTCTTGTCCCCTGCATTGACCGAGTTAAACCCCGACGCGCTGAGCGCTCGCAGGGCCGCGTTTGCCCGTGCGGCGGGGGGGCTGCCGAGGGATTTGGGCTGGCGCGCAGCGGCGAGCGGCGCTTTCTCATGCGGCCGTCCCTCGCCGTGGGCCTGTTTGTTCTCCCGTGCCCCCTGCGGAAAGCAGCTTTCCAAGGGAAAAGCAAGTCCTGCGGAGCTGCCCGCGGCCGCAGGGGCCGAGCCGAGGTCTGGCCAGTGAGGGCTCTCTGCTGTCTAATACGTTGTGAGCGCTGACAAACGCTCTTCCCCACCTCAGGCACAGATATGATTTTGTTTTTCCACCTGGCTTCTCCAGTGTCTTGTAAGGGTTGGGCTCCTGCTGGAGCAGGACTGAAATCTGGTTGGAAGGTTTGATAGAGGTTTGGGACTTCAACAGCCTCTCGTTGCCCACCGGGATCCCAGCGGGAGGAAGGGAGTGCGAAGAGCCGCGGAAACACCCAGGGGATGAAGCGCTCCAGAGGGATGCGCGGGAAAGGGGAGGAGGGGGTGCGGGAAGGAGCCCTTTCTGCGCTGCTTTGAGTGACACTTGCTTGAAAGGAGGAGCGAGTGGAGGCGACCGGCCGGTCCGAGTGAGCATCCCGCTGCTCCGGGTGCTCTCCGGGTGCTCGGCCGGCCCCGCGGTGGCGGCCCAGCCCGGGAGGCTCGCGAAGGCGCATGGAGGCCTGATGGAGACGTAGAGCCCAACGCTGCAGCGGGAGGCCAATTAGGAGGCTCCTTTTCTCACTGTTGTGTCCAAGTATCTGAAAAATACCCCTATTAGCCAGAGTAGAGGCACTTGGCTGGGGAGCAACCACCCTGCTGTGCTCCTCTGCAGGGCTCTTCAGGCCCCTCGGCCATCCAGAGAACCAAAGGGAATATTTTCCCTTATTTATTTATTATTTTTATTTGATTGTAGCTTTTTGTGCAGGGTGTTTTGGAGGGAATCAATAGAAATTGAACTCTGTGAGAGATTAAGGTGCAGGAATCCCATTCCTGGCCCAAAAATCAGGGAGAAACCCCTTGCCGCAAGTACACGCATGTGGAACGAAGGAGAGCAAGTGTGCGGCCACATCATGTCCCCTCCTTGGGCCAGCCCCAGTTAATAAGAGTCATAAATCTCCAATATTAAAGCCGGTAGGAAACTGGCAACCAGGCACAGGCAAATTTCACCGCTGGGTGTAAAGTGAATTAAAAAAAAGTGGTAAAAAATCTGATTTTAACACTTTTCCCCAGCTCAAAACAGCCTGAAGGTCTGATCCCAGAGCTGGTCCCGCAGGGGGACCAAGGGACCCTCAGGACACCAGGGAGCCGGAGCCTTGGTCAGTGCTGCCCGTGGTCACCCGGGCCAGAAACGCAGTTGCATTTGGGTGCTGAAGGAGGTGGGCTGGTCGGGGGTGCATTTCATGGGAAAAAATGAGCCCCTACATGCCCTTTAGGAGGAACCCGGCCAGCCTAGGTGCTTCCCAAAAGTCCTCCTGGCACCTCTCTGCATCCCTGGAAGAGGATGGGGATGAAGAGCCTCCAACGCCCCAGCCACATTCATGGCTCAGCTGCAGCTCCGAAGCCACCAAAGCTTTTCGGAAGGTGCCTGAGCACCCCCTGCCCCTGGGGAGCAAACTGGGGCCAAACGCTGCGTTTTCTGCTCCTCCCGGCGCCCAGGAGCAGCAGAGGCGCTTGGCCGGGGCCGTGTCTCCGCCGCGCGCCCTGGGGACACCGCGGGTCCTCCCAGCAAAGCCGGGACATAAAACTTGCTGTCAGTGAGCGCAGCTGCGGTGCTGCCAGCCAGGCCTCACCTAGGCTTTCACTCCTTCCACTTCATTAAGAAAACCAAAAAGAGGGGAGGGAAAAAAAAAAAAAAAAGGGACGGGGCTTTGACATCAGAAAAAAAAATACAGACTGTGTATTTTAGAGCGGAGTTTCCTGTAACCACCTCGCTCCAGTTCCTTTTCATTCATTTTCTCCATTTTGTCAGTGTGGACCAAGGCAGGTCAAAGGTTTAAGCCTTTTTGGAAAGATTTGTTTCCAAAAAAATAAAAATGGGCTAATCTGTACATTTTGTTACCTTCACACCAGACTGGGAAATACGTGGTCAGAGCTTGGGGTTGTGCGATTTTTTTTTTTTTTTTTTAGTGAAAGCATCTGGTGTCTATGACATGATCTGAGAAAAAAAAAATCCATGTATTTTGCAATGTGTTAAAAAGCATTGCTGGGCTGGGCAGCTTGGCTTCCTCTGTCCTTCCAGAGCTTGAAATGGGATTGAACGTCGCAGCTTTAACGTGATGGTGCTGCTGCTCCTCTGGCAATTCAGCGGGTCAAACCAGGATGAGAAATCCCTGGGTTTTGTCTCTGTGACTGAGATTTCTTGCTGAGGGCTGACACAGATGAGGTTAAGCCCTGAGCCAGCTAGGTGGGCAGCGGGGATAGGTGCCAAGGTGTAGCAGGTAAGAGCTAAAAAGGGAGAAGAGGCTTGAAGGCTCCGTCAAAAAGTGTTTTGTGATTTACAGAGACAGGTCAGAAAACGGAAAATGCAGCATGACTCCATCCTCCACACGCGCCAGCCTGCAGCCTTCATGGAGAGATTTCTCTTTACTTTGTCTCTTGTCCAGGGCTGGAACTTCCACTGGATTTTTTTCTCCCCTTCTGTCTCTGATTTTATTGATTCCTCTCATCTCACAATTAGCAAATAAACACATGAGGTCTGTGTAACCACTTCCCAATGAAGCTATTTTCCTGGAAGCCAGTTGTAGGGAGGAGAAGAGTGTTTATCCTCTCCCAAGGAAGGCAAGAAGCGATCTCAGCCGATAGCTGCTCCCATCCTCTCTGGCCTTCTCTGTGTCGTTTCATTGACAGCTGTCAGAAGAAGAACGTGCAGAAGCTTTGCAGAAGATGCCTCTGGCTTCTCTCTGCTTCCTCACCACGCTGTGTGGACAAATGCTTGGTTTCCTTCCCTCTGTGGGTTGTGAAGCTGAGTCTACAACGGGGACATCTTCATGAGTGGGACTCCAGGTGCTGTGCATGCCATGAGCTCCAGCCAGGGCAGCGCTGGGATGCAGTGCCCAACGGAGGAGGAAGAGCAGGGGGGCTGGTGGATGTCACCAAGGCACGTGGTGTCAGATGTGTAGGGATGCATGTCTTCATCGGGAGGTCCCTGCAGAGCCAGTTCTCTAGAGGCTGTGCCTGAGAAAATGGCAGGAGAAGACAACCCTGTCGCTCCATAGCCTGCTCAGGACCAACCTGGGTCATGGCCCTGGTGCTGACCCACAAAGCAAAACCATGGGAGCTTCAGGGTTTCGTGAAATCATACGTGAGCTGAATTATCTCCTTCACCCCACGGGACGACACCGGCAGCAAAGCAGTGTCTGTCACCATCTCAGCTCTGCAACTTCTTTGTGTCCTCTCCCACCTACATCACCATGCAAAGGCTCCTCTTTGCACTGGTTCAGCAATGCTGTGGATCACTGTTTCTCCATGGATGCTGGGTGGTGAAGAGATAAGAGTAATGCAATATATGAACTCAGGACTACGTTTGAGGAAAGAGCAAGATGTGGAGACGCAGAGTCTTCACCAGGTTTCTCAGCAGGTTTCATCACAGTCCACATGGCTGCAAGTGTGTCCCTCTTCAGAGCTATATGACATGTGCTGTGGGGCTGGAACACAGCATCATTTTGAAATTCTTATGTTTATGGATCACGTTCGTTCTCCCAACTGAGTCTTCCTCTAGGAGCCTGTGATCTCCTCGTTACCTGCCCAGACCTTTCATATTTTGTCTTGCTGCTTCTCCCAAGATACTCTCTATAGTGCTAGGAGCCTGATGCTACCAATCAGCACATTAAAAGTAATATTCAAATGAGTCCATCAAACCCAGAAATCCAGGTTGGATTGACTGGGTTGTCATTGACTTGTCCTTATGATCGCTGAGCACTAACCTCAGTCCTTCACTCCTGCTTTTTACGAGCAATGTCATCGTCCATGGGAAACACTGAACTGCACCAGGTCAGGAACCATATCCTAGAAACACGTCGATATCTCTATTTCCCCTCTTATTAATCCTTTCATAGGTTGGAACAGGCTCAGTATAGATGACCTTGATTTTGGATAGTGGTGACATGTCTGTAGGATCACACCTATTTCCTGGTTCATGCCGTGACCATCCTGTACTGCTGGTGGGAGGTGTCCAAGGCCACTTGTCTGCTCCCTTGTCTGTGCTCAGTGCCAAACATGGCTGGCTCCGGAGATGACAGGCAGGTGTCCCAAAGAAACACACACTCCAGAAACATTCCCGAAAAACAGCAGTCAAAGCAACCACAATCATTCCTGAGGAGCAGGACCCAGCTGCATATCCAGGCTCAGCGACGGCTGCAGAATCCTGGCCCATCAGGAGGAGCCTTCTCAGATGCCAGGTGCTCACGGAGTGCTCAGCGCAGCTCATTCCTTATGCTGGCCCCAGGCAGATGTGCTGGAGGCCTTAACAGATCTTTTCTACCTCCAGCTGCCAAATGCTTGGAGATAAGGGCCAATCTCAGCATTTTCAGTCCAGATTTTGGCTTGTGCTATCTTAAAACCTGGGGCTGCTTTAGGGTGTTGGTGCAGACGTGTCCAGTGTCCCCTCGGGCAAGGAAGAGCGAGGCGGGCGGGAGGCACTGGCCGTGCAGAAACTTTTCCTCTTGCTGAAGCACACGGTGCTCTCCAGACTCAGCGACTGAGTCTTGCCGTTGAGTCTCCCTGGCTGGAGTTTGCACATGTGGCAGGAAGGAAGTTCTTCCCGGGTCCCGACGGTGCAAGCCAGGGTTTTAGCACCGTTGATGAGGGCTGGCGTCCCGTTTCTGTCCTTCCTGCAACGCTCACCTTGCACGCAGAGCCTTCGCCCTGCGCTTGGCCGCTGCTCAGCCCTGGAGGCACACATTTTCCCTAGGTTTATTAATTTTCCACTTTCATTTGTGCTTGTAGCTTTTAGGGAAAAGACGGATTTTAGCACCTCAGTGACCTTATGGCGTACCTGAACCTGACTCTTTTTTTAAAAGATTTTCTTATATCATTGAAGAGGGAGCTGCACAAGTGACTCTGGGGAACTGCTCCATCAGCATTTGCTTCATAGTGACGTCCTGAAGGTCCCTGGGATAGGGAAGGACTCTCCTGAGGACACTGATAGGAGAGAGAAGCAATTCTCCCCCTTCACAGTGGGTAGCCCTGCATCACCTGCATGGGTCCTAGCACAGGGAATGAATTGGGTCCTGACGTACTGCTGCCCCCAGCTTCTCTCTCCTGCTGGGTCCTCCTGCCTGCTCAGCCATGGGATAAGTAAGTGGGTCTTGCTCATCTGGGCCTCCTCCTTGGCAGGCCTGGAGAGCACCTCCCACACCCACTGTGGTCGCACTGTCGTTGCTGAGATCTTCTGCCATCAGCACTGGCTGCTTCATTCTCAGCCAAAGCCCTGGAGACAAAACTGGCTTCAGTGCAACCATGACCAGATTGGCCCATGGTTGTTCTCCACCAGAATTGTCTGCAGGTCTCCAGAGGCAGAAATCATTTCCATCACGCACACTATCAGGACTTTATATTCATTTACCAAACCATAACATCTTTTCCTCTCTTGCCTTGACTTTTTGCAGCTGTTCAGATTCACATCCTGAAAGCAGAAAGGAATGCCGACTGGTGGAAGTTCACGGTCAACATCATCTCCGTCTACAAACAAGGGAGCAACCGGATACGGCGTGGAGACCAGACCCTGTGGATCCACTCCAAGGACATAGCGTGCAAGTGCCCCAAAATCAAGCCCATGAAGAAGTACTTGCTGCTGGGCAACAACGAGGACTCTCCCGACCAGAGCGGCATCATTGCAGACAAAACCAGCCTGGTGATACAGTGGCGGGATACGTGGGCCCGGCGGCTCAGGAAGTTCCAGCAGCGGGAGAAGAAGGGCAAGTGCAAGAAGGCCTAGAGGCGGAGACGGCGATGGAGCGAGTGCGTGAGAGACTGACTGTGCATGCTGCTTTGTGTAGAACCGGGAGCGGACAGGGCCTGGCGCTGGGGGCTGGGGAAGGAGGGCGCCTTGCGGTTTGCGTGGGCCGGCGCGAACCGGGGGGACGGCCGGGGGTCACCGCTGTGGCGCTGCCGAGTCGACACCTTGCGTCGCGCCCGCGGAAACAGACCCAGCTGCTGCAAGAGGAGGGTGCCCTGGGCAGAGCCTCAGCTGCGCTGGCAGTGCCGGCGCTTCCCGGTGCCCCCGGCTCCTTTCGGCCCCTTCGCTGAAGACATCGGAGACACCAAACTGCCTTAAAACTGCTAACGTCTGCTAATTCCAAAGCATGGACACAGGAACGACCCAGCCTGTAAGAAACTAATCAACGGCAACGCTGGAATTAACCCCCTCCCTCCCCAAAATACATATTCTCAGCTTAGGTTGAATGAGACAGTTATTGTAGAGGAAACTAAACAGAGACTTACCCCTGAGCACAGATCTGAGGATCAACTAATATAGGTTATTTAAAGACTCTTCAGTATGTCATAGCCGTAATGCTTCCCTGCTGTACAGTACCCGAGAGACAGGACGAGGTCTCCAGCCGCACGGACACGCTGATCCCATCGCGCCAGGTGAGCCCGCCGTACGCACAGAGTGGGGCGAAAGGGGAGGCCGTGTCAGGCAGCATCTCCACGTGCGCGTAACTCGGGAACATGCCCTGCTCCAGCCCCCGTTTTCCCAAGGAGAGCTGCACGCTGCTGCGCACCAGCCACTTGCTGCACCAGATGCACTGAGGAGCTGGAGTCCACGGGATGCTCCGCTCCCCTCCATTCAGTGAGGTTCATAACCAGAATCACCAGGAAAGCATCCAGAGTCTGCGGAAAAGCTGTGGAAAATCTCACCCCTAATAACTGCAGTCTCCGTCCCACCCATGCCTGAGACTTCCTCCTTCATGGGTTTGGTCCTTCCTGCAGCCGTCAGCAAACGGAGGAGCCCTCGGATAGACAGGAATCCACGCACGAGATGCCCAAGCATCTACAGTAGTAGTTTCACTTCCAGGCTCAGGCAGTTTTCCCCAAAATGGCCCAGCCCGGCCCTCGCTCACGCAGCCTGGCCGGTGTCCCATGTCACTGTACAAGGTGCCCAGCCTCTCCTGCATGGGGCAGCGGGACCGCGGTGCCCATGGGCAGCAGGGCCGGCACAGAGATCCGTGTTGGAGCCGTGTTGTGAGTGAGATTTGATCCACCTAGATCTGGATCTTCCACTGGGGGGTGAAAAAAAGCAAATCTACGCCCAGAAAAATAAAACTCCTAATCTCTAAGCCCTGATGAACTGGGAAGGCAGAGGTCCTGCCACTATCTCACAACAGCAAAGCAGCAGCTGAGGATGGCAGCAGCTTTCCAGGGACAGTTTAGGCACTCAGGCGATTTTGTCACCAGAAAGAAGTGAGGTGGGGGCAGCTTCGCCCTGCCAGGGTGGCAGCTCTTCCACCTCCACACGGCCCTGTAAACAGCAGGGGAAATCTCCGTCCCCCCGGCAATAGCCGGGGTGGAAATGCAGGCAGGGCAGCCCAGGTGCCTGGATGGGAAGCAAACGCTAGTTGCTACGAAAAGCCAAACCTCCCTGATATTTTTCCCTTTAGGAAACTTGGAAACATCTATTTTATGACATTTTCCAGTGGTTTTGCCTTGTTTTATAGCAATTGACAATATTTATATAATGACAAAACGACCATAAAGCGAGGCAGCCATGTAAGTAGGTGTGAAGTGGAGGGCTCCCAGGCTGCTGGGGGACACGGCACGGAGGGCCCGGCCGTGCGGAGCCTCCCCGCAGCCACGCGGCCTGCGCGGACCGGCCTGCACCTCAGGGCTGACACCCCGGCCTGGACACCAAGCAACCCACCAGGTCACGGTTTGCTCCCTAATCTTGTCTTGCCCACAACAGTCTCATTTTAGCTGGTTTAGAGCCCAAGAAGAGCTAATCATAGAATCACAGAATCATTATGGTTGGAAATGACCTTCATGATCATCAGGTCCAACCGTGATTGATAGTTTCATAGGCAGGGGAGCGCAGGCACCCAAGCCATCAAAGGGCTTCCAAAAGATAAAATCTGACCTTAAGTGTCTCAACAGGGCCTTAAAGCCACAAAGTTTTACTAGGCAGCTCCCCTCCAGCTTGGAGTGACCGATGCTGGGTAGAGTTGGTGCTGGAGCCAGCTTGTCCACAGCTACTCGTGATGCCCTCAAGCCATGGGTGCCCCAAGCCCAAGGTCCCTGCAGCCTGCGCTGGCTGCGTAGGCTCCTGCAGCTCCACTCCACAGACACCACCAAGGCTTGCTTGGTGGACTATCGCCTTTGGAACCCATCAGGAGCACCCAGGCAAGCAGAGCAACATGGTCAAATGCCGTGAGGAACGTGGAGGAAACGGATGGAGCTTATGCCTTTAGGCAGATAAAATGAAATTTCTTTCTAACGGCCCCAGAACAACTGGACCCAACCCAAAATCTGTTCTCCCAAGGCCTTCAGCACGCTCCTGCACAGGGAAGGGGAGGATGGGAAAGCCAGGGGACTCGGATCTCTGACTCCCTCTTCTAAGCGCACGTGGGCGAGCGCTGCCACCGACCCCGGCACGGCCTCGACACCCCCAACAGCGGCAGCAACGGAGACAGGCCCCAGCCCTCCGGCCCATTTCCGTCTTTTGGGAAGCTGCAGAAGAAACTCCATGGCTCCAAGCAGGCGCTTGTCCACCCTGCCAAGCTGCCAGAGCCCAGGGACCCTCCGGGCACTAACGAAAAGCGACAGGGGGAAGGAATCAAGGTGCTTGTACAGGTAATGCGAGGTGTAGAACTAACTAGAGCTCCAAGAAACTATTGGACTCAGAGCGACTACTGCAGGTGCAACCCTCCCCGGCCCACCAGGACCCCGTTCCTTGATCACGATTGGATTTTGATGCTTCCCAACCACTTTAGAGATGCTCCTTCGTTCCGTCCATGGTTGTCCAACCCCATGGCTCTGTCCAACCAGTGTCTTCAGTAACCCCGACCTGCACCAGTGGCTGGAGGAGCCCATGCACAGCCCTGCTCCCCAGGGAGAGGCAGAGCACTCCTGTTTTCGGGGGTCTGGAGAAGCAAGTCTTCCTTGCAGCCCCCTCGGGACACCTCCTTTGGCGGGGGGACCTCTGGCCTGTCCCGAAGCAGGACTAAGACGTCACCCTTGAACATCACCCTCCACAGCCAGGACTGCTGCCCCCGCGGATGCACGCACGAGGGTAACCACAGCATAACTGCAGAGGCACCGACGTGTCCATCTACACCCAGGATGTCCCCAGGGCCGTGGCTGTGGCTGCCCATGTCACTCACCTGCTCTGCTCCAGCAGTGCCACCCATGTGTCCCTGCCACTGCAAGCGGCCGTCCCACGGCACGAGGAGGCGAGAAACCCTGGCAAGAGGGACCCCGGCGCCCCAGGGGACTGGAGGGGGACAGGACACGGGCTCCGCAACCACCCCCGGACACCGGGGCCCCCAGGCAGAGCCGAAAGCCAGAGGCGCCGCTGGGAGCCGCGGATGCCCCACAACGGCTGCGCGCGGAGCCGCCTCGTCCCGGCTCCGGTCCCTCCGTCGCATCCGGCCCCTTGCCCCGCACACCCGCCTCACCCCAGCGCGGCCCCGTCGCAAAACCTGTGTTCGTTCTGTTTTGTTTAATTTTTATTTTTTCCTGTTAATATCTTGAATTGTAAATGTTGTTTAGTTATGACCATTGCATACTGCTTTGGGCGATGTTTCTTTACAATGCATACTAATATATTATGGTTATTATATATGAATATATTTAATGACATGTGGAAAAGTTGTGGATTTTCTTATCATTTTTTTCCCCCCCGAGTTCTTGTTCGCTTTTTGGTTTTGTTTTTTCTCTGCATTTGTTCATTCGTTCCGTTAGATTGGCTGTAACTGAACCCGAAGAAGCTTGTAACTGTTCAGCACCCACCCGGTAGGACTAAAGTCAGAAACCAGTTGAATAAACTCTCGTAAACCGTGCCCGGCTCCTGCAGTCTCTGCCTCCCGTCGCCCTGGGCTGAGGACAGGGACCCGCTCCGGTGCTCCCGGCCAGGCCCGTTGGCTGCGTGTCCCCCCTCTGGCCCCAGGGATGTTTGAACCGATGGGTTGGTGGAGCAGGGAGCAGCGGGATGAGCTGCTCAGGCGCTTTAACCTCCCCTTTGCTTTGGCGGGGCAGCCAAATCGCCTCCTTTTCACCGAAACGCCCCAGCCCCGCAGCATGTTGGTGTTACCTAAGGGCAAATCTGGGTATGTCCTTGTCAGACCCCTTGTCCCACGCACCGGCTGCAAGGTTGGGGCTGAGGATGTGGTAAATCAGCAGCACCTTTTCTCCAAGCCCCTCTGGTCCTTGGTGACACCGGCGCCCGTGCCGCGCTCACGGCGCTGCCACGCGTCCCTCCGGCGCACCCAGGAGGCCAAACGAGCTTCCCTGCGCAAAGGGCTTCCCGGGAAGCCAAGTCCATCCGCTCGTCCCCGGGTCCTGGGGCTGTCCCGGCTGGTGCCGGAGGCAGCAGCCGAGCGGGGCTGGGCCAAAAGGCTCCTCGTGAGACGCGACCCCGGGCGGGTTTTCCCGCTCGGCTCCTCCGCGCTGCCGGATCGTGCCAGCCGCAGTCGCCTCGCTCGGAGCTTCATTTCGGCTCGGAGATCAAGCAACAAAATAATCCAAAACCTGCTGCGGCCTTTTGAAAACCACCCCAAGGACGTGTTTTCCCCCACCTCCTCCTTCGAAGGCCGGAACATGAAGCTTCTTTCCAAGCACAGGCAAACAGGCACAGCCTGTGCGGTCCGACTCAACCCGACTTTTACAGCCTTGGGGCACGATTTTCTTCAGCAACAGATACCCAGGAAAAGCCACGGGCATCATTTCTCTTGCCCAGCAGCCAGGAACGCGGTATTTGGTTGTCTACCCAAAAGCACGAGCCCAGATTTGCCCCCTTTAAACACCAGATATGGGTGCTGGCCTGCCCGTCCCACACACTTCCCATCCCATTTCCATCTATCCCATGTCTCTTCCAGGAGCACACAGCAGGAAAAGGAGTGTGTGATGGTGCTCTTCATGGCTCCGACCCTCAAGGATTGAACCTCCGGCTCTGGTGCACTCAGCCTCTAGAAGCACCTTCATCCCGCCAAACCCAAGCCTCTCCCATCACATCCCACAGTCGTTTCCACCCAGGTGCTGAAGCGACTCCGTTGGAGCTCATCTCCACCCAAGGTAGGTTCCGAGATGCTTGACAAGGAGAAATGTGCACTGCAATCTGCAGGTCTCCAAGATTGTCACGGAGGAGATACCAGAGCCTCAACTGATAGATGGGGAAACTGAGCCCAGGAGAGCAAAACGGCTCAGCTAGTGTGACGTGGCAGAGCCAAGGAGCCCGGGTTTCCCATCTCCTGGCCCACTAAGTGTGTTGCCATCCCCAGCTGTGGAGGGAACGGACAGAGCACACGCAGAGGCAGGATACACACACCCCATCACTGCGGGAAGGAGCAGCCTGGGGCTGGCCAGCATTACAGACACACCAGGAAAGGCACACCAAGACACACAGGACACTTGATAGGAGCCACTTTTCCCTCTTCCTAAAATCAGCTCTCAGAATATGGAAGCATTAAAGATCACTAATGCACACTACAGAGAACAGGCAGCAGCAAATATCATTCAGCTAAATTGTATATGAACAGTTTGGCTTTTATTCAGTGCTGTTATTGCTTGCTCTATCAATATGAGAATCAAATTGGCGCATATAACAAAATAAGGATTTTTCTGCCCAGAAGCGAATGCTCGATGCTTTTTTTGTTGCTGTTAGTTTTTGCCATAGTTACATTTCCCTTTCGGTTTCAACAGTTTGTGAAGGATTATCAAAGCAAGAGGCAGACATCTCCCGCTGCGCTCCGTGCGCGTCCCGGCTCCGCAGGGCTCCCCGCGCTCGTGCAGCCGGCCGCGCTCAAACCGCTGCCGTTCACACTTCTGTGTGCGGAGACGGGCGCCGACAATTCCCCCGCAACGGCCAAACACTGACCCACTCGTGCCAGGCTCTGTGCAGTTCATGCGAGTTCCTATGCCCTCCTCCTCAGGCTGCTCCCATTAAGGCTACATGGGCTCTCTGGTTTTCCATCTCGATGGGGGTCTATACACATGCGTTGCCTAAAATGTTTATTTCTTGGGAAATGTAAGAAACCTCAGTCAGACAGCACAGGAACTGCACTTAGGTACCCCCAGGTTATCAGCAGACAGTATTTTAAAACCCTCAAGACGACCAGCCCTTCAACAGAAGAACGAATGGGCCAGGCAGACGCACCCAAATACGATCGCTTGCTTAGATGCGGATGCACCGGGAAATGTGCCTATCCTACGGGTAAGCACATCCTCCCAGAACACTGCACCGGGGCAGGGAGCGAGTCCTTCTCCGGGTACCTGCTCCACGCAGCGCTGCTCAGCTGTGCCCGCAGGAGGGAACGCATGTCGGCCGCACACAGCTTCATTCAGCACTGCTGAGTTTATTGAAATCACGAGGGTCTTTGCACAAAGTCGGTGTCTCCTCCGGGCTCCTCCACGCTCCGCTGTGGAGCAGCAGCTCGACGGGGCCCCGCATCTGCCCTAGTGGGTCGGCCAGACGGCAACCACGGCGATGGCGATGAGCAGCAGCACTATCACCACCAGCATCCCTGCAAGAGAGCAAACCACATGGATGTCACCGCCTTCCGCTCCTACAAGGGGCCTTTTGCAATCAAATTCTTCCTCAGAGACCTGCTCCTCGTCCACCTGAAACATTTTCTTCCACGTTCACGGTGCGAGACCCCTTTGGTGCAAACCCTTCCCCAGACCCCGGTGCATTAATAACCCGCACAGCAACGCGAACACCTAAGTAACCTTGGTAGAGCAGTTACTCTTCTCACACTGACTCCAAACTAACTGTTTTGAATGTGGTGCTTGTAGGTTATCTTCCACGCTGAACATCTGCCCTGTGAGGGTTAAAGGATATGTTTAACCCTTACTAACACCATGCTAAGGCCAGTTAAACTTCCCTAGGATCCCCCCATACCAGCCCACTGGGCAAAGGATTATGCAGAAGGAAAACCATATTGCATCAGGAAATTGTTTCCAGTCCAAATGACTCCTGCTTTAAGACAAAATCATTTTGCAAAGTGAAAAAAAAAATGTTTTTGTGTGTTTACCTGGCTTTGGAAAATGAACGTCAACAACAATTGAGAGAGAGGCTACCAGCACTCTGCCAAACCTGGCAGCACGCGAGCTCTGAGCGCTCCGTCCTTCCCCAGAACCTCAGGCAGAAATTAATGACTAATGTGATCTTACAAAACTTTACGAGCATTTATTAGTGCAGGCACAGCATGCTGCTCCGCAGAAGGTGGGTGTTAAGAAGTGCTGGAGTTCTGAGGAGCGCTCCAGACGAGCGGCCGCGCGGATCTTCCCAAGCGCCCCGTCCCCAGCTGCCCCAGGCGCGGGGCCGGGCGGCGGAGACGGCTCCAGGACACAGGGGCGGCCGCCTTCCCCCGGCTGGAAGAGCCGCTCCGGGAAGGGGTGTCCCCAGCTGATGGGGTGTCCCCAGGTGACGGGGTGTCCCCAGGTGACAGGGTGTCCCCAGGTGACGGGGTGTCCCCGGGGCGCGCGGCCGCTCCGCGGATCCGCGCCGCAGCACCCCCCGGCAGAGCTGTGGGAATACGCTAGGGCTCCAAGAGTGGAAAAAATGTCCCTTCACTTGGTCCGTTAACAGATGACGATTACTCAACCACTTACAATATTTACAAGTCCAGCTCATGGCAATTAAAAAAGGATGTATTAAAATAAACTCCTCTTTCCAAGCTGGAAAAGGATATTAGACATAGCTTTTTGTAAACAGTGCCATGTTTTCTGTGCAGAAACCGTTTCTGTGCCAGGGGTCCATGGTTTTTTTTCCAGGGAGAGAGAGTTGCCACCAGCAGGATTTTTTTTCTTTCATGCTCAGTTGAAAACATTTGTTATCTGCATTCAGCACTTCATCGAGTTGCGTTCAAAACATGCAGATATGCACCCAGCACACAGACCCAGCCCTGGGGGGCTCTTGCTATAATCACAAAACCCAACACAGATTGCAAACTGCTCAAAAGGCTTCACGCTGTGCAAACACAGACTTCTACTGGTGTTTCTGATCTCTACAGGAGGAGCTGATTGCACCAAACGTCAGAGAGTTGACGTGAGTTGTCCGGGTCTGAGCTGGTCACTTCAGCTCCGAGGAGACGGGGAGGCAGGTCTACATGATTTTGGACATCCAAAATCAAGGCAAATCACCCTCTGAGAGGGATTTACACCGAGTATTTTCAATGGTCAGCGTGGAGAAGACTAGTTGGGCCTTTGACAACTGCCTTTTGAAGGCAGGCAAGGTGATTCCCACCCAGAGAGCCCCTTTGGCATCTACCCAGCAGCTCTCTTGAGCACCTGGAGAAAACCAAAAGAACATGAATAGGTGGCCAGTGTCTACTGCCCACTGCATGTTTAATGCCACCAAATGCCTGGTTTGGCCTTGGACACTCTCTGCTCCCTCGTGTTTACATTTCATCCCTCTCCTCACCAATTCTACAGCAAGCAGGAGTGTCCCACAACACCCAACTCCAGATGCTGATGGGAAGCCCGTGTCCACGTGGAGACACGTTGGGAGCCGATGGCGCTCGGAGCACGCGCAGGCAGGGGGCTCCTGTCCCGGGGACACGGCTGTCGCCTGCTCCTCGGGGACAGAGGCTCTCGCCAACCGCCCCGGTGTCACCTCGGTGCGAGCGGCCGCGCTGCTGCCTTGGGAAGACGACCCCTGTTTTGTCCTGAGTTGTCCTGAGGTGTTCAGTGTGGCTGGGAGCAAACCACCTGCTCAAGCCGGGACGAGATCAGATCTGATCAAACGGCCACATTCAGATTTTCAGTTAGATTTTGCACTGAAGGGAGAAGTTTTAGAGGGTGCAAATCCTTTGCACAGTTTCAGTGTAACCAAGTCTATGGATTTTAGCAATTAAGAGAGAACCAAGATCAGTTTCTTGGAAAATACCCGATAGGTGTGAATTAGTAATGATACAAAGTAAAGTTAATGGGGTATAATCATTCTTTGACAACTCCTGTGAAAAACTCCCCATAAAACTAGAATCACTGCACAGCAGGAACCGGGACTAATAAAGCCCTGCTAACGCACACGAGCAGAACGAGTAGGAAACGTAAGAGAACATTCACTGCAACAACAGCAAGGTCAGCAAGACGAAATAAACTTCATTTCATTCCTGGAAAGAGCCTGGTATTAAAAACCTGGAGCCACTTTCCTGTTTCCAAAAGCAGCGGTCAAGTGTTTGCTCCCCATGTGAGATGGGAAAGCGGAGATGGCACATGTCAGTGCAACGTAAATCACAAAGCAGCTGGTATTAGTGGCTTATCTGATCCACTCGATATGCACAGAAAAAAAAATACGAAGAAAATAACATAAATTGGCAGTAACATACACATTTCAAAGCACCTCTTGCATGATAAAGACCAGATGTTAGGCACATTGTAGTTTTTTCTTATACTATTCAACAGCAGATTACAAGGATCTGAAGCTTTTAGACTTGGAGTTTTGAAGACTGCAACATGTTTTCATAACAAAACATTCCGGATACGATCTGACAGCAATTAGGCATCCTAGAGTCCCCGTCTGATGTGCTTGCTTTCTTTTTTCTATTTTTTTTCTTCCCCTTTTCTTTTCCCTCAAGTCCTGCAAAATAAAAATATTCTCCTCATCAAGAACTCCTTCATGAATCAAAGCCACTAATAAAATAAACAGGAGTTGGAGAGGGGAAGGAAAAAAAAAACAGATTCCTGCAGGAAGCAAAAAGGAAAGGCTGACAGAGATGCACATTTGCTAGGTGTTTCTCAGGGAGAGGTGAGACAAACGCAGCAGTCTGCATGCAATTACAGCATCATTAACTAAGGCAGGTTGGAGGAAGTGCAAAGCTCTTCAAGCTCCACAGGGCTCCACAGAGCTGCAGAAACCACAGCTGAAGCCCAGAGAAGTCACGTTCTTGGAGCACGTTCAGGACAGAAATACTGTGCGGAGGGGCTCTGCTTCTGCTCCCCTTTCTGCTTCCCCCGGGCAGTGCCAAGCGCGGCGCAGCCCGACGCGCGCGGCCGCTGGCAGATGCGGCTCTGCCTCCGGGCACGGCTCCGTGGGGATCTCCGCACAAGCGGCTTTACCTGCATCTAATCCTACTGTGGAGGTGGACATGGACCCTTGTCAGCTCCATCCTGCTCCTCCTGTCCCTCGACACCATGGGGGTTAATACTCCAAATGTAGCCGTGGTTTTTCGGATGCAAGAGGAAAGCTCGCGCTGTGGTAACGCCTCCGGGCTGGGCTCACGGTACCTGCCCACGTTCATTCCGCAGCTCCGAAGCCCCTTCCAGACGTAAGTTCAGAGGATCTGGTGTCCACAACAACACCCCATCTTCTGAGGTTTCTCCTAGTCCCAGATCTTCCTCTCCAGAACCCACCAGCTTGGGTGTTCAGGTACAAAACCAGCGCAGGGACCCTTCCCTGCTCAACCTGATCTACCCCCCCAGCACTAACCTTGCTCTTGGGCTTCATACACAAACGCAAACCCCCTCAGGCTGCACTCGCTTGTAAGGGGTTGGGTAGCCACAAGATGATTTCCTAGCACTGCTTCACACCGCATTTCCCTGGGGTTAATGAACTACGTAAACACAGGGACAGGAGGCTGAAGAAGTTCCCCTCGTGTCCCCTCGGCCAGACGGTAACGACTCTTGCCCGGCTGGGACTGCTAACGTCAGGGCGCCAGAAGCCAGACCACACTCCCAGCTCACGCTCCCCAGGACACGCCAGCCGCAGGGAGCACGGGCGTGCAGACCGCAGAGCCGCTTGATTTGCCCTCTTCCTCCCAACTTTTGCTACTTCCCCGTCCCGGTCCCCTAAACGGGGTTTGGAGCCGCATCACGCGAGGCAGCGCGTAAGGACGGCACGAAACACCCTGCCCTGTAGAGCTCCGCCGGGACAGCGCCCGCGGGGACGGCCCCGCATGGGCCACACGGGCAGCCCCGTTCGCGGCTTCGTGGGCACACGGGGCCCTGCCGGCCCCGTCGCCTTCAACAACAGCTCCGAGCCCCAGCCCGGCCCGACGGAGCAGCGGGGACCCGCTGCTCTGCGATGAACCGCTGCCGCCTCCCCCCTGCTCGCAGAGGCAGAGCCATCGACGGGGCCCCTCCGAGCCTGGTAATTCCCAGCGTTAACGACGGCGGGAGCCCGGCGGACGTTCCCGCTCCCGAGCATCCCGATGGCGGAGCCCTCACAGCCCCGGACACCGCGGCCAATTGCTGCTTGTCAACCGAGCGCCTCTGCCAGCGTTCTGACACGGCAATATTTACTGTGAAATCTCCACTTATTGTGCTGAATGTAACTCCCGGGAACGCGAGGGTGTTTAGCAGCTGGCAGTGATTCAAGGGCCTTTGAAAAGGCAGGCAGGAACCCTGTCATAAATACATCTTGTTTTGACAACTCCCTCTTGAATAAGTGTCAAAAGATTTCTGGGCTGCTTCTATTAGACTATTGATTTACCATTAAAAATTGCTCCGTGCCCATGGAATTGTGGCCATTTAGATTTAACGTGTTATCAGTTAGCGCGTTCCCCGCGAGGCCCCGCGCTCCAGCTGCGCACGGGGCAGGCTCTGCCGCGGAGCCGCCCGGCGCCAACAGACACCGCGGGGCTGGGCACGTCGCTCTTGGCGTTCTGTGTTCAGAGAAACCCGTCTCATTTCTATAAATTCATCCTGGCTAGGGCTAACTTGGGGTCTAAGGACACCTTTTTTTAATGGTATGAACATCAGAAATGCTCCACCGGAGCAGCGGTGACCGCAGCCCCTGAACTCCGCAGGGAGGCCAGGACTGCCCCCCTGCCCAATTGAACCCACGTTTCTGAAAGGCCGGGGCAGGTGCTGGCGTGTCCAGGACTCTGCAGGCCACGGAGCACCCTTGTCTCCCACAGCCCACGCTGGGGCCCAGCTCCGCTCCCGGCTCCTCCATCCCGGGGACGCCAGCCGTGACGGATGCAGCTAGGAGAGGCTCCAGACACCAGAGCACAGGGGACCCCCACGGCTCTCTCTAGCTTGGAGGATCAATCCAGAGACACGAAAAGCTTTGTGGCCTGGCTGGCCACGAACGCTGCTTCACTGATTGGAGCCCGGGAGGAGGACACAGCTTCCTCCTCCTCCTCCTCCTCCTCCGTCTTTCTATGCACCAGGGCCTGCTCCTGCCCTGGGCTCTGCAGGGAGCTCTGATTTTGTCTAGTCCGGACTAGAAAACCAGCTCAGAGAGAGCATGGATGCCAGTTCATCAACCATCCACTGATTTCCAGCTCCCGGAACAGCTCAGCTCAAAATATCACTGTTTTTCATAGATTACAAACTAATAAATATAAAGAGCATGCTATGTCTTAAAGAGCTTGGTATAGGATTACATTATCTGCAAAAAAGCTGCTTTTTTAATGCCAAGAAAGCTGTATTCGCACCAAACTGCCTATTCAGAAGTTTAGCAGTAAGTTTTCTTTTAGAAGTGACACAGAGTGCTAACTTAGAAACACATCACAGTTGTTTTATAGAGTAGGAGAGAAGCAGGGAAAAAGCAGTTTCGAGGAGAGGCTGCAGAGTCTCCGCTACTGTCTTCAAGAACTTCTTTTTATGTCACAGTTAAAAAAAAAATCACCCAAAACACCCTTTATCTGCTTTTTCAGTAGGTTAATTTTAAGCCTGTGTTACCAGATACACAGCAGAGACCTGCCCAAATCTGTTCAAAACCTTGATTTTTCAAGGCACCAGAGAACCAATGCGGGCAGCTGACTCACAGTTTGGGTCACCTACAGCACTAGTTCAATAAGTGCCCGAAGAAATCCATCTTGCTGTCCTTTACGTTGCCTAAAAAAAAAAAAAAAAAGGAAATGCCAAACACTTCCCCCCCGCAAATCCATAAAATCTTTCCTTCTAACATTTCCCTATTTTAAAGTGAGACAGGGTATGCAATTTGTGTAGCATTAAGAACCACTTGCGCACAAATCCCACGCGACGAGGCCGGCCTGTGTGTAACGCGGCCCCGCTCCGACACCTGCAGCGCTGGAGGCCCCGCGGGACCGCGACGTTATTGCGCTTGACCCCGCGGCGCTCGAGCGCTCCGCGCTGCGGTCGCACCTCTCCGCGCTGACATCCAGCGCGGGGGCGACGCGCAAGGAAAAGCGAGAGCGGCCTCGGAGAGCGCGTTATTAAACACGCCAGATGCCCGTGTGCTGCTTGGGGTCTGGAAGGGAAAAAGAGACACTTCCAATAAAAAACAAGCAAATAAAGAAGTAAATAGGGCTGAACTCTTTAGAAACAGCAACTGTCGCAATGATAATCCCTTATTTGGAAGAAAGTAAAACCTAGGTCATTCCTATGGAAGATGAAAGAAAAACCAGAAGTTGCCCCATTTGGAGTTATTGAGAGGTTAACCTGAAGACCCTGATCGTCCCAGTCAAAGTGTAAGACTTGGTTCATACACCCTAAATCCTCGGTCCACTTGATTTCACATATTAAAAAATGCATTTTTGATGCATTTTCATTTCTTTTGGAGCCTCTTGCATCTACACTCCACCCTCAGGCACACGACCGAGTTTGCTAGTGCTCATCCAAGCCCTCAACAGAGCATACGGCACCTTGCGGTACCGGCAGCAGGACCTGTTGGCCAACAAAGTGCGGATAAATAAGCAGTGAGGGAAGAAAACGCTGTGGGAAATCAAATGTCACGTCCTGCCTCAGAAGCCGCACGGATCGTGTTTAAATTCAAAATGTTTATTGCTTCAGTGGTCAAATAATCCCCTGTGCTTAGGTCCCAAGCCACACGCACCATCCAACTGAACGAAAGGAAGTGAGATAAGTGTTTCTCTTAATCCATTATTGTTAGACCTCAATTTGCTTCTTTTTAAAACTATTTTTCAAACGACAAAGGCGTGCCAGATAGTATATTGACCTGCTTCCAAGTGCAATTGCAAAGAAATCCTATAGTCTTTCAAAAACAAACAGATTTCTTTTTTAAATCCAACCTTAAACGAACTGTTAGAGGAATATTTGAAATGAATTTAGTCACTGCTTTCTCGGTAGCAGACCCAACCGCCGTGAACATTCCCAACCTCTCCTATGACTCTCAGCCCACCTGCACAAAGGTGCATTTTTGACAGCAGTTAGAAGTTTCAGGCCCAGCAATGACAGACATTTCCCATCCAGAAGACCATTTAAAAACCACAATTCATTAACCTCTTATATTACCAGAAGGGCAACAAAGCCAAGGTTGAGAGGAAGGTTTCCTGAACCACTTGGGAAACTCGGGCACATCTAACCTTTAAAATAGAAGAACTGGAGCTCACGCACAGCCAAGGTTATGTTTGAAGACAAGTAGCGACCAGAGCAAGAAATAAGCTCTAACAATTCATAGCTTGCAAGGAAGACTCCTGGAAGAGCAGCACAGAGCTAAACTTGCATTTGCACATGCCACTTCACACAGAACAACCTGGGGAGAATCCTTTCACTGCCCGTTTTAGATAGAATCACTGCAGTGTCAATGAAGAGTGTTAAAAATTTCCACACGCATAATCCCTCTCTACAAACAATGGTTCCTAAAGACGTGGTAATAAAGCATTTACTGGACTCATCGCTGCACACACAGCGAGTGCAGACTCCCCATGAGACCTGGCCACCTATTTGAGCTGCTCCGCACCAAACCTGGCATCACCTGCACCTCCTGCACAAAGACAAGACCAGAGTTATTTAACACTCAATGAATAACAGCCATGCAGCAAGGGTTGCACAATTTCCCTCTCAATCAGTCGAGATAACCATGCTAAACACCATCCAAAACAAAGTCCCTTTGGAGCACAAGCTCTTTTTTTGGGTAAATTTGCACTGGGTGTTGCACTCATGCCCAGCAAAAGCTGACAAGCGAAGACTCACATCTCCCCAGGAGCCGTTTTTGGTGTTTTCTCACATCTGTTTCACTTGCAGCCAAACCTGGCAACCTCTGCACATCTCTGCCCATGCCTTGCACCGATGCGTGTGCTGGAGGGAACGCCAGGCACGTGCACAGGGACCCGGGCAGCAGAGCAGCCCCGCGCCAGCAAGAGAGACACTGGAAACAGCCTCCTGTTTTTTTCCTTTTGTTCTTGCTACAGTGACTTCATAGACTTTCCTTGTTTGTTCCAACACTGCTATTATCAAAGTATTTCCAACCCCAAAGGTCATCGGCAGACATGGTTACTGGCTCTTTTTTTTTTGCATGTGATTTATTTTTTCTTCTCCCCTCTCTTATTTTTTCTCTTTTAATAAGCACGCACATTTTCCAGTTTTCCCTCCTGCAAACTCTCTAGCATCCTTTTCCTTAGATAAACAAGGCCAAGAAACCCGATCAGTCAAGCAGTGCGCTGCATTTCTGAGCAACTGTGTTACGGCTTGGACCGGGCCTTGTGAAAGTCTGAAAAACCTCAGCGTGCAGTAAACCTTCCCAGAAGGAGGAAAACAAAACAAGCGGGGCAGAAAGGACCAGAGAGGTTCTATAATCACCTGTGTCTCAGGTAAAGTTCACCCATGTGACAACCTAAACAAGTCCCAAGCGCCATCGCGATTCCTGCATTTGGGATCAAGCTGCGCAGAGATGGGCAGGAGAGGATGCCAACGTGCAGGTGCCCTCTCCAGGCTCAGCAGATAGAATTTCCACCCGTCCATTGAGGACAAAGAGCGAGGAAGAACCCAAGTCGCACTCGGTGTGGACTGAAGGGGCACGATAGGGAGAACAAGAGGCACTTGGGACTGGATGGTGTTAGGAAGAACCAGGGGAGGTTTTCCTCTTGAGAAGGCACCCAAGAGCATCCAAAGGTCACCAGCAGCTGTCCTGTAGCACAGGTTACAACTTTTTGTGCTCCATTCTAGTCCTTCCACCACAGAGACTTCTGGTTGCACTGGAAAGCAGGAGATTTTTGTGCAAATCCCAGCACTAGCTGCAAAAAAGGCACCCACCTGGGACTGGAGGTGGGTGAACTCCCCCAAAACGCTGCCTTCCCTGCCTCCCAAACGCACGTCTTCCTCCTCACGTGCATCTTTTCAAACTCTGCTTCAAGCTGCTTCATCCACGAGCCGCGTATTCCATCAGGACACGCAGCACTGGAGCCCAGCAGGCAACCTGGAAAGGGGCTTCCTGCAAGAAAGGGGCTGCCCGACAGCAGCTCATCCCCAAGCTGCCACCTGAAGCCAGCAAGGAGAAGGCAGAAGACATGACAGATGATCTCAGCAGGGCACTGTTGTTCTTCCACTACTTTCTCCAGCAAGAAAAACAAATGAAAAGAAATCAAAGGGCTGCTCTGCTGGCCTTGAGCAGAAGGGGACATCTGCCTGGGTCCATCTGCCACCATCCCGCCACCCTGGTCTTTGTTTTGGGGTAGGGTCAGTCTCCCACCGTTCGAGCTCCCTGCACTGCCTCCCCGGGACAGCCGGGGAGCACGAGGGAAGGGCCGGGACCACGGAGCAGGGAACCACGAGATCCACTTGGATGCAGCCGTCAATTGGCCCGCAAGGCTCTTAAAGCACTTTGGAAAGCGTCACCTCCGCTTTTGTCCTGCCCAAAGAAGCGCTTGGGGTAACCTGCCTCTGGTTAGGGGGGTCTGCTACAGCCTCGGCATCCTTCCGAGAGGTTTCCACACGGACACAGAGCCCTGCCTGGAAAATCCAGGCTCGGGCACCCACGTGAACCAAGCTGCAGCAGCAAAGCTGCACCTGCATGAGGGGCTTCGCTCACGAGGCGGCCATCGAGGAGGGTTAGCTACGGGACCTGCTGTGCACAACGCGTCACGAAGGCCAGGCCGAGCATCCCAGAAACCTGCTCCGAGGGGCTTTTATTGGGAAAACTGCCCTCCTCGCAGAGGCACCCAAGGGACTTTTGAACAGGGGCTGCTGGCTCCCAAGTCCCTCGGAGACCTGAAGGAGCAGCCGGGACGGCGGGGACACAAACTGCGGAGCTTCGACACGGCTTCCTCGGAGCTAGAGACGAGGGTGGGGAGGAGAGAATATTTAATGATTAGTTCCTTATGGTTTTGACATTCTTGAAGCATATTTCTTGCAGTCCCTGGAACACTCCTGCATTCTTGATTGCAAAATGGCAGTAAGTGATTTCCTTTAAAAGCCTTGTCTTTTATTGGAATACTAAAAATACCCCACTCGGCCCACTCTGCACTACTCGCTCTCTTTCCTGGACAGGCACCATCAACCCTAATGTGTTCTGTTTTGAAGACAGCGATAAACATTTCAGCATGGGCTGTTCAATCCGCTTCATAATAGGTCCTGCATTTCCAACAGAGCCCCTACTAGCACCATAAATCATCTTCGCACAGACTTGAGTATGAGAGACTCCAGAAAAAAAAATAAAAGCAGCATGGATTTAAAAAAAAAAATAAAAATAAAAAATGAGCACAAAACAGCCAAGACTGAAATGGTCAATCTTAAGTACAAAGCTATTGGGATGACCGTGTAGAGCAAGGCTGTTGTGAGGGTTAACAAACCTGGGCTGTGCAGCTCTGCTCCCATTCACTCACTTGATGCAAACCCACCTCGAGGGATGATGCTCTCTGCTGAGGAGGGTCCCACAAAAATTGCCTGTAATCCATAACATCTCAACAAACAGGGATTTCCCATCTGGGATGCTCTGGTTGTTGCTAGCTTTAAAAAGCCACAGGTGAGGATTAATTACACACTACGTCTGAGCTGCCTGCGCACAGCTAACGCTCCCGTTTTAATTCTGCATTGCCCCAAAATCTGACCCGCTCTCCTGACTGGAAACGGGTGAAATGGCCATTTCAGGAGCACGAGGAGCACAAGCTCACAACCACACAAGCCCCGCTCAGAGTGTGAGCTGAGCCGAGGAGCTTCCCCGTTAAGAGCAGTGCTGCGATTACAACCAGCCCAGCACAGGATGCAACCAGGCTTAAACACCAAAGCTTCAGCGTGGCCCGGAGGCAGGGGATGCCCTGCAGAGCACCAGCCCACGCTGGCAATGCCCAGGGTCTCCCAGAGCGCCGGAGCGGCCCAGCGGGACGGCTGCGGGCGGCTCCGGGGCCTGTCTGCAGCGGGAGCCTCCCGGGAAACGGGAGCTCGCCCGGCAGATCCATCGATCCCGTGAAAACTCTCCTGCAGCAGCTGCCCTTGAGCCACTCCACGAGCCCCACGCAGCTCGGCAGCCACCGGGCTGGTGGCCCATGGCGTGCAACAGTTGTATGTTGTGGCGCTCATTGCACACAGATCTGATTAAAGCAGAAGAATTTTCTACTTCTGAAGTCCCAGAGGGAACTAAACCTACCTTTACTTTTATTAAACTATTTTTTGATGTGGCTGGGCAGCCTCATTACCTACTGCTGTCACATGGATTTCTGCCAGTAAACTCTGTTTCAGGTGATGTAAGAAACAGGCCTCGCTGAGCATCGACTTCTCTTTTATTTGGATAAAACGAGACACTTGATCGAGCCCTTCCCAGCATGCAGGAGGGCCTCCATAAACAGTCTGCAGGTGATTTCTGCTGCCCGAGTCCACCAGTTTCACTGGGGTGAATTTAGTGCTCAACAGCAAGAACTGGTGATCGAAGCAAGAAGATGGACTTCTGACTTGGAAGAACAAGAAGCTGAAATCCTTAAATCATAAAACCACTAGGTACAAAGAGACCTCGGGGGCTTCTGTTGTAAGCTAATGCTCAAAGCAGGGTCCAAACTGGATTCAGACCAGGCTGCTGAGGACATTGTCCATCTGAAAGCATCTATGGATGGAGATTCCACAGCTCCCCCGGCCCCTGATCTCCAGTGCTTGGCTGTCCTCATGGGGAAGTTTTTGTTCCTTATATCAAGTTGGAAACTTTCCTGCTTTATTTTATGATTGCTTGGTCTCGTTCTCCCGCTGTGCATGCCTGTAAAGAGCCTCATGCTTCTGAATACGCTTCCCTTAGGAACGGGAAGGTGGATGCTCCATCTTGCCCACGTGAAGCTGTCTCTTCACCAGGCCAAACACATCTCTGCAAATCGTGTCCTCCAGCCTCCAGCCGTCCTCATGGCTCTTCACCGCACTTGCTCCAGGCTATCGGCCTCTCCCTTGTAGTGGGGGACACAAAGGTGATGCAGGATTCCAGACACGGTCCGAAAAGCTGCGTGATGGAGAAGAATCCCCTGGGCGCGTCGGCTCCGCACGCTCCGGGTCGTGGTCTCCATGTCCACGGAGCAACCCCGAGCAGTCGCCAACTGCCCCGGCATAATTCAAGCTCTGTATAAGGGTTACTTGACTTTAACGAAACTCTCTCATGCACTTTTCACTTCTCTTTTGCAGAAGCATTATCAGCCTGCGTGTAAAAATCCTGACACAGATATAGCTGGGTTTTCTTGAGAAAATATGTTTTAACATTTTAAAGGACAACCCTATTTTTAGAAACTTGCTCAACCTTTGGCAATCCAATCCAATCAGCACGCAAAACTGCAGAAACCAGCAACCAAATACTTATTAATACCCTTCACAGCTGTTAACAACTATAAAGACCCTTCTAAAAATGCCAAAGGAAACAACGAGCCGGGAGAAACAATCTCACAAACAACTGAGCCAACACACACAGAACTGTGATAAGAAATTAGATTTGACTTGCCTAGATTTTTTTTTGTTTTGTTTAATTTTGGTAAATGGAGTTGGAAGAGCAGAAAGTTGATAAAAAAAAATCTAGTTCAGTAGCGGTTTCCTGTAGGCAAAGTAGGGAATTCAGCCCTTGCTGAATGCTTGAAACCAATTAGATGTTAACAGAAGCTTTTCCACCAAAGAAGACGGAAAGGCATCTCAGTGCCCACACTCACGGATCTTCTGATTCCTGTATGTTGGTGTGCTATATACTATATATATATGCATGTATGTATATTTTTAAAAAAAGCTTCCGTCTTGAGCAGTGCCAAACCTGTACAATTTATGCGAGTGCAGTACAAGCACTTCTCCCTCATTTTGCAAAAGAATGAAAACGAGAAAGGATTTTTGTGGAGGGAAGGAGAGAAAGCAAAATATCAGTGCTTCATCCCAGCACCTTCCCAAACGCTTTGTAAGGCCATAACTGCAGGTCTGCTCCTTTGCCTTCCTGCCTGACAACTCCAAGCTGCCAGGGCAGCTGCAAAGCCAGTGTCTTCAAAGGGAGGAAAGAAATAACTGCTCCAAGAACAAAGTGCAGGGGAAGGAAAACCCGCCGGGGTGACATGAGGAATGCAGGGCTGAACGGGCTGGACCCCTGGGAGCAAGCGCAATATGTGGTACAGGCAACCTCTGTGTATATATATACATGTGTGTGTGTATATATATTGTATTTGTGTGTCTATATATTATATTCTGCATCATGTTCTCCCCACGGAGAACGTGTTCCCTTTCCAAGATCCTTAAGGTATCGCTCGGTCATGCCCAGGCGCATGAGGGAGTTGAGAGGAAAACCAGTACAAGGAGAGAAAATTATGTGCGGTCTGCGTAAGGAATGCTCCCCGTTACCAAATAATCACCAAGAACAGCAACACTTCAGAGCTAAAAGAAGTCACCCGATTTACTGAGTATTTTTTCCTTTAACTCTAAACCCACGGTTCCATTTACAGAGTTTATTCCCTTAGCACTTCTGGGAGGGAAAAAAATCCTCGGTGCAAAGAAGGCCCATAAATCCTTGTGGATCATTTGTCTGCTGCTGCCCTGACAGCGGGACCCTCCATCTGCTTTTCCAATAGCGCCGCGGTGATGGCATTTCCAGGAGTGTCCCTTATTAATCATGTCGCCACTGCGCGTCTCCCCGGAGCGCTTGCTTATTCCGTGCTTTTCCAAAGCGCTTCAGTTTCCTCTTCAGTTATTAAACGCTCACTGAGGACGACCACATGTAAAGCTAACCTCTGCTAGGGCAAAACTGGAAGAAAAGAAAGAATGGGAAGTGATCACCTTTAACCACAATTTTTTGTCCATCTATCACTTTCCCAGGAAGAAACCCCCTCCCAAAATAGCAATATTTCAACCTTCGCTATGTGTTTCTGAACACCTGGAGCTGTGGAGCTGGGGTTGCTTCTATTTAAGGTAACACTGACATTCAAGAAACACCTTCCTGGATGTTACTCTCCGAATCAGAATCCCTGGAAGAAGCTGGTACTGGCTCAATCCCGCAAGGCGCTGAAATCATGAGCCTGCTGGAGCCCATGAAGTGCTCTTAAAGACACTGAAGTGCTCGGCTGGATGCAGAACAGAGCACTCGGCGCCCTGCAGAAGTGAGCCCTGCTGAGGTGCGAGGCCTTTCCAAACCTTTGCTATTAACTGAAAGAACCCACAATTAAGAAAGTCCCCGGCGCTGGGTGGACCGGATAAAGGCGACGCTTTGCCGAGCAGCCCGGGGTTCCCGCTCCGGCAACACGCTGCAGTGGCAGAGGGGACGGGGAAGCTGGGCACGTAGTAG
Source organism: Tinamus guttatus (assembly GCF_059628265.1). NCBI lineage: Eukaryota > Metazoa > Chordata > Aves > Tinamiformes > Tinamidae > Tinamus > Tinamus guttatus. Next base: position 3,207,927 of record NW_028288722.1, on the reverse strand, counting down.
GTGGGCTGGAAAGCAGAAAGCCGAGGAGCCGGGTGTCCTTCGGCACCTCGGCAGCGGTGCTGGAACCCAGACCCGTCCCCGAGCTCCCCGGGGCTTGCTGATCCCATGGGTGCCAGGGCAGCGCCCAGCCTTGCACCCTGGGTGCACAAAAGGACCTAAGAGGAATGAAAATCCATCCTTCCAGCATGGGAGAAAACTGTCAGATGTCAAAGCAGCCGATTCAGGATAAAGGCAGCCTATAGCTCTGAGCGAGCTTCCAGGGAGATCTCCATTTAGAAAGCCCTAGCATTTAAATTATTTTGAGAACTCTTCTATCTGTAAAACATTAACTCGAGCCAGGTGGTGCGATCTGCTAAAATTACACTTTTAAGCCAACTTTATGTCTTTCTGAATGAGAAAACAAATAGGCTTTCAATATATTTCTACAAAAGTACAGCTCAAGCTGCACCACGTGCTTAATTCTCCTTTACAGGCAGATTATACACAGCCAGATAAATTATTTGTCCCATTTATCCTTCCTGTGGGAAAACAAAACAGATCGGAATCCTGCGGGTATTGCTAGCGAAAGTCTGACTTCTAGCTCGGCACAGGACTAGCTCTGCAGCCTGATGCCGCAGGCGGGTGTCAGAGGTGGACTCTGGAGCTAGACAGCATCTATCTGAAACCAGCTGGATACTGTGTGGACGCAGGCATTTGCTCAAGGAGTCACAAGCAAAGCTGGAAAGAGCCATGAAATCAATGTCACTAATCAGGTGACCTTCAGCAGAAGCAGCAATCCGCGCTCCACGGTCTGCTTGACCAGCTCCAAGGGAAATCACCAGGAGCAAGGCTATCAGGAGCGGATTTAACAAAGCAGATGGACTGGGGGCATTTTCCAGCACAAGAATGGAGCTACCAAGTAAGAAAAGGCTGGAAAACAGAATCAGAAACACCCATCCCTAGAGGTGCAGGAGTTTGAGACCGTCGCACTTCTCCAGCAGAGCGGATGAACCTGCGTCGCCTCCGCCGCGACGACCGCCGCGGCCCCAGGCACCCAGGAACACAACCACGGCAATGTCAAGAATTGATTTCTTTTTAAAGGCGCCACCAAACTCTCCCTCAATCCTCCCGTGAGTTCCGGACCGCGCTGCTCCACGACAGGCGCTCCTCGGGCCGCCACGCGCCCAGCTGGGAGCAGGCCCTTTGGGTGCCACGTTTGCCCTCTGGAGGCAATTAAAGAAATTAAAAGGATATGAAGAAATGAAGGGATGTTGCCCTCGAACTTCCAGCACAAGTGAGGTGAACCCAACAAACTCGGGGATGGGACATCCCTACTTCCTTTGATGCGGACGGTTTGGATGCGGCACTTAGTTTGCTTGTTGAGAATCTTTTTTTTAACCTTGTCCTCAGGGATTTTGTGGACTTTAAGGGGAGATTTCGAGCACGATCAACTGCCAGGAAACATCTCCCCATTAGCTGCCTTTGGTCCTAAGTCAGGAGCTGCCATTAGCGTGGCGGATCCTATCTGCAAATCCAATAATCCTAGAACTACCAGACACAACTTCCCCCCAGATCTGTTTTGGGAAGGGGGAAAAACCCAACACATCCTTTGCGAGGCAAAATCATATTTTAGCATGTTAGCTATGAAAACACACGGTGCAGCCTGGAACTGGGCTCACCATTAGAGAAATGCCAGCCAACATGGGAAACCATTAAATTAACTGCCAGCGTCTTCCCCAAAGCCCCGCAGCAGCCGGAGCCCCTTGTCATGCAAACAACCTGTGGGATCCATTCTCCTCCCAACGCAAAAGGAGGGGTAAATTACGGAGTTAAGTAGATTACCGGGGAAGGAGTCACACTCAGCAGCCTTATGAGATGATTAGACCCTGGGAAATTCATATGGCAAATCCCTAGGCCCCGATAGCTCACATTCATTACCAGCTTCAGGATAAACCGCAATCAAGAACCTTCTCTGGCAGTATTAAATATTCCTTTTCCAGTGAACTTCCATTTAACTCTCCAAAAAAAGAAAAAAAAAAAGGAGATTAAGCTTAAAATTTTGCAGGGAAAGTCACAGCAGTGTTTTAGCAGCTCAGCAGTTTACATTAAAATGACTCTTTCCTTCCAAAAAGCGCCAGCATTTTTGAAGCAGATGCTACTAGCAGCATCATGAACACAAACACTGCACACCCCCAAGTGCCTGTTGGTGCCCTGTGGGTAGCAGCAATTTTGGGGAGAGGCTGTTCCACAGCTGGTCCAGGCTTTGCTTTATAACACTTTTTTCTTTTTAAAGACTCCTCGCTGTAATGTGAGTCTATAGAGCATTATTCAACAACCCTCCATTATCTAAAGAACTAGAAATTCCCCGTTTGGTCTATTTAAAGTGCAGGGAGTAACACCCGCGCGCCTCAGAAGGTGAGAGCGTGCTGAGCGCTCGCCCTCCCACCTGAGATATTTTTATCCAAGAGATGTCTTTAAAAATATCCCTCGGAGAGTCTCTCTTATGCAAGCGGCTGCTGCGGTTAGGACTGCTGAAACTGCAGTCTAGGTTGGCCAAAGCAGGCTCCACCACAAGAGATATCTCATGCCCTGGTACCTCAGAGGAGCAACGGAAGATAAAACCTAGGAAATCAGATCATCAATCTGATGGAAAGGGCTAATATATTTAGCAAGCGGTGAGGTGTGTAACCATGACAGGCAAGGGCAGCACAAGGATCTAACAGCAGTGTTGGGGGCATCATCATCTGAAACTACAAAGCGGGACCTACTCCCGGCAGATGGACTCTGTGTAGCGTTTTTCTCCTCTCTGATAGCCGAAATAAAGCATTCACCTTTCCAAAGGTGACATCTGGACATCCCCAGGGCATCTCTGACTTTCCTGCAACTACTAACTAGGATTCAACCCTCCTTTTCCCAATGGGGCTTGTGCAGCACATGGCAGAGCTCTCCCACCTCCTGCGAGTCTCCAAATTGACCAGCTCTCCATTTATTTCAGCCAGAATCTCAAGCCCGAAAACAGGAATTTCCCCCTAGGGAAGCAACGTCGCAGCTCCGTGTTACGGCTGCTGAAGGGATGTGGTCCAGGCTGGAGCAAAACCTGGTTGTGCACAAGTCTCAGTAGCAGGTCCCAGCAGAGGAAGAGCTTTTCATCAGTGGTTAAGGCTGCCGGATCTAAATGCAAGACATTCCTTTACAAGAAAGCACCTCACAGCCCATTAACTGCTCACGGCGTGCACAAATACGCTCTGAACGCGTAAATGCAACCAGCTAAGCACGCCGGAGAGCAGAGCTTTTCCACAGTCATCTGCATAATTGCAATCAGTGAGGAGCACCTTGGAAATACAACAGATGATGGCAAACCGGCATAAAACCAGCAGCGGTAGGAAGCAGAATAGGGGTAAAATAATCATGTGTCAAAGGAAATGTTAATAACATGATTACTAAAGTAAGCAGCAGAGCAGAAATACTAGCCCTGGGGAAGAAGTACTGAAATTATGAGGGATTAAGGAGCAAAAGGTGTCGTCCTGTGAAACAGCAACTGCAACCGAGAACAAAGCTGCAAGATGGGGACGTACAGGAGTAAGTGACTCCTCAGTACAGCAAGACAAAATGCTTTGAGCAATTAATGAATTCTCTGAAAACACACATTTCCAGTCACACCAAAAGTATTTACAAAAGTATTTACAAATCTAGGTCGAGTTCATCAAATGGTTCCAGGGTAAGAAACAAAAACAGAATGATGAGGTTTGTACAACACGATGTGGGAGGGGGTGGATGAGGGTCAGAAAAGCAGCCACCACGTCTCTCCTTGCACAACGCTCTGGATGCTACGGGAACGCATCCAGGCTGCACAGAACACGGGGTTGATTCCCGTGTTGGGGATTTCTGAACTCAGAGCTGCCAGTTTTGGGGGGAACAACCTCAACTGCCCACAACAGGGCACTACCTGAGGCAGATCTCCTCAATTCCCTCAGTAAAAGCTCCTCTGTTTTGCCAAAAGTACCTGGGCAGGAGGAGCAGAGTGTGAGTTACGCTAGTGATGGAGCAGGACACTGGGCTCCGTTCTTTGCAGCAACGAATGTTTCATCGTGCAGTGTCAAAACCAGCAAGAGTCCTTCTTGGCAATGAGAAGAGGGGGCTGAGAAGGAGGCCTGTATTCAAACCCGCTGCTGCAGAGGGCAGAGGTGGATGCGAAGGCTCACAAACATCAGGCAAAAAAAGGTCTTGCTTCAGGCCAGCCTTAGCCCTCGTGCCCCCAAACCTGCGTGCGCCGGGTTGTGGGGAGCTGCGGGGTGGCTCCTGCCTCCTGCTCTGCCTCTGGGTGCAGGAGAGGCCTGAGGGGCACCCAGGAGCCCCAAAATTCCCGTCTCCCCGGCATGCAGACATCAGGCTCTCGTAAGAAAAGAAGCTGGAAAGAAACTTTAATTACAGCCTGATCTGATTCTTGAGCCGCCTCGGGATCTTGCCAAAACGCACGCCCCAGATAGAGCGCGGCTAAACCAAAAGGCGCAAAGATCAGCTGAAAATGCAGAATTTGGAGGCAGAAATTAAGTACTCCCATCTCAGGAAATTGGAACATTACTGTTTATAATGCTGTGTTCCCCTTAAAAGCATGCCGTAAAATGCTCAGCATGAATCATATGGCACTGCTGGTATATTTGCAGAAACCCTAAACATGGGATTTTCTGACTTTTGAGTCTCTAATTCTATATCAAGGTGGGAAATTAATATTTTCTTTATATGCCAAAAAAAAATATTTCTGCTTCTTCAGCAGGAATGATTCGCGCTGGCTCTGACAAGGTGCTTTTCCCAAACTTTAGCAGCACTGCTGCCGTGCTGCCTGGTGCTCGGGAGCGAAACACAAAACGGCGGCTGCTGGGATCCCCACAGACGTTATCAACACTGCAGTAGTAAAGCAAAACAAAACAAGAACCCACCCCCTCCCTCCAACCCTGCAGGGCCTGGAGGTCTTACAGTGTGAAAGCAAATCACCAAGCCCAGGGAGAAGCAATAAAGCCAGGAATCTCTTTGGTTCTGGAGGGTTTATACTTTCCAGATTCCTTCAACCTTTGGCTCTTGCTGATCTGGAAGAGTTTATGCAAACATGCATATGAAAGGATTATGCTGAGGTCCAGCCCTCATAGTATGGGATCTTACACGACACCTGTCTTGTGGTCTCTTCTCATGGGCAACCAGAAGGGACTAAGCATTAGAAATATCTGTATAAACCACAGATTCCCTCTTCTTCAGCCTAGATTGGAGCCCAGGTGAGGGGCAAGAGAAAGTAGTTATTGCCTAGGTGTTGGGCACCCTGTTATATTATGGATTTCGCATCTGAATTACACCCCCAGCACCAGAACTGCTCAGCTGCACTGCAGCAGAGCTCAGGAATTAGAACAAGGTTACAGGAGTTACTGATACGTGAACATTATTCCCATTCTGCTCTGCCTAATAAACTACCCCCAAATTACAGCTGGCAAATCATCATCTCAACTACAGCTGCCAAGCCTTGACAGCCTTCGCTGGGTGCTCTCCAACTCGTGTTAAAAGTTCCTTAGTCTCAACATCCATCACGAACTACTGTCTGGGCTCTCCATCTCCAGGCAGCCCAACCATTCTCTCTCTCTCACTCTGAATTGCTACCAAGGTTTCTCCTTGGCTAAGCTTGCAGTCTCCCAATAAAGTAACAGAGCAACGTGATGAAGATGAAGTGTTTCAGGCCGTATGCAGAGACACGAGGCTCCTCCAGGCCACCTGCAGTCACTGTGCTGCAGGAGAGGACTTGGCCACCAGGCTGGGACCAAGGACCACATCACGTCTCACTGGTCCCTGGCTACAGAGCCTCTCCCCTGCATTAACCACCGGACTTGAAGATACACCTCGGACTGGATAGAAGCAGCACTTCACTAACCACTTTCTGAGCCCAGAAAAGACTATAAAATACTTATTTTTTCTTCTGCATTTGCTGCTCCAGGCATGCACATTTTGCTCCTGATTTTTGAACCTTAATAGTGGGATGCTGAAGGTCCATGGGCCTTGATTTGATACCATCAGGCTCACTGCTTGCTCATAACAGAGTCTCCTCTTTGACTGCTAGCTCCAAGGAGATCAAATCCATGGTCCCTTCCCAACCAAGACCTATGGAGAAGGCTCTAAAGGACCATGGCATTTATTTACAATCGCCTCGCGCAAACTGACGGAAACGTCGGTCACATTTCTCTATGCCATATGGTTCAAAGCGAGTCCATTCCTTTGGTTAGATGAGGTGATTTTCCAGGTTGTTAGACTGTTCCCCTCCTCACGCCATTCCTCTGACAGCTCATCATGGCCACGACGGCTGAGGAAGGAGGCCGGGGAGGATGTTCCCAAGCGAATCCCCCCCAAGTTGTTGCACTTCCCCGCACGCCGCCAGGTGCCAAGGTGCCTGCACGGGCCACTCTGCGCCACGCTCCGCACGCAGGGCCGCCCCGCGCTCCCTCCACACGCGGGGCCACCCGCGCTCCCTCCGCACGCGGGGCTGCCCTGCGCTCCCTCCTCACACAGGGCCGCCCCGCGCTCCCTCCGCACACAGGGCCGCCCCTCCCTCCCTCCTCACGCGGGGCCACTCGTGCTCCCTCCTCACGCAGGGCCACTCGCGCATTGCTCCTCATGCAGGGCCGCCCGCACTCGCTCTCCTTGGCACAAGAGCACTGGGGCTGCCAAGCCCGGGCCCTGTGCAGCGCGGCCAGAGCCTCGCACTTCACAGGCCTCCGCGAGACAAAGCAGGAGGGTTTCTTAATTAAGCCCGAGCAAAAGAGGGCCTCAAAACACCCTCGCTGACGCCGGCAGAGCACCTTCTGTGCGGGCTTCAAACGCGCCCCGCGCGCTGCCGGCCCAAAGCGAGGCCCTAACAGGCAGAGGGCGAGGGGGCTTCTCCCCCTCCTGTCAGGACAGAACGACGGTGCCTCCAGCGCGGCCTCTTCAGCCTCCTCGCCTCGTCCCGGCGCGTTTGAGACGCGGCCCCGCGTTAGCGAGGAGGGAACAAAGGGGCTTCTTGTGCGCCGGGAGCCCCGCGCGCTCCGCGGCCCCGTCCGCCCCGCGCCCACGCCGCGCCTGGAGAGCTCTTTAGCCACTCTCATCTCATTACCATTTCCATGAGGGATCGGAGAATATATTAAAAAATATCTAAGTGCAATTGCTGCTGTGGAAGGGCAGCGAAAGGAACATGGAGAAAAGGTGCTTGCATGCTTTTCCCTGATCCATCACAGTTTTATTAGCTGCCTCTTCAGGAGCCCGGCTTTCATCTCCACGGAGCTGCCTTTCGGCACGGGCTGTGAGAGCCCCCGTGACACTGTCCCACTGAACCCGCTCCTCGCACACAGAACTCGCAGAGGCCCCAGGAGGGGCACGTGCTTGAATTTGGACCTTGTTAGCAGCTCCTGGCTCGGGTGAGCCCAGGGAGCGCCGAGGCAGCGGAGCCACGAGCTTCCCGGGAGCTGTCGCGGCCCGGTCCCGCGCGGCGCCCTCGGCCGAGCCCGCCGGCAGCCGCGCGAAGGCCCCCGCCGCGCCGGCCCCCGCGCGCTCCCGCCGCGATTCTTCCCGCTCTCATTAGGGATGCCCGGCAACACCCTGCGCACAAAGCGGCTGCAAACAAAGTGCACTGTGCACGGGGGGAGGAAGGGGAAAGAGAAGAGGATTTTTTCTTTTTTTGGAGGGGAAGAAAGAAAGAAAGAAGTGCCCAGGAATTCCTCATTCACTGATCTGCAGAATACGTTAATATCGTCCCGTGTTGGCACAGCCTCCGGCGCTTGGGAACCAACAATGTGAGCAATGACTCCGAGTCTGGGATCCTCAAATAAACCAGCCCCGCTGTCATGGCCACCGCGAGAGAGAATCACCGCGATATTAGCTGACCTTCATCTCCTTGTTTCCCCAGACCTGACTGCGAGCCCTCTGTTTGCCTGTTACTAGGATTTCTTGGCAGAAAAATGTAAGCATTTCCTAGATGATACAAGAGGCAGTTTATTAGGTAAATAACCCAGGCCCTAAGCGGGCGCTTCGGCTTGGTAATGAGGAGGGAAGGAAAGGAGCAGACCTCCCTGCACCACCCAAAATAACCCCGATCGATGCTCTCTAACGGAGCCAGTGTACATAATTTTAAGCAGACAGTTAAGGAGCAAGGGAAGGTCGTTTGGGCCTAGCCGACTTGGGAGCGAAGCCATTTGCTCTGAAAACCCAAGGCCGTAAAAGTCACAGCAGGCACTGTCTGTACCATGTAAAAGTGTCCGTCTCCGGCAGCAGGGAGAGCTTCCAGACCGGCGAGTCCTCCCCAGCCTCTCCAAAGGCACCGAGGGGAAGCGTTTGCAGAGCCGTCTGCCACGCAGGGCCGTGGGGAAGGGCAGGAACGCAGCCCGCCGGGCCCACCTCCGGGCCCAGCTGGTCGCTGGGAGCTGCGGTGCTAAATGTGGTTGGATTTATTAGCCACACAATTGCCCCGAGACACCCATTAAAGCCATTTTGCGAGAGCTGCACGTCCTGCAAGAATCGCCCAGCATCTCTCAGAAATCAGTGCAATAAGTGGGAAATTTTAGAGGCTTCAAAATTGAAGTTTCCACTGAAGCAGAGCGAGGGACGCTGGTCTCCTGCCAGAGCTATGTTTTAGTGCTCTTCTTTTTTTAATAGGAGGTAACTGCAACACAGCAGCTGCCGTATGACGCGGTCCACGCCGGGATGTGGTACAGGACAACTCGAACGCATGCCATGATTGGCTTCACACCTGCAGGTGCTGGAAACGGTGATTCCCACCTGGCTGCTTGCAGATCTGCGTGGCGCAAGCAGCATTCCTGCTGCTGTGTTGTGACCTGCTTTGCACACTCCCAAATGGCCTCCAGGAGCTCACCACTGCTTGCTACGTTGCTCTGCAAAGCTGACGTGCACCTCTGCACCGATTTGGTCTAGAGCAGGGTGCCAACCGTCCCTCCAGCACCATCAACGTGTGCCAGGCACGCGTTACCTCAATGCTGCGTCATGTCCAACAGCAGGATGCTCAAAGGACACAAAACCTGCCCAAATCTTTGGGCAAACAGCTAGCCCAGGCTGGCTGCAGGCTCCCACTGAAGCCACCCTAAAGGCCACGTCCCCTACAGTGGCAGTCACACCTCCGCGCTGCGTCGGAGCGATATCGAAGCCGTGGCCTGCAATCTGCCCACGCTCCCTTCACGCACAAGGTGAAAGCTGCCTAAGGCTCGTTCGTTAAACCATGCTGTAAAGCCCCGCTTCCCACGCTGGAGCGTTTGGAGAGCAAATTTGGCCTCAACTTCACGTTCCTCGTAAAGAGGACGGTGAAGGCCTTTTCCGGAGGCAGCTTGCCCTTGGATCAGCTCACGTCAGCAAGTCCAATCTAATCACCTCGGCCAGACATGGAACGGCCCCTTTCTGCAGCTGCAGCGTCTTTTACTGCAGTCGGTTCAGCAAACGCTTCCCGGGAGCCCCGGCGGGAAGCGCGGTGGCCCTGTGTGCACCACTGTGCCGTGCCCAGCAACAGAGGCTGCTGCTCCCTTGCAGGCGCCAGCTCTTCCCTGAGCTGCACCGAGCGTCCGTGCAGCCAGAGCACAAATCCCCGGCCTGGAGCGGGAGGCAGCAGCACAGCAGCAGGACAGAGCCCGCCGCGGTGCGCAGCGGCAGCCGCCGTCCAACGCACACCGCCCCGCGGCCCCGCGGGTGCTGCCGAACCCCCCGGGGGCGTCCCCGCGGCAGCGCTCGGCCCCGCGCCACGCTCCCACCGCCCCCAGCTGCCCCACACCGTCCCTGCAACGCTCTTGCTCGAAGCTTAACTTTGCCATTTGGGTGCTTCAAGATGAATTCTGCACAAACGGATTTGATTCTCACCTTAAAACACTTTTTTTTTTTTTCCTTTAAGCATCAGAAACATTCCCAAACAGACATGAAAACCCATATTCCTAAAAAGGGCCCGGATATTTTAGTAAGGCCGCGACGATTATATTAAGGCCTTGTATTTTTGCAAAATAAAGATTTGAGATGACAGCCCTTGCTGATTTATACGCCCAGGTTTTGGTAGGATCAGCATCCTCTAGGTATCTCAAAAGGCCCTGAAGAAGCAAATTGTTTCCAAGCAAACTAATTTCTCCGTTGACCACATCCTCCAAGCACTGCTGCGTCCCACAGTCCTGTCCCTCGATGCCTGGGGCCAGTGACACCGTCTTGCACACGCTGTTTGCTCACTGCCTGGGCACTGCGTTTGCAACAGCAACATGCCCGGTGTGCTCAGGACAGTATCTTTGGCTAACAGAGATCCAGCAATAAACAAGCAATAAAGAGACCAAAGGAGCCTTGAAATGACTTGCTCTATATAAATACAAGAGTCTTCAAGACTTCACTGTTCACTGTGTGTTCAGGAACCAAAACTTCAGGCAGAATTTCAAAGTCATAGGAATTAATGCAAATGGTTAACCCAGAAATTTCCCCCTAATTTATTTTTGACGTGACATGAAATCCCCAGGCCAGAACACCACTGTATTTCAACTCTGACAATCGGGTAGAGTAATTATTTTGTCACTGAGATTGTTATGAAAGAAAAGGCAGAAGGAGGCAAGTTTCAGCCGCTTTGGCAATGTACAAATTAACACATTTCAGCACCATTTTCAGAAATATAACTTAATGATTTAATTCTGCAACATGTATCCTTGGAAACCACGCTGTAAGCAGTTGCCCTTGGATATTTCACACAGTCCCAATTTTCTCCCCCGAAATATTCAAACACAACTAATTGCTTGGCCCTTTGGAGTGACGGGCAGCCTGGGTGCGCAGGGCGCCCGGGGCTCGGTTTACCACCAGCCTGGCACAATCTTGATCCATGGGCTGACAACAGCTGCTCTAAATCTCCCGCTAGGTATGAGCAAGCACTGATGAAGTTGCTCTGTTTGCACAGCTGCATATGCAAATGTAATTAAGTAGGTGTCTCCCACCCTTTCCGCTGCTCTCCATGCCCCCCTCCTCTCTCTAGTGTATTATGTCCCTGCTCTTCCTTTACGCTCTCTCCTAATGGAAAGGAGCATTTAGACTGGCTGCCATTTCATAGCTTTACACTTGAGCCTCTGCCTGATTTATGTTACAAATGAGTCTCTAGAACCCTTCAGCTCCCTCTATCATCAGTTTAGGTGTCTTAAAATTTAGGGCTCAGCTACTAAAAAGCACCTTGTTTTGCAGCCTCAGTCACAGTGCCGCTTCACTCCTTTCTTCTGACCATGGAAGAGTTATTCAGAGAGATCCTTTGGGAACCACTACAAACAGCAAAAAAAGCAGGTGAGGAAAGACAACATGGGTGCAGAAGACCCAGGCACACCAAGAGCAAGCAAGCACTGCTGCAGTTAGTGAATCCAGGGCTTGGTGTGAGGATGGAGAGGTCACAACAGTTCTGTGAGGCCCTAATGTCACCACTGACACACTAGTTAATGCAGCGGGGAGGCCCAAAGTCCACAGAACTCACGTTTTTAAGAGGTGAGCCTGTGAAGGAGCCATGAGCTGGGGTGTGCATGAAAGAGCAGAGCAAACAACACTTGGCCAAACTGCGGCTGCCTGCGCAGGACCAGAGGACAAGAGCAGCATCTTTATCACTGACTCGGGACAGGGAAAGGCATCTGAGCAACTACACGTCTGCATAACTTCAACGGGATGAAAGGCTCTAGAGCAAATTGGAAAAAAGGAATTAGAACATGAAACTGAATAATAAACAGGTTAGAAAGTGGGGGATTACTGAAGGAAATATCCTATCAAACCAAGCGTGCCAGGTTGGCCTCCTAAGATAATGAATTTTCTAGACAAAGAAATGTAACAGATCCCATCCATGCAGGCTTCAGCAACGCATTTGGTACACTGCCATGTGGGAAATTATTAAATGTAAAAGACGGGGATTATCTGAACTGTAAGGCTAGGAAACCAGTGAAAGAGGAAGTAGTGTTGAAAGAGCTATCGGAATAGATGGAGGTCACCAGTGGAGTTCCTTAAGGAACGGTCAGGAGACTGATCTTATTAAATATTTTTATTAATGATCTTGGCACAAAAAGTAAGCGTGCTGATGAAATTTGCTGATGACACAAAGTTGGAAAGCACAAGCAGCAGAGAGGAAAGCTGGGATAACACACAGGGAAGAACTAAAAAGAGAAACTTTGACATTTAATAGTGCAAAAGAGGAGGCCACGTATCTGGGACAAACAATAGGTTTTGCTGTGAGCTGGGAAGAAAGTGATAACATGGAAGAATGAGAAGGGCTCAAGCAAAGAGCTGAACACAGAACCAGGGCACCAACACGCGGAGCCCCCAGAGAGCCCGTGAAGAGCCAGGACCAGAGCAGAGCTCGTGTGACTGCGAAACGCAGCGAGTCCTGCGGCCCCTCGGCGCTCGTGTGCAGGAGAGGTGAGGGTAACTGGGAGGAACTGCAAAATAAAGGGGCTTATCAGAGAGCACAGAGATTAGTTTAAGAGACTGAAGGGTAAAGATGCTTGTTCAGCATAAAAAAAACCAAACACCACATCTGGGAGTAAACACAGAGTGATCTCTTAGACACCCATATCTGGGGGCATAAAATACAAGAGGGGGAAAGGAATTAGAGACGCCAGAACAAGGACTTCATGAGGACAAAATGAAGTATCTCGGACAAGCTTGGGCTGGCAACAAGTTTATAAATTCCAACAGGAGTAATGGTGTCGGGTGGGGGAAATGACCTTATTTTGGAAATTCATCTTGAAGCAGTTCTATAACCCGAGAGCCTCCTCCTGTACTGCAAAACACATAGAGTTTTCACCACCGTAAGTGCTCCTCACCTGGAAAGAAATATAAAAAGCAACTACATGAAAATATACATATTTTCAAACTGGTTACAACTGTTTAGGTCGAGAGTCCTTGATCAGCTGAATCCATTCCAACTTCTCAGCATGAGCAATTTCAGGCCAAATGCTTAAACTATTAATACAAAATGCACAAGGAGAAGGCATTCAAAGCGCACAAACCAGGCGGAGGGGCCGAACAGCCCCCGCGGGAGCGCGGAGCAGCCTGCCGGGCGCAGCGACACGGCGCCAGCGCGGGGCGGCCTCGGCCCCGGGCGCTGCGGACCCGCTCGGCTACTGTGTGGGGGCTCGGGGCGAGCACAGGAGGGGAAAAGTGGCTAATGGGCTGGGAAAGCAGGAGGGCAAAGGCAACGAAACAAATCCAACCTCTTCACTGAGCAAACTACTGCAACTGCCGGACTGCTCCTTCTGAACGATGCTCCTTCGGCATCACTGACGGAGCTGCACGTCCTTCCTTGTCTCAAGGCCTAACGCGCTTTGTGGACCCTCTGGTGTCTAATGAGAGCCGAGCGCACCCTGCACGCTCTCCCCCAGCAGGGACCTTAATTGGGTCTCTCCTCTAACGAGCAAGGAAGGCCACGTAAATCAATAGGAGCTTCTTATCTTGGTGACCTCTATCTGCAGCTGAGTTCGGCTTCAATCCGCTGCTGTCCCTGCGCTCCCGCTGCTCCCAGGCCATTCGAGCACTCAGGGCACCAGCAGGCTGTGAAGGTGGCACTGACGAGCCCAGTTTCTCCAGCAGATTCATATTAGCTTCAGCTGAAGCTTTTTCTCCTTCAATGATAACAGCTTGATACAAACTCTTCTACTTAATTGCTTAAAATGGAAGAAACTTAGAGAAGGTGGGAAAAAAGCCACACAGAAAAATCCAACTGGCCCAGAAAGCTCCTCACGCACCAGCACGGACAGGTGACTCAGAACCAAGGCAGTTGTCGGAGCAGCACCCGGGAGGAACATTGGTGTAAGTTTTCTGAGAATCAGATTGCAGGAAAGGTTGATTTAATGTCACATTACACCAACTTCTCCACTGCACTAAGAAGAAAAAAAAATGATGGAGACTTGCTCATCTAAACACACAACGTACGTCAGAGGAACAAACCTGAGTAACTGCCATCCATAATTTATAAAGCAAATTAAATCCATGGCAAAAATAACTATAACTTAGAACAGAGCAATCGTAGAATCTGGCAGGAAAAGGCCACAGCCCGCATGAATCATTCCTTTCTAGAGGAAACCTTATATAATCCAAGCTGCCTTGTTGTAAAACAAACTCAACTTCCAGAAAACTCAGACTGGTTCATTTGGCAAAGTCCTGCACTTGGTTCAGGTATCTTGGTGACTTGCTAAGATATAGCTTAAAAAAAAAAGTTACTACTAACTTTATGGCAGCCTAGGTGCTGCTTTCAGCATCTTCCATAACCTTCACAGGAACGCAAAGGGAACATCGGGGAGACCCACCTGGGTCCCTGCGAAGGGCGAGTAGATTGCAATGCCATCTTGTGGAATAGGAGAAAATGGAAGATGGAAAAGATAGGAAAAAATATTTACTCAGCCACCACATTGCTCTCACGTATTATTTCACAGAGACACAAACTTTGGTGAGGGCCCTGCAGGGATTTACATTCACCTGAGGCTGCCCCTCATTCTTCTGAAAGGCGGAAGGCAGAGTTGCAGCTTGCAGCGACACGGTCTCCTTCCCTCACCACTATTCGGTGAGACAGAGACATGTGGGGAGAATTAAAGCCTGACCTTGGGGCGTGCGCTGAGCTTCCACCACGATGCAGCCGCGGGCATCCTGGCGAGGCCTCTGTGCAGCAGAGCCACCACGACGGCTGCTGGGCGGCAGCAGCACCCCCAGTTCAAGGGGTGTTCAGCAGGACCTGGAGAATACTTCAGTGTGACCGTGCTCGACCCACCCCTGCGCTCCGTCCACTCGATCCCGAGGCCACTTGAGTACTTGTGCTGTGACCGAGGGGCTCTCTCTATACAGAACCTCAACAGAATTTGGCTGTGATGGCATCTCCGCATGTGGCATCTAGCACTCTGCTGTGTCAGGCATTGCTAAAATCCCCACAGCTCGCTCGGACATGAAAGCCTCAGGCAACAGGATGTTCTGCTCACCGAGCAAACCCGATTCGGTCAACCTCTCAGGGGGCTGCCTCCATAAAATGACGAAACTCAAGGAAGGGGTGGAAAAGGTATCTGAGAAAACAGCACCCAGGGATGCAGCCGAGGAAGAGGAGGGTCTGTCTGCCCTGCATGACTAGGTCAACGACAGCCCCGGGCTGGAGGGACGGGTCAGGGCCTCCCTGCAGGCAAACAGTACGTGCTTGAACCTGATGCTGCCCAATTGTACAGGGTGTCAGGAGAGGTCATGCTTTGGAGCTCTTAAGAAACCTGCACAGCATCTTCTTGGAGCATCACGAATCCCAAAGGGAGGAACTGTAATCCCCGGCATGGATGAGATCAAAATTAGGCTACCTGTACCTGGGAAAAGTGGATATACTGGAGAAATCAGGAGCAGCAGCAAGGTGTGAGACAGTTTGCCATGCACACCCAGCTCGGTGCAGCCCGAGCGCTTGTCTGGGGAAAGGAAGGTTGTTTATGTTCCCTTGTGCCTCAGCTCTATCTACACCTTCAGTTACTTTTTTTTAAAATCCAAATGCAGTTCTTAAAAGGACAATCTGAGGGGTTACGTTTCTAATGAAAATATTAGCGATAAATTGCTCGTGAGTGCTATTCTGCACAGAACAAACCAAAAATCTGCAGGTGTGTGAACTGGGCGCGAGGGGACACCTGCGTGTCCCTGTCCTACCTGTGCACAGCTGAAGGAACGTTGAAGCTTAGAAGATGCCACCTGCAACACCTCGGACCAAGCGATGCCTCTGTCCAAGCTGCTCCTCACGGGAAGGAACACTTGGAGCTACGTTCGCATGACAGCAAGACGCTGAAACAGGGATTAAAGCTGCGTTTCAGCAGCAACACTTTGATTTTATTATTGTCCTGGCTGCTAACAAAGTCACACCCATTAATGTGCTGCATTCTTGCTCATAAAAGGGTGATTATTCCACCGCTCCTGCCAGACTGCTCTGCTTGTAGCCCCATCCAGTTGCTCCAATACATGCACTCATCGGGAAAACAACAACAAAAAAAAAAAAAGGAAAAGAGGAAAAAAGAAGAAAAAAAGCCATTCTGACTTCAAACACCAAACCAGCCACAAGCTGCAAGAGTGCAGAAACTGCTTCCAAACAAACATCTTGGTGACTAAGGAGGAAGGGGTGGGGAGGGAGAGAGGCAGAGATGGGACTTGTCTGTCCCATTTTGATCCCAAATAACGCTGCTGAAACCAAATTGCTGCTCAGGATTTCACCAGTTTACATGAAATATTAGAGAAAACTTTCGGAAGGTTACTGAACAAGTGCCAGTTCTCCTGGGGTTTGGATTAGATCAAGGACAATTCTACAAGTGCAGAGGGGTTTTTTTTGATCTTGACATAGCAGGGATTTTCAGTGTCAGGCCAAAGAGGGGAGAGGAATGGGAAGAATGCCATAAAAGCCTACATTTTGCAGCATTATTGTTCAAAAACCTCACGAGGAGGCAGATCCAAAGAGCCATCCGAGGCAATATTGTGTTTACATCTGCCCAAATCGTTGTGCAAACACGGGAAGAGCCATCGGAGCAGACGGACCACGGCAACAGGCAGCAGCGCTTCCCCCCGGCCCCCAAGGAAAAACGTTTTGGAGTGTGGAAAGGGTGACTGAGGTCACCCCCAAGGAATCCAGCCGGGCCGCATCCCCCCGGCCTTCGCCTCCCACATCCTCCTCCTCCTCCTCCTCTCCCAGCGCCTCCCGCGTTACGGGGAGAGGCTCCCCATCCGGCGGCGCCGTTTGGCTTCTGCGTTCGCACTAGGAGCCCGGAGAAGGACAGGGAGGACAGGGAAGGAGGGGCAGCGGGATCGACGCTGCCGCCCGCCCTGCAAAGGGTTTCGCTTCGCGCCGCCCCGCACGTGGGTGGAAAAAAACACGGAAATTGAGGGAAGGCTCCAAAGACCCAGCACCATTCGAGTGCAATCATTTTTCAATTATATAAATCTTGCGTCAGCATTAAAGAGCCAACGCAGAAATCAGTCACGGGCTCTGCAGGCACGTCTTTAATTACCTCCGTCGCAGGAACGTGCAAAATCAGAGACAAATGGCTCTGACAAGTCAACTTTAACCTCCAGGAGAGGCCACAGATTTTCATCAACTTATATCAATCAAGGGCTTAGCTTTCAAAAAGGTATCACGGATGGAGAATCCATTATATTCCTCAAATATATCCTCGCTGCTCAAGAAAACAAAAGTCTCCCTGCTAGTCCGAGTTTGGTAGCTTTAGCTACCAGCCATCAGGGCTTCACCCAATGGAATAAAAGCCCCCACAAACTCACGGCCCTTTTCTTTACCCAGAAACAGGACCGAGTCAAGCCTCAATCTTCTCTTAGCTAAGCTGCAGAAACGGAACTCCTTTAGCTTCTCCCTGTGAGACCATTTTTAAAAGAGCAGAAATCCCTCTTGTAACATTTTAAGGCCTCTGATTTGTCAAAAACGAACCATGGACATTAAAATTGGCCGTGCTATTTCCCAGACAGTCTCACGAAGACAATCTCCAAATTAATACTAAGGGGGGAGACTTGCAGGTGGACAACACTCACCTCCTCCAAGGTAAAGCCACAATATCCAATATCCTCCCCAAATCCCCAGCTCTTCACCCTATACATGACACCCTGACTGTCTCAAGATGCATGACCTTGTTTTTCACTATACAAAAAAGGAGTCTAGCTTAATTTCACTAGTCTGCATGTAACTTGAAGTGTTGAACCAGCAAGGATTTCATGTCTTACAGGCTCCAAATACTGCTTGGCTGAGAACATGTTGCTTCCGGACACCACCACAAACACGCCCATGGGATTGCTGCCCATCGCCAGCATTTTCCGAGAGCTGGTATCTAATGAGGTTTCTTAAACCTAATTAACACGGACTGCACTCATTTCATGCAGATCTATAATTTCCAATCAAAATATTGTGTAATCCTGCAGTCAGACGCTTCAGGAAGCTGACTACAGTGACACAAAGCAAGTGTGGTAAATCAGAGCTGCAACATCAGCTAAAACCACCATCGAGTTTGCAACCTTCTTTACAGAAGATTGTCTTCAGGAAGAAGCCCAGCACACACAGCCCCCGAGCTCGCGGGCATCCAACAACAGCACAGGGTTGGCACTTGAGCCATTTCCTACCGCAGGAAGTCGACTTCTTGTCCATCACCTTCACGTGCCGCGTCTGATTGCGGAGCTTGTCGTCCGTGTTCTCCACCAGGCTGGTGAGGTCATCGATGATCTCTGCGGAGAGACAGGAACGCTGCGTTAACCTCCCAGCTTTGGGCTCTGGCTTCAGGGGAAACATATATGTGTATATTTACTTTCATATATATAATTTATGTATATATTATGTATACTTATATATATACTTATATATATTTATTATACATATATATATTTATTATACTCATATATACTTATTATATATTTACATATTTATATATATGGAGTCTGAAACAGCAGCATCAGCCTCAGTAACCACAGAACTGAAGTACAGGGGAATGGAAGCCACAAAGCATTAGTGAAAGAACTAATGGGTATGCTACAGAAAAATCTCAAATTTCACTCCCTGGAACACAGCATCTCCATGTGTGGAGTTGTTATATAGTCATTTATATGCCGTTTACGTAGACATTTACATACAGTTACGGGCTGTTATATAGTCACCGAAACAAATGCAAACCCGCTATCTTAGCAAACGCTTTGGAAGCAGCCGCGGATGTCTCCGCTGCAGCCCGGCTCACCCGCAGGGAAAAGGGAACGCACAAAACTTCCCTGCATCTATTCTTAATAGGAGGCAAAGGGAAATTTCAAGTCAAGCCACCCTCAAGCTTGCACACCTGGTGAATTTATCTTTGGAAATCACAGCAGGTAAAAGGCTTAAAGCAAGGGCGCATGGTGGGTTGGCGCTGCTCCTTCCTGCAGGCAGGAGTGTGTCTGTGTGTCTGTGTGTCCGTGTGTGTGTGTTTGTCTGTGTCTGTGTGTGTGTCTGTGTCTGTGTGTGTCTGTGTGTGTCTGTGTCTGTGTGTCTGTGTGTGTCTGTGTGTCTGTGTGTGTCTGTGTGTCCGTGTGTGTGCCAGGGGATCCATTGGGAATTGGGACGGCAGCCATAACCCCAGTGCTGCTGCAACACGTCCTCCTCCGGTCACAGTCCTTGCACTTTCTCCACGATCCATCGCTGTCCTGGGAAATCTGCTCTGCCTTTTTGGAGCAGGCCCAGCGCCGCCACCATGCCAGCTGGTGGTGGCTGAAGTCATTCGTGCACGAGCAGGTCCCAGCCCTGCACTGCTCAGCTCCAGCACTGCTGAAATGTCAACCTGTTGCAGACTTCTATGTGAAGTCCATGAAGTCAACAAGAATTGGCACAAACATTTTGTTTATTTGGATGCACTGCAACTGCTGACCCATACGGAAGCCCCAACAGTGGTACAGGGCCTTTACAGACCAGCTTCTGTTTTGACTGTGTTCCTTCACAGCAGCCATTGCCCTGTGTTAGAAGCAAGGTGCTGACACTGGAGAGAGCAGTGTCTGCCCTTCAAAACTTCCCAAGGAGTAGAGAAGATGCTCTAGATGGGGAGATCAAAACTACCTGATCCTACACGCGCATCACGAAACCTGGATGTTCTGGAGACACAGAGGACATTTTCTAAGGCCTTCATAGGACCAAGGAGGTTTTCTCCCTGTGAAGAATTAAGAGACCTAAGTGTCCTGCCAGTGCACATTTGTACTTTGAAAAAATACAGGCACTTCAGCTCCTGATCCCTGTCCCAACCGCCCCAGCCACCCGGTGTTCACCTCAAGGCAGGTCTCAAGGAAGCCACCAAGGGCTTCTCGGGCAGTTTTATTCTATAAATGCAGACCAACTCCTGTGACTAAGGAAAGCACCAAGCCAATGGGACTCTTTTCCAGATAAAACCCATACCTTGTGGGGGGGGGGGGGGGGGGAAAAGACATTTTCCCAAGTGGTGGCAGGTCCCAAATCGGAACTGCACAGTTTGCTCAGTGTGTAGGTCACCTATTAATTCTCCTTCCCTTCCCACCCAATTCTCCTTCCCAAATCCAACATCTGCAGAGGTATCAGCATTTTGGAGAAACTTTATCTGTCTCCTGTGACTCAGCACACAGGAAAACCAGCACAATTCTCATGCTTGCCTCTAAACGAAAGAAAAAAGAAGTGCTGCGAGTTCCCAGCGTTGTCAAGGACGGAGTGATAAGCATGCTTGGGAAATAGGAGACTTTCCTTTGCCAACACTGAGCAGACCCTCCTTGAAAAACATCCTGGTGAGCAAGCTGCAGCTGAGCGGAGCAGCCAGGGGTGTTTTCTGTCACCACTCGAAGCTCGAGGTGCTGCGCTTGGGAGGGCGTCGAGAGCGTCTCCTCCGCGATGCCCCGCGCGGGCCGTGCCAGGGCGCAGCGGGTGAGCGGGAGGCGCGGGCGGCCCGGGCCGTGCCAGACACTGCTCGACGGCTCCGCGGTTCTCGCCGTTTCCCAGGGGAGAGCGTCGCCCTGCGGAGCGTGGGGTCCACGACGGAACAAGGAACGCGGCCTTTGAGGTGACAGGCGGTCAAGAGCCAGGAGAAGCGACGCTGGATTCCTGCTGGAAGGGCGGAATGGCCCTAGCGTCACATTTTACTGCTGCTAGACCCCGAAGTGCATCCATGTGCACATCTGTGTGCCTGGTCCTCTCCTGGAGGATCAGGCTAAGCATGGTTATCAGTGTGGAAAAATAAAAATTAAATGTATTCCAACTGTATCCGTCTCTATATATACATGCATACACATGTACATATATATCTGCATATATATATATATACACACATGTGTACGTATCTTAATCACATCTGTCCATGGTTAAAAACCTACAGCAACCTATAAAGGATGCCAGCAGATGACAGACGATGTAAAAAATGGATAGAGAAAGAGCTGTAAATAATCCCAGGCATTTCTCAGGAAGAAAGCTCATTCCTCATGCCCCCCTCCACTGAAGACCTCGCTGCTGCAATGATAATCACAAACATCGTGTTTTATTTCCTAAACCCACTGATGCCTTCTCTGAAGCGCTGGCACCGCTGCTCTCCCGCCACGGCACGGTAACTCCAGCGCCTCCGGCGGGATGGGGATCCCGCACGCTGCAGCCACGAGGCACCTCCCGGGAGGTGGGAACACCCCGTCCTCCAGCTGCTCCCTGGCACTCGGGTCTCACGCAGGAGGCAACCAAACACCCTGAACTCAACCCTTGCCGGGTGCTGGAGCCGCCGCCACCTCCAAAGGATCCTTGGGCTTCCCTCGGTTCCTCCCCCAGAATCCTGCGGTCTCTGGGCACTGCAAACCCGGCAAGTCCCGCAGGACACGAGGACGCCACGTCCTACACAGCCACCCCCATCCGCCTCTGCCACAGCCTGGCTGTGCTGACGTTTCTAAGGAACCTTCCTCTGGGCTGCGGAGTCCCATCTCCCCTGTCAACTCGGCCATCCAAGTCTTCCTGCAGCTGGGAAGGAGTTTTCTGAGGTAAGTTTCTGCTGGAAAAATCATTTAACAGACGATAAAAACACCAAACCTCAGAGTGCTCTTCAGGCCTAGATCTTCAGTGGTTCTGCTTCCCTTCTGAGAGCCCCGAAGGTCGAGATGCAACATCTCAATAGGCTTGAAGCAAAGAACCAGGTTCCTTTCTGCGAGCAAAATTCCCAGCTTTGACAACGAATCGAGAAGCCCCAAAACTCCCGAGAGCAGCAGCCCGCTCGGCCGCCCCGCTCCGCTCCGCCTCCCTTTCCAGCCATGCGGAGCTCCCGGGAGGAAAGACTCTCTTTCCCGTGAAGAAAACCAGGCCCTTCTGCAGGTTTCCCAGCTGACCAGGTGCCAACTGATTTTCTGTTTCATGTAAAATTTGTAAAAAGTCTCACTGGGTTTTGGCAATACCACCTTTGAGTCCCCCTCAGTCCATCTGAAAACCCAAGTGGAAACAGCTCCATGAACTACAGCATGGGCAGAGAGAAACGAAAGTGACCCCTGGCTCGGAATAGCAGAATGTTTAGGGGTTGGTTTGGTTTGATTTGTTTTTTAAAAGTTTCTGTAGATTTAAATTTACAGATCACTCAACTGCATTTATCGGTGAGCAACGCAGCGACCCAGTGTCCCGCTGCGGAAGTCATGGAATGCTGCAATCGGTCTTAAGAAAAACATGCAGAAAAATAAATTCTGGAATATTTTATGCTATGCAAAAAAAATTACAATAAGGCACATAATGGAGAGGCCAAGCAGGCTTTCCCCCCTCCCTCCTTGAGGTCTCTGGTGCCTCAGGAGAAGAGCTAGATACCAAAGAAATGAATCATATAGCGAATGCCAACCCCTATACATGCAAACCCCACAATTACATGTTAATAAGAAAGCCAGCATTGTTCCAAATGCCAGTGGTATGAAGTGAAGATTGCAACTAATGCAAGTCCTCAAAAACCTAAACAACCTTAGCACGACGTGCCAGCTGGACTGTCACGGCACACTGGAAAGAGAAAACTAAAGGCAGAGCAAAAGATTTTCATTTCTCTGCGTGTGCCCAGCCTTCGCAGCCGCCCCAACGTGCAGTTCTACCTGCTATGGGCGAGCACAGTCATTCTCTCAGATTAGCTCTGGGTCTTGCTGCTCTGAATCCTGTTCGTGTCCACACTCATCTGCACTCCATGTTGGTCGCTCCCTGAGACGCCACCGCTCCCCGCCGGGAGGAGTTTTGCACTGCAAGCAGGACCAAGATTCCTGCCCCCATCTTGTGAATGCAACTGGTGACATTTAATCTCTTCGTTGGCGGAACTTCCCGTACCTTTGGAAAGCAAAATACTGACTTCTCAAAGAAGGAAACCAGCTTGCTCATTTCTGAATTCTGTTTTGCTTGTATCGCTTTTCAGCTCCTCTTATTAACCAGGACTTGAAGAGGGCCAGGTTCGGAAGAGCCTTCCCGGCCTGCCGAGGGTACGTGCTTGGTTGCTGCATCCAATGAAATGGATTAACTGGGGGAGGGCATCTCCTGCTCCTCCGCAGCTGCCACGGCTGCACGTCCCCAGCTCGGGCATCCCTTCCTGCCCGGGCCGTGCTCAGCAGGGCGGGCAGCCGAGGGCGACGCTTGTTCCTCGCGCCGGGCAGCGCCGCTGCCCTCGCTGGGTCGGGCAGCCCCGGGTTCCTGCCGCTGCCGCTCCTGTCCCGGCGCACGGCCACGAGGATGGCGCGGGCCAGCCCAGCTCTGACCTGAGGCTTCCTGGCGGATGCAGGATTGCTCCGGACTCCTTGGGTTTCTGGTGGTAACAAAAATGCACCAAGAGTAAACAGCTCCAGAGTCCTACGACCTCTGTCCGTCCTTTGGGAAATAAAAAGCAGCCCAAGCACCCAGCTCAAAAGGCCGAGGACCATTGCAGGCCTCTGGCATAACCCTTTCCCCCCACGTCACCAAGCCCTCGGCAGCTCTGAGGATCACAGACTTGCCCTTCTCGCTGGCACAAGAAAACGCTGTTCGTTCTGCTACGGAAAGACCTTGCTATCCACCACGAGGACCCGCAGGACACATCCAAGACCACCATTCCCACCGGACGCCCCCTCTTCCCGCAGCACTGAACAATACAGGAGAGCAGAGACTTGTTCATCCTACCCAAAATATTTTAAGACTCAAATGCTGCTAAACCCTCAAGCAAAATGGAACATTTCAGCCTCCTCCAGTTGGGTGTGAGGCGGTAGATGGTCATTTGACAACGTATCACAGTGACGAGGAGCCCTCCGAGGCCATCAGCTGCAGAAACGCTCAGCAGGTTATTGAGGACTGGAGAGCTGCAGAGCTAAGAAAACAAACAGCAGGACTGAGCCCAGGAAACACAGTTATTAGCTAGAGCTGTTATTTTAAAAGCACACACGGAGAAGTTTTCCCTTCTCCAGCTGCTTATTTTGTTTTATTCGAACAAAACCCATGGACATTAATTTTAGTTCTACTTAATTGAATAATTTCTCCGGGGAATAGTTCAGGGAGAGTTTTAAAGCAGCCTGTTTCCAAGAGCCATTACTAATTGGCATATACCACAGTGTCACTGTGCCAACCAAAATACTACGCTTTAATGTTACTGGAACCACTTTCAATCCAGATGTGTTGAGAACTCCTAGTGATATAAGGCAGGCAATAACTGTATTGCATGATATAGTATTTGGAGTATCCTTTTCCAGTTATCTGGAAGGAGATAACAGTCCCGTCACTACAAGCATTTGAATGTAAAGTCGGGTCATTTTTTCCTCCTCCTTACTCCCAACACATTATCCTTCCTTGGTATTTGCCGTGTTTGAACAGACCAGCACTGTCAACCAGTTATAAAACCGATATTAATATGAGGGGGAGGAGTGAAAATTATAAAAAGTTGACTCAGATTTATAGCATTCACTGAAAGGAGCATTGCCATTTATCCATTAAACTCTTGTTTAACACAGTGGCAAAAAAAACAAAACCAAACCACCGCCCTGCAGTGTGATCTTATCCATGATATAAGAATCTTTGTTTTTTACTCAAACCATAATGCTGAGAAGTCTTGCTATACAAAAAGCAGAGATTTTTGGACCAGATGATCAAAATAACCAGCAAAACTTTCGAATTATAGACTATAGGGAGATCATCATTAAATTGATTTCCCAAATTCTTGAAAACAAGGAAATCCTGTAAAAAGATAAAACAACAGTAAGAGATTCTGCACCTCTCTCGGAAAGCCCAAAGCAGTAGAATCCTGGGAGCCTCCTTATGTTCAGATATCAAAAGGCTGCCAATCAAAACATTTCTCCTATGGTCACAGGTTTGTTTTCTGGAATCTTGCAGCAGAAAAGGAAAGGACAGAAGCTCATTCAGACTTCGTGTTTGTTTGTTTGCCCTTTACCTAAGAGAGACACATCGCTTTTTAAATGCTCCATTTAGAAGTTCTTCATAATATTCCCCTCAGCTTCCTTTAGGCAGTTCCATCACCTTCCCAAGCTTGTACACTACCGCGATGCTTCTCCATGGATTTCAAACACCTTGGATTGCAAATGCCCAGCAGTGGTCGTGGAGCCGTGGAGCAGCAGGGATGCTGATTCTCCAGGGAAGCACCACTCGGCCACAGAGCGCTACGAGTGCAGGTTTCCAGCCCACTTCATGGACCTTTCAGAAAAAAATCATTCAAGTTACACTCAATGCAGCTGTGGTCCCGTTAGGATCCACCAGACAGTTACTGTTTCCACGCTTGTTAAATTGCAGATCTGTTGGAGCAAGGAAGTAATAGGAGAAAATCCATGCATGGCAGCTTTAATAAATGCAGCTTTTGCAGGTATCAGACCTTAGTCAAACTGGAAAAAAATAAAATAAAAAATAAAGCAGTGGGGCAAAGCATCTCCCTTTCCTCCGCTACGCAGCACTGATCCGAGGCCGTCCCGCGGCCTCGCTTTGAAGCCGGCGCGCTGCCCGCCGCGCGCTCGCTCACAAGGGATGCTCCCCATCAATCTGCCGGGGAATTGCATGCCATCGCTCAGCCCAACAATACAGCAGGGGCGAAACGCGACGGAGCGGGGAACTCCGCTTTGATTAACTCGAGCTGTGAGCGATGCGAGCGGCCGCTGATGGATAACCCTGCGAGGCAGCCTCCTTCCTCGAGGACAAAGGTCCCAGCCACTTGGGAGCTGCTGCCGAAGTTTCCCAAGCACCTTGGAAAGCAGCTCATTTCTCAGGACCTGCCGAGAAGGCAGCCCGAGCGCGATTTAAGCCACCATTATAAATGGCCAACGCCGCCTCGTTCCCAGGAGAAAGTTCTCGGATTGTTAGGCTTCGCCACGAGTTAAGATAAACAGAATTATCCCCTTACGCTGGGAGTGTTTTCAAGGAGAGAAGTAGATTTTGCAGATTGAGCAGCACTTCTAAAGCTTTAAATCATATGCAAGCCCAAGCCCATTCAAATCCTGGAATTCCTGAGATGTCTAACAGGCTGCGCAGGATGTATAAAGCTATTCCTACCCAAATTAAAGAAAATCCAATCCAAAAAGCAGGGCTGAAACATCCCCGAAGTGTTAACCAGAAGGCTATTTCCAACCAACTAGAATGTCCCACATTTTTCACATTAAAAAGGCTTAAAAGTTAGTGAAACACTTCATTGCTGCCATGGCCCCAACAAATGAGAATTCTTTAACAACTGGAGATTTAAGTACACCCGGTTTAGAAATAGATTAAGGAAGACTGGAAAAAATGACCAGCGCTGTTCTACATTGCGAGAAACACCAAAAATATATTATACAGCCTGCAACTTAAGGAGCAGGGAGGGAATGCGGTGCCACGCGCCGATGTGATGTTGGGTCTGGTGACGCAGGTTGGAGTGGAGCATTCCCCTCCTTGCAGTGTCGCTCCTTCCACGAGCCGGGCAGGGTGGACACACACACGGGTGGCCTGTGCCTGGGCACGACGGGCGCAGTGACAGCAGGCGACGCGCACGGTGCGATGGGGCTCTGCACTGGCCACCCTCCCCTTGCAGGAGGCGGTGGCGGGGGCCGTGAGCGTGTTTGTCAATGCTGCTGCAACCCCAGATGGTCCCAATCAGGTTGTCTTTCTGTTTCAGCACTTACCAGGCAATGTCCAAGCTTTCGGGTGTCTCATGTAAGGAGAAAAGCAGGGGGTGAAGTCACAGTTACCTGTAGTCACTTGTTACAGCACTCAAGCCCAAAAGGAAGACGCTGTGACCTCCTTTGGCAGAGGCCTTCAGTGAGACATTTGCACTTTACAGGTTGGAGGTACAGCCTTCCCATAGCCAGACCCCTCTCAATGCAGGTTTTTCCTCTACATGTGTGGATTCATTGATGATCTCTGCAGAAGCTTGAGATCATGCAAAAATTAGTTTCAGAAATGCACGGATAAAATCCTGTCCCCAACCCAATCGTACCCCTGCGAGGGCTTGCAATGAACTCAGGTGGGGCTGGAATTTCACACAATCTTCCAAAAAATCTAAACATATAATCCTGAGGTAGATGCACTTCAGTACTCCAATACTGAAGAGATAAAAAGATGAAATATTGCCAGCATGGTGGGATGCAGCAGAGGAGCCCGCTGGGCAGAGGGCTGCTCCTCACACGCCTGCCCCGACGCACCCGGGAGCAGATGAGGACTCATCGAAACTGGGCGCACGCTCCGAAGAGCCAACGCGGCCTGCGAGCGGCTGCGCTTAGTTCTGCCGCTTGTCACGAGTGCCGGCCAGCTCTGCTATGGGCCTCAAAAGCTGAGCCTCTTCTAGAATAACTCGGGCGCTCCTGAGCAGTAGACTTGATCAATCCTGCTCCACAGATTTAGAAAAGAGGCAAATAGAGAACCACAGATTATGCAGCTGTCAAGTCTGCAAAACACAACTGCCCTTTCAGTGGACCTTTGGGTTGGTAAGGAGCCAAGAGAGCATCACAGTATTCACCAGAGCATCTTGCTCTGGACAGCTGCAGGGCATTACCCTCTTGGATTGCAAACAAGGAGGAAAGCCACTTTAGAACTGGTCCATCAATCATGGGAGGAACCAGAAAACTTGCAAGTGCTTCATGGTCACAGTATTGAAAGCAGCTGATAAAGCTAAGGTCAACCCAGGCACCTGGGACTGATCTCCAGCTGACATACTTCATCAAGCTCTACTGCAGTCAATGCCAAATCGACTAAATTAGCTGGAAGAATACATCATTGAACAACATTTCCAGTGCAAAGCAAATACCAGAAATCAGATGAACTGCAACGGAACTAGTCTCCCACACTGCCAACATTATTTACATGATACCTTCTCACTTGCCCAGAAGCCGACCAACAGTGAAGACAAGTATTTCTTGAGTAGATGGCTCAAAAATGCTCCACTCTAAGTTTGCAGCCAGGGAAAATGTTCAGGTTAGTCAGAGAAGTGGTTAAAACAACAAACGGGTGGAAGAACAACTTCCACAGATAAGACAACCGCAAGTCTATGAATCCCCCTTAGCCTTAGCTAATGATTTTCTTTCTTCCCACTTCCTTCCACCAAAAGTTGTGCCAATTTTCCACATGCCCTCCCAAGGATTTTCTGCAGATGTGGCCGAACACTTGCTGTTTTGCATGGCTTAGTGCCCATGGATTTCTGCAGAGCAGGGGAAGGCTGTTATACAGAGGGAGCTCTTACACAGCTGCTCTGCTCCTATACAATTTTCTCCTTTTTACAGAGTCCATTTGTTGGAAAGACCAGAAGTGATTAATTGTCAAAAGCTGCACAAAGCCTAGGGTTTAGTAACGCTAAATAACGTGTCTATAGGACACCTCAGAAGACTGTGGCTAAAAACCTTTTTGATCTTAATGCACAAGTTCTGAATTCCAGGGTGACAATCTGCAGCACAGGAAGGAAACCTTAAGCCTCCACTTTATCAAGCTACATAAATACACGGTTTATCAAACTGAAGAGATTATTAGTGCTCATTGTACTTTCTGCAACTGTTTGCAGAAGCTTTCTGTGTGATCACTCCCAAATACAAGAGAAGAAGGCAGTTCACTAGCTTACTGCAGCAAGAGGTCATGTATCAAACAACATTTTCTCCAGCCAAACTACTCTGTCCTTCCCTCCCCCACCACTCCTAAAGAATGTGAACACACATGCAGGGAAAAAAATCACTCTTGGTTATATGTGCGCAAATTCCAAGTCATTCCAATTCTTCAACTTATGACACCTCACTTTAAAAAAAAACAACAAAAAAACTGATACTAGAAGAGCTACAAATTAGGAAAAACATATGTGACTTTTGGCCATTTGTTAAACCTCTTTCTTAGCACATTTGTACTAATCTGTTGTTCTGCAACACGGTAGAAAGACAAGAGATCTCTGACAAGAACAAACTTCAAGTGAATGTACAAAATATGCCTTGTCTACTTGCAATCTCTGTGCTGCTCTACAGAGGTTTCATAAAGCTCAGCCAAAGAGGCTTATTGTAGACTCCAAATTAAAAAAACAATCAAAGAAACTCTTTAATTAACAGTGGAGTTGTAAAGTAAACAATATTGTGAAGCACTGCCATCTCTACCTCATGATGGTCTTATGGTCTCTTTTCAGTGGTGGCCACTGATAGGACTAGAGGAAATGGCCGGAAACTGAAACATCAAAAATTCCATAGGAACTTAAGGAAAAAATTCTTAACAGTGAGGGTGACAGAGCACTGGAACAGGCTGCCCAGAGAGGTTGTGGAGTCTCCTTCTCTGGAGATCTTCAAAACCCGCTTGGACGCAGTCCTGTGCCACGTGCTTTAGGTGTCCCTGCGTATGCAGGGGGGTTGGACTAGATGATCTCTAGAGGTCCCTTCCAACCCTAAGCATTCTATGATTCTATGATTCTATGATTCTATGATATTTCCCAAGGCAACTTGAGAAACTTATTATTATTATTATATTACAAGATCCATCCTTTTTAATTTGTGAGGCCAGGAGTTCAATTTTAAGACACCTGGTAGCACGGGCACCTCCTGATGCCTGATTCCACCTTGCACACTGGGAGAAAGCTGGAGGTGTTTTCCTTTTTCCCTGGAAAGGACAGTAACACCACGGCCTCGTTTCTCCAACTGTGAAACCCCAGAGGGCATTAACGGAGAGAGGCGTCGCACGGATCCCCATCAGCACACAGGGAAAGATTCAGCCTCTGGCTGAGGCTATTATATTTCACACTACAAAGTTTGCTCATTAAACACCTCTGTTGAAACCTTTTCCACTTGAGCCCCACTTGACGGACCTGTCCTCCAGCCAGGGCCTTCATCCCAGCACGGACGATGGCAACGGCCACCATGGCGCTCCTGCCTCAGCCAGGCCATGCGCCGGGCTGGAGACACACGGAGGATGGGACAGGGGCGCTCCTGGCCACGGCTCCCCTCACGGATCGGCCAAGGGGCCATCCGGCCAAGCAGGCGGGACGGACCACGAGCTCCCTCGCGAAGGCAAACGGAGCCATCTCCCCGGCGCCACACAGTGCCACAGCGCCGTGCTCACCCGTGCGCACTGGCGGGAGCAGCGCCACAGCCATCACCCGCACCCTGCACGAGCTGCTCCGAGAGGCAGAACCTGATTATTTCGTGTTTTTAAAAACCATTTGATACCTGCAGTAACAGGTACTGAAACTTGGCAAAAGGTGACATACGCTGAAGTCTCTAGATTTTAAAGTTTAACCTCACGAGGTAACAGCACTATTTCGAGGCCTCGAATGTTAGGTTTGGGGCCCCAATCTTCATTAAAAAAATCACTTTTAAAACACATTTAATCCTTGTTTTTTTCCTAAGGAGAAAGGGTTCACATCTGGACTGTCAACCTGCATTCCAAAGCATTAGCCTGGCAAATGAAAGCAGCTGAGTTGTAAATCTCCAAGAAGAGGCCTTGTCATGGAAACAGCAACTCAACATGAACTACCAGCCGGTTCAGCAGGGAAGCAAACACAAAAAGCCCAAACAAGGCAGACAGTCCCAGGACAACCTGGACACCGTTGCTCGCTGACAGAGCAAACTGAGCTAACAAACCGCACACGAGCACGGAGAGGGAACCACCAGTGACACAGCTGCATTTTGCAGATGCCCTTCTACACCCTTCTACCCAACTCCATGAGAAGACCGGGATTTTCAGATGTGCCTCATGAGAGTTAAATGTTCCATCCCTCAGGAGCTCCAAGACAGACATGGTCCCGGTTCCCTCAGACCATAGTTTGTCACGGCCCTTTTCTTGCTAGAATTTTTGTTACAGGAACAGAAAGATAGACAAGCTCTGGAGAACGAAATTCTTCCAGCGGACTTCAATGGAAGTCCAAATGTTAGCAAAGCAGATGCACGGGGGAAATCAGCACCAGGAGGGTGTAGAATGGTAAAACTGATAAAAATAGAAAAATCATAATCCTCCCAGTGCCTCTGGATAACTACACGTTACTTAAGTGTCTCAGCTAATGCAATAAAAAAGTGTTAATGTAACATTTTTTGATCATTGCACCATTTATTTATTCAGATTTCAGATTTATAAGTTTGCTGCTAAGAAGAATTCCATTTTTGCTATTAACTGTTCTTTCCTTTAGAGGGAGAGAAATTTTGGAAAAAAAACAACTCCTGGCTTAATTGAAGCTGTAGAGTAGCTTGGAAGAAAAAAACTGGCTGATCCACAGAAGATACCAGGCAACAATAGTCTGGTTGGTTAACTCTTCTATCAACACTCATTTCACAAAACACTCTACAGTCTAACTCAATTACTTCTTACACTTTCTACCAACATACTTTATTAAATCTCTCTTCCTACTAAACATACAATGCAGAGCTTTGTGTGCTGAGCTCTTACGATTATTTCCTTCTTTCAGCTCTAGTTTCTTGACCAGATCTCAGTACTGATCTTCTAAGCCACACCACGAACAAGGTCATCTCTCTCCAAGTCAACTGAGGAGCACCATGGCCAATTTCTCTTGCCTTTTTTTCCCCAAAATTGGACGAACTCTTTTCATGATGAACTCAAAACAGTTCTTTTGCTTAATTAACAGCATCACTGCAACACTCTGCTGCCACACAGCCTGCCAAAAAAACACTCTTATCCTATAAGGAACATAACTGTAATGCAGCCAGTATACTAACATATACAGTTACTAGAACTGTGTTGAGTCTTCCCTGACTGTCTCTTAAATGAAAAGTGAGAAAATACTCCAAAAATTTGCTCAAAACTATGACAAGTGCTATGATACTTGTGCCTTGCTGTCCTCAGGATAAATATTTTTACATAGGAGCAAGTTGTTACCTATCAGCATTACTGCTAGCTACATCCTGGGCTACCATAATGCCTTTGCCTGCTTTTTTTGTGGCCACATCATCAAGTTTTCCCACTTCACTCGCCACCTCTCACTCTTCAGCTCCCGGGTCACCTCAGCACAGCTCTGCTCCACAGTGCAGCTCTTCTGCATGTCCAGGCCAAACTGAACAAGTATCCAAACCTGATGACTCCCGCGGGCATCGAAAGCAAGAGGTCATGGAGGAGACATCCCACAAGGTGCACCCGACTACGGCCCTGCCCCGCAGGTACCTGCGTCGTGACCGCAGCGCGTGATCCCTTCTTCAGAAACATCCCCGTGTGTTACACAGTGCCTCCTGTCAGCAAACCTTTCCACAAAAGACACTATTACAAGATTAAAAACCCAGCTGAAGTAACTGTGCATGAGAATTCCTCTCCTTAGGACCACGGACGGTTTCTAATCGGGTTTCACGGCTCAGAGAGCAGATCCCGGCAGCCGGGCAGGTTTAATGGCTCTTCCAGCTGCAGCAGAGTATTTGTGCTCACCTGGTTTTTGTCACAGTGAAACAAGACACACTGCAATGTTCTGGGACAGATTTTTTCATTCAAGGAACACATTTCCCTTTCCTCACTCCGTATCAAGTATTCAACATAATTAAACTGGTTAGCACAACACCTCACACACAGATACCCCATTCACTCCTTCACTGGAGCTTATTCCTAGAGGAAGGAAAAAAAAAGCCAGAAAAGCTACTACAGGAGTATTTGCCCTGCTCTGCAAGCCAGAAAGGGCTATCTAACATTTTTTTCAAGTTCAGCTTCACAGTTTTCCTTGACACAAGGTGAAAAGTGCTAGGAAGTGTGGAGGAGGAGGAGAAGAGGAGGACAATAACCAAGAGGCTGAGCAAACAGCATGGACATCGCCATGAATTCAGGTTCCTGTGTCTGCAATAGAGCACGGCACCCCTGCAGCTGAGATCATCTACCTTAGGGTATTCAGTGGGCAGTTAAAAATACGTATGCATTATACACCCACATATTTGTATATATAAAAAATAAAATCAATCATAGCCAAGGTCTGGCACATACTGTACTACAGGCAAGCCACCAGTTACCACCTAGTAGATATATTATGTGCCACGCCACAAGAAATAGAGAAAAGGAATGGGAAATAGTGATAAAAACACAGGAAAAAACAGAAGAGGGTGCTGAGGCCAGCACCCTGACACAACGAAGAAGGGTGTCCTCACAAGCCAGTGTGTCAGCCCCATTTCCTGACCTGAAACCTGACTGCCCAAATTGGTTCAGCCACCTTGATTCTCTACCTCAGGCTGTGATCGCTAGGCACCACTGCCCTCTCAAGGAGGCTTAAACAGATCACTGAAAAGCCACCTGTCAAAGCTTCAAGTAATTCTGCTGGCAATACCTGAACACTGACCCTGCTGCATGCGCTTTCCTCCCAGTTGATATCCAACCCCTTTGCAAATTTTCTGCAGAACTAAGCCTGCGACTCCCCCATTTCCGCCTTCTCTCCTATTTTCTTCTTTTTACACTTACATCATTTCCAAAGGACTTGGAGATAATGCTGCCAAGGCAAGGGGCAGAAAACGCGCCGTGCGCTGAGCTGCACGGCCGCTGCCGTTACGCGAGGTGAGAACGGGCCCAGCTCAGGGAGGCGGAACACGCTGCCTCTCACGGCGCTTCAGCAGGCTCCGCCAGACTTCTCCAAAAGTTTCCCCACGTAGGCACAAGAAATTCTTATTTGCTTTAATGCCCTCAGCACACTTACATGAGTCCAGCCTGGCTTCTTAGATGACATTCTCACATCTCCCCCTCACATCTGGCTGCTTTGAAAGATCATCTCTTGCTATTCTTCTCTTACTGGAAGTCCCTCACCCTCCTGGTCATCCCAGTCTTTATCATCATTACTACAGTGAAGGTTTACGAACGTGAGGGAAACTACACATGTAACTTCATGGAAATCCAGTGGGATTTAGTTCTTAACTTCCTAGCAGAAGTGGTAGGCATAGGAGGCCACATAAAAATCCTCGTGTCCATTCTATGGAAGCCCCTGCAGCCCTTCCCGGGGCTCCTTCTGGTGCTAGTTTGGTATTATGGCAGCTTGGTATTTACAGTACTAGGTCAAACCAGCACCAAATCTGAATGAGTGTCAGCAGTCACTATCACTGACCTGCTCTTCATGATGACGCACAGAGGTAAGAGCTCCCAAAGCATCATATCTGCAGCAAAACGGCACCAAGCCCACCTCGAGCAGCGTCACTGAAACCTGGGGCAGCTAAGGTCCGTGTTTCACATTCACTGTCATGAGCTTAGGGCCCTTCCTGTCACACAGCCCTCAGGAGCCAGTTATACGCTCTTAGGGGCCTTAGAAACCTTCTTCTTCAAGGTTCAGAGCTGTGGGTATTTTAAACAATGACATTGTTTAAATATCGAACATACTCTAAGCGTCTCTCTCGCTCCAAGCTCTCTTCATTTGGTTGCTCAAAGGAGGCGATGAGTGCACTTGTGGATGCAGACAGCCAATTAAACCCGGTATCACGGAGCGAGCCCAGCGCGAGGCGAGCGTTCCCAGGAGCCTCTTCCTGCTCCAAGGGACAGACTGATAGCATTGCTCCTAGCGGCGTGTCATAACGCCGGGGTAAATGAAAACCGGCGGGAAAACGAGCGCGCTCATTTTCTGATGCTTCTTGGCTGAGGTAATGGCTTCAAGCAAGAGACGCTACTTTCACAGGGCAGAACACGCTGTTTATAATGCCAGCTTTTGAAGTCCGGTAAGAAAAAAATAAAATAAAGAGGGTTTTGTTGTTTTGTGCGGGGTCTCCCCCCTTCTTTTTTCAATGATGTGATACAAACCAGCTTGGTACACAAATTAGAGGTGATCTCATCAGTCCATTAGCCCAACTAAAGCAAGACCATCACTTGCAAGGAGATGTGCCGGCTAGATACTACTGATTGGCCTGTGAGTAGCGTTACTATAGGGGTACAAATGCAGCCTTCATTACACAGGCAAAGCATGGCCCCAGCTTTCAATCTGCTGCAAACAGTTTAGCCGTATTGAAAACGGGATTTGAGAGCAGTGTCTCACACTCATCGCTCCACCATTTAGGCAGAGACCGTGGCTGGTCCGGCCACCTCTCCCGACAGAGGGAAATGACCTACAAACATCGTGGGCATCGCTGATTCACACGAGACAGCTGCCTCGTACAAAGTGTCGGCCTGTGAAAGGAGGGAGGAAAAGCACTTGAAAATTCAGTAAGAATAGTAAAACATAGTGTAGGAGCTTTCGCCTTTCACTTCTCATAAACGAAAACTGGATCACATCTTTCCACTAAGTTCCTTTTGATTTCTTTGTTGCGGAACAAACAATGCTTGAAAGCCAGGGAAGTCTCATTTCGGAGATGCTTCTGTTTTCAATCGAGTGGCAGAACTATTTATTTTCCTAGCTGGTGATGGCATTAAACAATTTGTCTTTGAAAACTCTATAAGCCTTCACCCTGACAACCTCCCCCTCTGCTTTTCAGATTAAGGTACTGTGATTTTTACCAGCTAAAGGTTTATGAACTGCCTTAAAAAGCCAATTACTCTCATAGTAAATTATTTAAAACTTACATGTTATTTTTAAAATTTTTCCCCACGGAGTACTCATGAGATTCTGAAAAGCAGAGATTCACTCACTGGGAATTAAAAATTTGTAACAGTGAAAATCACGAAGCTTCAAGAAATCCCGATTTTAAAAATCTCAAATATTTAAGTGTGGATGAGACAACCCCAGGAGAGACTTTTCAGAGCCAGATCGTTAAAAAAAATAAAGTAACATAAGATTGATTTCAGTGGAAAAGTTCTTTAAATACATATCAAGTTTCATCCAAGGTAGCATTTGTTTTTTAGCTAGTCTCTGCCTCACTTTCTGACTGAGAACAGGGCTAGAGGAAATCTCTCTGCACTCGCTTTCAGTGTCATCGGTAGAAAACCTCTGACAGACAGTGTTTCACCTTGGAGGAAAGCCACCCTTCGTGTTCTTTGTCCCTTTTTTTAGCTGTATCCACAAAGGGACGCAGCACCCTGATGGCTAATAAAGCAGGTGGAATAATGAGGGAGGCCACAGGAGCACCAGACAAAAGACCGGAGTTGCCTACTGCAGCAGACACCGGGGAAGAAACGGGGCTGTCTGGCAGTGACGGCAACACAACGTGAGCCGGAGCCGGGTCCCCCGTGACCCCCAGCTCTGGGGACGCAGGCGTCACGTACCCCATTGCTCACTATGCAGAGGGGCGGGAGAGCCGACGTCGCTGCTCCAACAGCAGCTCTGCTTCCAGATCCATTCCTGACCGCAGCCCAGACCCTGCGCGCTCCGGGGCAGCTCTTCTCTCGGAGCTCCTCAATAAGCACCAAGTCTCTCGTTTTGAAGCCGCAGTGTTCCAGCAAGATTACTACAAGGAAAGGAAGATTCTTGCTTGATCACAGTAGGAGCTGGTAGAGCTGGCAGACTGCTGGCAAGGCACCATTATTACCTGCCTGTGCATCAAAAGCACAGGAAACCAACACCCTCAAATTAAGCTATTAGATTCCTAGCTTTAGAGCATGAATTAGTACTTAGCACAGGCAAAGAAATATATATCCTTAAGTAAGTTACTAGGGTGACCAGAAGCATGCAAGAAATGTCCTTCAAGGTGTCCCCAGACCAGAATTCGCAAGGGAAATTCATGAAAATACCCTGCTTTTAAAGAGCGGCCCGCTCCATGCGGCTCTTTTCCTGGTGTCTCTTGTCATTGATGCGCTTGAGCACAAAAAACCCTGCGAGAGCCACCTCACACTGAGCAACTTATTGAGCTGCCTGGTCTGCCTGTGCCTCCAGCGCCAGCTCGACTCGCGGAGCCAGAGCCCTGGCTGCCGGTGTCCCAACCCATGAGCTGCGCTCGCCTCTGCCACCGACACTTCATGGCCGAGTGAGTGAGTGAGACTGATGGGAGAAGGAAGAGCAGGGGGAGAAGGAAGAGCAGGCAATGGCACTCACTCCCGCAAACACGATGCCGCTTCATCCAACTGATGCTTTCCTTTGGACAGAGATGGCAAAGTAGGATAGGATTCTTCCACCCCACTCTTTTTTTTATTTTAAGACATGGAAAGCAATTCTTTTATGCTGGCTGTTTTAATGCGCGTTATCATCCCGATGTCTCATTCACAGAACCATCAAAACACCCGGGGGAAAAGGTTAGATGTTGCATGATTGCTCTGAAGCAATGAAAAATAAGGAACATCCCACACTGAGGACACAGCAATGGGTCTTTGAAGGCAAGAAGTGACGTAGGTATGTGTTAAGACTAAGTTGCAGTTTTTTTCAGCTTTCACAGCACAAATTAGCCACAAGAAAGCCACCAAAAACCCTCACTTGCCAGCTCTGGATTATTTGATATGAAGGTCACTTCCTACTATCCCAGACGAATTGCTTTAAACCCTTTAACAGACACAAATGCAAAGAACACTTTTATCAATTTCGTGATATAAGACATAAGAGGAATGTAAAAATATGCAATATTCAGAAACACTCTCTGGTGGTATCGGGGGGGGACAACAGTTACTTTATCAAGACAGATTAAGGCACCCACAAAACCTACCGTGTTAAAGGTAATTCTGACCTTTCTAGATTAGCTGCCAATATGATATAGGTCCAAAAGAAATTGCCTCTTTCTGCTGCCACGGAACAATAAATTGGCTCCCTTGAATACAGTGCTTAAAGAATCCGAGTTCCTGACCTTGAGTGTTTTACTAGTGGTGCGCTGAGCTGCAGGGAACAATCAGGACGACATTCGCCGAAACGTGTGGGATTTATGGTATAATAGGTTGCACATATGTGCCAAAAAAGGAAAGACAAAAAAAAAAACCCTCTTAAATCCAACCAAATCAAGATTAATTAGCTATTAAAATAGCTGAGGGAGCACAGTGCCACACAGGTGGCACACGGCCCTGTGCTGCTCTCCGCAGCCTCTGCCTGCGGTTGTTCCGCAGGTCGCGCTGCGCCCGCGTCTTCCCTCGCGCTCTGCCCGCGAAAAGCAGAAGCTGCTGCTCCTTGCAGGGCTGCAGGGTTTGTGCTTCTACAAACAAACCTTGCGTGGGCCTTTTATAGGAAGGACCATTAAGCCCGGGGGAAGATCCTGTATTGTCTGGCTTTGATCATCGAGACAGTCTGAAAATTAACTCTGGTGTTTTTACAGTGAGCTCACAGCAGGGCTGAGGACGCGCTGCACACACTCACCTCTTCTCCCCACAACCCTTGTACTTTTTTTCCCTTTTCCTCCAGCCCAATTGCTTTTGGTTTATTGCTGCTAATTGCAATTACAGGTGTTCAGAAAGCAACAACTTGCCGGATGCCTCATGCCTTAAACGCCTTCTGCTCCTCTGCGAGTACGTCGTGCACCTTTAGTGGCTCCATAATCACAGAGCGAACATCCTTCTAAAAACACACCTAGAGAGAAATCATAGACTATTTTTTCCCCTACCGCCCCAGGAACGCGAACAAGTTGTTAATTCCCTGCAATCCGCTCGCTTTCCCTCTTAATCCACGTTTTAGCCAAGCCTCTCCTTGCCGGAGATCGTATCAATGTGTCACCCGCACCGAACAATGCGGCGAGAGCCGCTGCTATTGAGAGCCCAAGGTGCAATGAGTCGGGACCCAGCAGGAGACCAATTTGTACCGGGCGGCAGCGCGTTCCTCCCTGGCAGGGGTAACCACTTCAGACGGGCTCGCTCGCGGGACCACAAACACCCTCGCAACGACGGGGCAGCTCGGAGGAGCTCCCGTCCGGAGGCGGCGCTTCCCTTCTCCAGGTGCATCGCGTGGCTCCCCGCCGCAGGCTCCCGTCCGGACTGACCCGGCCTTCAGCGCGTCGCGGGCAGCCGCCTGCCAAGCTCCCGGGATCACAGAGCTGGAAAAGAAGCGTTGCAGTGTTGGCCGGGGGCCACGTTAACCCGCCAAGCTCGAAATCTGAACCTCATGCCTTCTTTACAGGTATGTTTTGCTGTAAAAGTTCATTTGCCACAACAGAGTAAACTCTCTGTTAGGTTTATTGGCCCCGTTTTGTTTCGCCAGCGCAGGAGGTTCCAGCTGGCCGCTGCTTCCCGGCGATTCCACGGTCATCACAGCCCCGTGGGCTCGTTGTACACGGCCCAACAGCGGCACCAAGAAAACAGACTGTCGACCAACTTCTCAACGCCCTTATTGCGCAGCCACGTTAACCTCGGTACCCTTGTGCCATCCCATCCCGGAAAACCTACATTAGTCATAGCTAAAATAACTTACATGAAAACAGCTAAGAGCAGATGTAGAGCAGTTTTCGGAGAGGAAAAGATGAGCAGCAGCTGATGCAGGACCACTTGGGTATCAAACCTGAGCCAGAGAAGGTCACTGCAATCCAAGCCTTCGGAAGCTTCCTTTAATCCTTAACTCATTAACCATTTACAGGATTTCTGAGCTACTTGTTAGAGACTCAACATCTCCTACCATCTAAGAGGGGAAAGCTGCCTAATTCACTTCTGGAGGTACCACAGCAGCATCCTGAGCAAACTATGACTTGATCCATACAGGAAAACCTCTGCTTAACAAAAGTTGGCCACATGAACCCTCTTATCCCAAATATAACCCTCTTAAGATATTTGCACAGGCAAAATTAGCATGGAAAAGCTTTAAATCCTCCCCAGAGTTTGTTTCTGCAAAGCCTATCCTGGGTAGGTAAACTCGAAAGTGGCAGTTAAACCGTATCAGACTCTATGAACGTCACTCTGACTAGTTTCAAAGGGAGAAATATTGAAGCACCTTGTCATTTCTTCTCATTTTACAAGAATAGCAGCCGCCCAGAGCAAAAAGCAGCCACGAGTTCCTTATTGCTCAACATGGCCACGGAGCAGCGTGAAGGATAACAACAATACGGGGGTAGCTCTGCGCCGGGATGATGATGTTTTTACTCTCTCAGAATTGACAGACACATTAATTGGAGACAGCTGCAAGGAAAAATATCCTAACGACATGATTCATTAGTTTTCATAGATAATTACATCTCCTCATGGCCTCACAGTGAATCATTCATTTAGGGAATTTTGGGGGTATTAAATTTAAATGCAGTAATCAGATTTGTTAATCTCGGGGACCAGGCAAACCAAACAGAATTTTATTCAAAGAATTGTTTATACTTTCCACTTTGACATTAATTCAGCAGCAAGGCAAAATCAGCAGCCTAACGCATGCTCGTGGGTTCGGAATTATCAATGGCAGCCGCCGTGATGCCCCGCGCTCGTAACGACACTGAGTTCTTCAAGGCCGCCAGGGCTGCACATTTTTTTCCGGGATGCATCTTCATGCACTAGATAAGCCAATGGCTTTTTTGTTTGTTTGTTTTTAATAGCATTAGAAAGATAAATAGACTTAAAACTGCTTTTTTGCCACTTCGGAGGCTCAGGTATGGCTGCTTTTTCATTGCTGCAGCACTCGAAGTCTCAAAAATTTGTTTTAAAAACGATGTAACTGCTTTGGCTGCTTAGAAACGGCAGCACATCTTCCCATAGAGAAACCCAGGCCTAGAAAAAAAATAATCTTCTCCTGGAAACTATTCCAGAATTTCTTGGCTCTCAGATTAAAATATATATACATATATATATATATATATATATATATATATATATATATGTATCTGTATTTTTCCCCACAGCTGTATCCAGTGATACTGGCTCCAAGGCAACGGCTGTATTTGGATGCAATCCGCTGGTTTCCCTAATTCCCAGGCACAACGTGCCCTGCAGCATGGCCGTGTCCCCCACACGAGGAGGGTGTCCCAGCCACTTCCCAGCTCGCAGATCCCTGCTCAGCAGCTGAGCCCGGGTGACCGAACACGCAACGTTGTCCCCTTGGGAATAAAACACCCTTTGGGAGACTCAGCCAAGTTTGTCCCAGCACAGGACACCGCGATTCCGGCAGCTCGGCTGACACGGGAGGGGCTCATCCTAACTCAAACACACTTTATCTCTACATAACCTAATGATCTGAACTACTTTGAAGAAAATGCAAAGAATAAGGAGTCCAGCAATTTCACCTTGTCTTGGAGAATCCCACAGCTCTTTCCCAAATTTGACTGCATAAACCTTTTGGAGAAGAGCAGGTAAGCAAAGTAAATAATTTCTTGCTTTTCTTTTTCTGCTTTGGTCAAGGAGCAAAAAGCACCGTACAGTGTCATGGTCAAAGGCACACCATGAGTCCCTGGGCAAGCATGGATAAAAAGCACAAATTCAAATGCTCCCACTAAACCACAACTATGCAATAGCAGACGATCCCAGAAGTTTTTTAAGGCGTGCAGAAGAGAGCAACTTTGATACCACAGCTTGGATTTCTCTAAATCCATGTGGTAACACTGCGAATCAGAAAATAACGTGCAACTTGATATCTCCTGCTTTTATAAAGCTGCACCTACGCAGTCATATTTTTCCTCACTGAGGATTGGGGAGCAAGGGGTTGCTCCATGGAACCTGGAACAAATTAATATTTCCCTGAGAATTATTTTGTTAAGGGAAAGAACCAGCAGCAGTTTAAAAGGTAAGCCAACATCTTCTATTTTCCTTTAGTTAAGCCTCTGACAAGACACAGTATATTTTATTCAGAATCTAGGCCCGAAGGCCGGCCCGTGGCAGGCTCCTCTTCAGGCACGCACTTTTACTGGAAAGCATCCCAGCTGCTGCAATAGAGCAGCTCTGCAGCACTGACAAGCTTAACGCCCACGTCACATCTGTGGCTGCGAGAAAGCCCTTCCCAAAGGCGGCCACGGAAGGTCCCCGCTCACCTCTCCCAAAAACACGATGCTCGTAGCCAGTGCAGCACCATTTGTTTGTGTAACTGGAGAAGTGTCGGGCCTTTTCCCGGTGATTTAAGCTGCTCCAGCGATGGAAGCAAAACAAAAGAACAAAGATGCTAAAATATTAATCATCTTGCCCGGCATCCCCTGGGAGCAGCAGCAGGAATGCAGCGCGCTGTGGTCTGCTGGCCTCACTTCCAGGTTACCGCCTCCTCAGCGTGCCGAGACTCCCTTTCCTGTGCACATTGGGAAGGAATTCACCTCCGTGGCTCTCCTCCACTGACCAGAGCCGGATTTTCCCCAGCAGAAGCCGGACGGCCCCAGGGCATCGCCGTGCTCGGTGCCGCACGGTCTCCCCGTGCGCCCAGGCTCCCGGAGGCGCTGGCAATGCCCGTGCCAAAGCTTCCACCTTGCAACAAATTCAGCAACTTCAGATCATCACGAGCAGCAAATGCCCAAGGCCAGAGCTCTTTGCTAACAAGGGTTTCAGCTACTACGTGCAGAAACCCACATGGGAGATTTTTGGGCACACTTGGGTATCAAGCCTCTGCATGTCCCCAGCTACCGAAATGCCAAGGAAGGAACTTGTTTCCAATGAAGAAGGAAGATACCAACTTCTTTCTCATTTACTGAGAATATAGCACAAACTGAAACAGAAACTTAACAAACAAACAAATGCACCCTGCCCACTTCTCCCCTTCACCCTGCAGGTAAGGACCCACCACAGCAGCCAGGAGGACCCAGGGCACAGGGGCTCCCAGGTGGCACCTGGGGGGAGGTTGCAGGCACAAATGGGCCAGGTACCAGCAGAAGGTGACGTTTCTTCCTCCCATCCTGCTCTCATGAACCTGAGTCATCCTGGGCTGCCTGGCCCAAGCTCAGCGGGGCAGTGTGTGATACTGCATGGCCACTCCAACAGCCTCGCTGCATATGGAGCACTGGCTTCTTCATAAGAAGAGTCGTTTTCGATGCTGTAAGTCTTTTAGTTTCAGAAAAGGAGCTATAACTATAATTAAGAAGAAAAAAAAACATACAAACATCCTAAGCAGTGCAAAATAACAGTCAAATACCTCAGCACAAAAGTGCCAGGCCATACAGAGGCCCGGTTTTCAAAAAGTCACTCCAAGAAGCACAACCATGCAGTGCTCAGGGCATCCCCTGTCCAAAAGGGCAGAAAACTATGAGGCCTCTGCTGCTCAGCGACACTTGTCACTGCCCGGCTGAGCCACGTGATGCTGAGAGCAGTTTATAGGGAGACGACATCAATGCAAACATCAGCCCTTTCCTTGGTCAGGTTATAGCATTTTAGCCTTGAGGGAAAAACAGTGACAGAGTCTAGCACATAAGCCATCCTAAGAGAAAATAAGGAAAGGGAAGAGGGGAGAGCGGAAGGAAAGGCCCCGCACTCAAGGCTGTTTTTGGAAATGACACAATCAAACTAAGGGATCCAGACTCGAGCAGCAGCAATGCCAAGCCCGGCTCAGCGCCCTGCCAAGCGGCGCCGGCACCGCGACGGAGCGGAGGAGCCGGGTACGGACACGGCGCGAGGAGGGACCTGCCCAGCGCCCCGCAGCTGGGGGGCTCAACCTCCATTTAAAGGGCCGGGCAATTATTTTAAGGGGCAGTTTGGAAGGGAGGAAAAAAGATTAAAAAAACCCGACAAACCCACCAACATACATATTCCTCCCAAGCAACACCACTGCTAGACACAGGCCACAGGCTTGCAGGATCATCAAACCTGTAGTCACCTGGTGACTCCATGATTGAAAAGCACCTTTGAAATAACAAATTATTTCAGGCAATATTAAAAGCAAAAAAAAAAAAAAAATAAAAGGAAAGCAGTGACTTCTTTTCAAAAGAGATAAAATATACCTTTTGATTTCTAACTTTCCTCTTTAACCAGTTTACTCTATGCTTCTCTCCCACGTGGAATGGATGAAGAATTATTGGGGAGGGTAGTGGTTCAGGACAGTTTGAGTGTGCATGAAACGGCTGTTCACTCACCGAATACCATGTGTGCTCTAGTGAGATTGCCACAAAACCATGACACTGCTCATTTATCCAATAAAATTTCATGAACTCCAGCTGGAGACTCCTTTTTTCTTCCTCTAGGGCCAAAAGGATACGTACGGATATTTTTCATGTTTAGGATGTGGGGAAAGACACACAGGAACATTCAAGTGTATTAAATTGAGTTTCTCTTCCATCATTCCTCCTCCCCCCTTTTTTTTTTCTTTTCCAGAAGGCAAAAGGAGTCTTCAAATCCCTAAAACATGTTAAAAAGTAGACTGCACCGAGCTCGCTTTTCTCTAAGACACCCACTAACCGCGTGGAAGTTGCTAGATGATCACAGCAGCTCTGCTTCTCCCTCCTGTTGCTGGCACTGGGCAAGACTTGATGTGGGAGCGCAGGAGCGGCGCCGCGCAGGCTGCTGCAGGGAGAGGGCAGAGGACACCTGCGACGGCGTCAGGCCACCGGCGTTGACAGCTAATCCAGGTCAAGGGAGGGGATCCTGCCCCTCTGCTCACATCTGTGAGGCTGCACCTGGAGCACTGGGTGCAGTTCTAGGCTCCCCAGGACAAGAGGGAAATGGAGCTTCTAGACAGGGTCCAGCCACAAAGATGATGAAGGGACTGGAGCATCTATCGTGTGAGGAAAGAGTGAGTGAGATGGGCCTGTTTAGCCTGGAGAAGCGAAGACTCCCAGGAAGAGGAGATTTGGTCAATATGTATAAATAGCTGAGGGGTGAATGTAGGCAGGATGGGGCCAAACTATTCTCCGTGGTGGCTGGTGACAGGACAAGGGGTAACAGGTATAAGTTGAAACATAGGAAGTTTAATCTCCATATGCGGAAGAACTTCTTTCCTGTGAGGGTGCCCGAGCCCTGGCACAGGCTGCCCAGAGAGGCTGTGGAGTCTCCTTCTCTGGAGATCATCAAACCCACCTGGATGCCACCCTGTGCCACGTGCTCTGGGTGTCCCTGCTGGAGCAGGGGGGTTAGACTACATGGTCTCTAGAGGTCCCTTCCAACCTCAGCCGTTCTGGGATTCTGGGATTCTGTAATCCACGTGCAGCTCCGCACAGCAAGAGGAGAGGCAGCGTCTGGAGCCGCGGCCGCAACGCCCTCCTGTCCACACTTACCCAGGAGCTCTGGAGCGCAGCTAAATTGGAAGGTGTCGGTGGTCGCTAGC
The DNA here is from genome assembly GCF_059628265.1 of Tinamus guttatus. Lineage (NCBI taxonomy): Eukaryota > Metazoa > Chordata > Aves > Tinamiformes > Tinamidae > Tinamus > Tinamus guttatus. Next base: position 3,163,180 of record NW_028288722.1, on the reverse strand, counting down.
AGCGCTTTGATCCCAAAGCGCCAGGAATTTCATCAGAATCGTCCCCAACACCAGCAGGCATCGTGAGGGCAGGACTACTGTTTCTCAGTGCCTGAAGTTTGTTTTCATGTTACAACTATTAGCGGGAACTTTGGGAAAGCTTCTCCCCTTTCAAAAAAACACACTTGCTAAAGTTCCTCGCACCAGGCAGCTTATGAAACGGTTTTCTACCACAACTGAAGAACGGCTTCGCTGCCACACGGGGTTTCGGTGACATCGTGACCCTCGGATGAATTCAGTGAGACGATCTCCGCTGCTCTCGGTGGCCGGTTGCTCTCCTTAATTCCCGTTAAGCCTGTTTTTCCCTCTTCAGACTTCTTTAAACATTGTCTGGGGAGACTTGTTTAAAACATAGTCCTTATAAAGGCTCCTGGCAACTCTGAAATGAAAGTGTTTCCCTTAATCTTCCTACAAACTTCACAGGATAAACTGCTCAGCTGTCACATTTTAAGAGCATGGAAAATGTTAATGACTTGGAGGAGAAGCCAGGCCACAAAACTCTGTCCTTCGCCAATCTCCTTCATCTTCCCTTCAGAAAAGGGCTGCCGACATGTTCTTTTGGATTCTGCGAGTGTCACCACATCCCAGAGAACAGCTGAGCATCTTTCTTCAAGCAAAACAGTCTAAATATTTACTGCTTTAGGTAAGGTCCTCTTCACCAAGGAAATGCTGTTTGCAAGAATCTCCTGGGACTCTCACAGTAGAGCAGAAAACAGTTCCTGGGAGCTTTGGGCATGAAACTTGATTTAAAGTGTTATAGAGATGATAGTTGTAGCTGACTTACAGTTAAGGTCAATCTCGCTCTTGCATTTTGCCTCTGTAGATAAGAAAAAATATTGACCATTCTTCCAATCTGAATGACGGGTAAGATCAAAAAGAAACACAACCACCTTTAAAAGCAGTGAACATGGTGGGCAACACTCCTCCGCACATACCCATGATCTGAAGCAGCTTGTTACCAAACAAGTTGAAAACAGCTCAAAGACAACCAAGTCTGGCATAAGATCTATTTAAAAAGGGTTTTTCTTCCCCAAGTATTAATTTTTCTTCATTGCTATTAAAAAAAGAAAAAAAGCTTCTCTTTCAGCAGAGACTGAGGAGCAATTATCACCTTCAGATTAAAAAAAAATGGAGATAGAGCTATTGAAAGCAGCTGTCAGTTGTCACCGCTCTGCCCGGAGCCGCGTACCGCCGACAGCGGCAGAGCACGGAGCAAGTCGGGAATTTCGAAGCTGAGGTCGGACGATGGCGTAAATCCTCCTGGAAACGGTGAACTCGCATAGCTGTTTGGAGAAGGGCTAATTCCAGATCCTCACCAAGTGGCACAGCAATTTTTCATGCAAGAAAAACCTATTATGAGGGTAATAGGAAACTGGGCAAAACCTATTACCCGTCGGCCTTGAACATTTTGTTTAAAGTACCATCAGCTGCACTGCCAACACTCAGCAGAAAGTCTGCTGTTTGTAATAAGCCAATTAAACCTCTTTCAGCTCGGCTTTAATCATTACATTTCTGTTTTACACTTGCTTTTAGGAGGTGCAATGTTGCGCCACTAAAACCCCCTACCTTGTTGTGCCTTTCTGACATGAATTCCAGCTCGAGACAGACCTGATCAGAAAAATCTACAGCAGATTCTGGCCTTTATTTGTCAGTTAAAGCGTAGGAAATGAGACATAAATATGTTCCTTCTATCTGCAATCTGGGGATACAAACCCCATGATACTCCCTCCTAAACTCTTAAGCAGGTCAAGTGCAAGAATGGACACAAATATCCCGGCTACCTCTCTCCAATGCCCTACCTGAAAGTCCTTCTCATCAAGGACTGAGGGAAACTGGCATCGATCCCTTGACCCAGCATAAATCAAGTCTCTCCCATCTGCCTTCTGTTTTTGAGAACGGTGTCACGGGTGCGAACCTGCAGCGTTGGGAAAAGCCATCACCAAAGTGCCCGAGCCCGCGCCGGCTCTGCCCAGCAGCAGCGCTGTGAAGCCACCAGGGCTCCATCTCACTTGCTGCTCCGGCTCCAGAGCAGCAATGACACACTCGAGCCTTGCACCCTCTGACCACTATCACCGTGGCTGAAGAGTCACCTAGAAATAGCGTGCTAAGAAAATCCCCAAAACGGGGTAGGAAAGAGAAGTTTAATTACAATTAATTCAAGTGAAGACAGACCTTGCAATTGCCTTGCCTGCTGTAAAGGGAAACAAAACTGAGCTCAGGATGGAGACTTAGCCGTGGGTGTGACAGTCCCTAGCTCTGGACAGCACAACACAACTGTGAAATGATTAAGTATAAGGTATAATATAAGAGTGTACTTAAGTTCAACAGGCTCTGCTGAAGTTAAAGCACTGCTATAGTTACCACGGACGAGGAGGTACCACCAAGCAGTGGAAGGAGCCCAGGCAGCCTAACGCCGACCCCAGTAGCTACACAGAGGCATCAGAACCAGCAAATGCAGAATCCAGCCCAACTTTTCACAGCTCTTTGGTCAGTTGAACTTGTACTACACTGCAGGTCTTCTCTGTCTACCTGCAGCCTGGTGTTCTGAGGCAGCTTAGTCCCAGTAATAATTTCCAAGTGAAAATAATTATTCATAATGGGAAACTACTGCATAAAAAGTAGTCTATGTCATAGGCTCGGCCAGAAGGAAGCTTTCCTCCCAGTTTATCTCACTTTCTATTCATTTAAAATATCACATTTCGGAAGGCCACTTTAGAGTTCAATTCACACTGCTAATTTTCCTTGGCAAAAACCCACGTTATCTACAAACATGGGTTGAAAATCCAATTGCAGTAAAATGATCCCCACGCCCTGTCGCATAGCAACTGGATAACACAGGGATATGGAAAATGTTGATATTCCAAAATAACAGCAGGTAACAGAGCTACCTAATAATATAACTAGAGCTCCATGAGCAAGATGCCCAGGTGGGATGCAAAGGATAAGGGACACCACAATTACGTTGTGCCCTCCAGCCCCCCGGCTTGTTGGGGACGCTCTGCCTGTGCCCAGCAGCTCCCACTCATGGGTGCCACAGTACCAAGAGAAGCAGCATCAGCATCAACCACGAGACAGGCAGCTCCCTCCCAGTCACTGCGGCCCTGGCCTCGGAACACCAGAGGAAAGCCAAGTTCCACCCACCCCTGCAAGCCCAAGCTCAGACTCGAGCTCGCTCAGGGAAACGTTACCTGGAGAAAACCAAAGTGAACAAGTCAATGGCTCTCTGCCACAGTGTCTCCATAATCTCTATGTAATTCCCACTTTTCCTCCAAGAATAACCCCTTTTTTACTATAGTTATCTCCCACAAAGAAAATTAATACAAAAACAAAACAAGAAAGGGAAAAAGCAATCCTCCCTGCTCTGCGGAAGGGAGGCTCCACGTTCCGCGTGTCCTCCCCAAGGAGGCCGGGACGCCCCCAGCTCTCCCCGGCCGTCAGGGCACGGCGCGGGCGGACGCGCTCACGGCCAGGAGCCCACGGAGACCCGGCTGGCCCCGGCGTGACAGCCGAGTGTCCCGTGTCGCTATTCCCTCCAGCTCCATTATGGCATTGGAAATACAGAAGGTCAAGAGAGCCAGGTAGAGCTAAAACATTTTCTGGGTTTATACCAGCTGTCATTTTTATGTGGGTTTTGCCCAAAACAGACCAAAAACAGTCTTCCGAAATCTCTGGCTGCACTTGAAACCAGTATCGCTGCCAGGGTTTCTGCTAATACCAAAGGGGTGTCTGTGCAGCACGTTCAGCTGAGCCGCTGCAGCGAACCCTGGAGCTCCTGGTGCTCAGAGCAGCCCCGCAGCAACCTGTCCCAGCGCCAAACTCAGCACAGCAACAGATAAGGTATCCCTCGAGCTGGAAAAACTTCGTCAAGCCCAGATGTTGCAGACTAAAGACTCTGGGCTCCAACCATTATTTCCTTTTGTTTTTTTTTTTTCTTTTCTTTTTTTTGGTTAAAAAAAAAGGCAAAACTTGGTTTCATGAGAAAATTTCCAACAAAATTTTGAGATCAAATACTTATTTCAGAACAATGCAATCCACGTAGCCAAAAGACATATTTGATAATGCTGCTGCACTTTGATGCCAGCCGGTTTGTATTATAGTATCTTTTTTGAAGTATGTGATTTACTCCCTTATGCTAAAGTGTTTCTTACACAATTCTCTGTTGGAAGAGAAGTAAAGAGGAATAATCATGTGTGCTTCCAAGCACAGGACCTACACTGCTGTTACACTGCAGAGTGCCTCTGGTTCTTGGGACAGTCATTCCAGTCTGACTGCTAAGGAAGCTCCTCGGAAGCAGCGAGTGCATCACACACACACACACACACACACACAGACATACACACACAGACACACACAGACACACAGACAGACACACACAGACACACACACACACACACACACAGACACACACACACGCAAGGGGCAGCACAGCAACAGAGAGGGGCTGCAGTGTACGGCCGCAGTGCCCGACTCACTGCAGTATATGACAGTAAAACAGACTATATGACAGTAAAACAGACTAATACTTACAGTAGCACCCTCATTTGCTTGGTGGCACATGGGGACAAATACATTTTGAATGCATTATTAACACAAAACACTTGAGACATCTTCCACTCAAAATGCCATCTTTCAAAGAAGCTATTACATTTACTTATAGAAGATTTGCAATACAATGATTCTATGTGTTTTAAGTGATTTAAGCATGCTTCAAGATACCAACTTGAGCACTTCCACGCAGCATGTTCACATTGCATGAACTTCAGTTCTGTTTACAGCAAACGGCTCCTGCATCTCTGCCCTCCTCCCAGTGACTCGTGCCCCCGCACCCCAGGAACAGCCGCTCGTAGGGCCGGTTCCGTGTTCGAGTGTAGCCAGGTGTCACCTGCCACTTCCAGGCTACACCAAACAGCAGATTTTGCAAATACCCGTGCACTGTGAACAAGACAAAAGCCACATTCCCCATGCAGATAGTGCACAGGGGAGTTCTGCTTGTATGCAAGGAGGCAGCAGAGCAACCAGCTTGATCTTACTTTCTGCTTCTTGCTATGGTCAGAACAGTACAAGATGTTCCATTTCACTCCTGGTTCTGAGAGGTGCTGATTACCAAAGTGATTCCATGTGTTACATTTATTTATTACAGAACAGACCAGCTATAACTGCTTGGCAATTGATAAACCTTGTAGGGTCTATAAATTTTCAATATAGCTGCCACAAGTAGCTGTGTGTTCCAGAAAGGCTCAAAAATAGAACTAGGCTGCAGCAGCCTGAACACTGGGCTGGAAAGGACCATCCCCAGCTCCTCTTCCCTGCTCCCACCCGCTGTCTCACCACAAACTGAGCTTTTCACTGCACATCCAGCACATCCCTGGAGGCTACAGAACGGGGAGGCCCTTCTTCCAAGCCATCTCCAACTCAAAACCTTCATGTTCTAAAGTAACAGAATACCCTACCTGGACACCTTACCTCCACTCCACGCCTCTCTCATCCAAACTCCTTTCACAGTATCTGTCTGACGTTAAGGAAAGAAGACTCATATAGAAGTTGCTAAAATCTTTCCATAAAAATCACTGCTCCCACAAATCTTGCACGCTGAACTCTCTGGCACCAAAACAGGCTTTAAAGCTCAGGATGAAATAACACAAACTACATGACAAATCTATCCCCCACACCTCAGAATTGGCTCTGTAGTCCTTAGGGCCAACTGCTTGTAGCTACAAAACCTGCCTGACACTGGAGCTGTGTTAAACAGGAGTTGGAACAGGTCTGCTCTAGTGATTTTGGGCACATTAAGCCATATCCTCAATCGTGGGCTCACTACAACATTTTCTACATGTTGGTTTCTACAACATAATGGCCGAGAAGTAATATGTTCCACTGAGTGACTATTGGAACAAGAGATAAAAATGATAATAATAATTAAAAACACCAAGGATAGCTCTTAGCTCTTTCATGCAAAGACACGAGGAGGGAGAAGCTAGAAATGCATTTGGGATAACACGAGACACGGGAGAATCTGTCAGGAAGAATTCACAAACTGACTTAGCGCTGAGCAAGTTCAAAGCACTCCGCAGATTCCAGCCATACCTCATGATAACAACATGCCAAGAAACATGGGTTTGTTATTCTCTCCTGTGCTTTGACTGCTTGGGTTTTGACCCCATGGATTTTCTGGGAAATCTATTAAAAGGCCATTAAGCAGCTCACAGCCTACTCACCAAAATCACTGTGACACAAGAGCCTATGGTTCCTACCTATGGTTCCCACTCTTCTTGCAGAGAGTGCCTGAGCAAGCCAGCAAGCGATGCAGGACACAGCAGCCACCTACATTTTTCTTTTCCATAAACCACGAAGAAGTTCTCTAAAAACGGGAAAGGACACAGGAAACATTAGAGCTGCACGGTCTTTTAAAGCACCAACTAAAGTACAACTGCACTTCACTGCGACAAACAGCAAATAGGTCTAGAAAGAATGCTTCACTTTCAAATAAGTGGTGCTTAATGGTTCAAGAGTCAAATGCTGCGCAGAACTAGAGATGCATCTTCATGTGCAAATGCTGAAGCAGAGCATGTCTGAGGCCCATGCAGCTCAGACTGAACATAAGGCATATGGGGAGCAGAGCAGAAAGAATCCCCCTGCTCTGCAGAGGGCTCTGAAGAGGCTGGATCCATGGGCTGAGACCAAGTGTTGGAGGTTCAGCAAGGCCAAGGACAGGTCCTGCACATGGCCACAACAGCCCCAAGCAGCGCTACAGGCTGGGGCAGAGCAGCTGGAGAGCTGAGGGCAGAAAAGGATCTGGGGGGTTGGCTGAGAGCCGGCTGAACCGGAGCCAGCAGTGAGCCCAGGTGGCCAAGAAGGCCAAGGGCCTCCTGGCCGGTGTCAGGAACAGAGCAGCCAGCAGGAGCAGGGCAGGGAGCGTCACTCTGTGCTTGGCGCTGCTGAGGCCGCCCCTCCAACACTGTGTTCAGGTTTGGGCCCCTCAGTACAAGAGGGACATTGAGGTGCTGGAGCATGTCCAGAGAAGGGCAGCGAAGCTGGGGAAGGGGTTGGAGCAGAGACCTTAGGAGGGGCGGCTGAGGGAGCCAGGGTTATTCAGTGTGGAGAGGAGGAGGCTCTGAGGAGACCTGATCGCTCTCCACAGCGACCTGACAGGAGGCTGCAGTGAGGCGGGGATCGATCCCCTCTCCAAGACACCTACAGACAGAACAAGAGAAAATGGCCTCAAGCTGTGCCAGGGGAGGGTCAGGTTGGATATCAGGAAGAAGTTATTAGGAAGGGTAGCCAAGCCTTGGGACAGGCTCCCAGGGACGTGGCGGAGTCCCCAGCCCTGGCAGTGCTCGAGGAACGAGGAGGCGCTCGGGAACACGGCCGAGCAGGGTGGTGTGGACGGGCTCCCGGCTGGACTGCACGGTCCTGAGGGTCTTTTCCAACCATGGTGATTCTGTGATTCTACAAATTTGGAACTCAGTCTCCTACATGCCATTGAAGTCTTCTTGTTCTTATTCAGCCAAAAGCCAGATACGGCACCTAAGGAGAATAAGCCAGATGGTTCATACCAAGGTATTGTCTGTGAGGGTTAAAAGGTAAATACATAATTCACCAGATCTAGCAAAGGCTGTTCTACACTGGACCATGCATTTCCTGACTTTTTTTCCTACAACTGGAGAATCAGTTGTGTAGGAAAGACCAGAGAAAGGCCAGGATTTGCAATTATAAAGGTATGCCATTTACCAAAAAGGAGCCATAAAGGAAAACAGGTTGGATCAGTGCCTTTCTGCTTCCTTATGATGCGTGACAGTCACCCTAAGAAACCAGGAGAGCAGGCTAGGCAAATAGCCTTGGTCTCAGGTCGAGATCCTGAACAGGGGGAAAAGCTAAATTAACAAGGAAAAATTCATCAGAGTGTTGAAATATCTACAGTTACAGTGAGGTTTTGTTTTCTTTTTAAACAGTTTAAATCAAATGCCTGAAGAAGCAGATGAGAAAAAAAGAATTCTCTTTTGCTAAAAATGAAGCCCTGTATCCCTAGCAGAGCTTCTCATAAGCCCTGCCACAAAACTAAAGGCAAGAGTTAGCAATTACCAAGCAAGATGTTTGGTATCATAAAAGTTATCGAGAAGTCCTGAAGGGCTCACAAGAAAGTTTGAGGCTAATTTTTCCTGCACATTAATTACTCCAGCATTTCTGATCCCCATGCAGACAGACGGAGGAAGGCAGCTTCCCCCACACACAGCGGTATGGGTGAGGTAGAGATTGACTAACTGTGGAAAAATCCACATAATTGAGAAGACAAATGTTGAACAGTTATTTTACGGCTTGAACTATTCAAGGAAAAACGCTACGGGTGCCAAGAGGCCAGACAGACTCATTGTGAATGTGTGCGAGGATGCAGGAGCCAGTCAAACTGCAGAGGCGCCGCCTTTTATCTGCTTCCAGGTTGTGCTCTGCTGCTTTATCTGGTTCTGTAAGCACTGCATAAAACTAGAAAAAAATAGTGAAAAAGTGTCATCTCCCAGTATTTTGTGTACATAGAGCATAGCAAAAATATCCACACGCAGGCTCAGTAACATAACCCTCTATTGAGCCATTTGTTACCTCCCATGAGAAGGCCCTATTTTCAGTTGCTTAAAACGATGAAAAACTAACTACTTGGGCTAAAGATTCCCAACTTGGCCGTCTGCTTCCAGATGAATTTCTAAAAACATTAATATATTAGAGCTGCAGCCAAAACCTCTGGGCCATTTCGGAACAATGCGGGTTTTCCACGTTAAGCCTCTCTTGTGGCCTCGGAAGCTCCAGGACCCCGATGCTTTCACATTAACACGTACAGAGGTTAAGGAGGGAGGTGGAACAGGACTCAGAAGGGGAACTTGTTGAGCAAGAACGCTGGAATACTGAATGGCAATTGCAAAAGCGAGGATTAGATGTTCAGCACAGGAGATAAAAGAACAAATTGGTAAAGGCAGAGGAACAGGACATTTGAGGGAAGCCAAGCTGCAGAAAAGAGATAGGAAGCGAAAAGCTAGACATGGTCATAGAGGAAAATAAATTGTCTATTCCATCTCATGCTCTGGCTCAGCTCAACTAGTGCAGCAGTCAAGAACAATCTGGGTTCTGTAAGCTCTCCTGTGGTGGGGACTGCACAGCCTCCTCATACAGCCCAATTCCCGGCTGTTGGAATGATTTCCTTCGTCCTTTTGATCCTGGCTGAGCTCCAGGGCTCCTGGCCCACCCCTTCTCTCTTTCCCTCGCTACGTCCTTCAGGAACCTTGCAGCTCACCTCAGCCTTCCCTTCTTGAGACCAGGTAACTCCCAGCAGCTCCATCTCCCCTCGCCGCTCATGCCTTAGGCTTTGAAATCCGTCTTTGCTGCCCACTGGGCTCTCTCCTTCGGTCCGCACTGCCTTACAGCTCTGCCCCATGCTGTGCCTTCCCCTTGCCAAACATCATGGAAGGAGCACGTATTCCCCACACAGCACTTTGTTCATACACAACGTTTCTCACAACATTATGTTGTTTATTCATGTTTAAGTTACAATCCACATACCCTCATTTCACAAGCTTACGGTGATCCATCCTACTCAAGTTCTTCTCCATAGGATTAGCTTCTCGTCCTGATCATCCTTATAGCAGTGTCACTCCTTGGCAGGTAACATGACTGAATTTCACTCTATTTAGTCAAGATCATTAGCAGGAATTCTAGCACTGTCATCACTGTAATTGCAGTCTCTCCTATTTCTGTATTACACGGGGAGTTGAGCAAAACCACTGCCCACCCCATTGTCCAGATCCAGAACAAAAATGCTCAACAAAACCAGAAAGACTTACACAGTCCAAGTCAAAATATCTTCCCACTCCAATTATGAGCCATCAACTATTAATCTCTGGCTATAATTATCCAATCAATGTCACATCTACACTGGTGAAAATGATTCCTTTGGACCCTTGCTGCTACAAACTGTTTACAAGAAAGTCTTGTGAGGCAACACCAAAACCTCTCTAAAGTTAAAATGGTACCTACTACTTCTCCCCTTCTCTTCGACAGAATAAACATAAACTCACTTGAAACAACTTGCTCTTAACAAGGACATAAGCAACAGCCTCCACAGATTTATCATCTCATCAGTACTTCCAAACATTACGTTTTCGTGCAGCACAATTGATGTAGAAGAGTTTCTGACTACCAGAAACCTCTCCTCAAAGAGCCTGAAAGGAAACACAAGATGCTCAGGCCTCACCTTTAACTCTGCCGTGCGCAGGTGTCCGCCAAGACCAGAGACCAGGCATCTCCCACCTCCCGTCATCCCACACTTGCAAAATTACCTGTCAGCCTGGGCTGCAGAGGTGCCCGGCTCGGTGTCCTCATCTGGCTGCTGACCCAGGTCTGAAGACAGATCCACACTGCAGGGACTTCCCTGTTTTTCTTTTTTTCAGAGTTCTTTCCAAGACTACCAGGAAAATACACAGGTACATAAACACTGAAAACACGGAGGCTGCAAGCTCATGTACTCAAAAGGTTAGGAAATGGCACAAATAATGCTGCTCTGTGGAGATGTGTGTTTTCTAACCATGCAACCTTGGGTTTTATTGCACATAACCTTCATTTCCCTCAGCAGGCAGAAGAGGCAGGGTTCTCTCCTTGACAAACGCTGAGTATTGTGTTCTGTCCTTCCCATGCAGCATGAGGCTGCGAGCCTTCCTGGCTGCAAACTACCCAAACTCTGCTCTGAAAAGTTACACGTTTCCACTCCAGGCTTCCAACAATGGTCTTCCTGATAGTAAACAGCAGCATATTTCCACAGCCCCCCTGGGAGATTAAACACTATCATCTCCTGCTCACTGAAGGAAAACAAGAAAATGAATAGTTAAGGCTTATTTTGGGTGCCCAGTGAAGGATGTCTGAACCTCTTTCTAAAAAACCACACACATATACAAAAAGCCTTCTCTGTCCTTCCAAACAGAACTTCACAGTCCCCAGTATTTCATTACCAGGAGCACCGACCCCAGCAAGTGCCGCTGCTAGTGCCAACGCTCGGAAGCTCCGCACACCGAAACGCACGGCCCAGAGGCCGGCATGCAGAAAGGCAGTGCTTTCCAGCAAGCTCCGGAATTCCGGGCTACCCGGCACCCCGGGGACACCCCGGACACCCCGGCAGGAGCCGGGCCTTGCTCTGTAACAGGGCACCCACGTGCTGCAGCCACAGGCCACGCACGACCCTCGCCGTATTCACCAAGAGCCTTCCAAAACCTGGAAGAAAGGAGAGCCCCGGCCACTCGCAGGGAATGCGCTCCAGCCCTGCCTCTGGCATGTCCCAGCTCCGGGGCGCTCGACACCGGCACTGCGTATTCCACTACTGAGATCATCCACGACAAACAGCAATGGTTTAACACGGGGGTTCATTTTTCCCCTAAGAAGAGCTAACTCCAACTAAGCTGCATTCAATAAAGACCGAATGTTTCCCCAATAAATCTGAAGTCATTTCTACTCTATACAATAAGCTCAGGAGGCAAAATAAAAATCTATCTGCATAGCATGAGGTCAGTCAAGCTATGAATGGTTATTTTAAATTGGAATATTAAAACCACGTGTTTCTCCTCCGAGGTTTTCAGAGAGCCCCAACCTGCTGGTGCTCAGCATTCCTCGGGAATGCTGAACACCTCCACATTCCAGGAGCCAGAGGACTCGGTGTCTCAGGAGGCGGTCGGCGCGCGCAGGATCACACCCTGCATGATGAGAACACCAGCCATTTAAACAAGGTGATGACCGTTTTTTAAAAATTTACATGTAATCTTTAATCATTCCTTATTTACATACTAATCCTAACAGTGAGGTAATGCATCTGCAGCCCCATTGGTTTTAGTCTCATCACTCATACATATTGCATACACAATGCTAATTAGTTTGCATTATAGCAAAATGTTCTTAATAAACTGAAATGTGAAACTCCTTCAAGATTCCCTTTTGATTTTGATCATGCAACGGTCGTGTAAAACAACCTTTTAGAGAAGCATTTTAGTGTTCAAATACTGGCACTGCTCTCTGCACTAGAGAGCACTGCCATAGTTAAGTCCAGCCCTGGGAGATACGAACTGAATCCCCTGCTATGCTCTGAGTCCTGTATTATTTTCAACAAGCCCCTGCATCACCAAGAATACTTCCCCTCACTTCCTCTGATCTTGATTTACAAAGTACTTCTCCCTGCATATGCACTCGGCAATCAGCATAACACGGCTCCAAATGCAAGTATTGTATATTGTATATTGTATACTTGTATTTTGACAGTGACCCACCAGGTTAATGAATGTTGTAAGCCAGGCAAAGCACCCGTCCTCACTACTGAACTGGCACCAAAGGCCTGGTCCCGTGTCCGCCTGAGGCTTGGACACCATCAGCTGTGACCAGCCAGAGGTGACAGGGAAACCGTTATTTGCAAGCCTATTTAAAATAATAACAATAATAATTGCATCTTGGCTTGCGCTTCAAAATTTGACTTTGACTTACTACTCATCTAATTAAATTGTCATTATGACAGATCACCTACTCAAAATGAAAAAAAAATGGTTAAGAACATCCTAGATACTCACTCCAACAGTGCACAGTATTCCCCTTACCAGTAGGATACAAACAGCAGTCTGGTTTTGCAGCTTATCCATTTAAAAACATATTTATGTTCTTACACGAGTTTTAAAGCAGCAGGAAGAAAAGGTATACACCATCAGTGGTAGCTTCTAAGTGGGAAGTAACCTGGTAAAAATGCCAAACACTACAAGTTTTGCAAGCTGTCCATATTTACCATCCGTCGTGAAGAGCACTATATTCTCATGGAAGTATCCCACAATGAGACAACATCGTCTCTATAAGGGTAAAACAAACAGCATTCAGAAGTTCTGGAAGCATTCTTCCAAAATTATTGCACTAGATCAGATTGCCTCATCAACAGGGCCAGAGGCCATTTACACTCTTTTCTTGCTTTATTTTTTTTTTCATCTAACAGATGAAAGGATTACAGAAAGTTTTCTGGGACCAAATTTGGAATTAATGATGGGAAAATTCTTTTGCTAATCCCCCATCTCTCCCACTGCTGGCAGACTCCTGAGGCTGGAAAAAAACATTGTCTCCTGGTACCCTGCTTCTACTTTGCTCATCAGTGCAAAATACTACGCTCAGGAGGTTTGAAAAGGACCCTCAAGTTAGCACAGAGCCATAAAATCTCTCGGATAGGCCCATACTGAAAGTCCGAGCGAAGAATGACATGAGACTTCAATTAAAACTTGGAGCACCGCAACAACATCTAAGGGGAGGATTCATCTGCTCAGGGCAGATGTCTGCAAAGCAACCTCCATCTGAGCGTAGGCTCTCTGTAAGAGTTGATGGGGAAAAAACAGGCTTTTTCAGGACACTGTTCTCCCTAGCCCGAGGTGGACACGTGGAACAGGCCAGAGGCATCCCCTGCTCCTCCATGCTGACTGGGAAGGGAGCCTGGCTCAAACGCTGCAGAGCTGAGCGAGGCTGGCGTCACCCGCGGTGCCCGAAGAGGGAACATCCCGCGGGAAGAGAGGCTTTCCTGGCACGCTGGAACCACCTCCCCCAGCAGCAGGGTCCATTTCCAGGGTACTGTAGCTGCCGGCCCACCAGCGAAGCGCAGGCAGGTACAGCCAAGCAACGACCCTTCCAAAAGCGAAACTTAATCATTTTTCAGTCATTTAACAAACACAAAGGCATCTGCCCGTCCCAACCCTGCTGGAGAAGTAAACTTTGCATAATTGCCTTGGGTGTCCGCGCCGCGGGCGGCGGCACCGTCTGTGCACGGTCCCCGAGCGGGACCGCAGCAGGGGACACAGCCCGGCTGCTGGGGAGGGAATAACAAACAGGTAAATACAGGAAAGCCAGGTAGCCTGGAAAATAATGACACTTCCTACCTTCTTAAATTTTGTTGCACTGTCAGGCACTATCAGCCTGTTCCGAATTAAGCCTTTCTTTATTTTTATTTATTTATTTTTAATATAATGAGTTGCAGAATGTGAGAATGGCCAAAGCAGGGTGGGAAGCAGGACTTCCAGGTGCACAGAAGTACACAGTGGGATGGAAAATTTGACGCCAATAAAAAGAAATATTGATGGAGCACTTCAGTGAAGACGAACTCCCCTGCGTCCCCACAACACAGATGATGCTATTATCACTCAGCACTAGGAAGGAAAGACATTCTGAATAAGGGGAAATTACAGCGCAGTTATGCTCATCAACTCTGGCTGGGTAGAGTGACACAATATTGGCAAAATGCCTGAGAAAAGTCTGCAGAAAGTTAAGTACAGGACATAAAATAAGATGCGTGAAGGGAAAGAAGCCACTGGAAAACACTGCTAGGGACTGCAGGCTCCCCAGTGCGCCGACGGCAGCAGCCCCACGAGGAGAGGGACTGCACCCCGGGGAAGCACGAGGAGCGACGCGCCCGGGGCGAGAAGGTGAGTGACGGCTGAGGATGGTGGCGTCCCCGCCTGCGAAAGCCGGAGCGTCTCCCTTTGCCTTCAGCCTGCTTATGGATTTCCGAAGGAACATAGGAACTTAAGGAAAAATTTCTTAACAGTGAGGGTGACAGAGCACTGGAACAGGCTGCCCAGAGAGGTTGTGGAGTCTCCTTCTCTGGAGATCTTCCAAACCTGCTTGGACGCAGTCCTGTGCCACGTGCTCTAGGTGACCCTGCGTGTGCAGGGGGGTTGATGATCTCTAGAGGTCCCTTCCAACCCTAAGCATTCTGTGATTCTATGATTCTATGAAGGCAGCGCTCTGCGGCACCCGGGAGCGACACGGGCACCGCAGCGGCTCCCCCGCCTCGGAACTTGCTCTGCGGACTAGAACAGACAGGTAAAAACGCGGCAGCACCGAGCGCCTGCGAAAGGCTCCGGCTTTGCAGCCGCCTAGAGCTTCTGTAAGAGCTCACACAACAGCATTAGGAATTTTGCTCTAGGCTTTCGAGTTATCCGAAAGACAAGTCCAACCAAACTGGCATTATTTGCACCATCAGTTAAAAAGAGGGTTAAACATATTCCCAGTTTCATAGGTGTTCAAGGCTGGGAGGAGCTTGGTGTGGCGACACAGAAATGCTGTGGTACAATCCCTATAACCTTCAGAGTCCCTAAGATATAAGGATTTGGGAAATCTACCCCCAACCAGAGCGAAACAGGACATAGATCATATAATTTCCTAACAAGAAACCAATGTTTCACAGAGAATTAGTAAACATACTCAGGATTCCCACCTGTTTCCTATTTAGAGCAAAAGAAACAATTAATATGAGTTTTTAAACAATGCTTAATATGAGAGACGCATGAAACCAAGATTTCTGCTCGTATGAGGCAGAGGATCAAAATATGACAAGAGTGCTCTGCATAGTTTCTCCCAGCTGCGCAAGCCATTTCTTCACAATCTTAATAAACAAAGAAGTATTTTCGACATTTCATATTCCTCCTGGATTTAGTCAGAACATGGATACAAGGGAAACATGAGCAAGCCCTGCTCTGGCTCCATTCTCAGCTGGAACGGGGCTCCCCGATAGTACTTTATGTTACCTAATTGTTAGCAGGGAAACCCCCTCACTGTGAGCACACAGATGGAGAAATGCAAGATAAAAAACAAAAATGCAGGCCCAGGAAGAAGCCGAATTAAGCGTATCATTTATTAGCAAGTAAAAGGGCATTTACCTTCCCAGTGGTTAAGTACAACGCGACCCAAGGATAAACCATATGGCTCAAGTCTTTGTGCAAGGGAGAAAACTGGCAGGATTCCAAGGCTCTAATTGAACTATTACCATATTGTAAGAAATGAAAAAGTCAGAGAGACCGGAGGATCTGCTCTCCTAGGGACAGTTTATGTCATGTGAACAATTAAGTGAGTAACAAAGCACATTTTACTTGAGAGCAACTCCACCATTTAGATACGGACTCAGTTTAAAGAAAATAGGTACCTTCTATCTCAACACTGCACTTAACCCAGTCCTACAGTCAGTGCCACGAAATGCTCAAAATCCAAGTCATCTGTGGCAAATAATATGATGCTTCTCCTTTAATCACTGATTCAAGTCTTTTCCATTTAGTTAATCATGAAAGACGCAGAGTAAGAGCATCCTAATGAAACCCAGCAACAAATAAACGTTTACCTAAAAAAGACCTGGGCTGTTAAGAGCATCATCACTGGAAAATGTGGTATAACATTAACTACACAAATAACCACTGAGTGTTTCTTTCAAAGGCAGGCTTGGTTAAAATATACTAAGCACTGTAGTTATATACATACAAGGGGGCAGGCAGTGTAAGAATGAAAAATAACGAGTTCACGAAGAGAGAATCTGTAGGAGTTGTTGATACATAAACATGTACAGAGTGTCTTGTTACTATATGGGGAAAATAGTGCAGCTCTCTAAGGACTAAAAATCACAATCTTAAATTAAAACGATGGAAAATGAGTGTCTATGGGTGTCATTCTTACCATTCTGCTCATCCAGCTCATTCCCAATTTCCTGCCCCATTTGTTTTTGCCGGGATATGATTGAAGAAAGAGCATCGAGCCCAGCATCTTGTTCTGCAAAAGAAAAATAAAATCACACAAGGAACAAAACGACTGATACATGCCACAGGCTACGTACATAAAGGATGCAAAAGTGAAGATGAAGATCTAACTTGTGCTTAAAGAGTTAAAATATTTTAAGAAAAAGACATCAACACTACATGAAAATTAATTCTAACAGCACTCCTCAAATAAAGTGAATGATGGATAATTAATTTGTCTGCTCTGGCTGGGACATTTAGCTGAAGGGTCCCCAAAAAATCCAAGAATTCAACATTCAGTGGTTACTCAATCCTAAATGCAGGAGATTTCCTGGCACAGACACACAGACCTCTGATTAGCCTTTTTACATTTTCCAAGAAATTTTTAACTTGAATAAAAGACAAACAGGTGATGCAAACGCCAAGGAATTCAAGTCAATTTTTAAAGCTGCAAGAGGATAGAGTGCACGGAGGAGAGCCTGGTATAGAGGGACGCAGCAGGAGCAGCTGAAGTTTGAAGTGCCCCTCATGTTGCCACCCACCTAACTCAGCTCTTGCAGCTTGCAGGTCCCGCAGAGGCCTCGGTAAGAGCCCCTGGCATGAACTGCAGCTCTGCTTGTCCAGAGAGGCCAAGAGGCAGAATGGCAAGAGATGCCGTAGACCACATTGTTAGTGGTTTGACCAAGTGACAAGCAGCAACGTCACAAGACTCTGAGCAGCCAAGTGGCTGCATATAGTGAGGCAAAAAATTTGTATGGCATGGCCAGACCCTCTTTCCCTTCAATAAGACGGCGGTCCGGCCCCCAATACCCTTTTCAGCCCCCTGGAAGGACACCTAAGACATGACCAAAGGCTGGAGCTTGAGGCTGCTCCAGCAGCGCGGGCCCCGCGGCGCGGCCGCTCGGAACACGCTTTCACACGCTAATTCGAGCGGCCTTATCGGGAGGCCCACGGCATCCGATCGCTTCCAACGCTTAAATTACACGGAGCCATTACCTCACCCGCCTCCCGGGGCGAGCAGGCTGTGGCGCTCCTCCACTCAGGGAATTCTTACCTACTTCCACTCCAGCAATAGTTATCAGTGAATGTTTACCTGGCTTGAAGCACAGCAGCAACACCACTGCACTCAGTTCAACTAACGAGGTCTCTGCTGCAGACTAAACCACTAACACAGGCAAAATCAAGGGTGCCCTGTAAGGTTTTGCCCGTTTCGAGTCAAGCTGTAGCCAAGAGTTATTCCATCAGCATCAACGCAGTTTCTTCCCTACACACTCAGCTTCACTAAAATGGAGACAAAAGGTAACCACTGAATACTCAAACCTGAATAGAAAGAAGCCTTACAAATTTATACACTCAGAAACGAGAGCTATTAACTGTTTCAGTGGTTTCTCCTTCCCTACCCCGGGAAAAGAAAAAAAAAAAAAAAACCTTGCTTCAATAGGAATGGGGACATTTTTGAAAAGCTGCTTGAAGAAGATACCCCTAGATAAGAATATTGCACAATGCTGCTCTTTCAAATAGAGAAAACAACCACCTAAAACTTGACATCTCCCTCCAGGTTATACAACTTGGGCACAGCTTATTGCATTGACTTTCTAATAAAGGCTGTCTCTCAGTCTTACCAATGCTTCTGTAAAACAAAAATGCTCTTTTACCTTGTATGATCCTTCGCTGCTGCTGCCTGATATCGTCAAAGCCAAGTGCCCTGGTTTCCTCAGGTTCTTCCAGGAGCCATGGGTTGGTTACACCTCGTTTGACTCCTCCGGTCATCAGGCTAGACCTGAAAACAAATTCAGTAATTTTTATAGTTTTAAACATGAAACTCGGTCATTCTGCACTCTGTGCACGACGAGCTGACACCAATGGAACTGCACATGTTTGTCTTAACTCCATGCAATTCTCTGCCATCGTGGCAGAAATTGTCCAAAGGAACCTAATTATCTCCAATAACAAATACATCTGCAGGTTCCACAGCATTTCCAGCAATAAAGATAGAACTACATTTGCTGTAAAAAAAAAAAAAAACCTTTATGTTAAAATACAGTTTTTATATGTTCACTCTAAATACAGTTTGCAAGTAGAGCAGAGCATTCAAAGCTGTTACAAAAAAGAAAGAGGGTTGAAGTGCACATATTCTCCATGCATCTGCTTTGTGATCAAGATACAAACTTCTGACCACACTGCTGTACAGCCTGACAACTTCCAAAGCACAGGGGGTTCGACACGTTAGTACAGACATAGCTCCGATGAGATTATTAGTTTCTTGTTCCTGTTCAGGCTGGCTCAGGATTGCAATTCACAGACCGAAGTCACACAGTTCCTCTGCTCCGTTTCCTGGCTTGGCACAGAGAGGAACAAGAAGCCAGGCACACACTCTTACATGTAGAAGTAATCAAGTTACGGGTTTTCTCTTAAAAGAATTATGACTTAAGGCTGTTAGCATTAGAGACACTTCCCTAGTTACAACAGAAAACAAGTTTTTCACGTCCAAGATACATAAATTTAAGTAGTAAAATGAAATGCCACTTAAATATTTTTCTCAGTACCAGATTTCTGCTTCTCTGCTTTCAGCTTCTCATTGTGCTTTGCTACAAGATAAACATTTAATGACAGACCACACGCTGCCTGGACCCAAAGCCACTGCTCGGATCTGGGGTGACACCAACAAGGCTGCTTCCTCGAGAGCAGCACAGGAGCAAGGGGTTTTGCTTTCTGCTCTGATCTCTTAAACTCCTCATTTTATTCCCATTTTTATCCTTTTTCTCAAAACACTTCCTTAAAACAACAACAGATAACAGATAACATAAAAGTATTTCTCAACATATATTCATAAACTTATTACTGTGAGACTTTTTAATTAATTTGACTCTGTGTCTCTTCTTGTGATACATTGAAATATTGTATGGAACAAGCAGAGTCTTGAAATCATTTTGTGATCAAACCCTTGCATTAAACTCTGTATCAAAAAAGCTAATTAGGCACAAATATCAATGAAGAGAAAAGAAGTTAAATAGACACTTTCTATATACATTTTTCCTGCAGAACTCTAGAAAGATGACCAAAGTTTTATGCCGAAGACATTTAAGTAAAATCCAGGACTCGCGTCTAGGAGTTCTTTGAAGAATGATGGTGAACTAGAGACATCTCCTGTCCAGGAAATGAACTGCCACTGCTGAGAAATGACTGTGCATCTCTACCACATGAAATTTTGGGTTGTCCATAAACGAGACACATACGCCCTCATTTGTGCCCACTGCACTACACACTTCGTACTACATTCATGGACACTTACATTTATGAACACCCAATTTGTTCCCACTAAAAACTTACAGTATTTGTTCATCTGTCCTTCAAAGTAATGGACCTGTCGGGAACAGAAAATTAATTTTGTTCCTGCAGGACTAAAAAGTCCTCACTGTAACTCACAAAATCTCACTTTAATCATGTTGGAACATTACTCAAGAGCAGAACCCAAGCTGCTTCAGTCTGCCAGCAACCAGCTGGCTTTCATGAGCAACATCTGAAATGGAGTAGCTGCAATATTTCTGCATTTCATCCCTTTGCACCTCCATTAAATTGTCCATATATTCCTGAGTAAGGAGATCAGGTTTGGTTTAGACAAAGGTTTGCAACCTTGAAACACAATTTTACATTACCTACATTTCCTTCATTGCTTTGGGAGATTAAAAACACTCTTGTATTTTCAAGTCTCATGACAATTGCTACCAGGTTCACAAAGCTAGACATAACAGAAGCATTACCCGTTGGGGATATAAAGACCACTACAGTCCACTCAGTTTGGCAGCTCATTTAGGATGTCCACAAAACCTGGAGTTAACAACATTTGACAAAAAAAATACTTAAATAAATCTAAAGGAATGTAAAGCTGTCTCCTAGCTAACAAGAAAGCAACTCTGCAACCATTTTTGCCTTTAAAAAAGCCAAGGCAAGCAAATTTGAAATAATTTGCACCATTCTCTCTCTCTCCCCTAATAATCTGCCCTATTCTTCTAGGTTGGGTCATGACAACTGGTCTGCTTGTTACAATAATCTTTTTGACATGTTTGGTAACTACCTCCCCACACAACATAGCATAACTTCCTACTTCCTCTGATCCTACCATGTTTCGCTTTGGCGGTGTGAAGATTAAAGCTTATCCAATTAGCCACCCACTGCCTCCGCCAAGTTAATCACGTAAATCTTTGAAACCGTCACAGAGCAGTGGAGTGTGCGGATAGCTTTTGATTATAGGAGCAGATTTAACTAATTACAAGGCTTAGCAGTGTGCCCAAGTATAAAAGATGATGGGGTTTAAAATCAGGGGGCTATGTCAGTGCTTAACAAGTGAGGGCTTATCTTTCCGAAGGCATTGTTTCACCCATAATTCTTATAAAACTTCCCAAGTAACTTAGATTAGTCAACCAGTGCTTACTTTAGACCAAGGCCACACATCAAGGCTTATAGCTTTGGAAGAACGATCAGCAAGACTGAATCTTAAACAAAACCTGGGTCATATGACAATCGGTGGCCTGGTCGCTTGGACATCCCCTTAACGATACCGTTATAGAGCAGCTCTCTTTGAAGTGCTCAGAGCACCTTCACTGGTCGCCCTCCAAGGCCACGGAGCAGGAACATGGGTATTCTCTCGCTTACGATGTAATCACTCGCACTGGCAGGCAGAGCATTTTAGGAAGCTTTGAGCTAGCAAATAAAATAACAAATGTTATTTTAACATGGGAATATGAAAACTCTCCTTTCCCCAAAATGAGGAGAAGGCACGTGAGCACACGCAGTTACAAAAAGCCCATCAAGTACCTTCTCAACTGCAAGACTTCCCACCAGAATCGTTCGAACAAGAGGCCTACAGAACAGGGCAACCCTACCTGGTGCCAGCAGGCCATCTACCAAGCTCTGCCTGCACAACAACTAAGAGCGAGCACATCTCACAGCCAAGAAAACACCACGTTGCTCCTGATGCCATTCATCAGATGGAGAGGGGATCTTATCAACATGTACAAATACCTGAGGGGAGAATGTAGAGGATGGGCCCAAACTCTTCCTGGTGGCAGCCAGCAACAGGACAAGGGGTAATGGGTACAAGTTGAACCCCAGGCAGTTCCAACTCCATATGTGGAAGAACTTCCTTCCTGTGAGGGTGCCAGAGCCCTGGCACAGGCTGCCCAGAGAGGCTGTGGAGTCTCCTTCTCTGGAGATCTTCAAACCCACCTGGATGCCACCCTGTGCCACGTGCTCTGGGTGTCCCTGCTGGAGCAGGGGGTTTGGACTAGATGGTCTCTAGAGGTTCCCTTCCAAGCTCAACCTTGCTGTGATTCTGTGACCTGTGGCTCAGTTCCCCAGTCCCACTGGTTTTAGTGAAGGCCAAGCGCACACGGGCTACACAAACAGGTGACCACAGGGCCCATCAGCAGCTCCGTGACGCCTGCAAGCCCAATGACTCCTGCTCGCGTGACAACGGAGCAGCTCCGCGCTCCACCACGGCGCGAGCGGCACCGCGGTTGCCTCACGCTGCCCACACGTGGCCGCCGGGCGCGCGCTGGCGCAGCCGCATCAGCACTTGTCCTGGCAGCAGCAGCGCCGCTGGAGAGCTGGGAGCCTGGCTGGGGTGGCCGAGCAATAAACTACACAGGGAAGATACTCCCGCAGCAGGGCAGGCATCTCGGAGAGGTCATCTTGATCACGGTGTTTACACTCACGTTTTATTTCACGGCAGCCTCAATTTTCTATGCGAAACCCAAAATACACACTGCAATAAACATTTTCTTCAGAGTAATAGTCACTTCTCTGGATATTAGACATTATCATCTTCTTTCTACATCAACCCTTACTTTTTATGCAAGAATTGGGCAAAGCCCAATCCTAAACATACTATAAAACATGCAGTCCACATCAAAGCAAAAAACTCATCTCTACGGCCCACTTGCTCTCCTCAGGAATGAGGGAATTATAGGGGAAGGGGGAATTCCTAATAAAAAGAAATTGCATCTTATGCAATCACACCCAGAGGAAAAGACAAACCTCCCTTGCGAGACCCGCTTTGTTCTGCTCACAAAACGGTCTACAGCTACTGTAGGGACAAGGCACAGGGCTCTGTTCATGCCCAGGCCTCTGCTCCCTGCCTGCTAGTTCAAACCTCTCTGACCACAAGAAAAAAGAACATTAGCCCCCGAGCATGTCACACTTGGTGTTTATTCTCACTACGGATGCAGCACATTTCATTAAGATTCGGTAAGCCCACGTCAGAGTAAAACAGTAACAGTGCTGGATACACAAACAATTTTTGGCAGGGAACTTCAGGTAGTTTCGAGAAAACTTAAGAGGCAAAACATAAGGCATATAACATGAAAGTAGTTTAGCCTTGAAAGCTTCCCTCCTACTGACTTTTTTTCCTGGGACTAATGAGCATTAATCATTAATAACAATCAGGCAGGCATAACCTGAAGCATAAGGCCTGAGAATTGGGGGTTTTGACTTACTTTTCTCTGGTTCTTTGCTATTCATTACATCACAAGTATATACAATTTCCCCACAATCACGGTCCTGACTTGAAGGAGGTCATTAGAGAACCTCGCCTCAAACCAACCCTTAGAAGACTCCACCACCATCCTAGAATCTCCCTTAAATTGCAGGTGAGCTCAAGAACCTTCAGCTTTTGCAGCAAGTGCAGGGCCACCTTACGCTGCTGGAAGCTGCTTGCATGAGGGTACCTTCTTGTCTGCATATACCATATAAGTGCTCCCAAATGAAGAGTGTGATACAGAGAGATGGCCTAATTACACAGCCACAGCTTAGAGGTGGCGAGGAGGATGCTGAAGCAACCGCAACCACGCTGCCCCGTGCCCACGCAGCCAAAGACACACGAATGCTGGAAAAATCTTGCCCCAGGCCATAGATTTGATCTTACGACTCACATGTTCTCGGGAATGGCTTTCTGGATAGACAACCCACCTCTTCTTGCAGCCTTATTAGAAGTTATTTTTGTTGATTTTCTAGGCCCAATGTTAATCACACCTGCTGTAAGAGCACTGCAGCTACAAACACCTGTAGTAACAGGGGGGAAGAAAAGCAAGGAGTATTTTAAACGCACCTAGAAACCCTGCTATTTTCACTTGTCTTTTCCAAAGAGTATTTCCTCCTTCATAAATAAGAACCAGGTTAGTAAAGGTATTTAAGCACCTAATGGCTTACTGATTAAAGTCAGACATCCACATGTCTATTGAGATTAGGAACTAAATATCTTACATACGAGAGACAAGTATTTAAATGTGGGTTAGCATTTATTGTGTTGAAAAATAGAATATGGACATTCCTAAACGTTACCAAGATGTTTATTATTTGAGGTGTTTTGTGTCTCACGATAATCTCATTTTTCTGTTTTCTAGTATCAAAAGAAAAATCAAGGAAAGCATGTCAGAGTACACACAATTTATTTACTCACCAGTGATCTCCATACATATTTACATATTGTCGACGTGGTCTGAAAGAAGGAGGGATATACTCAATTCATTTGCCTCTACAAATGTTCAAAGGCCCACAGAAGCTTGATATTATGCATGATTCCCAGAAAGAAAGTCAACATTTCCACCTGCTTTTTCTACTTTTTCCTTTCAAATGATATGAAGACCCTGGGACTTCTGCTCCATTAAAGCCTGTGTTATGAGAAACTGTGCAAATCTCTTTACAAGGAGAAACGAGGGGAGAAGATACTGAAACTGTTTATTAAAAGACAGTTAAAAGGAAATTTAAGTGACTATTCAGAGTCATGCAAACAGCACAGTCTTTTCCCTGGAAAATTCCAGTTGCATCTTAATTAAGGCCGACAACGCCGGAAGGTAAACTAATGCTATACCAAACTAATGTAGTGTCTTGCCCTGTGTTCTGGCCCAAGTTGTCAGTTAGGATAAATATTAAGAGCATTAAGGCAACTGTACTTCACATTCAGAAATAGCTTTACGGCAGTTTTCAAAGGATGTAAAACTCACTGAATGGTGACCAAATATAAACGAAGATTAATTTTAGGGAAACCTTCACAATTATAGGCCATGAGGACAATAAATATGTGATCAGTGGTGCAAGAAGGTTAATGAAAGGAATGACTGCTGGGAAAAAAAAAGACTTCTGAAAATTCGTGCTGTCACATCAGCGATGGATTAGATACAGAAAACCAATACAGAACAAGAGAAAAGTGTCACTGCCAGAACTTAATCAAACATCATGTGCTGATTTTTCTATGCAGTGGGTAAATCTCACTCTCAGGCTTCAGACACACTGAAGAGCGGCCTTTGCAGTTTGCTAAAAACTAAAGCAAGTTGTTCTCGAAGTCTACAACAAGCCTAAAGAAATGTAGTGCTGTAAAAAGCAAATTAACCATATTAGAAGATGTTATCTTTCATCCTTACAAACAATACGGCAGGCAGAGGAGACACAAACTACTTGCTGACATCCACACAGGCCAGTTTCAAGCAAGAAACAGGAATGTGGCTTCCTCACCAATCACTCAGGCCTTGGCCATCTCTCTGCCTGTACCAGTGAAACGAGACCTACAAGGAGGAGTACGGAAGGGATGGGCAATCACCAGGCACCGGGCAGAGAATTCCTGGCTTTGTTTTAAATTAAACAAGTTAAAAGACAACTATTAAATTCCAAGCCCTGCAATAGCACAAGTACTGTCTCTGATGTTATTTTGTGTTGCAAAATCCTGCTTTCCCTGGTCACTTGTAATGGAGCTTGAAATTATGCTGCGATTTTGCTATTTTCCTCCTTGCTGCCCCAGCCCCTCCGCGTCAGGGCAGCTCTGGGTCCTGGCAGCGGCACCGCCTGCCAGGCTACGCGTGGAGATCTCGTGCTGCACAGCCCATTCTGCAAGGCTGCATGAGCTTACGCACTGATCCAAGCAGGTAACATGGAAGAGCCTACTCACATCATCAGTCTCCCCCCAAAATTTTGCTATTTTACTATTCAAGAGAATGCTGAAACCCTAAAACAATTAATGGATTAGAGGGAAGCCCAGAGTTTTACTCCCTGTAGTGGGTGTTGCACTGACACTATTCCGTTTCTCAAAGGTGAGGAACTGCAAGGGGAAATTGGTCCTTGGCCAAGTTGGTCTGGCTGTATCAAACACTCCCCTGGAAAAGAAAAATGTGTGGAAAGAGCTGAGCAGGATGCAGCTCTGACCCAATGGGCCCCCAGCAAAAAGAGACCGACCTTCTCCATCCCACCTCCCTACCACCATAGTGATGTGATCCTGGCAAAACACGACCACACACTCCTTCCTGGGGAAAAAAAAAAGAGACAAGACAATATGGGAAACTATGAGTGAGACTTTGAGATAACCCCAGTACCTGGTCCAAAATACACAGCAATCAGGTGAAAAAAAGAGATCTTTTTTTAACATTAGCAGCATGCCACAGCACTGCCACGCACACTTCGTTTTTACACTGCAACAGCATGAAAACCATCTCTGCCTTTTTCAAGCACACAGCTCTGAAAAATTCAAAGCATGTAGGAAAAAAAGGTGAGCGTTTTTCCTTCAGAGACACTAATTTTTTATAACTGTATGAAGTTTTGTTCTAAGATTGAGGGCTGACTAAAAAGGCGAAAAACCCTCCCGTAAGGGTTCTCATGCACTCTCTCACACAGATAACTTTGCACGTGCGTGTATAAAAGACAGAGCTGTACATTCCCAGCTGAAATACCCTTCGGACTACAAGTGAATACAGCGCATTTCAAAGCTCATACTAGAAACCAGACCACACTTCTACCATGTGAGTCCAATATAGAAATACCCGTAGACTCCTGTGCCCGACTCAAGGAGGAAGCTCCGAGCAGGCCACGCTGTGCCCAGCCCGTGGGGCAGGGGACGCCCCCGAGTGACCCACAAGCTGCCCCACGAGTCCGTGCCCGGGCGCTAAATCTGCCACGCGTTAATCAAAAGGTCCAAATAGCTCCTATTTTATATATACACACAATTTTCCAGAGAAGTATGTTCACAAAAATTACAAAGCGAACACACTAGCTCACAAGTGACTTTAAATTAGAATATTCACTAATTCCAGGCGGCAGTCAAGGATAATTCACCATCCGTGGAAATACAAGCTCTGCAATGACCCAGAGGCTGCAGCTTCCCCTCTCTTCTGCACCATTTTGAAGGACGGAAGATTAACCGAGTCTGCAGTGGAAAAATTAGCAAGAGCAAACGCAATTATCTGCACTGGAATTTGGCCAAAATCATAATTCTCTAAAACACAGCATTATTTAGTGACCTACAGAGGGTCAGGGTACAGGTAATTTGCACTGTTCAGTAGTACAGCTTTTAATTTTTTGCATGAATGTTGGTAATAGAGATCAAAGCACACCAGTCAGTGAATCATGAGGATGAAGTTGTCCCTTGGCACGAGCCATTTCAGCTCTGAGGTACCACAGCCCTAATCCAACACTAACATGGCCAATCTACCCCCTTTTGCTTGCAGAGGAAATAAATGACAGCTTCACTTTGCTGTCAGCTAGGAACAAAACTCATTTCTTGCTACCCTTTTTCCCTTCTCCCTCCCCAGTAATGAATTCATTGATCATAACCTCGAAGAAAAACAAACTTGGTAACTCAGACATAAAAATTCTCAGATGTGCACTTGCAAGAATTTTCTTGGAAAGTTGCACACGTCTTATGGAGAAACTAAAGCTAGCTAAAATTCAGAGGCATGCCAGGTAGCAAATACCTGCATGTACAATTACCTGGCAAAAGGTCAGTCCTGTTTTAACTAGAAATGGGTAAAACTCAAAAGGCTGATGACGAATCATAAGAAACAACCCATCCCTGCAACAGCTGCATTAAAAGGCATCTTATAAACAGGTCTTTCAACCTTTATCAAGCTGTGCCTGAAGTACTTCGTGTGTGATGCACACCGCAGCTCTGGGACTCCCATCACATCCAACTTGAGGGCTGCTTAGAGTTTGTTAGAGTAACTCAGGCAAGAGGTTTGAATTTCACACTGCAAAAAACAGCTGCCACTTTCTTCCTGCTCAGTTAGAGACCATCCAGGATTTCTAAAAACAAGTATGAGATGACAAATATAACTCCCTCAATTAGAAAGGGACCATATAAGAAAGAACTGTATGAAGAGAGGACAACGTTCAGGCTATTAACTGGTCTGTTGGGGAACAATTCTCCCCAGGACATTGTACTGTGCTGCTCTGATACAACCAAAAGGGAAACCAAAAGATATTCCCTTTGAATGCATCCTGCTGATTCTAACAAACAAATGAAAGATCATTGGGGAAACATTTGAAGCTTAAGCTTTGCCCTAACAGGTTTTTTATCCAACAATGCACACAAACCTAGCAGCCCAGCTCAATATAGTCTGGACTAGATCACAAAGTCAAACGTTACCGCTTCTGAGTAACTCTCCGCTCCTTTGTGTCTTCTCCAGCCTTGGAAGGCATATCTGATATCGCTGTTAAGAAAGGGCACAAGGTTTCTAGAAGAGTAAAACTGCTTTGCTACATGCAGAGGTAGATGAATTCCATGGATGCATTCGGCATCACCTTCAGACATATTCCAAGCACAAATCACTCTGCCCGGTTCCGGGGACACTGTCCTACCTTATCACATCTGGCTCTGTGCCTTCATTCTTGTACGACGCCTGCAGTTGCCTCTGTCGCGTGAGAAGGTCGTCCACCAAGTTCTGCCTCCTGTCCCCCTCCAGCTGTGTGCTAGTGGCACTTGGTTAAGGTCCAAACTTTAAAAGAAGCTTTCAATTCCATACTGAGAGGATCACACATGTGGCTGGCTAGTATTGCATAACTGGCTAATATTGCACCATCAAACTGGAATTTTCCAAATTGGAAAAAACAATTTTCAAAGATCAGAATACATATCTAAAAACACACTCATCTTCATATCACATATAAACTGTATTATCTATCCAACCCAGACTTGGTCAGGAGGACTACCAGAATAAGCATTTTAATGCAAAAGGATACAACACCTAAAAGAAAATTAAGTCACTCAATTCTGAATGAAAACTGTTTTTATTCTACACGTTTCTGAGGATTCCAAATCTCAAAGAAAATGATTTCAGAACCTCATCTCAAATTAAGGCTAAAACTGGGAGGGTATATACTACCAAATTAACCTGAGAATTCAGAATGGTATCTCCATAACCCAGCATGATAATTCTTTCATTTATTACTAAAAAACACTACACAGGTGATGTACTCTAACACTGACAACATATGACACTAGCACATGGGTTATGCTTATGGAATGAACGACTTTTCTTAAAACAGCTCTATCCTGCACGAATTGTAAGTACTTGATATGAAGGAGGCAGCCCCAAAGCAGGACGGAGCTGCTGAAATTAGCAGGGTACTTCACATCCTATTTCACCAGAACCAAGGCTCATTACACAGACCATGGTAGTAGTTCTCAGCAAAGTTCAGTACATGAAACAGTGAAAAAAATGAAAAAATCTACTTTGAGCATCTGATCCCATCTATAGTTTATCCTCAGGACTCCTTTGCAGCAGCTGAAGCAGGAAAAAAAATAATCTGTTCAGTGTCTCTGAAATACAAGATATCCTGGAGCACTATCACTTTGACAGTAGCAGGTCTGTTTGCTTTTTTAATCAATCTCAGTGACAGGCATTTTGAAAGACTATTCTTTTCTTAGTACTTTTAAGAAGATTATGCACTAGCCATAGTGATTTGTGTGTGTTTTCTGCCTTGCAGCAGCATCCACTTGCTCTAAGGTACTCAAATGACAGGAAACTTGTACCCAGCATCCTCAGAGCATTCACAAGGCTCATGCTAAGAAAAGATTTCTGCTACAGTAAGCTTGAAAGTAATCACTCACTCATCTAATCAGTTTGTTCCTGCATGCCTCTTTACAGGGAGATGGACACGCTCCTCGCACAGTGTCCTTAGGCCTCACTAACCTCCCACGTAGAGAGCAGCAGACCCACGTCAGGCCCTAGGCTAATAATCCTACAAGAGAAACCTATAATTTCTTTTTTATACCAAGATGCTTCTGAGGATGCAGCCCTGTAGCTCACGTCAGTCTCTGCTAGTGCCATCCACACTGCCACGTGCCCATGAAAACACCAAACCTCAAAACCAAGCCATTGCTGCACAGCAAAGTTTCTTCCCAACTCCAGCATGTTTTTCCACCCCCTCTTACAGCACAGGAAGGTCACTGAGATGACGTTTACACGGATACATTTGGTGCGTTGATACTGCCCGAAGCAGCAAGTCCTTCAGCTGATCGATCTTCTCCTTGAGACTCTGCAGTGACGACCTGATGGCCACGTTGAGCTGAGGGGGAAGCACAAAGATTTGTCGCTGGAGTTTTGTTTGTGCACATTTTTGTGTTCCTACATGCAGGTGACAATGCGGGCAGCCTCAGCGGCATGGGCAGGGATATTTCCCTTCTGAAGAGAGAAGAGCGACCTCCAGAGCTGCCCAGGGAACAGCACAGTTAACTGCTCTGCTTACAAAATAATTAGATAAATAGAGCTGGTTTCACAAACACAATTCTAATGCATTAATGCTGTTTAATATGGAGAGCTCTCTTTCAAGTCTTTATAAACAGATTCCTTTATATGGGCAAAATATTTCAGCACATTTTAATATTTTCCAGTTAGTTTTCCAGTTCTTCCCTCTGATCTTTAACACGAATAGAGGCGCCAGCTTTTGCTGCCATTAGGTTTCTTGCCCAGCACCCACGATTACAGGGGAGGTTGTTACGGGTTTGGACCTTTCCTCCACTAACTCTTCCACAAGAAATTCAGATTTATTTTATTTTTCAATGCCATCTAGGACACTCCATCTCTTCTTGCTGCTGACGTACACTGAGTTTATAGGGGTCTGGTTTTACTAAAAGCACAGTTAGGTCGTGCACATTCCTTTCTGCCCCGAGCCCATCTGAGGACTGTGGGAATTCTCCTCCTCTTTCCCCCAAATCAGGATGACATTATCCTCTGTGTTGCCTTTTTCCTTAATTTCCTTCCGATTCCAGTTATCTAGCGCGTAACTACGAAAAACACATTATAAAGGCAATTGCCTTTGCCAGGCATTCTAATTAGGAACGATGTCCTTCTTATAAACAAGATACTAACCATGCTGTGGGTTACAGTCGTTAGCAAATTGAGATGCCTCGAGTACTGAAATAGTAAGGAAGAAGGAATATTCGCTCGGACTCTCATTCCTGAGCTCTGGAAAAGCATAGCAGCAACAGCCAGATAGCAAGGTCTGGCTGAGCAGTCACCCTGCTGCAAGCATCCTGCCTTTCAGTTAAACTGTGTTGGATATTTGCACGGAGTTGGATTTATCGAAAATAAAAATAATAATTTTTAAAATACAAAAAAAAAAAAAACCACCCAGTGCAACAAAGGCATAAATCAATGGGGCTTGTTCTCCTGCAGTCAAACCCTACCAGACACAAGGACAGGAACGGAGGCAGCTCTGCTTTGGCAGCCACGGAGGGGCACAGCCGCAGCGGAGGGCAGCCGAGCGCTCGAGGCCAGGGCCGTAACGGGGTCTAAAGGGCTGCAGGGAAGCTCAGGCCACGGGGCCCTCCGGGGAGGATGAGAAAAGGGCCTTTCACTTCACGTGCACGTTTCCTGCGCGCGCACCCAGCCGGGGAGCAGCGCGTTTAACAAGGCCAGGGCAGCAGAACAACACAAAAGGTGCATGGGTGCAAGAGCCACTTAACAAACAAATTCTCTCTGCTGCCTGGCCAGAAATTGTCTTGTAACAAAGGATTTCACTTCCTTTAGAGAAAAAAATATAATAAACTAAAATAAACCAAACCAATGGAAGTTTTAAGATAGCCAAATAGAGACGAGTTCACGGATGGCGAGTGCTGGCTCAAAATACCTCCCTAAAGTTTTTTTTTGCTTTCCATTTTAACTTTTTTGCTCTATTTTTATTCAGCAATAACCAATGAGAGCTTTTTTTAAGTCATGCTAATGGCAAAATACTACAAAAATAAAAACCTGTTTACATCTCCCTGCCAGGCAAACGCTGTACAAAGACTTTCGCTCTGTTAAATTGTTTGCTAATCGTAGAATATATGATTGCTCAGCCACGGATTTCTCAACATGAGTTTCTGTTATGAAAACAGCTCTTTCATTGTTGGAAACTTGTTTATAGTAGAATCAAGCACTGCCAAATATTCGTCTTTAACTGTTAATGGATTAAGGGAAATTGCACTTGGAAAACACAGAGCATGGAACAAATGATTTTATGAAGAAATTAGTCAAGTGTGTAATGTTTCCATAAAACATAACCTAGAAGGGTTACGGTGCAGGAAAGACTTCAAACAGCAGTAATACAACCTTTCTTTTTTCCTGAACACGTCACAAACAACAGTGATGCACAACAGAGACCTTTGTGCTCTATAAATAGAGAGGAATTAAATTGTAAATTTTTTTTGGTTAGTCTTCTATCACTTGCATATATCTGTACAACTTCAAACACTTTGTTGTTTAGAAAGCAGCCACTTTAAGCACTGCTTCTAAATGCTCCCCTATGTTCAATTCCAGAGCGAGAGAAAGGGTTTCCCCAGTCACTTTAAAAACTGCTTATTTGGGCCTCCTGAAACTTCTTCTGAAGTTAGGTCCATCTTCCAGTCACCCACTAGAAGCACTGATTATTTTTAGAAGCTTTCTCCGAAATTTCAAAAATGACATTTTATTTTAAAAGCTACCAAAAATGAGAGCAGTGAAGAAGATTTCACATCATATGACAGCCCTGCTATAATGGGCAGTCAGTCGACCAAGTACATCACTCGGTGCTTTTAATTATGCAAATTATAGCAAAAGAACAACCTCTATACAGAAAGCAGTACTTATAAAAGAATAACTTCCATGCATGTTCCACTTAATGCAGTCAAGGGAAAAGCTAATGTCATGACTCATGTGCAGTCAAGGAGACTCCTACGGTTTTTGACGGAAAGGAGGAGGCTTTTAGCTCGAAAGCCAGCAGCCTCCTGAGGATCCCTCTTTTTCTCCTTTCACTTAATCTTGTCAGCAGGAAGTGTGAAAAGGTGGCAAACCTAAAAATGCACACAGAAGTGCTAAAGTTTGCTTCTCATCTATATTAAACACTGGCCTTTGCTAGAAATGCAATAATGAAAAAAAGAGATGCTGCAAAATTCACATTTGATCTGTCCTACAGGCGCCACGGAAGGGCAACGAGCTGCGCGGCTGGGGCCCCGCTCACCCTGCACGGGGACCAAACGGCTCCGCTCCGGGGCCGCCCCGCGCCGCTGGGAGCCCAGCGCTCCAAGGGCTGCTCCCCGTCCCCTTCTGCAGGGCCTGCAAGACCCCGCGTACGGAAAACTTGTTACTCTTAAATCCAAAATACGCCTGCGACGTCAAAAAGCTGCCATCAACTGAGAAAACACATTCTTGTTTTCTTTACAACAACCTTAAAGAATACATTCTATCATTATTTATTTATTGACCTAACAGTTTGGGTTGACTGAAGTTTTCCAGAAGAGCATTATGGGTTTTTTTCGGTTTGGATTTTTTTTTTTTCAGTCTGAGAAGTGGGAAATTCAGAACTGACTCAGACGGGGTGATTTTTGCAGATTTATGGCTCCACTCGCACCCACAGCGCTTCGAGGTGAAGCCTGGGCCCGCGGCCGTCCCGCGAGCGGCGCCTCGGGCACCCCGGTACCTTTGCCGTGCTCTCCCCGTTCCTCTGGCAGCGGTTTCGCTCCTGGATTTTCTCCGCGATCTCCTGCGCGGCCTGGCTGGTGGCATCGTACAGCAGGAGCCTGCGGGCAGGACGGAGGCAGCTCAGCGCACCGCGGCACCCCCGTTTCCCATTTTAATAATTATTATACAGCTTAGCTGCACAGCGCGGGGAAACCGGCTGCCCTTGTGACCCGGTAGGGGTGGAAACCGAGCGGAGAAAGCGGGGCCCAAACCCGAACCAGCTTCCCCAGGGCGGGCAGGGGAGGCCCCGCAGCTGCGGCGGGGCCTGGAGAGGCCGCCCGGAGCCCGCGCCGCGGGGCCGCCCGCCCGGACCTGGCCCGAGCCCGGCCCTCCCGCGCGCCCCGGGGCGGCGCCGGGTCCCGGCGAGTCACGACCCCGGCCCGGCCGCGCCGCTCACCAGGGCTCGGGAGCCATGGCCGCCGCCGCCGCGCGCTTCCTGGCGACGGCGCGCGACGAGGCCCAAACCGCGGCGGCGGCGGCCGCGCGCGCAGGCGCGGGGTGTCGGGTGCCGCTCGGAGCGGGGCCGCTGCGGAGCTGCCCGCTGCGGGGTGCACCGGGCCCGCCGCAGGGCTGCTGGGCGCCCGGCACACGCTGCGGAGGGGCTGGGTGCCCAGGGCACACTCCAGAGATGCAAGGCTTAGGGTGCCTTCAACAGAAGTGCTGGGTGCCCAACACAGGGTGCCTGGCACAGGCTGCAGAGGTGCCACGTGCTCGGCACACCCTGCAGAGGTGCTGGGTGCCCAGCACAGGGTGCCCAGCACACGCAGCAGAGGTGCTGGGTGCCTGGAACACGCTGCAGAGGTGCTGGGTGACCAGCACAGGGTGCCCAACACACGCTGTGGAGGTGCTGGTGTCCAGGGCACACTGCAGAGATGCAAGGCTCAGGGTGCCTTCAGCAGAGGTGCTGGGTGCCTGGAACACGCTGCAGAGGTGCCGGGTGTCCAGGGCACCCTGCAGAGATGCAAGGCTCAGGGTGCCTGCAGCAGAGGTGCTGGGTGTGTAGCACAAGGGGTGCCGGCGCAGGGCGCGTGGTGCCAGCTGCAGGGGTGCCCAGTGCCTCCCCCGCACAGAGGCCGAGGCCCGGCAGGTCCCCATGGCTCCAGGCAAGGCCACGTGGCCAGTCACGGGCACAAGGCTGTGTTTTGGGGCTGTGTTTTGGGGCACTTTGCTTGCCCTGTGTTTGTTTTGGAAACACAGGCAGGGAAAGTGCGTTGTTTACAGCTATTCCCTCCCCACAGTCACTTCCCAGTCTCCGGGAACAGCCCTTGCTCTGCGGGGAAAGCGATGCCTCCGGCCCCCGCGCGGAAACACGGAGACGTGTCGTATTTTCGATTTTGCCTGCGTGCAGCTGCCGTAGAGCAGCCCGACCTCGTGTCCATCGGCAGCTCTTTGGGGCAGCAAGGCCCCAAAGGCACAGGCTGTGCCACAGAGCTGCAGCCTCACCAGGACGTTGCTGCTGTGATAAGGATGTTGTGGGTTAAAATGCACCAAAACGGCAGTATTTTGCTGCCTTCTGAGGCAGCAGAAGGAACCAATGCAGCAAATGTTCCCTTCCGCCCTTTGCTCTGCTTCCTTCGGATTTCCTCTCCCAATTTTGGGGGAGAAAGCGGAGGCGGGAGCGGGATTTGTGGCAGAGCCTCGCCTGCCCCGTGTCCCCTTGGCGCATGGCGGTGCTGCCTGCGCGCGGGCCGGGCCCGTGACGCTGCGCCGTGTTGACGGTGTCAACAGCAGCCGCGCACGCCGCGGCCCGGGGTGTGTGGCGAGGCAGGGGAGCGTTCGGGGCCCTCTGCTCCCTCGGCGGCCGCCGCGCGCTTCATCTCTTCCCCCATTGAGCACTCACAAGGCGGCGCTGCCGCCTCCTCCGCTCCCACCTCGCGGCCGCCTTCCTGCCCTTGCCCAGGCCCACGCGGTGCCGGGGGAAGTGGGGGCGAACGCGGCCGCCCGCCCTGTTTGCGTTGGGGCGGCTCAAGGACGGGGCGCGCTGGGCCGCCGAGGGGCCCTGCTCCACCCGCCGTGTTTACACCAAACACCCGTCGTCATTAAAACCCCGGGCGGGCGGGCGGGTGACGAAGGAGCCGGGCAGATGTTGCAGGTGCAGAGGAGCAGCCTCGACGGGGCGGCCGCGGCCGTGGGCAGCGACGAGGCGCCCGCCGCCCTGGGGACAGCCCCGATGGGCCCCGAGGGCGACGGGGCGGGCGCCGTGCAAGGTGAGCGGGCACTGGCAGGCCGGGGCACCGCACACACGCTGGTGGGGGGACATGTCCCCAGTCTGGGCGCCCTTCAGGGCCTGGGGAGCTGTATTGGGTGTATGAGACCCCCTTGCCCTTCCCCAACCATTTTGCAGCCTCTTCGCCAGCTCCAGGTAGCTCCAGAGCCATTCAGGTATTTCTTCATCTTAAAATGATGCAAGGCATGTGGGTGCAACAGGGATGCCAGGTAAACCCCTGCCGGGGGAGACTGCAGGCGTCTCAGCCCCTGCCAGGCCCCAGTAGAGTTCTTGTCCGGGGGAAAATCTGCCCTGGGATTCACAGTGGCCGTGGGAAGCCAGAGGTCACAGTAATCTCCCCGCTCATGGAAGCATGTGCTTAAAGCTGGAGCCAGCCGGAGGCAGGATCTGCTGCAAACTGCTGCTTTCCCCCTGAACCAGAATTAACCCGATCCGCTTTCGCTGAGCTTGAGCAGGGGCCAAATCGAAGCAGAATAATTTGAACCACAGCCAGACTTCACCTGTAAGAAATCCCAAATCCCAGCACTTCCAGGCTGCTTCCGTATGGCCGGGCTGTGCTGTCCCTGTGCCAGGTCCCCTTTGGTGGCAGGTCCCAGAGCAACGCGATTTAGCTTCACGCACCTCCACGACGGTGCATGCAGCCTCTCCATCCTCAGCCCGCTCCGCAGGGCTGAGCACATCCAGCATAAACGCATCAGGGAATTTAATGCTTTCTGCTAATCACCCTTACCCCAGCCAGTTAATAACAGCTTGGCAGAACTCGCCAGCACAGAGACAATTAATACCGTGTCAAACAGGATCCAGAGCAGAGGTCTCTTGTTACCCTGGGGAAGAAAAACGCCCCGCGTTTGCTCTCTAGGAGGAGCTCAAACTCTGCTGTTCTCCCGTGCAGGGCTGGCAGCCGGCTCGTCCCGCGAGCGCGAGAGGCTGCTTGCAGCTCTGCAGCTCTGCTATGGGCATCGCTGTCCCCCAGCCACCCCGGCCCTCGTGTGCGGTCCAGCGCATGGGTCTGCCCAAGCGCATCAGGGCACTTTGGGAAGGGGAGCCCCTTGCAGCCTGCACTGCCCTCCCTGCGCACTGGGGA
Source organism: Tinamus guttatus (assembly GCF_059628265.1). Classification (NCBI taxonomy): domain Eukaryota; kingdom Metazoa; phylum Chordata; class Aves; order Tinamiformes; family Tinamidae; genus Tinamus; species Tinamus guttatus. Next base: position 3,126,556 of record NW_028288722.1, on the reverse strand, counting down.
GGCCCCTCTGGCTGCAGCACCATCTCCTGCGTCCGGACCGGTGGCCTGTCAGGCCCTCCCTCAGCCCCTGGCTGGGGCAGCCTCATGGCTGGCAGCATGTGGCCCTGCTGCGCCAGCTCTGTGCCCGGCAGCAAATTGCCAGGGACACCTTGGGAGGGTCTGGTGGCCCTTGACAGCTCTGTGGTGCTGCTGCCTCACGGAGTCCCCTGGGAAGAGGGACTGCATCCTGACTGCCCGTCTCAGCAAGCCGCGGGCTGGGCACCCACGCCGTGCCCTGCCTGGCACTTCTCTGTGCCTCCAGGCAGAGGGTTCGCAGCCTTCCTGCCAGTTCAGTGACTGAAGAGCTCACGAGGAGGCAGAGCTGGTGCAAGGGGAGCAGCCGGCAGGTCTCGGCCGCCCGGGAGGCGGCACCGTGGCCTCGTCCTGCGCTGCCTCCCCTGAGGCGGCAGCAGCCGGCAGGCTCCGGCCTCGGCCGGCGCGGCGGGCACAGCCCCGGCCCTGCTCCCCCGCCGCCGCGGGCAGGAGGCCGCGCTCAGCACCTCCCAGCGAGGCACCCCCACCATCACACAGGAGGCAGAAATCATTTACTGCCTTCCAGCTAGTGATGGAAACGAGCGGCTTTGAGGGCACTACTGCTGCACTGGGGGTTAATGCAGTGCCCAGCTGTGCTCGGTGCTGCAGGACAACGTGCCTGGGCCAGGGTCCCTCCGGAGCAGCTCCGATATTCCAGCTGGGCACAGTACAGGGTCTGCAGGTGCCAGTGAGCCGGCGAGGGCGGTGTGAGGAGCTCCAGCCAGGCAAGGCCTCCTGCAGCCCTTTCCTTGACAGGAAAGGTAGAAGTGCAGCCAGGCAGGGTGAAACGCTGTCAGCCGGGGTGATGAAGCGCGTCCAATGGAGGGTCTTTCTCCTGCAGAGATGTTCAGCTCGTCTCCAGTCACTGTGGTGATCACGTCCGAGCCTGACACGTGGGATATCGATGCCTCCTCTTGTCTGGGCCACGGACAGTTCGTGGACTGGGACAGGATGCCGGACGTGGAGCAGCAGGCAGATATCCCTGGAGACATCCTCACTAAGCCCAAGAAAGAGCTGAAGAGGCTGGCAAGAGAGGGCTACTGGGCACGGAGCCGCGAGCTGAGAGCCCAGGTTTACCACCAGGTCATCCAGCAGGTCACCTGCCGGCTCGTGACGCCGGATGCTCTAGTCTACACAGACGTAGCGGGCCGGCTCTTCGGGAAGCAGAGTGTGAGCTCCCACCCTCTGCCGGACTTCCTCGAGGGCTGCTCCATGCCCACGTACTGCCTGAACCTGGAAGGGGTCACCGCGCTGAAGAAGATCCTCATCTGCATCGGCAACCTGTTCCCCGACATCACGTACAGCCCCGCGCTGCCCGCGCTGGCGGCGCTGCTGCTGCACTACAGCCGGGGGGAAGCTCAGTGTTTCGAGAACATCTCTCGCCTCATCGCCAGCAATGCCCCCCACACCAGCTACATTGACCAATCTTTCCTGGCCCACCAAGCCTCCTGCATGACTTTTGGGGACCTGGCCAACAAGCACTGCCCAGCAGCTCACAGACTGATAGCCAGCACCTCCGAGAACGTCTTTGAGGTCTACTCGGAATGGTTGTCGTGGCTCTTCCACGACCTCCCCTTCAGTTACGCCATCCGCATATTCGATGTCTACCTGCTGGAGGGGCAGAAGGTCCTCTACCGCATTGCGCTGGCCTTGCTGAAGCAGTACAGGCTCTCGGGGAGCTCCCCGGAGCTGCAGGGCACTGACATCAAGGCAGACCTGCAAGCTTTCCTGCAGAACATTGAGGAGCACGTGACCGTCGACAAGCTCTTAGAGAGAGCGTTTGGCATCAGGCTGTTCTCCCGCAAGGAAATCTGGCTTCTCCAGATGGCCAACAGGAAGGCGCTGATGGAGAGAGGCATCACCATGGTGCAGGGCAGGTAAGAGGGCCTCCTGGTTTGCCAGCACAGACAGGGGATGCTCTCAGGGTTAAGCAGGTAAACTAGGAGTCACAGAGGAGGTAAACATGAAGGGAGCGTCACGTAATCACGTTTTGGCTTCGTTTGACTCTGCCAGCTGCCTTTCAGACACACATGTGGTTAAGGGGTACCACAGAATTAGGGACCGCAACACCAAAAGGAAGCTCAGGGTGCAGAAGGTGTAAGGAAACCTGATTTGTGGGGCTGCATGCACATAAGTCAACGTGGCCCCCGGCTTGGCAGTAACAGGCGTCCTCTGCTGCACAGGCAATCCTTCCACCTGGCCGTGGACCTGCAGAATTTCACCTCCAGCATTGTAACGGCGCAGGAGATGCGCATCATCTGGTCCTGGATCCCCGAGCGCTTCTCCCTCTTCCCCCCGCTGCTGCTCTTCTCCACCTCGGAAAACGGGTACAGCCTGCAGAGGTAAAGGGCCAGGCACAACTCGGGTCACGCAGACGGGCCCAGCGCAGAACTGGGTAAGGGCTGGCACACCCGTGGGGTAGGAAGGAGCCCTTACGACACGCTGGGTTTATGGGGCGCATTTCCCGGGTCTCCTGGAGTCTCCTGGAGACTTTACTGGCTGTGGCAGGAGCCCCACGTCTACCTGCTGCCACTAAGGGCACACACTTTCCCTCGAGGCCGTGAGCCTGGGAGCAGCCCAGCTCCTGCTCCATGAGGGTGGCACAGAGCCAAAGGCAGCTGCTGCATGCTGCAGCTCAAAACTGAGCTGGGAAATGAGTTTTCCATAGATTTCCCGGTCCATGGAACAGAAAAACACTTCCAGCGAGCAGATGTTACGTTTGCATGAATATTTTCAGGCAGGAAACCCAAACATGCTCGTCACAGGAACACGTTACGCTGAGGAGCAGCATGGACAGAGCAGGCAGAGCTCAGATGTGGAGTGCGTCCCACAGTGGAGAGGCATCGAACCCTCTGGACGCAAGCTAGGAAAGCCCAGGTGTTGCGAGGGATGCCCAAATCTTAGCAGCCAGGGCTTGTCTGCCCTGCCGCATCCTGGCCAAAGGCTCCTGCTTCCTTGTGCCACCGTCCAGCAGCAGGCACAGAGCCCAGGCGATGGGAGGCTGGCAGTCAGGCAGGGCCCCGGGCTCCCAAAAGTTCAGAAATGCAGCGGGATTGAAGGCAAGCTTGCTTGGCACACTGCCCCTTCCTGTGCCCTCAGCCCACCTCCCTGGGCACAGTATTTTATGTTTGGATTTATCAGAGAAATTACCTGCTTCACCAAGCAAAAATGATGACTCGAGAGAGCCCGTAATAAGCTGACTCCCCCACTTACTGCACAAACACCAGAGCTGCCTGAGCTAAATGATGAAGTGTTTCTGCCTCTATCCCTTACAAGCTCACTCAGGCAGGCTGCTCAACATAACAATCATCCCAGGAAAGCAGCGGCTCTTCTCAACTCTCCATTAGAGCTTCATGTCACATAGAGTGTGAAAAACAGGCTATTTCAAGCCCTCACCAAAGGGCACTTTCCCCCCACTAGTGTAAGATAGACTAGAGGATTCCCACTCCAGACGAGAGTGATCCTGGGTTGCAAATGTGCTGCCGAGGACACCCCGCAGGCTGACAGCCCGGCTGGGGCTTCAGTGCCAGCCTGCCTGGCACTGTGCCCGTCCCCACCATGCGGCAGGGCAGCTCACACCCGTCGCACACGCCGCGGGAATCACGTGGGGAAGGGCAGCGTTTGGTACCCATCGCCTTTCCCGCACGTTTGCCCACCCAGTTGCTGCTAATTCACACCTCTCCTGCTGGCCACAGGAGTTGTTTTCACTCCCCTGAGAGCTCTCCCCTTCTCTTATCCCTGCGCAGCTGCAGGCAAACCTGACTGCTTGTTTTCCCCATACCTGGAGGATATATGTGTCATTTCTAGGCTGTTTTGTGATGAGCTCCAGGCGAGGACCTTGCCGAACGCCTGGGCTCACTGTGCTGGTCTCAGACTTGCACAACTCAGACTTGCATCTCTGCAGGTTTTACTCGTGCTGTGAAGGCTACGAACCAACCGTGCTGCTCATAAAAACCACGGAGGGAGAAGTAAGTCCAGCCCAAGCGGAGTGTGGGGCTGGGGGGTGGATGCTGCCTTGGGGAAGGGCTCTGTGGCTCTCCCTACTGGGGAAAGCAGAGGAGGGGACAGAGGGAAGGAGAGGGGCCATCAGACATAGGGTGGGTTTTGTTTTGTTTTTGTTTTCTGCAAATATAGATTGAAACACGAAGTGTTTACCCAGCAGACTTCGCTGAAGGCAGCAGATGCTTTGCCTGCACGAGGTCTTGCTTAAAATATATTAAACGCAGGCTCTCTCCTTGATTTCAGTAGCAGCCACACAAGGGAAATGGAAGAGAAATAAGGACAGCTTCTTCAGTACTTGAAAGTCGTACAATAACTGCAAAAATACCCAAACCAGGCCACTTTCCAGGGACTCCGTGAGCGGTTCATAAACCCGTATTGTATCTCTCTTCATCAAACAGCAGAAGCAAGTTCTGTAAATTGTTCAGGCATCCTAAAGATTTATTGGCCTTCAAGGCCTGACTTTCCCTGGCCAGACACTTCAGTGTGGTGAGGAGATAAACACTCTGCCATCCTTCAGGGCTTTACACATACTACAAAAGGTGACTTAAAACCCCACTACTTACACTCTTTAGCTCATTTTATTCTTCATTTAGTACCAAGGGCAGCTTTGATTTCCCACCCTTCAGTAGGCCTCCTCCAAGTGAAGGATATCTACACCAGGGTTGGCCTGAGCACGGGTTGGAAGAAGAGGATAAAATGCCTAGGGAGTGATGTCTCATCTGCTCCCAGGGACTGGTAAAATCCCCGTAGGCAACACAAATGTGTTACCTGAGTCTTTGTCGTTTTTAAATGCCTTTTTCCCAAAATCTCCCAAGACAAGTGACCGCTGCTCCAGGCCCCTTGGCTTGCCAGCTCACTGCTGCCGTGCTCTCTCCCCAAGGTGTGCGGGGCGTTTCTCTCCTCTGACTGGAGCGAAAGGAGGAAGAGTGGGGCGACATCGGGCTTTTTTGGGACAGGAGAGTGCTTCGTATTCACAGTAAGTCACCTTTTATTATTTATAAGCACGGAGGGTTTCGGCCTGTTTGCATGGAGCAGCTCCAGCACGAAGCAACCCCCAGACAGCCCTGGGATTCCCCCAGAGGGAGCGGGATGGAAAAAACTCCGAGGGGCAAAGCCCAGCATCCATCATCCAGCAGCGGGGATGGCAGAGGTTTCCCTGCCCCAGCAGTGCCTGGTGTGGACAAAAGCCGCCTCCAGCCCTGGTGCTGCCGAGATGCCACGCGTGGTCGCTGCCGCAGGCCCGGCAGCGCGGAGCGGACGGGCTCAGCGGCCTCCCCTGTCCGCAGGTGCGTCCCGAGGCGGAGCGCTACGAGTGGGTGTTCATCAAGAAGCCGGAGCTGGCCAAGGCGGTGCCGCGCGCGCGCTCGCGCTCGCCCTCGCCCGTCGCCCCGCTGGGCTCCGCTCCGCACAGCCCGGGCGGCAGCTCCAGCCACCTCCGCGTGCCCGCGCCGGCGCGCGGCGGGGGCCGCCTCTCCCCCTTCCTGGCCATCCGGCATTTCCTCCTGCCTTCCAAAACAGCTTCCATGTTCATGTCTGGCTCTCGGGAAGGAATCATTATTGGTGAGTACCTCGCGCTGCTGCTTTGGCTGGGAAGGGCTTTGAACTGGATCGCACCTGATCTGCCCTGATACCCCTTGCACGCAAAGGCCTCCTGGCTTGGTTTAAGCAACGGAAACGCAGGGGAGATGAAACTACCCCCTCCTCCTGGGTAGGATGCCCCTTCTGCAAGCCCCGGCGACCAGGTCTCTGTGAGTCTGGGGGGAGCAGCACGGCCCGACCTCCCCGGGGACTCCGCACCTTCGGGGCTGCCGCGTCCTGCCCTGCACGTGCGGCCGTGCAGCTCCGAGGCTGCCGCCACCTCGTGCCACCCAGCCCAAGACCTGGCGCTGCAGGTCGGGAAGAGCTGGACAAAGGCAAGGGCTGGGCACCTAGAGCAGAACGGCCTTGGGCCCCTCATGCCATCTGCTGTGACAGGGTCCCGGGGGTTAAATCTTTGTGCCCACAACAGCCCAGGTGGCTTCACTGTGGAGGAGCACGGTGGGTAAGAAATGCCATTCCCAGCCCTGCGGAGCAGGCAGCCAGGGCAAGCCCAAGCTGGGGGGATGCAACACTCTTTCCTTGCTCTCGGGCTCTCCAGCCAGCCTAACAATTCAGCTTGTGCAGCCAGGGCAACGTCTCGCCGCCTGCCTCCTCCGAGCTGCTCGGCGGAGCTCTCCACGCTGGCCTCTGGGTCAGCCGAAAGGGGAGCTCGGGGCTTCCCACTCCAGCTCCCAGGTGTGGGCAGAGGGAATAACGCGGGATGGAGGCTGTCCTGAGCAGCTTGGTCGGCTGGGCCGCTCTCTTGGCTGGAGCAGCGAGGAGGTGAGAGCGAGTCCCCACCATCCAGTGTGTTTTTGCAGGCGGAGGAGGAGGCCAAGCTCTGGCCCTCGACGCTGACCTGCACTGGGGACACACGGAGCCCTGTGACACCTTCGACAACCCTCCGCTCTGCCAGGAGAACTTCAAGGTGCAGCTCTTGGAAGCCTGGGGCTTTCAAAACACCTAGAGGATCCCGCTGCGCCGGGATCACCCTCGGCCTCACCGCTACGGTCTGGGCTGGCAGCGCCAGGGATGCCTCTGCGCTCTGCGCCCCTCTGCCCAGCATCCTGTGTGCCCTGCCCTGCCATCACCAGCGGCCACGTCGGGAACAGGGGCAGGGAGCTGTCCTGGACTGTCCTGCAGGTGCTGCCTTCAGGGGGGTCCGAGAGGAGCGGAGCTCCCAGCGCTCCTCCCCAGCTCAATCCCCACCTGCTCCTCGGCCTCTGCCCAGGGGAGAGCTGAGCTCTACTCGGGGGTTCCACAGCTCTCCCGTTTGTGTGGCCGGGCTCTGCAGCAGACCCGTGATACAACAGCAAACAGGGGAGCTGTGAGTCTAGATAAATCCAGCTCGAAGGTAGAAAGTTCTAAGACTCACCATTCTCTATTGCACTGCAGTCCCAAGCTCAATACCCTCCTTGGACCACATGCAGAATTCTGGAGCCTTTGTGGGTTACCAGGATTCACTCAAGATGGGCACTGGTCATCATCCCACACAGTGCGGGAGATTTTCTTACTGTTCTTGGTTGAAATTGCTGACCAAGAATTAGCAAACTCCCTGCCCGTGAACTTTCCTTGACATGCTTGTGTAAAACCAAGACCTACGTTCACAGCAAAGGGTAGATGCTGCAGGACTGATGAAGGCAGTTAACACACACAAGTCTAACCAACGTGCCCAGATTACCCAGCGTCAGGGTAACAGCGACAACATTTTAAAATATGAAAGAGGAACATCTAACTGTTGCCAGCTGAGACAATGCAACCCCTGCGGGAGGACTGTACATAAATTGTGCAAAGATAATTCTAGTTGCAGAATGAAAATGCGTCTATGCCACGTCCAAGTGTGTTTTTCATTTGTGGCTTTATCTTTCTTGCCATTTCCCAAGCTCTTCAGAGCAGGAGTTATCGCTACCTCGATGCAAACGGCTCCAGAGGTGCCAAGAGGGCATGGGGAGGAGCAAGCAGCAGCAGCAAGCTCACACACCAGCCAGTTATGCAGCAGCCTTAGCCATTACTTGGCTTCCAAACATATCAAGGGGAGGTAAAGGGATGAGACCCACATCTCTTCTTGCCTGGCCTCACTGAACTCACGTGAAAGAGCACAGGAGAATTACTCATTTTTCTTCATTTAAAGAGCTCTGCTAAGACATCTTCAATATTTCTTTCTTTCTGGGGCCATGCACACGACTTTCTGCCTAGCTGAGTTTCCCTTGAGAGCCCCCTTCCCTTCCCAGTCTCTATTTCTCTTCTCCACCCAGAGATGCAGAGGAAGAACCAGATGCCTGGCCCCTCATTAGGAATCCCCTCTGCAGCCTCTGGCCTTCAGAGCGTTTCTGGGCAAGCAGGTCCCATCTATTGCATTAAAACACGAGATATTGGGATTGCAGCGTTCAGGTTGTGGACGCCTCTGCTGCTGCAGGTGCTGAACATGTGCGACAGCCGCTCATCTGGACTGTAAATCACAGCGACTGGTGGGGCACTTACTGCATTGGGTGCCTGTGATCTGATGAGTGTCTGCTGTTTTTAAAAGGGAGGCTACAGCGCTTTCTTCCCTGCGCTTTATTCCATTACCACATAAAGTTCAGAACTCTTAGAGAATAATAAATTTTTTAAAAAAAGAAAAAAGAAAAGAAGAGCAGAAGGGCAGGGAGGCTCAAGAGGGCCCTCCGCAGGGCCTCAGGCCGGCGCCGGGCTTCCCCGTGCGGGTGGTGCCGCAGCGGGAGCGGGACCCGGCCGGAAGCAGCAGGGCAGGCTGGAGCGGCCGGGCCGCGCGGCCGCCATGTCGTGACCAAGGCCGTCGAGGCCGGGAGCACGGGGGCACCTGGGGACACGGAATGGCGGCGGGTGGCGCCGGGGAGCCGCGTGCGCAGGCGCCGTTTCCATGGCGCCCGCGTCCACAGCGCGATGGCGGCGCCTGCTGGCGGGGCGGGCGCCGAGCTGGAGCTGCAGGCGGCCATCGGCTTCAACGGTACCGGGCGCGGGGGCCGCCGCGGCGGCCGCTCTGGGGCTGGGGCGCCGAGGGGGCAGCCTGGGGGGCGAGGTGACATGAGGGCAGGTTTGGGGCGGGGGTGACATGGGGGCCAGTTTGGCACGCACAGTGTTCCCTGCTCCTCCCCGTCACCCGCTCCGAAACACGGGAATTGAGGAGAGACAATCCAAAGCTAAGAGCAAGAAGAGTTTCACGGAGTGACTGCATTTTTATTTTCCCTATTACCCACCCTGCCAGAGTGAAAACACGTTTCATTTTGCAATAAAACCACACGAGGCTGCCCAAAGCGCGGCCACAAACCACCCCGCAGGTGCAGGGGCTCTGCAGGCTGCTCCTTCCCTGGGGAGATTTGCAGCTTTGCGGCTTTTTTGATGCAGGTCACGGCAACGTGAGCCCCTAAAGCAGCTGTCATGAATCAGCAGGTGCTCCCGTGAACCCGGTGTCATGAAGTGCTCAGACCCTTGGGCCCGTTAAATCTCCCATTACGTGCCAGAAGCCCAGGGCCCCTTCTAAATTTGTAAACAAAACAGTGAAGGTGACCCTTGCATTTCATTTTGGGTTATTCTGCTTTGAGTGGGAAATGGAAACCTCTTGTTTTTGCCTGTGAGGTAAACACTGAGAAATGAGAGGGTTTCTCTTGGGAAACGTGACCAGCAGGGACTTCTCCATGGAGAGGTCGAGGAGGCAGGTCCCTGTGGCCCAAAGCGGGAGACGGGAGTGCTCTTCTGGGGCCATCTGCCCCAGCCAGGGCAGAGACGGGCCTGAGGGCCCAGCGCGGCTCGGAGAGCAGCAGCTCTCTTGCCTCCTTTCTCTTGCAGGGCATATACTTTCTGGCCTCATTTGCCACCCCGATCAGGAGCATATTCTCTATCCCCTGGGATGCACTGTGGTTATTCAAGGCATGGCCAACGGCAAGCAGACTTTCCTGCACGGCCACACCAACAACGTCTCCTGCGTGGTGGTGTCGAAGAGCGGAATGCTGGTGGCCTCTGGACAAGTCACCTTCATGGGCTTCAAGGTGGATCGTGCGTTATTTCTAGCCATATAATTGCCCGTGGAGATTGAAGTTGGCCTGCCGGTGATGGGAACACGTTTTGCTTAAAGAATAAATCTTCTGCTGGAAGACAAATGCCTACAGTGGGAGGGCACTGCAGGTGGTGGGAAGCTGTGGCCGCTCTCTTGCTGGATGTGCCTTTATATTTTACATGGTGTTAAACATTCCCTCTAGGATCAAGTAACTAGGTTAAGGCATTTCTTAGTTCCAGGCCTTTTTATCAAAAGTGTCATGAGCAGGTGGCATCCCAAATCTCATCTGACATTAATTAATAAATGCCATCGTATTTAAAGCGGGACCTGACTTCCAGGGCTGCTTAGGATTTTCAGAAGTCCTTGACAAGTACCAACAATTTTAGATCTTGGAAGTTCCCTATGGCTTATTTGGTGTCTGGTGGAAAAGACCCTGAGACGTTGGAAAGGAACTGAGCCAATAGCCACTATTTAAAAATCTAAGCCCAGTACTGTTCCATAGATCAATATATGAGTGCAAACTTTTGTTTCTGAAATAAGGCTGAGCTGCTGGACTGGTGCATTGTAATAGCACTTGGTACAGCGCCTAATCTGAAGTGGGTTCATATCCATCGAACTTGGGGCTGGAAAGAAGGGAACCTTAAGCGAGGCTCCTTGTAACTCAGCCTTTTCAGGCCAGAGGACTTCAGCGTGTTATGTCTAATGCTTGGGCTTTCCCCTCTCTTGCTTTGGGCCTCAGGCAGACATCATTTTGTGGGATTTTAAGAAGCAGGAGCTACTTGCTCGACTGTCACTTCATAAGGGTAGAATTGAAGGATTAGCATTTTCACCAAACGACCTTTATCTCGTGTCGCTGGGAGGCCAGGACGATGGCAGGTAACAATTTCCAATTTCCTCTTGGTAGGACATCTAAGAATATTGCACTTTTTCCCTCTTCTGGCAATTTTGCTCTTTCCCCTTCTCAGGATGTCCCCGGACACAACCCCGTTCCCCATTCCTCCTGGCAGGAGGCAGGGTTGGTGCCACCGGGAGGGGGCTCTAGGGCAGGAGCCAGCGGCTGGTGGGAAGCAGAGGGGGAACAGCCAGTTCTCGAGCTGGCACTGCCACCCGCATGGGATGTGCAGACTGGGCTGTTCACTGGCTAACTCGGGTGTCCTGAGAAAGTCTAAATGCCACCAAAAGGTTACTTCAACAAGCAAGTAAGGGTGGAAGAAAAAGTCATTAAATTAGTGTCTACCACTGCCCTAAAATATGACTGGACTCTTGGTCAACAGAATCCTTAAGATAAGTACACTTTCCCACTTTAACAACGGGGTGGAAACTGCAATTCCTAGTAATTATGTTAGGAATTTTCTTAGATAAAATATCCACAAAGTTACTTTTATTGTATATTTGTCTAACAGCTGACTGCAGAAAAATAGGCCTGTTTGTGTTTTTGTGGCAAGTTTTTTAAGTCATGTTTATAAAATGGAAACTCCTTAATGCCTCTCCTCCTCCTGCAGCGTGGTTGTGTGGAGCATTCCCAAGAGAGAGGCCGTGTGCGGCAGCCCCGCGTCGGCTCGCAGCGCCGGGAATGCTACAGTGCTGGCGTTCTCCAGATGCAGAGATGAGATGTTTGTCACCGCTGGGAAGTAAGGGTTTGTTTACATGAGCAGGGCTCTTAGAAAACCCATAGACCACTTCCCTTTCCGAAGGCTCTTCACTTAAGTACAACACAAGTTAGGCAAGGCAGCATTCGAGTGTTTTTCCTTTTGCTCTGAATGGACCTATGAAAATCCATTAACTTGTCCCTTTAAGGCATTTCTGCTTGTTCCTCGCAGAAGCAGCTGCTTTCAAGGCAGCACATGGACCAGCGTGCGTCACTTCTGCCTCATGGCAGGAGTTGGTGCTGCATTCCCCGGGCGGTGTTTAAAATATTTAGTTCCCAGCGTTACACAAGACAAGCAGTCAATGAAGGCCTTGAACAATGGCTTATTAATTAGAAACAATGGTATCTCGCAGGGTGTTGGATGGGCTCCTGTCCTCCCCAGATGCTGTGTACAACTGGTTACTGGCTTATGACCAAAGTTGATACAAAGAACAACATTTTTGCCTGGATTTGGTACAGCCCTCATCTATCTAGCCTGACATTTAAAGGTGCTGAGGACCTACAGCCCCTCTGAATCGAGGAGCAGCTTCAGATAGTCTTGGAAGCAGTTGCCAAGTGCTGGTCTTGGCAGTTTTAATTCTCTGTAAAATGTAAGGGAGGTTGTGTGCAAAGTTATTATATTGATTCCTGTGTTGTCAATTAAACTGTGCTAGAAAATACTTGAAAGTGGCCTGTAGTGCTCATTTCCTAGTCTAAGAAACGGGATTCCCACAGTGCATGTCTCTTTGGGAAATGAAGTGTCAAGGTTGTTACATGCTCCTCCACAGTCCTAATAATATTTCTGCTGAATCTTTTAGATTTTTGATTTATCTGGTAAAAGTTACCATAAAAACAGCAGAAAAGACAGATTTACTTTTTCCCTCTCTGATACAGTTCTTTTTCTTTTTTTCCTTCATATGCCTCCTTCTTGTCATATGCTATATTGTTCTTTTTCCTCCTAATTAAAATTTCAGAATAACATGACCTAGTGAAAGCTTTTCTAATTCTTGTGACAGTAAAAGAACTTGGATTTTTCTGCATATGTAGATTTGATTGCAGTATATTCTCTCTTACAGTGGGACCATTCGAGTATGGGAACTGGATCTTAAAAACAGAAAAATCCGACCAACTGAATGCCAAACAGGGCAACTGAAAAGAGTGATCACATGCGTTAAGGTAAGTTAGAGTAAATTATGTGGCTAAAATGAGGAACTCTCAAGCGACTACAGAAAGACCATGAGCTATTACAGTAATGTAGGAAGTACCAAATATATGATGACAATGAAGCTATTAAATCTTGTCTCATGACAGACAGTCCCCCATAACTTCTTCCCTCTGAGAAAAGAGTATTTTGAACACTTCTGAGGAGATGCAGCTTGAATTTTAGCTGGAGAGGCTCTACCATTCAGTGAATTCAACTTATACTTCAAAATATTATGTGTATTTAATTAGAAAAATGCCTTCCATTCTTTGGATTTGTGGATTTTGTGTGTGTGCTGAGATGAAAACATTGCCTATATACCCTCAAGTGAAATCATGGCAATGCACCCAGCGAAGGTATTTACAGAGCAGAGCACTATGCTGGGTACAAGCATCGAGTAACTGGACCCTGATCTCTTAATTTGCACTTTCCTATAGATGGCAGATGATGATAGTTATTTCTATGTTGGCACATCAAGTGGTGATGTCCTGAAACTGAACCCCAACAACAAGCTGATGAGTGACTACGGGCCTCAGAAGGAGAAGTTCAGCATGGTGAGTGCCAGCTCTGACTTGATTTTTTCCCTGCTTTTCATCTTTGTCAGTCGGTGATACTAGGGCAACACGTGGGAGAACCATTACCAAGTTGGTTCAAAAACTAACCCTTGCTCTGTGCTATTAATTGGAATGCCTTAATTTTGGGAATTTGTCTTTGGGAATGTCTTAATTTTGATCCTGAAGTTTGAGATTGTTGACTTGACTCTGTTCATTTTTGTCTGGGTCAGAATTTCAGTTTCACCTGAATCTTCTGTGCGCTTCTAGAAGTTTTTGCTTATATTAAATTTGATAAGAGCAATAAAAAGCTGGGAAACAATCATAAAAATACAGTAACTCCTGATATTTTTATCTGTGCACAAGAATTGCCTCAAGAGACTTATCTGGCAGTTTTCTTTCCTCTGGATGGATCAGTCCTCCATGTTTAATTCACTGGTACTTTCTCTCAGCATCACTGTTACCTTTTTCTTCACTGAACTTAAGAAGTAGGATACCAAGATTAAATGTAGCACCTGCTGAATAGCCTGAATGTCCGACAGTCAATATTTGACCATCTGAATCCAATGAAATACCTTTTGGTGGAACTGGATATTAGATGTGGTTCTTCTAACATGCTGTTAGCAACATCATTTAACTGTAAGTCAGGCAAGAAACTTCTTTTCCCTCTCCTTTCCTGTTCTGTCTTTGCAGTGGGAATGAAAATAAAATATCCCTACCCTCAAAAATTATGCATCTCACCTCTCCTGTGACCGGACTGGGAAAGAAGAGGTCGCACAGTCAGTGAGCTCCTAATGAGTCACAGTTTTGCTCTCAAAAGCTTCCAGAGATGCAGGTCCAAGTCTCTCCAACAGTAGTGAGGTGGCTGCAGTGACCACAAGGAAGAAGTAAAATAAATATTTCTCCTGGCTTATTCTCTAGCAGTAAATGATAAAATGAGAAAGACTTGCATTTTCTCTGCTTTCTCCTGATGTCAGGGAGATACAGGGTCTAGCTAGAGCTAGACAGAGGTTGTTTCTAAAGGAGAATGGTAAAAATGCTTAGCAGTGAGATTTTCCCATACTTTCCACTATAGACTCCTATATTTGGATCTTACAGATCTGTTGACCTGCCTGCTCTGTAATTTTCCAGGCCAGGTGCCTGCTACAGGAAAAGCATTTCGGAAAAACTTCAAAACACTACAATTGCTTGGAAAAGTACCAGGTTTCTGTGTTTGTTCCCCAGTCCTTCCTCCTCTTTTCCATTCAGGAGATTTTCTCTTCAAAATTATTTAAAACAGATATGAAATTTGGCAATGGAATGGCCTTTCTAAAAGGGATGTGTCTTTTGCTGATTATTTACTGAAGGTTTTCCTGTATTTGACAGGCAGTAAACAGCAATTGCAGTTGGCACATGCTCAGTGTGACCCACTGAAGTGAGAATTAGCATGGCACAGGGGCAGCTGGCGTCGACGAACAAGGAGCAAATCCTGCAAGTTGTTGAGAAAATAAGAGTGGGACCATGATAAGGATAAGGAGGAGAACAAGAAGCAGAATAAAGCTGAGCCGAAGGGATGAAAGGTCGGGGAAACAGAACAGGCTGTGCCCTGTTTATGTGGTTTCTGCAATGAAACCAAAGCTGCCTGAGACCATAATTTCATGCTACATTATTGCTGCAGTTTATTGTCGCCCCAGCTGAGCCAACTGAATTGCCTGTAGGGCTATAGTGGATCAAGAATGGATTCAGCTGAAAGATAACCCTGAGAACAGCGTTTTTCTTCCCCAGATAATTTCACTGATCTTACAGCAGGGCCTCATAAACTGTTGCCAGTACAACTGAGAGAGGCAACTCCCTTCTTTGGATCAGCAAAACAGTGAAAATTTACAAATAAAGCATATCTCCTCTGTGTTGAGGGGATCAAAGAGCCTGATGATACAGCCTGGTTTCAGTTACCCCCCTTCATTCAGAGAAGGAAATCTATGTGCTGGAGCTAAACGGTCCAGGTCCGTCAGTGACTTGTGTCCTGCAAGGTGCAATTTCTGTAGGTTCTTTCTTTGCATTCCAGTGTTTTGTTTTCTAGCTGGCCGTGCTCTGAGCAGGGACGTTGGACCAGGTGCTCTCCAGAGAGCCCTCCAGGCTCGGCCATGCCGTGATTCTTGGATACTGCCTCCCTCAGAAGACTTGTGTCATTGGTGGCCATTAACAAGCAGGTGCCCAATATTCCATTGAAACGAGAGGATAATATGTGCTCCAGGGTTGCCTTACTGAGCACTGCCATCAAAAATAAGTGTGAATGCTCTGAACTAATGCTTTAATGGCATTTCTGTGGCAGCTAGCTTGTGCTAAAGCGCGCAGACCTCGAAGTGCAGATTGCTGGTCGCTGATTTCTGGAATGCTTTTTGAGAGGTTGGGTCCCCACTCTTGTTTTGGCCATGGTACTAGTGTAGCTTCTTACTGTATCCACGCGTGACTCCTCTGACCTTATTCACAGGTTTCAATGCTCCATGCGCTTGAAAATCAATCCCAGAGTGTCAGTGTTGGCGCTGGAGAAATGAGCAACACACTAGACACCACTTTAAAAGTTTTTTAAATGACTTACTCAGCGTCACGAGAATGTTGGCAGAGGTGATTTCTCACATTCAGTTCTTCTGGACAACACGAAGGTTTCCTGGCCAAGAGATGATCTGTTCTCTTCTTCTGCCTCTTTGTTCATTATGGATTATTTGTGTCCTCTCAGCACAGCCTATTCTGTTTTACCCCTCCTGACTGATCTCTCGAGTAGCTGTAGCTTTTTCACTGAGGAGGCAGAGGTCTTGCTGAAAAAATAGCCTAGATCATATACCTAAAGACTTTGTTAAAATACATATACAAATATATTAAATATACAGAGAAAATCTATGCAGTGGGGACACAACAAGGTTGCACAGGATGCATTCATTCTGTTGCTTTTTAACTTTGGAGTGCTTAACTTCATAACCTTAATAAAGTCCTTTTAACATAGTTCTTTTGGCTGCAATTGGGACTCACGGGTTTGAGCATGGGGATCCCCAGACAGGAGTTATCTTCTGAATAAGGTAATTTTGGTCTTTCATTGCCAAGAATTCTGCATGCAGGGAGTTGTGGTGATAAACAATCAGCACTGGCTAGTACATTTTCTCTTTGTTTCTCTTTATTTGTTGCTATAAAAGACTTCATGTAGTTTCTCAGCTTATACCCAGTGGAGAGGGTGATACCTAAGGAATTCCAGTGCTTCCCTGACAAAATAAGGTTGAATATATTTTGTTGCTCTATTGGAAACACTGCAAATCAGCAAGAAACAAGGGAAGAATTGCAGGTGGAAGTGCTGAATGTACTGAATGCCGGGGGAAAGCTGTCCTAGAAAGAAGTAGATCTTGTTATTTGAGAGAAAACACAAGATTAACAAGAGCGCTAAGAAAAATTCAGCAGCAAACTCCCCCCAAAAAGCTAATTTGGACTTGTTTTTCCAAACCTCCTGGACTTTGCTTGTACCAACACATGTGTATAAAACTCACATGTTTTCCCATCAAAACGTCATACTTCTTGCATTCCAGATACATGCCCCCATCCCTGGTATAACTTGGATGTGAAAAGCCACCGAGTTCTTTAAATATGTTTCACTGTTCACCTACTCCAGAAGGCGGGAGAAGTTATGAGGCTCATCCATCCCAGTGGCGTTGTGGGAACGCGGGGGATGGAATTCCGCGTTCCCACTAAGGGACGAGGCCGTTTTTCCGCTCGCATCACCGCGACGCGCCGGAGCGCTCCGGGTTCCTGCGTTTCCCGCTGTTCTCCTGCAGCTCTTGGCATCCACACCCGTGTCCCGCCCGAGCTCTGCTGCCTCCTACACTGAGCTCCTGGCGATTATCAGCTCCCCTTTGGAACGCTGGCACCGTCGGAGTCGTGTTGCAGCTGCGCCTGTGTGAAGCCGTTCCAGGTCCCGACCTCCCGTGCCTCTGGGTTGAGGTGAAGGTGCTGGTGCTTCTGAAGCGAAACTGCTCTCTGTTTTGAGGGCATTGCTAATGCAGTGATCAGAGAGGGTCATTAACATGATGCTGTGCAATTTGGGGTTGGAAGGGATCCTAGGACATCTTGAAGAAACCAGATGCTCAAAGGCAGATCACAATCTTGTCCATATGCAGTTTTCTTATAAAACAGTATTATAGAAACACAATTTGTGGCAGAAACCGCTGGCACATCACTGGCTTCACCTGATATTGCTGCTGATAATGAAGAGCTGAGGAAAAACAGGATCTTCCACTACACAAGGGGCTGACAAGGTGCCAGGGGGACGTGAAAGCCCAAAGTGGACACCACAGTTGACTTCCAGCTTTGTGCCCGAGACCTTGGCTGGTAGATCTGTCCCACCTCCATTTCGTTTTAACAACTCAAGCATCTACTTAAGATACGGTGATAATGCCAGGAGGAGGGAGAAGGACATGTTGGGCAGTGGTGGTGCATTTTTCTCCCTCCATTTGTACTCAGGACCCTATGTGGAAATAACAGATAGCCCCTCCAAGCTCCTACCCTACCCTATTGCTCAAAATAGCTCTTTCATCCTCCAGTTCTTCCTTCCAAGCCCCTTACTGTGATTCTCCTTGGTCCACCCTCTGAAAACCTCCAGACACAAAAAATACACTGTAAAAAAATGCCAGCAAGTCCTCATCAGACACAGCAGGATCTAGTGTTTTATGTCACAAATTTCCAATTCTAGCATAGCTTGGGATACCAGAATAGGTACTCTATTTTATCAGATAGAAAGTAGAGCATTTATCAGTGCAAAAGGATAGGCAGTCTGGTTTCTACAAAATTTAGTGCATAATAGTGCTAACCCTGAGAGATGTGGGTTTTTTTCTGTTGTTGTTGTCATCACTTTTTTTGTTTGTTTGTTTGTTTTCCTGTAGAACTGTATGTATTTCGCTACACATCTTTTGTATCTCTCTTGAAAATGGAGCACGTCCCTGATTGGCAGGTGGTACCAAAAATTCCCTTAGCTCGAGCAGCCTGAAGCAAAGCTGTTGTTGCGCCTGGTTCAGAAGAGCCCTTTCCAGCAGGAGGTGCTTGCCCAAAGTCTGTCTTTTGGGGTCCATCTCAACCTTCCTAACCATGCATTTCCCCTGCTGCCTGGCCTCAGAGATTGGCTGCGCATCTCCCAGTGTGGGACCTGTCCCTGCCACCGACAGAACAGGAGAAAGGACCAGAAACTGAAACATCAAAAGTTCCACAGGAACTTAAGGAAAAAAAAATAACAGTGAGGGTGCCAGAGCACTGGAACAGGCTGCCCAGAGAGGTTGTGGAGTCTCCTTCTCTGGAGATCTTCAAAACCCGCTTGGACGCAGTCCTGTGCCACGTGCTCTAGGTGACCCTGCGTGTGCAGGGGGTTGGACTAGATGATCTCTAGAGGTCCCTGCCAACCTTAAGCATTATGATTCATTACTTCACTGCACTTCTATCCAGAAAGATGCATATTTGCTTACTAACATTATCCTGAATCCCTGCAAACCTTTTCCACCAAGGGCGCCAAGGAAGCGTGAGCCCGTGCTCACCATGAAACAATGACCCCGTGACGAGCAGTTCTGTAAAGAATTGAGATGCAGAGATGAAATTCATTGAAAATAGTTTTGATGAACCTTAAAGGAGCTTTGTTTATAGATACATGAAAAAGTTTGTTTATTATGTGGGCATGATCTGAAGAGGTCATTAATTTGTCTCTGTTTTGGAGGGGCGTAGTAGGAGTACACAGAGTAGTGCACTAGTATTACAAAACAACTTGTTTTCCAGCTAAATGCAATTACACTTAGGTGAATTCCTACAAACACTGGAATAAACAGTAAAATTATTTTTTATTCCCATCGCAGGCTTGAGGAGCTATAGGGCAGCTGTTCAGATGCAGAGCAGGACGTGCTCTGGCAAATGCATTTGCAGCAACAGCTGGAGTGTTTGCATTGTGAAAAATATTTAAACTAAGTGCAGTGGAAGAGCTAGTAGGGTGATAAAGCACTGTGTAAGAGATCAGAGTGAGAGCCAGCAAGTCTCCCTGCAGGGCAGGGAACGGGCGCTGCGTGTGCTCCCGTGTTTTTATTGGTAGTAATCATACTTCAAAGCGGTGGTTTCTTTTGGGGAGCAGCAATTAATGAATGATGATATTTTTAACCCTCTGCATTAGACTGTATTCCATCTACAAAAGGCCTGGCAGCATATAAAATAGCATGTAAAATAGAGTATTCACTGCCTCATTAACGTGACCTGCTCGACTCTATAAGTTTCACTCATTATATATCAAGCTACCTGTTTACTCACAGTGCTTCAAACTCTGACATTTTTGAGAACTTAGCAACATGAGCAATTGAACACTTTGAGGCTCTTTTTTTTTTTTTTGCTGTTAATGGTATTTACTTGCCTGCCAAAGTAGGAAAATTAAAGGGAATGCATTGAAAAAAAATGAAAACCACGTTGAAAGCACTATAGAAATTCGAATTTGCAGCAAGCTGTAATCATGTAAACTACATAGTCACAGGTTTGGTTTCTAAGTGCCCTAAAACTGCTACACCTGAAGGGCGTTTGAGATGAAAGTCTTTTGCAGACACAGACAGCACATCCCCTACAAAATAGTAGATCAAAAGAAACTTAAAGGGTTTGTAGTAACAGGGGACTCAGAAAATGCCATCAACATCTCCCAGGAAATTTTGAAAAACAGAATACTGCCGCCTGTGTCAAAAATCACAAGTCAAGCACATGACAGTGATTTCTTCCTAAATAATAAATGTAAAACTCTTCTGATGTGTGTTTTGGTTATCATTCTTCAATATTTTTTTTAGTCCCTTTTTTGTGCTTTTACAACACTAAATGCTAGTTTTGTTTTCCAGAGGAAAAAAAAAATAAAAAAGATAAGAAAGAAAGAAACACTAAGCACAGCTTTTAAGTGAAAACTTCAATTCCTAAGAGCTGAGGCTTAAAGGAAAAATCTTACTGTTGTGTAACTGGTACTATCACAACAATTGGCAAGACTGCTTCTAAATTTAGATAGTGGCCAATGCAGTTTGGAGCCTCTATTGCAGTTCCAACCATCGTCAGCTGGTGCAGAGCAGCCACCAGGGATCATTTCCCGCTCTCTTGGAAAGAGCAGAGGTGCCTCTTGGGACCTCCTTTCCACCTAGTGATGGAATTCAGCTTTAAATCCAAGTTGGGATTGAATTTGCATTTCTTTTTTTTCCTCTCCTTTTTTCCGCCCCCCCATTTCACTCGTTTGTATGCTGCACAAAGAGAATTTTCTTCTGGGTATAAATACTGAGATTTGGCCCCACAGTGACAGTTTCACCCCTCTTTTAACCTATTCTGGGGTCTCTCAGAGGTTTTCAAGAATCAATCTGCTGTCTTATGTAGGAGGGCAATATTATTTTGCGTACAGCAAAACTAGTGCAGAGAGATAGTGATTTGTCTAATGTATCCAGGAAACTTTGTGATAAGGCTGAGAACTGATTTATTTTTTTGACTGTAGTCTCGTGCCTTATCTGCCAAACAGCACTATTCCTTTTCCCAGTGACCAGTCTTCTGTTAATGTACTAATTTTAGCAAATAGCTGAAACCTGTGCTGATGGGCTGGCTGGTTTCTCAAGTTTTTCTGTGGCAAGTATTTGTTATTACTAATACCAGGAAGATGGGACTGGGTTTCAAGCACTGAAAGAGGTCTGTGACACAGAGAATTTGTTGAGTTTTATCCTTTGTTGTTTTGATGTCTGACAGATGAAGAACCTGTGAAAGGAAAAGTGGAGGCACTAATACAAAAATGTGTGTGTTGTTTGCTGGAATAAGCTAAGGGTATATAGACTCATACACTCCAAAGGGTTCATGAGGGGGTTATTGCTCTTGCTCTTTAAGTGCTTGTACACTAGTCCTGTACATATATATATATTTATACACCTGTATGTGTATATGTACCTATAACTAAGAACTTTTTTTCTTCCATTTTCTCTACTAGAGGATCACTTTCTGGCCTAGGTCATGCAAAGAATACTGATAAAGCAAAATTTGAGTGCCATAAGTAACACCATGGGGAGCCTGATAAAGACCGTGTTGTGCTATTCAGCATGGCTGCATCAATAGAGAGACTCTGCTTCCATCCAATTGTGTTTTAATCCTGTTTTCTCCCAGGGAGTCACAGCTTTGCTTTTGCTGAAGACAGGAGATATAATAGTCGGCACCGGAGGAGGGATTGTAGCTCTCTGTAAAGGCTCCAACTACAAAGCAATGAAGTGAGTCGGCAGAAGGGAGAATGAGGAGGGTAGAGGTGAAACTTCCCCTAAAGAGTCATAGTATGAGAACCAATCATTTCCCCCAAAGAAGCATAATCCAAATAAGCCTCAGTTTTTCAATCCTGCGGACAAAATCGGTGTTGTTAAAATAAACAGTATGGTTCCAGCATAATGAAAATGAAGCAGATTGAAAATTACTGCATATTTTTACATAGAAGTAAATTGCCAGACGCATAGTTCATTTTAAATGACCATTGCTACCTTTTAAGCATTTGGAATCAGATTCTAAATTGTAGTAAAAAAAAAAGTCTGTCAAAAGCAGAAAACGTATGCTGATTTACACCAGCTTAGGAAGTAAGCTTAGAAAGCAGTGTTTGCCATCTAAAAAAAGATAAGTGTTTGTAGGAGGAAGTGGGATTGTAAAAGAGGGCTTCCACTGATTTTATAGTCACTGTCTCAAAGCACTGGAGTATTTGCAAAACTCTTTTTTTTTTGCATGCCAAACAGAAAGCTTCAGGCTTCATTGCCCAGTAAGTGATTTGAAAATGGGCTTGCAATTATTCATTCTGCATTGTTTGAACAGGCAGCTTAGGTGTATGGTTCTGAAAGCTTAGCTTTATGCCATTTTGTAACAATTCCCAAAAGATCTAAACTGCAATTATTCTTGAGTTTGTGATACTTAAGTGCACATGAGCAAGAATATAAACAGGGTGCTGTTAGTTTAGGCCCTGGTCCAGTCCCCAGAGTGCTGCCTTTTCAAGCCCTGGCAGAGTTGCAGACGGGACACGCAGGATCATATGAAGTAGGAGCAAATGTGATGGGGAATGAAATGTTAGTCCTGAGCACGTTTTTGCATATTGACATCACTGCCTCATATGAAGCATGTTGGGGAGAAAGGGGAAATCAAGACTCTCTCTAAAGGGACAAAGGGAAGATGGAAAATACATATCAAGGTCAGCATCATCAGACCAAACTTCTGCTTTGTCCTAACAGGAAAATTCAAGTTCAAGGTACCGTGACTTCCCTGACGCGTAGAGGTCAGGGGCACCAGTTCTTTGCAGGGACAAATGAGTCCCAGATCTATCGAGTTAATTACACAGAGTTTAAGGAGGAGCTGATTGCCACCTGCCATAACGAAGCCATCCACGACATCGTTTTTCCTCTGTGAGTACAACTGGTTGCAAAGAAATGAGAGGAAGGTGCAAGTAGGGCCAAGACAGCTACGTAAATCCTTTTAAGCAGCAAGTTCCTAAAGTCTAGTAGATGCCTTTCCAGGTGATTTATCCAGGGAATGCTTTCATCTACCTATAAAATGGGTGTTGGGGAGCAACTGCTTAAAAGCAGAAGGCGGCAATTCAGTTTGACATCATCAATCGAAATCATCCATCGACAGAAAGGATTCTAAATAAAAAGGAGGTAATTATTTGTGTTTGGATAACAGCAGTGATGGCAGCGCCCTGCTTCCCAGTCCCTGCTCCTCGTAGGGTGCCACCACTACGAGACCTGGGGCACTTAGTCCCCCATCAGTGGGAATCCTGAAAGGCTCCTTCTGTCTATCGTGTTGCAGCTCAGCTTTGTATCTGCAGCACTGGCTGCTTTTCTACCACTCTCTTGAATCTTAGCTGAGAGCTGACTAACAAACCCAGTGAAATGTTTTGGGAGCCCTCTCAATCTCACTTGTCGTTTCGTGTTTGACAAGGTGGCCCATGGGTTAATCGCAGGCCTGCAGGGTGGATTGCCAGGGGTGCTGGCATGTCTTCCATCCGCACTCAGCTCAGGAAGAGGCAGCAAACCTTCCCTCGTGCTGTGTGCAGCAGGATGGTGACATTTTATACAAACAATGGGTCCCTTGTCCCCTTTCTGAACAGAGAATGGCACTTTCATCCAGAAGGAGGTTTTGGGTTTCCATGTGCTCTTGTTGCATCCCTTCTTGACACGGCACCAATTATCACATCTTACCTGAGTACAGCAAAACGTGTGGTGTATAAATCAGGAGTGCAAGATGCCCTCCTCCCTGCTTGTCACCAGTCTGAAAAATCCACATCCTTCTAATTTAATGAGTAAATCATGGGGAGCTTTGGAGTAATCTGATGCTAATATACCTGACTAGTACATCTGCGTCAGAGTTATTTGGATGAGCTAGATTTAGCAATGACTGTAACTGCATCCTTGCATATGTTTTAAATTTTTTGTCTGTTACCCACTCTTGAACAGAGCATAGCACTGATTTGGAAATACAGACTTAATTTCCCTGTTCTGGCTTATTTCAGTTTAAGCTGCTGTTGTTACCCTGCTTTACAAAGCATTTGCACAAGCCTGGATTGAAGGGACTGCACTTTGTTCTGTCAGTTTTCCCTGTACTGGTTCATCTTTCCAGGTGTTGATGGTGAACAGAATAATGTGATACCTTTCCTAGATTTCACTTGCTCTCATATCCCTAGAATATATGGTTTGGTTGTCTTCATGCATAATTAATGTATTATTTTATGCCAGGTAGAATTAATCTCATGCTGCAAAGTCATTGGTGATGTTGCAAAATCGCTCCTTCTAGCCTCGAGTTAGTCCCTAGCGTTAAGTCTGAGCAGTCAGCGCCCCTCTCTCCACTCCTCTGTAGTACAAGAAACATCCGAAGTCTTTTAGAGATCCTATGTGGGGAGTAACCGTCACAACCTCAACTAAGGAAAAAGAGTGCTTTTAATTTCAATTTAACTGCCCCTTATGATGAGTCTTTGAACTGAAACCAAATCGGGGGAGGTTTTTTGCCAGAAAGGTGGTCCCATGGCAAAGGACTGTGGTGATCCCTGTTGAGAAGATTACAGCTGAGCATTAGAAACAGCCAAGCTTTGAAGGGTGATTTCAGATCTGATAAGGGAGCCGTTTCCCTGTGCCATCCCCACGTTGCCTTTCCTCTCTGCACTCTCCAGGGGAACTTCTGACTTGTTTGCTACCTGCTCCAAAAATGATATCCGGGTATGGCACACCCCGGAAAACAGGGAGCTGCTCCGGATCGTCATCCCCAACATGACCTGCCGAGCCATAGAGTTTATGAGCGACGGCAGGAGCATCATTTCAGGTAACGATGGGTCCTGTCCCATGGTAAAGTTCAGTCCTTAGGTGTTTAGAGTGAGGAAAGGTTTAAACTGAGAGTTATTTCAGTTCATTTCTGTGACCCCAAAGCCCATTTGTTCACAACTGATCCAACAAGCTTTGCTTTACAAACCCCAAATCCCATAGTTGCAATATATGGAAAAGGCAAGATTTTGAGAGCCTGCTTTGGCTCTGAATTCCAGCAGTTCAAAACTCAATTCAACTTTATGCAAAAGACTCACTTCTAAACTATTAACCTTGCCATATACGAAATACTAACTTTTGAGGTATGCAGAGCACCTTTTGCACAAATCTGCCCTACCCATTGCCCTACACAAAGTGACTACACAGGGACTACTGCTGCTCAGCTACTGAGAGCAGCAAAGCTGCCCCTCTGCTGCTACCAAAACTGTTTGCTCATGGCCAAACCACAAAGGAATGACATTTCAGCAGTTTATTTGGAAATACAGCTCTAGGCTGCAGTGATTCCATATATAAACTAGTGGTTTAACAGTGTAAGCATTATAAAGGAGCTTAATAATGAATTAATAATTAAATAATTAATAATTAAATACATGAATTAAGGGGAAAAAAGAGGAAAAAGGGTTCCTTTGGAAAGGAAAAAGACAGAATAGTATGAAGAAAGTGTCTATGAGTCCCGATCCTCTGTTTCCTTGTTTTCATCAGCTTGGAATGACGGAAAGATCCGCGCCTTCATGCCGGAAACCGGGCGGCTGATGTACGTGATCGACCATGCCCACAGCCTGGGCGTCACGGCCATCGCCGCCACCAGGAGCTGCCGCCGCATCATCAGCGGAGGAGGTGAAGGACAGGTAACTTGTGCTCAAAACCTGGGAGCTGTTTTGTGCTCTCGGCACAGGACATGGGAATTGGCTGAACCCCCTTAGTTGGGAGGTGAGCTATTCTTGGCTGATTTTGCTTAAGCAAAGGCCTCATTTCTAAAATATTAGCCCTTGATACATGTAAATCTTTTCCCCTTAGAGGGTGGAATAGAAAACAATGCGCTGTTTTCTTCCGGTGAGGTAGTCTTGGAAAATCCTTCTAATGCAGAACATACTCTTAACCCTTTTTTGCTCCTTTGCGTCTCATACTTGGCTTATCTGCTGTAGTCATTGTTTGCAAGCCTGTGTCTAGAGCACAGATTTTCTTTCTGTCGTTCCTTCGGGAGTCCTAGTCATGTCCAAATTGACTTGTATGAATTCATTTAATTTTCTCCCTCTTTAAAAAAAAAAACTTAAAAATCAATAGCACAAAGTGTACTTTATATCACTATTTTGTCTATGGGGAACCTCCTGATTTTCTTTGGTGGCAATTGCTGGCTTAGGAGGTAGTGGTGCTAATCAAAGGCTCCAATAATAACTTGATTTCTTGTGCAATTATGAAGACATTCCAATACAAATAACCTCAAAAATCAGAAAATATGTTATAGGCATCATGCTGTGCACTTCAAGAATTTTTTTCCCAGAAATAGAAAAACAAACACTTTGTTCTTGGCTATTCCACGCAATTCATTTAGTTGTGGCCCTTTTTAATCTATGAAAAGATCTATCTATGCTTTCTTTTCTCCCACAAAGTCTAAATAATTTAAACACAGCTTCGTTCATTTGTATTAACAAAAAATAAGTAATTAGGCTTGGAAAGCTCTTGTTCAGTTTCTTGCTTTGGTTCAGACTTCACCTCTAAAGCCTGGCAATACTCAGAACCAGACTTCCTAAGTGTGCAGATGCCTGACACCCTGATTTAAGGTTCCTGAATCCTGTTTGTGCACCTTAACCTTAGTCTTGTGAGTGCCATGCTGAAGATTGCAAAGAAAGGCTTTAAGAGTGAAGAATTGAACTTAGATCTTTCAAATCTCAAGGCTAATATCCTAATCCTGGAACCACTCTCGTTCTGTGCAATTGTAACAGCAGCAGTGTCCTGTCTCACTGCATGAAAACATTAGAGATGATGAGACACTTCAGCCCTTCACTAATAAAAAACACTTAAGTATCTTGGGTGATTAGCACCGGAGGATGCAGAAGGCAGAAGACCTAGATTCTGTACAAACACATACGAAATGGCACAGGCCCTGGTTAGGTGAGCTCGGAACTGCAAAAGGCAGCAGAGACAAAATTAAAGCTAGAAGGTCGGGTAAGTAGAACCAGGAACTGCAGGGGAGCACTTGCAGTATTCATCCAGAGCATGAAAAGATGTTCTGAAATGCTAATGGATCCATCAAAATCAATCATCCAAAAGCTGTGACTTTCAGGGTTGCTTAAGAGATCTGGATGTTCTGGTTTCATTTAGCTAGCGGAAACTGGGCATCCAGATCCCATAGGTGACTCAACCTGAGGCTTCAAAACATGAAAGGTCAGCTCTTGCTTTTGATGCCATTATCTAAACCACCACATTTTCACTTGGATCTGACTTTAATGGGATGTAAAAATGAATTGGTATCATGAAGTTTGGCACTCATTGGGCAGTAAGTGCATTTTCTCCATATCAGAAGTTTGAAGAATCAGGTCCTCAAAGCAAGAAGATTTCTATTGTTAACCATCACTAGGGGAAAAAAAAAAGTGCTTTCAGACACATATTTTATATCAAAGATTTGAAGAACTGTTTTATACTTACTTGCTGGCATTATATGTAGCACAAATAGTAGGCAGCTTTTTACATTCAGTTTTCATAATCCTTCCTTTTTGATCTTTAAAGCATCCCTGGAAAGATATCATGGAGTAGATTTCTTGTTTTTCTTTTTTTTTTTTGCCTGATGAGAGATGAGTAGACTGAGCATGGCACAGTGGGGACTTGCCAAAAGCAAGGTTAAAGGTTAATGGTCAGGAATTCCTGAGCAAAATGGATTACAGTCTCAAGAACTGCATTCAATTTTAGGAGCCAGCTTTATGAATAACCCACAGAAAAACAAGGAGAGTCCCCTGAGAGTTGGTTGTCATCCGTGTTGTAGGAGAAACTCGGATTTCAGGAATGCCTCAGGCATCAACCTGAGCTCTGCCAGAAGCAGGTGGTTCAAGAGATCTTTGTTGTTGATTTGCAGGTGAGGGTCTGGGAGATTGGTGAGAGAACTCGCAAGCTGGAGGAGGTTCTGAAGGAGCACATATCTGCCGTGTCCTGTATCAAGATCAAGAAGAATGACCGAGAATGTGTCACAGCCAGCCTTGATGGAACATGCATTATCTGGGATATTGTGTAAGGAGACAAAAAAAAAAAAAAAGATGCAAGAGCCTTAAAGTGCTCATAATGTGTCTGCTGGATTACTGTGTCCCGCTTGGGACATCACTTGGCAGGGAGGCAAGGGAAAAGAAAATTACTGGGAAGAGCAATCAAGTCAGGGAAAGTAGAGTCGACAGCGTTAGAAGCTGTTCAGAAGAGTTTAGACAAACATTTGTTCAGAGTTGTTTTGTTGTATCTGATCCCGCTTGGCCAAGGGGATTGGGAGGATGTTTTCCTACGATTCCTACTAGCCTTGTTTTCCAACATTGCGTGGGTCTTATTTAGCCACTGCAGATCCCTAGACTTTCTGAGTTACGGGGTAGATAAGGACATTTTTGCATTGTTCATAGCACCTAAAAAGCATTCCAGATTAGAAATTCTCATCTCATATGACAGCAGATCAAAAGTCTTATGAAATAGAGATGAGAACTGATGACACTAATAGGCTTCATGAAACCCTGAGCTCAGACTGGTACCTGGTAATATCCAAGCAGAAAGAGAGATCTGGTGGATATAGTTCAGACTTCGAAAGCTTAATGTTTTTGACCCCCTTGCTCTCTTTTGGGATGTTTTGCAGGCGTTTTATAAGAAATCAGATGATTCTAGCCAACACATTATTCCAATGTGTGTGTTACCATCCTGAAGAGTACCAGATAATCACCAGTGGAACAGATAGAAGGGTAAGGAAAACTACAGGAATTGTGTTTAAAGCAATTCAGAAATCCCAAACCTTTTTACAAACATTTCATGTTTCTAGTCAGAATCAAGTAAGGCCATAATCAAGCCAGGCCATGAGAATTAGGGAGAACTTCCTGGATTTCTTATGGAATAGTGGCCTTGTTAGTGGAGAAAACTCTCATACCTCAGGAAAAGCTTATGTTGCAGGGCAGTGTTGAAATCACTGTGCTGATTCTGCACAACTGAACTTTGGCTTTGGTCTGTTCTGTAGATTGGGTACTGGGAAGTGTTTGATGGTTCTGCAATCAGGGAACTGGAAGGATCTGCTTCAGGTTCCATCAATGGCATGGACATCACATCAGATGGAGCTCACTTTGTCACAGGTGAGGTGGTGGGTGAAACTGGAAAAGAGGAGGCCCTATTCACCAGGAAGGGCAAGGCAATAAACCAAACACCCAGTGGGGCAGGAAAGAACAAAAATGAAGTTCAGCTGCAGGGGAAAATAAAATGAATCACTGAAGAAAAATCCTTAGAAAGAGGCTGTGAATCAGTCTTGGAAATTACTATGGTTCAGTCCTGCAAGATGTATTTTAAGGGTAAAGACAAGATTCAAGTGTCCCAGAGGGAGTACCAGGCTGCACCTCATCCTGCACTTCATTCAGTTCAGTAGTGTTCACCATACACTTGAATGATCTGTTCAAGTGTCCTGACTTTGTTGCTTTGCAAATGAGAATGACTCCAGGCTCCATCCAGCCTCAGGCTCACACATTCCCCACAATCATGACATCTCTTCTGGGAGCCTCGTACAGGCATGGAGGAACCGTCGTATTGTGTATGTTCAGCACCAGGATTTTATTCTTTTTCTTTAGGTTACTCTGGTAGGCCAACATTGGTTAAGGATTTTTTGAAGGTCCTTAGTATTTTTGGCCAGTTGCTGACCAGAACTGACTATGATCTGCTGGTGCCGATCCTGAGCACTCTGCTGGACACTTTCTCTCCGGTTCAGTTGAAAAGAAGTAGTTTTTGCCATGATGCTCAAAACAGTGTATCTCACCCTTCCTACACCAGATGAACCCCATAGCCTGTGATGAGGGAACAAAAAAAAAAAACCAGCAGAACTTTGTGTAATTGTCTGTTTTTCCTTTGTGCCCAATGCAGGTGGCGATGACCATCTGGTGAAAATGTGGGACTATAACGAGGGGGAAGTGACTCACGTCGGAGTGGGCCACAGCGGCAGCATCACCCGCCTCAAGATCTGCCCGGGGAACAAGTACATCGTGAGCGTGAGCGCCGACGGCGCCATCCTGCGCTGGAGGTACCCGCACGCGCCCTGACCGCCCGCGGGAGCTGCCGCCCGCTGCCGCCCGGCCGCGCTTCACCCTTCCTTCCCTTTATAGATAAGGCTGTTTTAAGGCATTCCTGCTATTAGAGGAGATACTATTTTTCTGCTCTGTGGTATGAATTTACCAGATCCTTCAGATATCCTTTCTAGCACTGAATAACTAGGTCTGATTTTTCAGAGGGGCTAAGAATTTGCTGTTCTTCTTTCTCAGATAGGAGTGAAAGTATCCATCATTTCTGAAAATCTTCACTGTTTTTATTACGCTAGCTGTTTGTTACTGCCACCTTTCCGCAGTCTCCCCTGGAATATCTTGCTGGTATGTGTGCTCTCTCTCTTTCACATGCTTTCTTTCTCTTCCCTGCCCCTTTCTTGTCCCTTCCTTTAATGAATAACTTCTTGTGTAAATTCAGTCTTCTGTGTTCATTTTAATTTGTCTGGACCTGATTAGGCAAAAAAAACCCTCAGCTCCAATTCAAGTGTTTAACTAGGAAGCTCTTTTGAGTTAAGCTTTTAAATCAGCATTTTCAAAGGCGTGCAGGGATTTGGGGGCTTCCTCCTTTGTGACATCCATTTTAAGAGTCTGTCCAGAAGCCTGATTCAAGAGTTCAGTCATTTCCAAAAATGTCTGGATTTCTCCATCTGGAGCAACTCCTGGTCATTCGGCCTGATTTTTCAGAGGTAATTGCGTTAGAACACTTGGGTTTAGGGCTCCGAATGCAAGTATGAAATATGTATTTTGTCTGAGAATGAGTCTTTGGTATCATATCTAATATGAGAAACAAGAGCTCTTAAAATACCCTGATCTTTGGACAAACTGTATTTCAAACGCAGCCATTCTGTGAAGTGATACAAGTGAAGTAACTATGTATTTTGCTGGCATCGAAGGCCTCTGGAGATTTTGTCATAAATTAGGAAAGGTAACATTTTTGCTACAATTTTAATGTTAATGCTTACAAACATTTTATTT
This sequence comes from Tinamus guttatus, assembly GCF_059628265.1. Classification (NCBI taxonomy): domain Eukaryota; kingdom Metazoa; phylum Chordata; class Aves; order Tinamiformes; family Tinamidae; genus Tinamus; species Tinamus guttatus. The sequence continues at coordinate 3,095,959 of NW_028288722.1, read as the reverse complement.
AAACAATAAGATGATTTAAAAGCAGTTTCAAATACTATCATACCTGGACTGAAAGCCTGAACTGTTTCGGTATGCAGTAGCGGACAGCAAATTGTGGATATGATTTGTCTATTATTCTCTACATGCCACTGAAAATGTTTGTCACTCATAGCACAGTAAGGGTAGATACCTTTGGCCTGGCTCTGGGGGTATCTCTGCACATATGTTGTCCATCCAACACTTTGCAACCATATTATTTCTGGCTGAAATTTCTCTGCTCTTATTAACGGAGTCTCAAGCAGTGGATTTAAGTTGCTCCTTCCTCTTTTCCTTTAGATTCAAGACCTGATGCTATGCAGCGATAAACACTCGAGCAGGTTTTACTAGCTCGGCAGTAATGCTCGCTGTGGTTTGGAAAGCGGAATCAAACCCCTGGAATGTGGGATGGACAGTCTAAACGTTTGTGGTTTTGCTGGGAGAATGAAAACAGACCTCGGTGCATGCAGAGCTAACCAGGCAGGCGCAAAGCCCCGGTGTCCTCTCTACACAGGTGGCCACGGGAGGGACAGCAGCAGTGGCAGCTCCCCTCCCCACACCTCTCTGCCTTAGGGGACCCCAGGCGCTGCCAGCTCCCCGCACTGCCTCAACAGCAGAGTTTGAGATGCAGATAAGTGCCCAGTAGGGCCTCACTGCAGCAAAGCTATCTAGTTCCCACCAGATAGACCCAATCCTGTCATTACAGGCAGAACTAGAATTTCCTGGGGAGTCAAAGGTCCTATTTCTGTGCGGCTGTTTTGTGATCCGTCGTCCTGCTGCACAAGCAGCTTCTTCCCTGCTTGGGAGTAGCAGAAGGAGATGGATTTTTGTGATACACCTGGTTCTGGTCAACTGCTGACTCTGGAAAACAGGCAATGACACTCTGAAGAGTAAGGGCTGGTAAAGCACATTTTCTGCTTGTTTTGAATAGTGAAGATGCTCTTGCCCTGGGCCTGTTTCCAGCAACTCTCTCAGATCAGAAACTATGAGCACAGAGTATGTGGAGACGTTCTGCTCTGCACCTTTTCCTTTCCAGTGTGAAGCTGCATCGTGTAACTGAGGCCACTCCAGACTTTACGCCTGGACGCTGGTTCAGCAGCCTTCCTCCAGCTCAGCAAGCCAGTGTAGGTCACTGCCCATGAGTGTGTTTGATATCCTGCAACAGCATCTGCCCTAACCCTGCAGCCCCCGACCGTGGTATCTGTGCACAAAGCTGCCCCATTGCCGCATTGCAGCTATGGGGCAGCAGAGCATCTGCGCCACTGCCCCACGTGCTGCTCCTCGCAGGGACGAGCGCTCTTGAGTCAGTCCGTGAGCGCAGGGAGCTGCGTGACCTTTGAGTCTGCTGCTTCCTTGGGGGAAAACGGGGCCCCGCGGGTGAGCGAGGCGCTCGCCAGCCCACCCGCTGCCCGGGCCGTGCCCGGTGCCCGCAGCTCCGCCGCGCTCGCCCCGGCGCAGCCTCCTGGTGAGAGCACCGCCGCGGGCCCCAGGGAGCCCCGGAGCTCTGCAAATGGATGTGACCTACATGGGTAGCGCCAGGAAGCCGACGGGCTGCTCCTCAGCCAGGAGTCAGGCTGGGTTGGGGAAACACAAACTGCAGGCATAAATTTCCCCATTATACGTTTGCTTGACGGCGGGGGAATTGCATTTTGCAATGTGAATGTGTTCATTATGCTCCTCTTAGTCATGAATTCCTGTTAATAATGGAGATCTATAGCACTCCACGTGGAATTAGCCATAATGAGTGTGCTATTGCCATAAAGAGTCACAGGCACCTCTGTTTGCCAAGGAGAGCTAATATCCCCCCTGTCCGTCCTCCCTGCACCCACTATTCAGTCCAGCCTTTGCAAAGCAGCAGGGAAGGTGGGGACGGGTGACGCGCAGCCCTGAGCTCCTCTAGCGGCTCCCAGAGCTGCTGGCTCGGGAGCTGGAGGCTGGAGCTGCTGGGGTAGGACTGTCTGCGCAGCCCAGGGTCCGGAGCCGCCTCCCGGTGCAGCTCCTGCCAACCTGCCTGCTGGGAGAGCTGCGGGGAGCTGCGACAGCACCGGGTCTCATAGGGACTTTATGGGGAGCCTTGTGAAGCGCCACGTCCTACCCCGTGCTGCTGCTGGGGTCTTTTATTGCCCCTGGGAAAAGGGGGAATTGTTCCAGGTGGGGTAGTTAGGCGAATGCAGCCCAGGACGAGCTGCTGTGCAGGCTCTGCCCTCTGCATCCCGAACAACCCATGGGCGGGTGCTGGTTCTGGGACTCCCAGTTATCCCGATCCCGCCTGGGAGCACCCGCTCCGCAGGCCCGGCGGAGGGGGAGGCTGCCCGTGGGAGGCTGCCCTCGTCCCCCTGCAAAACCCGGGGTCCCTGGTTGCAAAAACATGCAGAGCACATGCTCTGCAAATGGATTTTATTTACCCAGGAAAATACAGAGGAGCTAACAGGCCTGCGGTGGGAGGGTGGTTCCCAGCTGAATCTTGGAATTGAGATTCATCTGGGAGAGCACGGGGCGGTTTCTGTAACGCGACCCCGGGCAAGGACCTGGTTCTGCGCTCCCTCCTGCTGCAGATGGAGCTGGTTGTCCCTCTCCACCCCCAATTTCTTCTCTGCTCACAGGGGATAACGGGTATAAATAGCCCGGGGCTGCCTGCTCAGCGAAGCAGCCAGGGCTCCATACATATTTATTAAAAACAAAGCGGAATTGCTGCAAACAAAGTGCGTAAGTTACTGCAGCTCCGAGGCGAGTTATCTGCTGCCCTTTCGTGCTGTGGATCGATGGAGCATGTTCAGCGCTCCGAGCCCCGGCACAGCCGCGCGGAGCTGCCTTGTCGCTGCTCGTCCCCAGCGCACGCCGGAACCAGGCAGGGCCCATGCATCTTTAATACGGGTGCTAAATAACTTAGCTCGCTATCTATAATTTAATTAGAGTCAAGAGCCCGACTATGGAGGCGTCTACTGCAAGGGAAAGCTCCTTCTTGACGAGTTTCCACCTGGCCGCGCAGCTCTTCCCAGGCCAGGACAAGAGAGGCTTAAATAAAGCAAACACTGTCCTGGGACAAAACCCAGCATGCACGCATGAAGGGTGCTTTTTGGGGCCTTTTTTTTTTTTTTTTTTTTTTTTGGCTTTTTTAGTCCTTGTGACTTGGCAACATCACACTGGGTTTCGGCTGACTCAGGCCAGATCAGGTCAGATTTTTTTCCTCCCTGCGCTCCCCATCCCAACACTCTCGTGCCTCTCGCGGCCACGCTGAACCCTGCTGCACTTATTACGCTTGTCCCAGCAGTTTGGTGTCTCGGGTGCCACAGCAGCTTGCTCAGGAGCAGCAAGGAGCTTTTCACAATCATGGGTGTCATTCCTCTCTCTTTGCACTTGAAATGGAGATTTTCCAAATTTATTCCAAGTCTCTTGATGCGCAGAAAACATCAGCTTGAAAGGCAGGAGCCCAAGAAAGCAGTGAGCTCCGGAAAAAGGCTTTGCCTAGAGCACGATGCAGCACCAATAAATATTTGATTTAATCGGCATGAGAACGGCGCGGGGCTCAGGACTATTTAAAGAAGAGCCAAAATTAGAGATGTGATATTGGGGAAAGGGAGACTAACCTAGCCAGCGTTCCTGGCGCGGGAATCACGAGAGTGATTCCAGCAGTTTGGGGCTTCCTGACTATTTTGCTTTCACACGTTTGTCAGTTTTGCCCTCAGATCCACATGCCAGCTGCCAGTACCCGTCGGCTTCTGGTTTGCCTCTCCCTCTGCATCCTGCCTCTTTTGCCATGGCGTTCCTTCTTGGCGTTTTCTGGACCATTTTGCTCATGTTCATCATCAGGGTGTTTTGTGTTTCTGGCTGAATTCAGTACTGGGCTCTGGGCTGCCACACTGGGAGGCTGCTGGGCTGGGGTTTGGCTTCTCCAGCCAAGATCAGCCAGAGCGAAGCAACAAAGAGTCTTCTTTTAAATGAGCCAGGAGGGTTTTTTTTTTTTCAGCTTTGATAAACTCAATTCTTCCCGTTGGGCTCAAAGCCCAACCGCCTTTGTGAAATAATTCAGACAGAAAAATCACCCTCTCCCTATGCAAATGACTCTGTCCATCTCAGTTGTTGTTTCTCAAGGTTTCGTACCAGGTTTTGCAGCAGACCCGGAGTGTCCCGGCCCCATGGAGCTGGCACAAGAAGCTGCCCAGAGCCCTGGGAAGTCTCCGCTTTTGCTTTTTGCTTTTTTGTTGTACAGAAAAACCCTACTTTTTCAGATGCTATATCAAGGGACATGTTGTATATTGGCTTTGTAAGGATGGGCTTCAGAGTGGGGAAAGGTGCTATAACTTTCTAGCCAGGAGGTCATGGACAAATGAACTTTAATTGCAGGCACCAACATGGTTTGGGAGCCAAAACTCCACACTTTGGGGGTGTCTGACGTGGGAACTTCAGCTCAGCCTTCATGCCATTCCCTGTCTGCCAAACCTGGGCCGAGAGCTGGGGAGAGCCGCTCACAGAAACATTGGGCAGGAGTTTTCCTTCACCAGGCTGTGACCTGCGATGGTGCAAGAGGCTTCTCCGCGCCCATCTTCTCCATGGCCATCTTCTCCATGGCCATCTTCTCCATGGATATCTTCTCCATGGCCGTCATCTCCATGTCTATCTTCTCCACCTCATCTTCTCCACAGCCACTTCTCCAGGTCCATCTCACCAGCACCACGGGCCAGCCTGGCCCAGCAGGTCTGTGCTGAGGAGCCCAGCCCTGAGCCGTAGCAGGCTCAGCTCTACCGGCTGCAGCTTAAAGCCTGCAGACTCCCGTTTTCCCCATTCCAGCTCAAGAGCCTCTGAGGTGCCTTGAGGTCACGTTTTCAACCTCTTTCCACATCGGAGACCCTGAGGGGCTCAGTGACCTGGTCCAAGCCACATCCGAAGGCAGAGTGTGCCTGAGCCTGGCTGTGTGGGTGAACCCAGCAGCATCCCTGGATCCTGGGGCATCCCTGTCTGGGACACGCGCTGCGGCTCGCGGGCTCCTTTGGTGCAAGTGCCTGTGTGTCCTGCCCAGCCTGCAGCTCGTCCCGGCTCCGTCCCCGCTGAGTCCCTTAGCCCTGGCCAAGGAGGACAGTGCCTGAGCTGCACCGTGTTTCCAGCACAGTCCGGTGCGCCCACCCGCGTCCTGAGCCCTTGAGCCGCCCTGGGGCCTCTCTACCCGTCAGCCCAGAGCCCGTCTGGGCGAAGCTTTTGCACAGCAGGTTTCTGGGAGAGCCGGGTTTGCCGCTGCGGGGAGGAAACAGAAGTGGCAGCGCACGGTGCCCCCGGGCTGGGCCACGCGCCAGGCTCGGCTGCGAGCGGAGGCAGGCGCAGGGGAGCTGCTTCTGTCCCTGCCGCCTCTCGTCCCGCCGCCAGCAGCCCCGCGGGCGGGATCCTGGAGCGCTGGCAGTGCGAGTCAGCCCAGACTGTGCCCCGCGTGGCACCCAGCGCTGCTGGGGTGACATTGCCCACTGGGGACAAGGGAGGTGATGTCTGGCTCCCGTGTGGGCTGCCAGATGCAGAGGGTGATGCTGAGCCCAAGGTGGCCCAAACCCCCCGTGCTGCCAGCCTTGTGGAGGCGACCTGTCTTTCGTGGCCAGGTGTGGAGCCCCGTTACGTCACGGGCTGCCCAAAACCCCAGGGGCAGCGCTGAGCACCCCTCGGGGTTGTCCCAGCTGCGACGACCCTGCAAGGGGAGAGGTGCTGGGACACGCCGGGAGCTCGGGGGGCAGCGCAGCCCGGCCCGGCCGCCGCCCGTCGCCAGCGGCGGCGGCAGCGGTGACGGCGACACCTCCCGGCTCCCTCCTCCTCCTCCTCCTCCTTGCCGCTCCCTTCTCTCTCCCTGCTCCCCGGCGCAGCCCGGCCCGGGGGAGGAGCCGCCGCGCTCACAAAACCGCCCGCGCGGCCCCGCCAGCCCCCGCACCGGCGGCAGCGGGGGGCGCCCGGCGCGCCCGCCCGCCCGGGGCCGCCAGCTCCGCGCCGGGGCCATGAGCTCCGCGCCGGGGCGGCGGCGGCAGCGCGGGCCGCGCCGGGCATGAGCGCGGCGGGCGGCGGGGCGCGCGGGCGGCCCCGCGGCTGCAGCCCCGCGCGGCGGGCGGGCGGCTCGCGGCGGCGGCGGGCGCTGCGCTCGCTGGGCAGCCTGGCCGGGCGGCTGCTGCGCTCCTGGGCCCGCCTGGCCGGGGGCCGCCGCGCCCGCCGCGCTGCCGCCGCCGCCGAGGACGACGAGGGCGGCTTCGGGCGCGACGAGACCCCCGCGGCGGCGGCGGCGGCGGCAGCGCGAGGCCGCGGCGAGGCCGAGCCCGGAGCGGAGCCGCCCGGCGCTGCGGCTGCAGCAGCCGGAGCCGGAGGCGGCGCGGGGAGCGGGCCCGGGCGGCCGCCGGGCGCGCAGGGGCTGCGCAACCACGGCAACACGTGCTTCATGAACGCCGTGGTGCAGTGCCTGAGCAACACGGCGCCGCTCGCCGAGCTGCTCGCGCTCGGGCGCTACCGCGCGCGCGGCGCCCGCGCCGAGGTCACGCACCGCCTGGCCGCGCTCGTCCGCGCCCTCTGGACCCTCGACTACACCCCGCAGCTCTCGGCCGAGTTCAAGGTACGGCGCGGCCCCCCCGCAGCCCCCGCACAGCCCCTCTGCGCCTGCTGCCACCCGCCTCTGTCCCCACCGCTCATTACAACCTCAGGGGTGACCCCTGTGCCCCCCATGCCACCCCGGGACGCAGCGTGGGTGACCGCGGCGCTCGCCTGCAGTGACACGGGGCTGCTGCTAGGGCGGTGCCAGCCCCGGGGACAGGTCCGTGTCCCTCTGCGATGTCCCCCGCTCGCTGCACTCGCAGCACTGGGGCGGGCTGGGCAGCGGTGGTGTCAGCGCAGGGGCAGGTTGATGCCCTGGACCGAAGCTCGGCGTTCCGGGCGCTGGGCCCTGCCACCGGCGCGAGCAGCTGCCCGCGGTGCTGGTGCTCGCGTGTCGCACATGGGCTGCAGCCCTTCACTGCCCCGGGCGCTGCGGCGGCGAAGTGGAGTGGGGCGCATGGCATTTCCATGCTATCCCCTCTGCTCCCAGGTGGACTTCAGTATGGAAAGGAAAGGAGGATAAAAAAGCAAAAGCAAAACCAAAACCAACTTTTGGCCTTCTCTTTGATTTTCCTCCCCCTAGGTGGTTATCTACATGTTGCATGAATTTCCAGCTCTGTTTTGGTTCCTCCCCTCTTTTTTTTTTTTTTTCAAACTCTGCCTTTTAAAATAAGACCCCCTGCAGCAATGTGTGGGAGCGGGGCAGATTCATGGGAGCTGTCAAGCCCTGTGCACCTCGAGCCGTGTCCACAGCTCATTTTACTCTCTGCAGCAGCAGGTCTGGAGTTGTCACCCCTAGACTGTGTAGAGCACCCGTGGAGCTGGCGAGGAAGGAGCGTGGGGGCCGGCGAGGGGAATCTGAGGGGATTTGGGGCTCGGCTCGGGGTATTTCCCGGCGGAGGCGTTGGTGCGGGCTGTGGCCGGAGGCGGCAAAGCCGAGGGGGTTGCAGCGTGCGGCTGCTGCGAGCCGAGCGCGGCAGGTCTGAGCTTGCTCCAGCAGCTGGTTTAAAAGAATCTGGAGGGTGATCAGGGTTTCTCCCGACACTGGCAAGGCGGCGGGAGCTGGTGAGATGGCTCAGTGTGTTTTGCTTTTCCTTCTTGTGAGGGAGGCGGCCACGGGCTACCAAACCCTGTGGGTCCTGATCTCGCAGCTTGTGGGGCTCCCTGGGGCTCCTTGCAAAGAGCAGGTGCCCCCGGTGTGGAGCCGGGCAGGGCTGTTCCTGGTCCCCTCTCCCTGTCTTCGCCTTGGGCTCTGGGTCTCGTGCAGCCCCCAGGCGATGCGTGGGCTCAGACACGGAGAGGGGTTGGCTGCGATCCAGGGGGCTGTGTGAGCCTGGCAAAGAGCCGGGACTCAAGGGCGAGACGGGGAGGCGATGGGGCGGTGGGGAAGTCCTGTCCCTGAGGATGGGGCTCCGAGAGCTGCGGCCGGCTGCAGCAGTCGGCCCGTGGCGCCCCAGCCCTTGGGTGCGCGGGGAGCTCGCGCAGGCGCCCGCGGGGCGAGCGGGCAGTGGGTTTCCTGGGGCTCGGGGCAGCGCAGCCCGGGGAGCTGCTGGGTGCAGCTCGTCCCGCTGGATGGGAGGTGACGCTGAGGTCTGATGCAATGAGCTGGACGCGGTGGGAAGAGGCTGGTGTCAGGGGCTGCTGCTGCGCGGCCACCGTGGGCCTCTCCAGGAGGAGATGTCCCCTTGGTGGCCCCGAGCCGCAAGAGGAGGCCCCGCTGTCCCCGTAACCCTGCGTGCCCCGGTGGCTTCCTTTCTGCGGGAGCTGCCGGCTCAGGTGGGAGCTGGTGGCAGCGGCGCCGCAGCGAAGGTGCCGAGTGCGGGTTCGTCCAAGCTGCCTCTCCCAGCCAGGCAGATGCTGTTTCGGAGCCCTTCCCAATGTCATTCGAGTGCAAGGAGTGAGTGACACTGCTGAGTCCCCCAGGGGATTTGCCCCTATGACCTTGCTGAGGGTTGACCTGTTCCCTCCCCTGTGCCTTTCCCGCTGCCTACCAGGCTAATCGTGGCGGCCGCCAGCCCTGACGCGCGGTGACGGCCACGCGGTGCCTCGTCGTGGGCCCAGCGGCCGTGGCCCGCGCCCTCAGGGCCGTGTCTTTGCCCTGCAGAGCATCGTGGCGCAGCACAGCGCGCAGTTCCGGGGCAACGCGCAGCACGACGCCCTCGAGTTCCTGCTCTGGCTGCTTGACCGCCTGCACGAGGACCTGGGCTCCTCCTCGCCCGTCCCCAAGCCCCGTGGTGATGAGCAGGTTGGTGGCCCTTGCGGCGCGTGCGCCGAGTGCGGCCGGGACTCTGACCCAGCTGAGCCCTGCCACGCTCATCTCATCTTCCACCGAGCTTGCCGGGCTAGCAGGGCGCCGCAGGTGACTTCCCGCTTGCTTTCAGAGCCCATTAAAAAAAGGCAGAAATGGTTCAAATGGGCTTTTTGCCCAGGGGGCAGTGTGAGAAGCAGCTCCCCACGTGCCTGCGCTTCTGCTGCTGGGCAGAGGAGTCGCAGCCGGGAGGGTGGATGGGGCAGGGGGCTTGGGTGGCTCCTGGCTCTCGCTGGCAAAAGAAGCTGCAGAACTTTGGGGGCTGATTCCCGTTTTTTTTCCACGTCTCTGAATCCCGTTTTGTGGGTCGCTTAGGGCTGCGTTTGCTCGCGGAGGCTCTTGGCCACTGTGGAGTCTTTGCGAATCAGTGAGGACTCGAGCGCAGGAGGTTTATCCATGGGGAGGGAGGTTTCAAAGCCAGCGAGGCTGAATAATTTCCTCCCAGGAGCCTGGGAAGAGCTGCCTGAGCATACGGCTGCCCGGCTGGTGATGGGCTTTAAATAGCAGCGGGGCGGCCTCGGAGAGGGGGTTTGGGGCAGGTTTGGAGCCCATGGTTGGCAGGGCCCGTGTTTGCTTGTGATGCAGCCCATGCCCAGGCCTGAGGAAACAGCATTAATGGGAAAAGCCAGGTGCAAGGCACCCGCCTTTGCTGGATGGATAAAAATCCCTCGCAAGTTATTGCATGGTTGATGCGGTCCTGGGTGCTGTTCGGTTCAAGGACCAGGCGCTCTCTGATGTTACCTTACATATAAACCCCCGTAGCTCGTTGCGTCAGCTCATTTTGTTGCGTTTGCAGAGCAATTCCTTTCCAGCTGCCTATATCTGCCTTCTTTAAATTTAGGATTTTTTTTAAATTGTTTTTTTCCCTTAGTTTTGCCCCTGCCCTTTCCAGCACTTGCTCGCCAGCCTCGTCCCACGGGCTCATTAGCTTCCCCGGGCGCTGCACGCGGCCGGGCCGGTGACAATGCCTCGATTCAGCGAACGCGGCCGTGCTGCTCCCAGACGGGGCCCTGGCGGCGCCCGTCACGTCTCCGTGCCCGTTCCCGCTCGCACGGCGCGCGCTCCCGCGTCCCGTCCCGTGCAGCGCCGCGTGCAGCGGGATTCCAGAATGAGCAGCTGAGACCTGGGGCTGCCCTGCGGGGCGGCACTAGCGGGCCCTGGCGCCACATGGCCCGGGTACCCGCGAGAGAGCACGGGGCGCCCGGGCTCGCTGCCCCACGGGCAGAGATCCCCGTGCTCCCAGCACCGGCAGCAGGTACCTCCGGCCAGGCAGGTCCGCCCGTGTAACAGGATCCCGCCTGGGCTCCTTTACAAGTTGAACAAAATCTTCTTCTTTTTACCTTTTATTCCTTCTGGAGAGGGGATGCCCTGGGGGGGCTGCTGCTGCGCAGGCATCGAGTACCTGCCGTCCCCCTAGACTGGCAAAAATAATCCCTCGGCTGCCTTAGCCGGAGGTGAAAATCCCAGGGTGGGTTTGCGGGCTCCCCCGGGCCGGGCTCTGGGCGCGGGGCTGCGGTTGGGGCGATGACAGAGGGTGGGTGCCCTACGAGCCGCCCCGTGGGTTGGCAGCGCCCGGCGCGGCTGTGCGGGAGGGCCCGGCCCGGCCGGGACGCGGGGCCCGTGTGGCACCGGCTCACGCCGCTCTCGCCCCTCCGCAGCCCGGCCCGGACGGGAGCGGCGATGCCGGCGGCGCCCTGCCCTCCGCGCGGCCTCCCCGCGGCCAGAGCTTCGTGCAGAGCCACTTCCAGGCGCAGTACAGGTGAGCGGGGCTGCGCACGGGCTTCCTCCCGGCCCTCCTCCTCCTCAGCCCTGGGTCCTAGCACCGGGAAGGGCTGTGGGTGGGGGGCAGTTTTGATTGCAGGTGACCTGCTGTTTCAAGCAGCTGGATGTGAGGAGCTGTTGAAGCCTGGCGCGTGTCGGCCTGGCCAGCCCACACGGGAGGCGTCACCGGGCTAAATCCCTAGATTTTCCCCATCCAATTGGGTTTTCCAGGGAAAAGAAACCTGCTCTGGGGCTGCGCAGGGGTGGAAGGAAAAAGGAGCGGCAGTCCCATCCGCGTGGCCCCGCTGAGGCCGCGGCAGCTCATTGCACGAGGCCATTGCATTGCTCTGTCCCCCGCGGCGGCCGTGCAGGCGCCGAGGGACATGCCCAGCATTGCAAGTCCTCCCTCCCCACACGCCTAATTCCTCGCCAGATAGCGAGAAAGGCTCTTTAATTTCCATTAGCCGCTCCGCTCCGCTCTGCACGTCAAAGCTTGCTGGGGTGCAAAAAGCTCCATTAATTTGCACAGCTGCTTCCCTAAGGAGCTTGCAGGTGACAGATTCACAGGGCTGCGACCAGAAAAGGCTTTTAAAAATTATTATTTTCTTTTTTTGCTGAATAAAAAGGATGGGGTGGGGGGGAACCACAAAGGAATGAAAGCGAAGCAGCGAGGTGAGTGGTTTGGTGGCGTTAAATATTAACAGCAGCCGGGCTTTGATGGGGCTCTGGGATGGCAAAGAAAGGGGTCGCTTTGCTGCTGAAGCTGCCGGCGAGGTGCCGAGATGATGCTGGGGTAGGAGGGGGCGGCTCGAGGCAAAAAGATCCCATCTCTGCTCTCGGCCCTCCCCTCACTCCGCATCTGCGCTGCCCTCGCCTGCCCGCGCTGGTTCCTGACTCCGGATGCTCCTGCAGCTTCGGAGCCCTGCTTGGCTCTAAAGGTTAAGGCGGGCAGCGCTGCTCCTTCGCCTTCCAGCCCTTCCCGCGATCAAATGGAGCTGTGAGCGGCAAAGAACAGGCAGAAATGTCAGGGCAACATGCAACGGTCCAAAAAAAACCCCAGATTGCTCTGCGGCTGCTTAAAATAGTGCAGGGCGTCCGTCGGAGGAACAGGTTAACCCTCCTGTTAAAACCCTCCGTTGTTTCGCACGGTTGCAAAAGGCAGCTGCAGCTTTGGGGAGCAGCCCCGGTGAAGCTGGCAGCCCGGCTGGTGGATGCAGCCCAAGCACCAGGGTCCCCAGCGCCCCTTAGCGCCGTCCCCGTCCTGGCTGGCAGCGGATACCCCCGGGCGAGGTGCAGGGGGCACCGGGAAAAGATGCCGGTGGGGCCCATGGCCTGCGCCTCCCTGCATGGGGATGAGGACCTTTCTGGTGTCCCCACCTAGCAGGGCTGCCACCCTGCCTGCCTCTGCTTCGGCAGCAACGCGCGTCGGCTGTGGGGCGCTCAAGAAGTTAAATGTGATGATGCAAAGAGCACTGGCATCGCTCTGACTTAGTTTGCTGGGAAATTTGGGTAGAAATTGCGGTTCGTGCTGGCTGCCTGAAGCGGGAGGGAGCTTCTAGTGGGGCTGAAGCAATGCCTTTGTGTCACCGAACTGCAACAAAGCAGCTGTGGCAGGTGTCGTTAGGTTTCAGAGTGAACAGACCGTTCTGCGGAGCCTCGCGGGGGCTGTTTGCCACGTCCTGAGCAGCTCCCTCGGGCCGGGCGGCTCTTCCGCGGTGCCGGGGTGGGCGCAGGGTGGCAGCCCCCCCTGTCTTGCAGGTCCTCGCTGACCTGCCCGCACTGCCGCAAGCAGAGCAACACCTTCGACCCCTTCCTGTGCGTCTCGCTGCCGATCCCCCCGCGCCAGACCAGGTGAGCGCGGCCCCACGGAGCCCCGCGCGGCCCCTGCGGCACCGCGCTCACGTGTCCCCGCCGCCCCGTGTCTCCTCCAGGCCGCTCAACGTCACCTTGGTCTTCCAGTGCAAGAGCCTGCGGTTTGTGCGCGTGGGCCTGGCCGTGCCCCTCTTCAGCACCGTGGCCAAGCTGCGCGAGATGGTGGCGCAGGAGGGCAGGATCCCCCCCGAGCAGGTGAAAACGCCCGGGATGGGGCCCCCGTGGCGGCCAGGTCGCATCCCGCACGGCGGCCGCGCACTTGGGTCACCGAACGGGTGCTGAGGGTCCGTGCGATGCCCGCAGGTGGTCCTGGCTGAGGTGTCCCCCGCCGGCTTCCGGCGCTCCTTCGCTGACGACGAGGAGCTCGGCGCCATCGGCGAGGGCGACAGCATCTACGCCTTCGAGCCGCCCGCGAGCCGCGGCGGCTCCCTCCGCCCCACAGGTACCGCCCGCTCCGCTGCGGTTGGTCACGGCAGGCGTGCTGCCCTACGATTGGTGGGAGATGGATAGTGTCTCTGCTGTGATTGGTCAGAGGGAGATGCGCTGCCCTGTGATTGGCTGTTCTCAGTACTTCATGCAGAGGCAGGTGTGTGGCGCCGTGATTGGCAAGAGGTTGATAGCATCTCTGCTCTGATTGGTTGGAGCCAGATGTACTCTTCTGTGATTGGTAGAATAATTCTGCTTGCTCGGATTGGAGGAGGCAGTTGTCCTCCACTGGGATTGGCTGGAGGCCGCGAGTGTCGCTGCTGTGATTGGTGGGAGGGGTTGGGTAGCACTGGAAATGGGGGGACCGTGGGATCTGGGGGGACCTGTGTGACACCCGGTGACACCAGGGGACGCAAACCTGAAAATGACGGGGTGTCTGCAAGGCTTCGCCCCACCGTCCCGGCCCACGGGGGCTGAGCACACGCACAGCTCGTGTTCCCGCTGTGTTTGGGAAGGGAAGTGCCAGAGATGCGGGCCTTGCTTGCCCTTGGGCTGTGCCTGCCCCGCGCTGCAGCCTGTGGAGTGCCAGGGACCCCGAGCAATGAGGAGTGGGGGGCTGGTGCGGGGAGGCAGCGCTGGCAGCGATGAGTCACCTGCTGGAGCTGGACACAAATCCCTTAACTGGAAAACAGCGGCGGAGGCGGCAGGGAGCAGTCGGAGCGCAGTGTGGCTGCTGTGTGGGAACCGCGCGGGACGGCTCTGCGCACGCGGCCCCGCCGGTCCCGCTTGTCCCGGGCCGGCAGCATCCCTCTGTGCCCCTCGGCTTTGCAGGGTGCCCGCTGAGCCTGCCCTCCTCGCCCAACGCGGCCGAGCCGGGGGGGCAACGCTTGCCGCCGGCCGCTCTCTCCTCCGAGTGCCTCCACCGCGGCACCGGCGGCCGCGTCCTGCTGCTGCTCTGCAACACGGTGGGCGCCGGCGCCCAGGCCGCCAGGTACGTGTGCCCGCTTTGGCCCACGGCGCTGGGCGCTCCTCGGGGTTCCCGCTGGCTCTCGGTGAAGCCCCACGCTGACGGGCTGCTGCTCCTGCCCAGGTTCGGGCCCCCGCTGGTGATGCGAGAGGACCGAGGCGTCTCCTGGGAGCAGCTCCAGCAGTGCATCCTGGCCAAAATGCGTTACCTGATGAGGAGCGAGGTGCCGCCGCAGGTGAGTGCTGCCTTGAGCCCTGAGCTGACACTTGTGGCCTCAGTGGGATGGCGGTTTCCCTGGTCTGTCCCACCTCGGCCTCGTGCTGAGCCAGGTGTAGTTCTTGCAGTAGAAGCTGGAGCTATTGGGTGGCCATAGTTGAGCAACAGAGTGGCTATGTTGTAGACATGGGTTGGCCACAGGGTTGCCATAGGTGGCCATGGTGGAGCCATGAGTTGTCTTGGTGGAACCATGGGTGTTGTGGTTGAGCTGTGCGGTGCCTGTGATGCAGTCATGGGGTCACTGCTGTGTGGCCACCGTTCAGCCATGGCTGACAATACGGAGCTGAGTGTGGCTGTGGTGGAGCTGGTGGTGGCTATGATGGAGACATGAGAGACTCTGGTTTAGCCATAGACAGTCATGGCTTAGACACAGGTAGCCATGGTGAATCCATAGGTGGCCATAACTTAGACATGAGTGGCTGTGGGAGAGCCATGGATGGCTGTAGTGGAGCCACAGGTGACCGTGGTGTTGCTATGGGTGACCATGGTTTAGTAATGAGTGGCCCAGATGCCACCACAGGTGACTGTAGCATCACCATGGATGGCCATGGTGGACCCGTGGGTGGCCACAGTGTTGCTGTAGGTGGCCATGGTGCAGCTCAACTCGCATGAACTTTCCTGGTGCCTCTTCGGACCAATAACTGTCCCTAGCCTCGTGGCAAAGTCACCCTGTGCAGCACCTGGGTGCCACCATCCATAAGGTAGTGGAGGTCCCCAAGCAGGGGCTGTCTGCCATGGCTGGAGGACACCACCAAACCAGAGCCCAGGAGAGCCCTGGCCGTCCCCTGCATCCAGCCGGTGGGGACGCTTTTCACGTGCCTTTGCAACACAGTGTGATGCAGTTTTCACCTGGGTGTTGGCGTCTGTAGAAGGGGGATCGTGCCATTACGGGCAACGTAACATTCTGCTATTTGTGCAGAGACAAAAATCTCCAATGTGGCTGCGCTCCCTTCTGAACTTCTCATCTCCTTCTTAAAGCGTTGCAGCAGCCCACGGGATGAAAGAGGAATTTTAAGTGTAACGCTAATTTTTGTGCATGTTAATCTCCCCTCGTATTTGTTCCAAGTGACTAAAAATTTAATTAAATTATAGCTTGTTAAATCATAATCGGAAGCCACTTGGGACCCAAAATTAAATTCCTGCGCAAAATGAAGACAGATTATTGCATCCTAACCCAGCATTGTGGGGAGATGGTTCACTGAGCCCACGGTCCCCTTGGACCACCTTGGGAACCGAAACAGAAGTCCAGCTGTGGACTTTTTCTAGGGCGAAATGGTGCAAGAAAAGGAGACCTGACTGTGTTTTGAGGAAATGGCCCCGCTTCTAGCCTTTCCCAAACGCCTCTGGGGTGGCAGGAACTGTCGAGGCTGTACTGAGAGCATCCCGTGCCCGGCACAGCGGCGGGGGGCGCAAAGCGGCCAGGTGCCAGATTTGCTGCGCGCTGCCCTCGGCTGCGGGGCTGGAGCGGGTGCCGAAAACCAGGATGCGGCAGGTGGAGTGGAAACGAGTCTCTGACTGCAGGGAGGGAATGCCCTGATGGGGCAGGGGACGGCTGCAGGTGAATGCCCTGGTGAGCCGCCAGGGAAATCCCCACAGGCACTGGGTGGGAAGGTTATCGAATGCAGCAGGCTCTGGGGGCAGCCGGGGCGCGGGGCTCTGCCCTGGCTGGGGGACCTGGAGCCCTCCAGGGTGCTTTGGGCACCAGCCTCCCCTCTGCTCGGTGCCCTGTCTGAGTGGCCCCTGAGCGAGTGTGGTGGGACACTCGTGGTGCCAGGTTCTCTCCGCGTCCCAGCACAGACTGCTCCTCCCTGGGGTATGAGGAGCAGCTCTCACCCTGGGAGCACTTGCTGGACCTGGGGTCCTGGGGGCGCCTCTCTCCTCCGTCCCCGAGCGCCTCTCGCCGTCTCTCCTGCAGGGCGCCGGAGCCCTGTTCCGCATCCGCGTGGCCGGCAGCTCCGTAGGCTGCAGCTACCTGTCACCGCAGGACACCCGGCCCCTCTGCCACCCGGCCGTGGACAGGTGAGAGGGGCTGGTGCCGGGGCTGTTCCCGTGAGCCCCGGCCTCTGTGACCGCTCTGCTTCCAGGAGGGCCAGGACTGGGCCAGCCCCTGGTACCCAACTGCTTTGCAATAGCGCAGGGGGCAGGGATGCCCGGGGGGTTGCAGCCCACCGTGTTGCCTCCGCTTCCCCTGCGGCTGGGCCGGAGGGGCTCGCCGGTGCTTTGGGGCTCCCTGCTCTGCATTTCGGTGCCTTGCTCTGGGGCTGAGGACTCAGCCCCAGTGCCCACCTGCGCTCGGGCATTGCCCCGCTGCACCGTCACCCCTGCAGGGCGCTGCAGTTGGGCGGCCCGGGCGGCCCTCCCCACGTGAAGCTGACGGTGGAGTGGGACATCAGCACCAAGGAGCGGTGAGTCCCGGGTGCTCGACACCTACCTACACTGGGGCCCACCTGTGCCCAGGGCAGCCTCCCTGAGCGCCCCCGTTGCTCCCGGCGCCGCCCCGCAGCCTCTTTGGCAGCATCCAGGAGGAGGTGGTGCAGGACGCGGAGAGCGTGCGGCTGCAGCAGCAGGCGCACCAGCAGCAGCACAGCTGCACGCTGGACGAGTGCTTCCAGCTCTACACCAAGGAGGAGCAGGTACGGGCTGCTGGCCGCCTGTTGGGACGTGCCGGCCGGGGACGTGCCCGCCATGGGCAGGCGGAGCTGGCGCTCGCCCGGCTGAGCGGGGACTGAGGCGTCCGGCGGGTGCAGCGGGCTCAGGGTGCCGGGTTCGGAGGCAAACGTGGCCCCGGCTCAGCACGGGGCACCGCGTTCACGGCGCCTGGTCTGCCCAGCTGGCGCCGGACGACGCGTGGCGCTGCCCGCACTGCAAGGTGCTGCAGCAGGGCACGGTGAAGCTGAGCCTCTGGACCTTGCCCGACATCCTCATCATCCACCTCAAGCGCTTCCGCCAGGTGGCCGAGCGCCGGCACAAACTCACCACGCTGGTGCGCTTCCCTCTGCGGGGTCTCGACATGGCCCCCCACGTGGCCCAAAGAGGCCAGGCGCCCGGCAAGCAAGTGCTGGGACACTGGGCGCCCTGGAAGGCCCCGCTCTACCTGCCCGAGAGCTGCCAGCTTGACTACCTCTACGACCTGTACGCCGTCTGCAACCACCACGGCAGCATGCAGGGCGGGCACTACACGGGTGAGCACACGGCACGGCGTCCCCACGGGCCTTGGTGCCCTAGGGGGTGGGAGATGTGCCGTGGCGCCCCGGGTGTGCTTGGGTGAGGGGGTGCCCTGGGGCACGACGTGGCTTTAGGGCGCACAGCAGGGAGATGCATGTAGGTTGCAGCATGCCGTGTGGGACGTGATGCAATGCTCGAGTTCAGTGCGACGCTGGCGGGTGCTCCTGCCAGTGCCCGGCGAGGCCCCGGGGCCTGTCTGTGGGGGCCAGAGCACGGCTGGCCACGACCACCCTCACCTGCGCTGCCCCCAGCCTACTGCTGCAACTCTCTGGACGGGCGCTGGTACAGCTACGATGACAGCACGGTGGAGGGGGTGCGGGAGGACGAGGTGAGCACCCGCAGCGCCTACATCCTCTTCTACCAGCGCAGGAACGCCATCCCCAGCTGGTCGGCCAGCAGCTCCATGAGAGGTGAGCGGGGCCTGCGGCACGTGGCCTCTGGCGAGTGACTTGGTACCCTGAGGCTGCCAGGGGCAGCCACCTGCACGTGCAGAACACGGCCAAATGCCCACGTGCTTGCGCACACGTCATGCACAGGGTCACGCGTGTGTGCACACCTGGAGCACAGCCCCATGCACGCTTACGTGCACACACACGTGTGCGTTATGGGTGTGCATGCAAGCAGAGTCACGGCACCAGGGAATGCACGCGTGCACATGCACACGCATTCTAGTGCATGCACCCTTGTACACAGTCACACAGTGCAGCTGCATGCATGCATGAACGCGCAAGGCCGCATGCAGCCATGTGCACACTCATGCATGGGCGTGCACCCCCGTGCTGGGGGCACCCACACGTGCAGCCTCTTCCTCCCCACAGGCTCCACCAGCTCCTCCCTGTCTGATCACTGGGTGTCGCGGCTCAGCACCCAGCGGGAGAGCACGGGCTCGCGGGGCTTTGCCACGTGCCCCTCGCTGCCCCGCACCCCCAGCTCGCCCGGCTTCCCCGACGCAGGCAGCAGACTGGAGAAGGGTGAGCAGCAGGGGCGAGGAGGGGATCCGTGCACAGGAGCCCCCTTTTCAGGGGGGTGTCTTGCTGCAGGCACCCACCTCCCTGCCCCTCTCTTGCAGGGGGCTTTGAGGCCCGGCCCTTGGTGCGGGGCATCCAGGGCCGCAGTGTGAGCATGAAGCTGTCGCCCGCCAAGGCCGAGGCGGGCACCGGGGCCAAGGCGGCGCCGCTGCGCTGGTCCTTCGCCTCACGGGAGCGCGCGCCCGGCGTCTCGGGCGAGCTCGTGGCGTACTTGGAGTCGGGGCGCCGGCCCCGCTTCACGCACGCCTCCATCGTGCCCCTCATGACGGGCACCGCTACAGGGGACGGGGCAGGCGAGAGCCGCTCCCGCCTGCCCCCCGGCCCCAGAGCCCTCGGTGCGGCCACGTTGCCCCGGGGGGCTGAGAGCCCCAGTGGGGCTCCCACAGCTGTGGGGCTGCCTGGGGCTGCAGTGGGGCTGCCCCATGGGTGCAGCGAGCGGCCGCAGCGCGCGGGTGGGGGGACGGCCCGCGCCGAGCGCAGCCTGCGGCGCTCCGTGTCGCTGGGCCCTGGCGGAGAGGGGCCGCCCGCCCGCCGTGCGCCCGGCAGCCTCCCCGTACGGCCTCGTTACCACAGCGCCTCCCTGGGCCGGAGGAGGGCGGTGCCCGAGTCCAGCTTCTGAGGCGCCATCATGGGCCCTGGACGCCATCCTGGTCCACGGTGTCATGATGTCCTCTGGGCATCGCCATGGTTCTTGGGCACCATCATGGTCCATGGTGTTCACTGGGCATCGCAATGGCAACTGGGCATCATGATGGTTCTTGGGCACTGTCACGGCCTTCTGGTGCCACCCTGCCTAGTGGTCACTGTCATGGTCCTTGGGCACCATGATAACCAATGGGTGCTATGCTGGCCACCGGTGCTGTCATGGCCCCTGGACACCCTAGTGGTCCCAGGCACTGTGATGGCTGCTGGGTGCTACCATCGCCCCTGGGTCCCGCTCTGGCCCCCATGACCCCTGGGTGCCATCAGGCCCCACGGCCACATAGACTGGTGCTCCTTTTCCAATCCATGCCTTAATCAGGACCGAGCACAGCGCGGGTGGGGGCTCGTGGGGTCCGAGGGGAGAGAGATCGCGAGGGAGAGTATTTATTATATATGGAGAGAGTTTTATCCAGAGACGCTTTTTGTTTTCTAAAAGGCGGCTATTTTGGTACTGCGGGGCTGCGCGCGGGGGTCATTGCCCACACTACAGTCTATGCAATAAGCAATTCTGCTACCCAGCTTTTGTATGCGGGGCACCTGCGGGCTGCAGCCCTCTGCATTTTGCAGCTCTTTCTATTAAAGACGTGTGAAAGTTGCTCCGTGTCGGGGGTACAGGCGCTGGGGGCTGCACTGACACGTGTGTGCATGTGTCTGCACATACGTGTGTTTGGGAGGTGCCGCGTCAAGGGCACCCCTGTCTGCCAGGAACGCAGGGGAGCAGGCAGGGATTCCTCCCAGCCTGGGGCCCTGGGACTCCACGCACTGGCACAGGGACAGGAGCACGGCGGAGCCCCGCAGCCACCCCGGAGCAGAGCAGTGCGGAGCTGCGGGAGCGCTGCAACGCCAGCCCTCGGCTGCCGCTGTCCGGCCTTGCCAAGCAGGGCTCTTCGCTGCCTTGTTGCCAGAGCAACTTCCTCGAGCTGCAAACAAAGCCCGGCCCAGGCGCGCAGACACGGAGAAGCGGTGCGGGAGCTCAGGCAGGGTGCAGAGCGTGCGGAGCAGCGGGATCTCACCTGCCTCCAGCACCGGGCCTCATGGCAAGGCGCGCGGCGCGGCTGGCGGTGCAGGACACGCGCACGCCGGCGTTGCCGAGGAAGCGCAGGGAGCCGGAGCCCCAGCTCATGCGGGCGAACCTGCTGCAGTGGGTGCTGCGGTGGCGGGAGAGCGGGGGGCCAGCGGGCAGCAGTGCTGGGCAGGTAGGAGAGGGGCCCAGCAGCACTGCAGCCTTCGTGGGCCACTGGGGTTGGGCAGGTGGTAGCTCTGCACCAGGGTGAATGTGAGTGCGGATGTGGGGGGGGCCAGCCCCTGACCTCCCCCACCTCCCCACTGCAGTGCAGTGGGGCAGTCGCCCGCACGCACCTGCCCCAGCTCCCACCCGTCTCTCCCTGCCAGAAATCCCTTCTGCACCGCTTGGTCTTGGTGGCGAGGGGCTCCCCGGAGCTAGTGGACAAGCGTGAGCTGGCAGGTGGGATCCCCCTGCCCTTCCTGCGCCCGCCCACCCGGCTGCGGGGTGGGTGCCGAGTGACACGGGTGCTCCACAGGGTACTGGGAGAGGCTTTTCCAGAGCTTGCAGCGCTACTACCACGGGGAAGCCATCACGGGGCTGCTGCTGCTGTACCCCTCCTGCATGGTCCACGCGCTCGAGGTAGGGGCCTCACAGCCAGCACAGGCGGGTGACACAGTGACCACGGTGCTGTCCACATCACTGCAGCTGCCCCCCGCTCTCCTGGCCTCCAACCGCAGCCGCTGCAGAGACGCAGTGCGGCGCCCTCTCCCCTCTGCAGGCCTCCAGTGATGTGCTCTTCTCCGTGCTGCGGGACCTGCGGGACGCGGGGCAGCAGGGACACAGGTGACGCTCCCCGGGCACTGGCCCAGTGCACCCCTGGGTGCTGCGCTCCGGTGGGGACGGCTGCTGGGAGCGCCTGGGAGAGCAGCTCGGGAAGCACCTTGGTCCTGAACATGCGTGGGGCTGCAGCGGGCCTGTCCCATCCCCGGGGCCAAATGCAGCCTGTGGAGGTGTCCCTGTGCCTCAAGGTGAAGGGGGCAGCTCCTCCGCTCTGTGCTGCCCCATCGCAGGCCACTTGTCATGGAGCCCAAGATCGTGGTGCTGTCACACAACATCCCCACGCGACTGTTCCACCAGTGGAGCTACCAGGCGCCGAATGTGTCCATGGGCCCGGTGGCTGCTGGTGCGGAGCCCCTTGAGGGCCTCGTGGGCGAGTGCCTGGCCACGCTGCTGCGCCTTGGCCAGCTGCAGCAGCACCCGGAGGTGAGGGTGGCACGGGGGGCAAATGGCCAAATGGCTCCTGTCAAATGGCGCTTGCTGCTTCGGGAGCTCCGGGAGACACTACGGGCTTGTTATGATTTTGGTGCCACCTGCATGGCTGGACCTGAACACCCACATCCCTGCCCTGTCCCACTGTGACTTTCAGAGCCCCCCGCACGGCCTGGATGCGCTGGTGGAGCAGGTCCCCGAGCTGCTGGGTTTGGAGGCTGCCGCGGGGCACCTCCTGGCGTGCGCTGAGCTGCAGAGCCCCGAGCAGTTCCTGCAGGCCTACGACAGCCCCCTGCACCCCAGCCTGGGCGCGGGTGCGTCGCGCACACAGGGGCCCGGGCAGCCTGTGCTGCAGCTCCCGGGCCCGTTGCAGCCTGCGCTACAGCTGCTGTGTTTGCAGCGCTGCTGGCATGGTCAGCGTCATGCTGCCACCTCCTTTCCCTCCGCAGACCATGTGTGGCCGGTCTGGGAGCACTTGGCGCTCCCCTCCGCGGCCTTGCAGCAGACATGGCCTATGGGGACCCTGGAGCTCCGTGACGGCCGCAAGGATTCCCGAGCCCTGCAGCACGGAGGCTTTGCCGCAGGCCCTGGGATTGGCAGCTGACAGTGATGGGGAGAGGGTGCCGGGACCCTCAGCCCCCACGGACAGGTTGGGAGCTACTCAATGGGGTGGTGTGTCCGGAGAGGGTGCAGGGGTCTGGCACTGCCACGTCGCAGAGCTGCATGGGAGGGACGGGGCGTCATCGTCTCATCCCTGTCCCCAGCTAAATAATAAATCCGCACTTCTCATGTGGGCAGATGTTTTCCATCGCTGCCGGTCCCTGGGCTGGGCCCACCTCACTGGTGGCAGCCCAGGACACGTCCGATGTGCTGGGAGGAGGGCTGTGTGGCCACCTTACAGCCCGGTGGGCCAGTGACCAGCCGCAAAGCTTCACCGGCCGGGTGAGAGCAGCGGGCCCAGGGCTCAGCCCCAAGGCGCCAGCAGGATTGCCCCGTGTCCTGCTCAGCCATGGGGCAGCAGGGACCTGCAGGGGACAGCTGGGGCGCATCAGCGACTGGGATGCTCCCACCGTCACGCGGGGACATGGGGCTGGGGACGCCACAGGGACAGACTGAGGAGGAGGAGAGGCAGCGGCACAGGCGGGAGGCTTCGCGCTGCTTTTTGCTTGGGAACCAGATGTAACCACTGGAAAGCCGAGTGCTTGCGTCCTAAATCCAGACAGTTCCAACCTTTCTGGGCTCAGACATCCCAGCCTGCAGCTTGGAGCAAGTCCTTTCCTTCAGCTTGCTGGGATCTGTGCAGCCTGTTCAGAGCCAAAAGCCCACTTCACCACTCAAATCCATCAGAAGCAGCCACGTTGAATA
Source organism: Tinamus guttatus (assembly GCF_059628265.1). Taxonomy (NCBI): domain Eukaryota; kingdom Metazoa; phylum Chordata; class Aves; order Tinamiformes; family Tinamidae; genus Tinamus; species Tinamus guttatus. Next base: position 3,073,190 of record NW_028288722.1, on the reverse strand, counting down.
AACTCACTGTTTGCGGTGATTTCAACAGCAATTTGCACATTTATTTCAGGTGATTCTGCCCTCCCCCCTGCCCGTCCTCCCCTGATACAGGTTGGGTAATGAGTCACATCATGACCTGTGCAGAAGCTCTAACGTCCTAACTCGGAAGTACCGCGGGGAGAGAGGTTTTCCTGGCTTTGTAACACACGTAGGCTGGATGTGGGGTCCAGGAGGGCTGGGAATGCTAAGCATTTCAATTTACATTGTACATTTGTACACTAGATCCGATGGAATGGCTCAAATAAAACAAATATATATATATATACTCTTTTATATATACAAATATATAATATATATATATCTACGCTGACAGATATATATATATATAATCTCATCTCTCTGAAAAGGATAAAAGGTTACGTTGTCTCTGCATGCACAACCGAAGCCTCTGCTCCACAGCGCCACCCCACGAGAACAAGGGATGCGGAGCCGGTGCCGCAGGGCGCCGGAGCGGCTGCCGCGGGCCCGTGTGCCCTTACCCACAGGTGCCCCGGCTCGGCCATCGTTTCGGGGAAGCGCCGGTGGGGAGCGGTGCCCCTGCGGTGGCCCGGGCCACGTGCACACGCGTTATTGCTACTCAGATCTCTCCCCGTCCTGGCCGCAGCGGTATGACCGTGACGGCCACATCCGCCCCACAACAACAGCCCTGCTCGGCAAAACCAGCGAGCGCCCAAGCGGAGGAAGGGGAGGGAGAAGCAAAGAAAACGGAGAAGCCCAAAGCGACGCTCTGGTGAGACATTTGCACAAGGGCACTGCCTTCCCAGACCCCACGACGGGGCTGGGCAGCCCCGTGGGGCCACCCCACAGCACCCAGTTTAGTAGATGGGCCAGGACACGTCAGACTTCGGAAGCCCGGAGGAGAAAGCGGGTGGCAACGTGCCCAGAGCCCCGGCCCGCGGCAGCACTCTGGTGCCTTGGCCCTGCACCAGAGGGAATTCGGGGCATGGGCAGCAGCGCTGCAGCTGGACGTGCCCTAGGAGTGCGGGAAGCCTGTGAGGACGGCGAGCGGGGAGGGGGTAACGAGGCACCAAGTCAAAAAGGCAAAGTCTGGATAAGGCGAAACCGAAAGAAACCATAAAGACTGCACGGAGCGGCGCCCGATGCGGCAGGGGCTGCCCCGCGGCCCTGCCTTGCCCGCTGGGTGCCCGTGGCCCTGCCAGGATGGGACGGGGACACTGTGTCATAGGGCTGTGCTTTCTGATTCCTCCTCCTCCTCCTGCGAGGTGAGTTTCCCTGCTCTCGAACGTCTCTGCGGTGGCTCCAGCGGGTCCCGGCGCAGCGCGGCATCAATCTCTACGTGGATGGAAGGGATATCAAAATGGATCAGACCTGCGGGCGGGCACAGAAAGGCAGAGTCAGGGGCTGCGTGCGGCGCTGCGTGGGGCAGCAGGGTTAGGTTTGCGCGTGGCAGGGCGCAGAGAAGGAGCCGGAGGAGGCGCAGCTTTCCAGGAGCAGCTTGCAGGTTAGTGCCAGGAACAGGGATGTCATCATATGGGACCGCCGGGCGCCCGCCTGCCTCACCGCGCCTGCCGCAGCCTCGGCACCGGCTCCCGCCCGCGCCGAGCCCCCAGTGTGGCGGCTCTCCCCGAGCTCCGCGGGGCCACGTGGTGGGACGGGGACGGCAGGTGGCCATGGCGCCTTCTTGGCCATAGCGCAGAGTCTCTCCCGCACGCCTGGATTCCCCACAGGGTGCTCGCCAACCCTGCGGCCCTTGCCTGGAGCTGGGGGAGCCGCACAGATGGCCGGCCCAAGCCACGTGGGACATCTCCATCCTTCACCGGGCGAGGGAAGCCACCCAGGGGAAAACCCCTTCAGCTGGGGACACCGGCCACCACGACAGGCAGCGCCCCGGGAAGGGCGACCCAAGTGGAAGGGTCACCAGCGTGTCGCAAGCCGTAGGCCAAAGCCACCACCAGGCCAGCGGCTCCCTGCCACCACGGCCCTCCCTGATCTGGCCTCGCTGGCAGGGCTGGAAGCAACAGGGAGGAGAGTCCTCAGTGCGAGGGGACACACTTCTGCAAACCCCGGGCACCCTCGTGCCACCTCGAGGACCTTCTCTAGGGGGCCAACAGCTCTCTGGCCTTGACTGACTTGAACGCAGCGGCAGGAGGAGGATGTTCCCCCTGCACCACACGAGCCGAGCGGTGATATCATGACATCCCTTCCGAAAACGTGCCGCATCAGGGGACGTTTTCATGGAGGGGGGCAGCCCCGAGCTGGGATCGGGGTGGCAGCAGGAGGGTCAGCAGCATTGGCCACCATGGGGCAAGAGTGGGAACAGGGTGGGACCTTTCTGCTTCTTGGGTGAGTGGGGCCGCCAGCCTCAAGAAGCCAAAGGGAAGGTGCTGATGACTAAGGAAGCTAGAGGGGGAGGTGGGATGGGAAGGCAGCGTGGCAAAGCCATGCAGCCCCACTGCAGCGGCCCCATGCGAATGGCCAGCACAGGCGTCAGTCGGGGGGCAGCACGGCGGGCGCGCGGCTGCCGGGGTTACTGCGGGGGGATGGCAGGGATGGGGGCAGCTGGGAGCTGCGGCGCTTACCCTGCTCATCCCCCTCACACCTATCCAACACCGCCTCATCACACCGCTGCAGGGACACAACCACGGCCAGGGCAGAAAGAAATAAAAGAAGGGGGAAAAAAATGTGACAAAGGAGGTGAGAACACAATGTGGGTGCTACAACGTGATGAAGGCGCCCCGGGCACCCTAGCTGGGCTTCATGGGAGCTCCTGCACTATGGCAGGCTGGATGAAGAGTGGGACTTGGGTGACAGCAGACCCAGAGGCCTCCGCTCCACCAAGGAGCTTCCTAGGGCTGAGGGAGCTACAGTAGGAAGCCAAGGGAAGCTCCCCAAACTGCCGCGGTGACCCCTGCCCTGCGGCCGCATCCCCCCTTCCCCAACGGGGCCCCGAGGCGCCGTGCGCGGCGCGGCTGCCCCCGCCCTCCCGCCGTGGCGGCGCCGTCGCGGTCGGCGCGCGGGGCTCTGGCGTGGCGGGCGGGCTCCCGGGGCGGCGGCGGCCCGGTTACCTGTGGACATGCTCTCCCCGGGGGCCGCGGCGTCGAGCAGGCCGTGCTCCGCGGGCTGCGGGCTAGAGGCGGACGAGGCGGCCGTGGGAGGCTGTGGCGGTGGCAGCGTGGGCCTCTGCCGCGGCTTGGGGGTGGGTCGAGATTTGGTTAAGGTGCTCGGCAGGGAAGGAGGAGGAGGAGAAGGCAGGGAAGGTGCGGCGGCTGGGGACAGCTGACCTGCGGCCAGGCAGTAGCCTTGAGGGTAAGCGAGTCCATAGGGCGAAGGGGTGCTCGGCGGGGTGGGAGACAGGCTCACGGGGGATGGCTGGCCCGCCGACGGCTCCGGCATGCCGCCCGGCTGGCCGTAGGGCGCCTTGGGCGTGATGGGCGCCAGCTTCTTGGACACTGCGGAGAGAGGCCCGTCAGGGAGGCCAGGGGCCAGGGCTGCAAGACGCGGGCGGCCTCCGCGGCACCCACCTTTGCGCAGCGCGAGCGGGCTCTGCTCCGGGGCTGGCTGCACGCCGGGGCTGGACGCCTGCTGCCCGCTGCCGCCGGGCACCGTGCTGCCCTTCTGCTGCCCAGAGACGGGGGAAAGCTCCTTGGTTTTCAATGTGCTGCAGGAGAGACGGCAGTGGAGGGGGGAACAAGGCGCAGAAGCCGCCCTGAGCTCCTGCGCTTTGCCATGGGCCCGCTCCTGCCCACCTCGCGCAAGCAGCAGTGCAAAGCCCTGGCGCTCTCCCTGCCCCGTGCCAGGCGGCAGCCTCCCCGCTCCGCCACCCCCAGCGAGCAGCAAGCGGCCGAGCGAGGCGTCCCCGTCCCCCCTTGTCAGGGCCAGGTGGTGCCCCTGGGGCCGGCCGGCCGGGGGGCAGGCCCCACGCGCGGGTATTTACCTAGGGCGCTGCGCGGATATTTACCTAGGGCGCCCGGCTCCTGGGTCCCCGGTGCACGTGCAGCTGCCCCGGGGGAGGCCGGGGTGGGTTAAGACAAGCGGGGACTTGACGGGGAGGGCGAAGCTGTTAGTGGAGGGGGTGAGCGGTGCAGGGAGGGAGCCGCGCGCGGGGAGGTGGCGGTAGCCGGGCACGGGGCCGGGCTCTGTGTCCAGCAGCGGGGGGAAGGAGGAGGAGGAGGAGGGCAGCGGAGGCAGGCTCTGGCTGCAGCCTGGCCCGCGGTACGGCGGCGGGGGGCCGCTGCGGCGCGCGGCGCGGGGAGCCCCGGAGGGCAGGCGAGGGGGGAGCCGGGAGCCGGGGAAGGGGGGGGCCCGGCCGTCCTCGGGGGAGGGGTAGTTGCGGCAGCAATCCGCCCAAGCAGACGACACATCATCCGGGCTGCGGAACGTCCCAGAACGCCACAGGAAGAAACAAAACAGACCCAAGTAAAACAAAATCATACCAAATAATAGCAAAGGAAAGGAGCATGGGGAGGGACCCACCAGGAGAGACGGGAGCCATGGAGGAGCGATCCCCAGGAGAGGGAAGAGCCCGAGTGGCCTTGGCTGCCGGGATGCTGCCCGTGCCCAAAGCCAGCTGATTCGGGGCAGCGTCTCCCTTTCGCCCAGACACCGGCAGCCAAGAAGCCCTCTGAGGCTCCCCGTGTGCCCTCGGCGTGATGGGGACAGCCCTTCTGGGCATCCCACCAGCACCTCTCCTTGCACGGTGCATGGATGGGGCCATGGGAAGAGGAGGAGAAGGAGGAGGGAACGTCCACGTGGGGTGACGCTGTGGCAGTTGTGACTCGTGACGCCCGCTGCCACGCCAGTGCACGGCAGTGCCGCTCTTGCCCCGGGGCAGGCACGGGGGCGGGGGCGGCGCTGGCAGGCTGCAAAGCTGTGCGAATCCAGGCAGGCAAAACGACCCTGCAGCTCGGGGCAGCTCGGGAGCAAGCCACCCCATCCTGGGGGAGGAAGCGCAGGACTGGGACCAAATGCTGGCCTGGTCCTCGCAGCCTAAAAGCAGCACCTAGAGTCTTGCAAGGGCTGCAGACAGCCCGCAGGGGTGGTGGCGCAGCGGGGACCCGGACCGCCTGGTGAGCCAGGCAGCCCCGGGTGCAGGGCTCCCGCCATGGGCTCCTTTTGCCCCTGGATTCGCACGGGCAGGAAGCCGGCAGGCGCATGCAGGCGGCGTGGGGGAGCCTCGCTCCACCGCCGGACTCACCTGGAGCGCTCGGCTGCCGGCGGGAAGCCGAAGCTCGTGGGAGGCGGGGAGGGAACAGCCGGGCTGTCAAAGGGCTGCTCGGGAAGGGGCGACGGGGGCGCCGCGGCGAGCTCGGCGGGCGGCGCGGGGGGCTGCACGGCGGGCGGCGTGGAGGGCGCTTTGCGGGTCACCGAGGTGCCGCGGCGGGCCACCCACGAGGTGTCCATCACCCTGACGCCCATGCTGCGGGGAAGGCACACACAGAGACGAGCCCTTAGCACCCTGCGTGGCCCAGGCCAGGCGACGGCACAGCGCCAGGGTGCCCAAGGCATCGTGCCCTCTCCCCTCTGCCACCCGGGCCAAGCGGCCAGAGCCCTGCGGAGCGCTGAGCCTGCCCGGCTGCCACACGGTGACAGACGGGATCAGTGCCGGCCGGGCCGGACCCCCAGCCAGCCCGCATGGGGCTGCCATGGAGATACCGTACCTTTGGATTTTCCTAAGGCTGCATGGACAGAAACGGAGAGTTATTAGTGGAAAAGAAACGCGAGCAGAAATCATTGGGCCCAGAGCTTGCAAGGACAAGGTTTCAGCGGGAGCCTGGAGGGGAAGGGGGCTTTTCCAGGGACGGGGACAGTGTTGCCCAGAGTGGAGGTGCCTTTTGGGGATGCTGGCAGGCACGAGAGCACACACAGGGTGCAAACCCACCGAAGACAGGGTCACGGCCACATTTGCAGGACGCCCGGGGATCCCAATGCGGTGACCACCCCCATCCCACCAAACCCCGAACCCCAGCACCGGTGAGGAAAGGCCCTACCCATCCTTCTTGTAAAACTCCAGCATCATGTTGTCCGTGGCCACGCTGAGGGGCCGCCGGGCCTGGTCGTGCTGCTTGCGGTCTGCGTGGTCCATGTCCGGGGAGGGCATGGAGCTGTAGTTGGCGTTGTGGTTGATGTGCATGGGGCTGCCGTAGCTGCCCGTCACGTTGAACTCAATGTCTGGTTGGGAAAAAGAGACGGTGCAGGTGGCACTTGGTGAAACGGTGATGGCAGGGGCAGAGAGCCACAGGGCTGGGCATATTCCCTACTGCTGCAGCAAGTTTATTGTGGCCTCTGCCAGGCAACATGCCCAGCCCAGCAAGCCCCGTGCCAGGGCTACTGGCCAAAACGGGACTTGGGACACCAGCCTTACCTCCAGGGAAGAACCAGTCGGCGTGCTGGATGAGGGGCTCGATAATGCCCACGATCTGCAGGGAGACCGTCGTCATCATCTCCGTGATGTTCCTGCAAGACAGCGGCTCAGCGCGGACTCGGCCTCCCCGCTGCTCCCGACGGGATGTCCTACCCCAGCCGCCCTCGCCCCCGCGGCAGCTCTCCGCTAGCCCCGACGTGGCTCTGACAGAAGCAGCCACGGCTCCAGACCGTGCTGCCATTCCTCAGGGCATGCTGATCACCCCTGAAGGATGCCGGAAAGAGCTGAGCCCCAGCTCCCAGGATGCTGGGGTGCCCAGCGCATTTGTGGAGAGGTTTCACAGCTGCTTGATGCTAAGCTGCAGCTTTTTAAGGCTGCCGAGCAGCCCCTGCTGCCAGCAGCAGCGACAGGCATTGTAGGTGCTCAGCACCCCCCAAAAGGGCTGCCTCCCTCCCTGCAAACCCCATGGGGACGTGCCAGGTCCTACACCAGCCTCCGCCTTGGCCCGCTCGAGCCCTCCAGGGGAGCACGAGGTGGCCCCGCGCGAGCCCCCGGCGCCGGGTTACCCTTCTGCCTGTGGCCACAGCAGGTTGGGGCCCAGCACGATGGCCACGTTGCTTGGCGTCATTTTGTTCATGTCCTGGTACTCGGTGAGCCGTGCCAGGAATTTGATCAGGTACCTGGAAAGAGAGCGCCCAGATGCAACCATGACGGGCTCCCTGCAGGCAGTGCCAAGATCCGCTGAGCGGCCGGGGACCTCCCTCCCGGCTCCATCGCCGCCTGCGCTGCGGGGCTCAGCGCCTGTCCTGCTGCATCCCCTGGGTTTCCAGCTCCACCAGGGACAAGAGGACCCAAATCCCGCCCTGGCATGGGGGTGGTTTCAGGCGCCGCGTGCGGGCGCTCACCTGATGTTGTTGTAGTTGGCCTTGGGCAGCTTCTCACAGGCGTTCCAGAGGGCCTGCAGCCTCTTGTCCTGCTCCTGGATGCTAGGAAGGAGGCAGGCGACAGGGTTAACGCCGTAGCTGCTCACTGAGGCTTTCCGACCCACCCATCCCTATGGGGCGAGATGCCCCTCTTTGGGTTTTGAATCCGAACCCAGACAAGGCCCATCCAGACCCAGCACCTCCAAGCAGAGCAGCAAGTGCCAGCTCCCGAGCGCCAGCTGTCAGCAAAGGGACAGGAGCTGGCAGGAGCACTCGGGCTGCTGGAAATAGGAGTATTTTCATGGCTCCATCCCGCCATGCAGTGCCCAGCAGTGGCAGCAGTGCTGCCTGTGGGGGATGCCCTCCTTTGCCACTCCTGGGGAAGGGCACAGTTCGGTTCCCCCTGCCAAGCTGATTCCTTTTTCCAGCTTACACAATGACATAAATAAATTAACAGCCCAGAATGCGAGGGAACGAGACGGTTCGAGCTGGAGGACACTGGGCCCTCGCCTCTGCTCCAGGCGCTTGTAGGCAGCGGGAAATGATGGCATTTTGGGGATTCGCCCAAGGCAAAGCTGGGGGTGCAGGACTTTCCCTGAGCCTCAGGGACTCTGCTCCATGGAACCGGCACCTCGGTCCTGCCTTGCTGCAGGGCCCCAGCAAAGCCTCGGTGCAGACCTGCTCCTGGCATGCAATGAGCTCTGCAAGGCCTCATCAGGCAGCAGAGAGATGGGGATATGGACAAACATATATTCAGACAGTGCTGGAACCGCTTCCAGGAAGGAGGAGAAGACACCTTCTCCCCATCCAAGCTTTATCCCATCCATTTCATGCCAACACCCCAACTCCTAGCCCATCGAAATGGGCACAATCCCCATGGCCACTGGTGCCCCTCTCGCCCCCATGGGCTGCCCCTCATGCCCAGACTCACTTGGAGGCCTGGATCCACTCGTTGTAGAGCTCGAACGTCATGAGGGGCTCCGGCAGCTCCCGCAGGTAGGACTTCAAGGCCCCTGCAGTGCGCGAGGGGAGACGGGGCTCGCGAGGGCTCGCCGTGGGCACGTGCGCCGGCCTGTCCCCGCGCCGCGCCCTGGGCTGCCCTCGGGGATGGGGACCAGCCTTGCAGCTCTGCTCCTTGCTTGTGGCACCCGAATGTTGTGCTCTGGACACTCTCACCCCCAAAGCAGCCTCAACATTCCCGCTCTGCCCCAGAGCCGGTGCAGCACTAAGTCATCCGCAGCGACCACTTCACTTCCAGCCCTGCCAATGCCCTTTGTTTTCTCCCCTCTCTCGTTTTTACCTCCATCAGCATTAACTCCTTCCTGCCTGGGGTCTTCCCAGGACATTTCTCTCCGCGGTGGCTAACTGTCCCCACAGGGCCAGGCTTGGGTCCCGGCGCGATGGGGAGCGCAGGACGAGCGGCCGTGCACGGCTGCAGCGCGGCCTCCGCAGCAGCGCGGGGTTAAACAGCTGGCAACAGCTGGCGACCAGCGCGGCTGCTCCGTGGCACAGGGCTCTGCAGCGGGGCGGCCACGATTCAAACCACATTTGCCTTCCTCACCCTGAAAGCTCCATGAGCTTCACCGCGGCGCAGGCTCATGCGATTCGGCGGGGAAGAAAAGCCCTTTGCGTTTCCTGGTGCATGGCGAGTGCGAAGGGGCCCATTTCCACTCCAGCTCAGTGTGGGACTTTGCTGCAGCTGCCTTTGCTCCTCATCCACATTGTCATTGACGGTAAAAGATGCAACTTCCCTTCCCATGTCCATTGCTGGCAGGTGCTTCCTCGTGCACCATTTAGCTCCTATTCTCCAACATCGCAGCTCTGCACACTCTACTGCCAAAACTAAACCACTTGGGGGCATTAATAGATAGAAAAATCTTTCCTTCTCATTCCATTTTGGTTCTCCAAATTTGAAACAGTTAGGCAGGAGACTTCAGGCTCTTGCTAACAGCTCCCGGTGCCTCCAGGCCAAGAAATGAACCCGGCGCTTTGGATGCAGCGGCAGGGAGCACCTTGCTGCGTCCTGCTCTTGCTGCCACATCAACATCCACGAGTATTTGCAACGGGTTTTGCTTTCCACTTGCCAAGGTTTTCCAGCACAGTAAAAGTTTCTCTGGAAACTCTCCAGCTGCTTTAAGATGTGATAGGATTTCCCGGTCGCAGGGAAGCAGCCTAGCAGGGCCAGGCCAGTGCTTGCAGGTTCAAGCCTGCAAGGGGTAGGGTGCAACGCAGGGAACTGCCCCATTGGAGACGTTACCTGCAATGGCGTGCGGGTCCGCCGAGTACTCCTGCACATCCACGACGCAGCAGTCGAGGGCAGCCTTGAGCTTCTTCAGCTTCGAGGCGGAGGGAGCCACGCGGAACAGACCCTTGACGAGACACCGCGCGTGGGCCCAGGGGAATCCGCACCCCAGGGCGGCTGCGCTGGGCATCCGGCATCACCTGAACGCGGGGCTGCCAGAAGGCTCCGCGCGGCGCCTCGCGCGGCCCGCGGGCAGCGGCAGCAGGGCGGTCCCGGCCTCACCTCCTCCTGCATGCCGCACTCGAGCAGCATGGTGACGCACGCCTCCACGGGGAAGGCGATCTCCCGCCCGCTCACGGCCAGGTGCTCCTCCAGCGGCTTCCCGAAGGAGGGTTTCTCGATCCAAGCCTCTGCGACAGGAAGGGAAGAGTCAGAGGGATGGCCACTGAGCAGGCGCCCCGTGGATGTGCCCGTTCTCCTCCCGTTCCCAGAACACCCCCAGGTGCTTCCACCCCAAGCATCCCACTTCCCGCACCCACTTCCCACACCACGAGCACCCCAGCCCCACGTGCACCATCTACTCGGCACTCGCCAGCCAAGCTATCGCAGCCAGCATGGCCCAGGCAGCTCCTGCTGCAGTAACACCCCAAAAATCTTCCCGCAGAGAGCAAGGGCCAGGAAAGAAGCCTGCCTGGGGCCCAGGGCGCTTCCAGCTACAGGGAAAAGCCAGGATTGAGAGAGCCCTTGCAGGGCTTGCACAGGGCATGTTGCAGGGATTTCTCCACACTCTCTGAGGGTTATTTGCAAACTGCAAATCCTCAAATCCTCCAAAGAGGGACTGCAAATCCTCAGCACAGAGGTTGCAGAGCTGCTAGGTTGGTGGAGAGCCTCTTGCAGGGGAGGTTTCGCAGGAAGGGTGAAACAAGCTGCCTGCTCCCAGGGCTTCACTTCACGAGCATCTCCGTGCAGAAATCTTCGTCAGGAGAATCCTGCTTAGATGTCACTGCAACACCCCAGCCCCACATTTCTGCCCCGCGTGCCTGGGAAAGCCGTGCTCTGCAGACATCAAACCCAAGCGAAAGATTTTCCAGGCGTCACGCAGGACGCTCCGAGGAGTCTGATCAACGCTTTCCAGGAGAGTGGCCATTTGAAAATGCTGGCATTATTTTTGCCTGTCCTTTGACTCAAAAAGCAAAAGTAAAAAAAAAAAAATTCAAAAAGAAAAAAAAAAAGATTGCTTCCTGCCCAGCTTTAGCAGCAGCAGCATCCAGTAGAATAGCATCACTCCCAGGCTTGCATTGCTCCATGGCTTGCATCATTCCACAAGGGCGATTGCTCGGGAGCTCCCTGGTTTTCCTTTGGGCTCAGAGATGCTCTTGGGTTCTCAGAGATGGGGGATTCGGATGCACAACTCCTGCGGGCAACCTTGGAGCCTGGCTTTGCCACTTACCCTGCTGGGCTTTTATCTGCGGCAGCACGTTCTGCAGAAGCGCTAGCGACTTGCGGTGATACTCGGCTTGCACTTCGATCAGCTGCGGGTGACAAAACGCGGGGCGGGTTGGGTGCCGGGTGCCACCGCAGCCCGCGCGGGCACGGGGGGCAGCGGCGGATGGAGCCAGGCGGGCGGCACTCACCGTTTGGAAGTAGTTTGCATAGTCGATTTCTTTGGCCACAAAACTGTACATGTCGGCGGAGAGCTGGTCCTGCCGGGGGTGAGAGGTGGTGATGGCCACGCGGCAGCGTTCGTGCCCTGGAGGCTTCGCAAGGACGGCCCCCCTGGCCACGCACCCCTGCAGCCTCTACCATGTGGCACTGCCGCAAATTGAAGCTAGCCCCGGCCCCTCTTTTGCCTCTGCCCGCGCTCCTGGGGTGTGAGCGGCTCATTAAAAGCGTGGCAGGGCACCGCAAACCAAGCGGCACGCACGCACCACAGCACAGGGCCCGCACAGCGCCGGCGTGCGGCTGCCGAGCGGAATGAGGGGATATCCAGCGATTTATCGCATTTTCTGGCGGGGAGGAGGTGGAGGACGTTTGCTCTGAATTGCAAAGGGGCCCACCAGGTGCTCCCTGCATGCGTGTGCTGCACTGGGGCGGGCGGGCCAGGCGCACAAGGGGGCCAACGGGAGGGTTTCTCACGGGTTGCAAATGGGCTCCGTCCGCAGCCATCGCGGCATGTGGGTCCCACCAGCCCAAACACCACGAGAGAAGAGAGAGCGCCCCGGTACCCTGCAAATCTCCACTCTGTTTGCTGCCTCCTCCATCTCCTCCCTGAGAGCATCCGCTTTGGCCCCTGACGGCTGCAGGTTGGTGGATGAACCCGACGACTTGGCCGACTGCTGCCACCTGAGGACGGAGGCGGCCACATCAGCCTCCCTCCCCCCGGCTTTTTACTCCTGTGAGAGTATTTGCCAGGATGGAAAAGAGAGGCTGGGGCCTCCTACCTTGTCCTAGATGAGTCCATGTCCAGGACCAGCTTTGCCAAGTGCTTCCGCTGCTTTTGGATGTTGGGGATTTCCACCTGCACAGGGCGGAAGAAGAGATAGGAGCCCTTGCTCCTTGGGGAAAACTTGTGTGGGCAGCAGGTCCCAGGAAGTTTTGAGGCCACAGCAACACGTTAAAAAAAAAAAAGGGTCATACATTATATATTAAGCCTGAACTACCTACAAATTTGGCATTTGTGGAACTAGGTCAGATAAGGACATGACTCCTTAAATAGGAATATGGTTCCCACGCCAGGATAGTTCTGTCCTCCTCCACTTCCCAGCCTACAATGTACCAACTCGCACGGCGCACCAAGCAAAAACAGACCCTTTGCATGCAAAAAAAGCCCAATGCGCTGGGGAAGGCAGTGAGAGCCCCCGAGGGGCTTTGCGGGACCGCAGCACCAGGCTGCAGCGGCGGTGGATGTCGGGGCCTCAGGCCCTGCTCGCCCATCGCGGAGCGGCCGAACGCAGAGCGAGGAAGCAGCACAGAGCACCCGGGGCCAAACAGCCGAGCTCCCGGAACGGGGCGCCGGGACAGGCGGGAGGAAAGAGCCACCACCCCCTCCTGCACCAGCGCAGAACCGTCCATCCGGATGTCAGGGAAGCGCCCGGAGGTGGCAGGGATGCCCAGGCGCCCCAGCCGCTCGCGCGCTCCCTGCCCCGGCCACGCCACCCACCTCGGCCAGCAAGAAGAGCGGCTCAATGACGTCCCGCTCCACCTGCAGCTCGAAGTGGATGAGCTCCTGAGCCAGCTTGTCCTCCGCCTCCCCGCACAGCTTGAGCATCTTCCTGCCCAGGGACAGAGAGGCGGCGAGGGTGGGTGGGCGCCGCGCTGCGTGCGGCGGGGGACCCCATGGGGATGCCAGGTGCCGCTTACCCCAGCAGCGAGTCGTCCCCCAGCACGGCCGACCCCTCCATGAGGCACTGCGCCAGCGTCGTCAAGGGCAGCTTCTTCTGCAAGGCAAGCGGCGCCCCTCAGGCACCCGCGCGCGTCCGCCCGCTCCCGCTGTACACGGGCGAATTTCCTCCCAGCGAAGGGGTATCGCCACGTGCCTGGAGGCAGCCGAGGCGCTGCGATCCCTGCACCCTGGTTTACACCGCAGCTGCTCTGGCCAGCGCCTTTACATGAGTGCAGCAAGGGCACACATGCATGTGGCCAGTGCCTGTAGGCGCATCTCAACCATTCTGCGCTCCTGGCCGCTATGGAGCAGGATACGCCAGTGTGGGCACCCGTATTCTGGCACGCGCTCCTCCCCTCTATCCCATCATGGGGAAAAACCAGCAGGTCCACGGCCCCGTGCGCCCGCCGCGGTGCCGGTCGCCCTTACCGAGCGCTTGTCGGCATCGACGCCTTGCTGCCCCTGCAGACATGCCGCCAGCTTCTTGTGCGTGCTGTGCGAGACCTGCTTCACCAGCTCCAGCCGCTTCTCCACCTGCGGGGCACAGGCCCGGCTCAGCACGGAGCCCAAGGCAGCTGCCCCCGCGGCCAAACGCCGCCGGGAGGCGCGAGCTTCCCTGCAGGAGCCGGGAGCCGCGGGACGCATCCCGCCCCGGCTCCCTGGAGAGCTGGGCAAGGGGCAGCAGGTTCTGTTCTGCGGGAAGATCCGCATCCCAGCGGGTGTTCCAGGCTGGCTCTGCAAACGGGCTTCTTTGCCCACAACCTGCTTAAAACCTTGGGGCAGGAGGTGTTACCTGGGCATCTTGCTCGGCACCCCACAGGTATGCGCATATATATGCATATATATTATGTATACATTATGTATTATTATATACATACATATACACACATATACATGCACGTGTTGAAAGGATGGGGTATTGTTTTGGGTGCAAACCCACCCAGATGACCTGGAAAGGAGACACCACGATCCCCTCACTTCCACCTACGAAGATGCTGGATGCTTTGGGATAGGGCCCCGCAGGGCAGCGGGTGGAAATGCCCCACGCAGCCGGGCGGCCGGTGCCCGATGCCCGCGGGCGCCCGCGCGGGACGGCGCCGTTACCTGCAGGAGGTCCTCGCTCAAAACTTCTGTCTTCTCGGCCCTGTGGGGGAAGAGAGGAAGGTGAGTTGGCCTCGGCGGTGCCGGGAATCACCTGCTCGGCATCGTTCCTGCTCCAAACCCACTCCAGAGCTTGTGGTGATCGACGGGGACATGGAGGGAAATAAAACACTCCTACGAAGCCACCCCTGGTCACGCACAGACCAGTGAGTGCGGAGCTGAGGGCAGGGGCCAGTATGGAGAGCACGTGCGGTGGGATGAAAGGAAGAAGGAAAAGCAAAGGGAAGAAGGGCCTGGAAAAGCACCATCTCAGGCGGAAGCCCTGGTTCAATCGCCACCCACTCCTGCCACGACGTGGCCACGTGGCCGAGAGCGCTCCTCACTGCCGCTGCTGCTTTAGGGCCGGCTCAGCCGAGCGGCTGTGGGAGCAGCCCCAGAACTGGCAGGAGCTGATCGGCAAAGGTGGCTTCACGGCTCAGGAGCTCGACGTCCACCCTGTTCTCCACATGGCAGGAAGCAGAAGTGCCCTCCAGAGCGGTGAGGAAGGAGCCCGCCGCGGGCCGAGCGCTGAGGAGAAGGGCAGCGGCCCTGCGGAGGACACGGGCCCGCCAGGCCCCGCTCCCATCCTGCGTGGGGTGAACGTGACCAAACAGAGGCAACGGGGACAGGGGAGAGGAGCTCGGGGCCTCTCCGAGCAGCCTCAGGAGCTCTCACCCCTCTGCTTGGAGTCACACAGGGAGCCGCTACCCCGGTTTGGGTAAAAAAAAAAGCAGCAGTTTTTGGTTTTTGGCTCTCCTGGAGGCCAAGGAGAGCAGCCAGATTCCCCTTCCTGTCCCTGGGGCTTCCTGGGAGGCATCGCTCCTCCCAGCACACACCGAAGGAAAACCTCTTGTCTGCTTTGTACCCCCAAACCTGCAGAACCGCAGCTGTGTTTCGCCCCCAAATCCACTCTTCTGGGAGGGGGTCGGATCATTTCGGCTCGTGCCAGGGCCTTGTTTGGAAAGACAAGAAACACCCAGCTCAGGCCGTGCCCAGGGCAATTTGGTATTTTCTTATTACTTATTTCTTACTGATGGTGTTCAGGCAGTTGGGGTTCAGGCTGTTCTCAGCTTTTGCTGCCGGTCGGGAGCTGGGGAGCAAATGAAGCCGAGAGGCCCAAGGCGAAAGAGGCTGCGGCCCCGCTAAACCCAGGAGGGATGTGCATGGGCCGAGCGCGGGGCCACGCGAGCCCAATGAAGTCAAGATTTGAAGGAATAAAAAAAACAACAACAAAAAAGGCTATGAAATATCAACAGTTCAAGCCAAGCAGCTCGTGGGCAATGGGGCTCTGGGGGAAAACGGGAGGTGTTGTTCCCTGTGGCCTAGCGCGCACCCAGCTCCTGCCAGCGCTGCCTCCGACCACACGGCCAACTCAGGCCCTGCAGACGAGCTGAGGGGCCGGGTGGATAAAATCTGAGTGGAACCGCTGTCCCCAGGGCGTTTTGCTCCAGAAAGGCTTGTCTGCACTGCCTGCATGCACCTTGCTGCAAATCTGCGTGGCACCGGTGCTCCTTTTGGGAGGCTACGGGATGGGGTCATGGCCATCTGAGCTGTGATGGACACGGCCTCCATCCCCAACCTTCATTTTTCCAATTCTAGTGCCTACCCTCTGGAAAACTTCGTGTCAAGATGCACTTGGGAGGCTCTAGGCATAGTTAAGGCACATGGGAAAATGTGTTCTTGTTAGTAAATAAATCAAGCACAGTGAAAACAGGGATACTGCAGGGCCGCTCAATTAAGCCAAAAGGGGCCCAAAATTTCCCATTTCAGAGCATCCGTGGGGCCACAGCAGCTCCACTGATTTTCTGCTGCCCCATCTCCAGCTTCCGCTTGCTTTCCCACGACGCCTTCGAAAGTAAAAAAAACTCCTCCTCGTCTCTGTTTGTTCCTGTCAGTGGCGCTCTGGAAATTCTACTCTGAAGTGTAAAAACCAAATTGCGCCTCCAAACACACGGGAAAAAAACACAGAGGGAAAAAATAAAAGATAATTAAAAAAAAAAAAAACAGTCCAGATGGTGCTTTTACACGTCAAGAGTCTAAGGAAAAAATAACGCTGTCCTACCCCAGCAGCACGGTATCGCACTGCGCCTCGGCGGTGCTAACACCGCAAGAAAAGGCCCCGGCATCGGTGGCGCCGACGCTTTTCCCGTTGGCCGAGGATGCACCGCGGCCGGGCACGAGGACACCATGCCCAGAGCGCGAGCGCCCTGTGCAGTGGCTGCATTTCCCCAGTGCTCCGCTCACACCGGCCTCCTGCGGGTCTTCTCTTTAAAAAGAATAAAAATAAAATAAAAATAAATGGCTGGGTACATGTTTTCTTCTTCTTGTGCATAAAACTCCCCTTCAAATCCGTGCTGCGCTGGAGGGCGGAACGTGAGCCGAGCTGGTGGGTTCTCTGCACCCCTAGGATCACGGGGCACCCGGCGCCCGTTCAGTGGCTCAGATGCGGGAGGCAGGTCCTGGGACCACCTTGGATCCCCTTTCCCTCTGCAGCCTCGGGAAAGGACGAAATCAGGAAGAACTAGGGCAAATAGGCCCTTTGCAGCCCATGCCGGCGCATTTTCCTTGGGAGCAGATCCGGGAGGAAGCATCTCACGTCCCAAAAAGACGTCAGCCTCGCTCTGCACTGGGGCCCGAGGGGAAGAAAATGCTTTGCTGGAGATGAGGAAACAGTTCTGCTGCGGCCGTGATGCTGAGCGGGAGCGACGGGCTGTCGCTGTGGCCGCATCGCCGCACGGCGCCACCGCCCAGGGACACGGCCGCGACGGAGGGGCCGGCGGCTCCGCGCCGGGATTTGGGACCGCTCAGTCTGCTTAAGGGTCTGTTAACCCTCCTGCCTCCTTCCCCACCAGGCTGAAAGACTTTGACCAGCAAACTCATCACACTGATGGCAGCATCCGTGGATGGGGGCACCCCGAGGCCGCCTGTCGGCTCATGTCCTGCAGCCTCGGCCGGTGGTACCGTCTGCAGCAGGCGCCTGCCCGTACCCGTCCCCCTGCACATCCTGTGGGAATGCCAGGGAAAGGGGCCGGGATAAATGCCTTCCAGCGTGTTAGCCCTTCCTTTGGGCGAGCGATCGCAAACTCCTCCTCTTCCCCTGCATCCCTCAGGAAGAGCTGGACAATCACCAGGCACCGGCATCATCCAGGCATTTGGGTCCCTGCAAATAACAGCAAGGAAAGGGCCTACGCCAGCAAGTTGGTGTGGACACAGCTATGGCACCGTCAGCACGCGCCTCTCCAAAAAACAACGGCTGCCAGCAGAAATCACCGCCCCTCCAGCTAATTAATTTGATTCCCACGCAAATACTACAGCCTCTGCCGACACGAAATCACGCGTTGACCCCGGCGGCTCCAGCCAGCTGCCGCCTTCCCAGCGCGGCTCCCGCGGGCAGGAGACACCCGTGGGTTCCTGCCCTGCAGGCGCTCGGCCCGCGGGGCTGCCCGGCACAGAGTCCGCTCCTGCTTCCAGGAGTCTGGATGCGATCTGATCCTTTTTCCAGCCTGCTTTTCCTTTAGCCAGGGCACTGGATACTCCTCTATCCAGGACACTTTATCCTTTTTCTTTTATCCAGGACAGTCACTCATGGTATCTCCTCTTCCAAGGAGGGCCAGGAGTGAATGAAGGCCCTCACAGCACACGCAGATGCAATAGAGATGCTCTCCAAGACAACCTGCTCCCCGGGTAAAGCTAACGCTACCCTTAAAATGCTCCGAATACCCAACGTGAGGAGCCAGCAGCACATCACTCCCATCTCCTTTGGGCAGAAATGGGAAGATCCGATTCCCTTCGGCAGCTTCCCAGAGCCCCAGGCGAACGGCACGAGCGCGCGGGAGCCGCGAGCCTGCAGGAGCAGCCAGTGTGCGGAGCTCTGCACAACTCAGTTGGTGCTTTGCAAGCTGCAGCCTCGGCAGCGCGGGCCTGGCCTCTCCTCCTCTTCCTCCTCCTCCTCCTCCTCCAGGCACAGCCTGATAATGCTGCAGCCCTATGGAGCCCAGGCTGGGGCTGCAGGGCTGCGTCCAACGCGGATGCAAGCCGGAGTGCAAGCCCAGACATGAGAAATGCCTCGCTGCAGCCTTCAGCTTCCATCGCGTGCTTGGGAAAAGCACTAAAATCAGCTGCTGCACCTTGAATTTGAGCATGAGGCAGCAAAACGCACAACGCGACGGGGAATAGCTGCAGCCCTGTGCAATCCCAAACCATTTAGGAGCTGTCGTTTAGCAACTCCGCTGCCGTTAGGGGACACAGCAAATTTTGCTCTGCAACATCTGTCGGGAGCCACGATGCTGCGGGGATGGGCGCCGCACGTGGGGTAGGGGACAGGCACGGGCACGGGTCGGTTCTCACTGTTCCCATCCAGCACATGGGGTGGCTGCTCCTGCCTTTTAAAAATAGCTGGGCGGTCGAGTGCTGAGGGAGGGAGGCGCGCGAAAGCCGGCCAAGGACGCGGCGCTCCGTATCAGCCAGCTGCCAAGGACGGTGGATACGGAGCGAAACGAAACGCCCCAGCATCCCCGAAGCGGAGCGGTGAGCGGCTGAGCACTGGACAACTCACTGCAACTGCCCTTCCCCGGCACAGCGACCTGGCACCTGCCGGACATTGGGGCTGCAGTGCCAGGTCCCGGCTGCAAAGCGATCCGCGGATTTCAAGGAAAAGCCCTTCAGCATGAGCCTGCGCCTTCCCAGCGACTCCCTGGAGAAGGAACGCCGGGAGAGGGAGACGGCGGAGGGCTCGCGGGGCAAAGCCAAGCGCCTGCCTTGCAAACCCCTCGCCAACCCCATCCTCCCCTGCTGCAAATCCCAGCTCCTCTCCTTCCCCGCCCTGCAGCCCAGCGGAGGCTCCGCCGGGAGCGGGTCCTGCCCGTGCTGCGCTCAAGGGCCGTGTCCGCTAGCGCTCTCCTCCAGAGGGGACAGACACCCCAGCAGGACCCCGCGGGCACCGCTCCCACCCGCGGCGCTCGCCCGGCTGCCGCGGCGTTTGCGGCGGTCACTCGGAGCCAGGAGGAGGCGAAAGAGCCACCGCCAACGGCAGCGCCGGGGCAGCCGAGCGGCTCCTCGCTCGATGCTCACTGGGGGCCGGCGCGAGCGCTGGAACTGATGTGCAATTTGGGGACAAAACATTCGGGCTGCTCCATTAATATTTCATGGCTCCATTTGCCGGCACTGGCTGCTGAGGAGCAGGATAAAAATAGCTGCCCGCTGCCTCCGGCGGCTGCAGGGAGCCGGCGCGCGGCCCTGCCATCCGCTGCCGCCATCCCCAGCGCCGCGGCGCCGCAGCCCGCTGTCCCAGGGCTCCAGGAAACGCGGGCAGCGCGCGGGAGCTTGCCAGGCCGGCGAACAACCTCCTGTCACCTCCCCGGGGTGACAGGCACCCCCGGGACATCACCGGTGCCCCAAACATGCGCCCTCCTGAGCCGGGAAACCACAAGCTCCCGTGGCGAAGGCGCTGCGAGGGAGACAGCCATGGATTCAGTGCCTGGATTCAGGGGGTTAGAGCAAACAGCGGGGAGCAAAATCCAGGTTTTCCTGGAAAATAATCTCAGCTCGGGGCCACAGGGCAGGACTCCACCCAGGTTTGCCCGGCCCTCCGCAGCCTTCCCTCCTGCAGCTCCGCTCCCCATGGGCAGCGCAAGCCCTGGCCCCTCTCCTTCTTTGCTATAGCTCTTTTACGTCTGGTCGGAAATGGCAGCTCCGCGTGTGCAGAAAAAACACAAAATAACATAAAAAATGCAATTTTGCACAGGCAACACATAGAGAAAGGCAGTTGCACACCGAAAAGCTGCAGGAAGGAGTGGGGAGAGCCACTGAGAGCCCAAATTCAGCTGGCCCTTTTCCTCACATACGGGGCTGGTGCCACACGGCAGCGGCGCTTGAGCCCCTCTCGGGCTCCGAATCCCGGAGCTGCCGGTCACAAGACGGCGTCGCAGCAAAGCGCCCGTAAGAGGATTAGACGCGTGTTTGGGGGCTGAGGAGCCCCCGCGGGATGGAGGAAAACAACAGGCGCAACAAGGCGACAGCCCCACGGCCACGGCTCGCTCGGCACCGAGCCCAAGGTGCTGCTAACGGTCCACGCGCTGTTTTCATGGCCCGCAGCGGCTTTGCAGCAGCTTTGCCTGTGGTTTTGCCCACGGCAGCTGGCAGCACCCGGATGCCGCCCGCTGTCACCGCGCTCAGCCCCGGCCTCACGGCTGCTCCAGGAGGGCTTTTTGCAGCCTCCTGTGGTTGCTTTGAAAGCAAAGCGAGCCTGGCCCCGACGCACGGATGCGCGCAGCTCCGCTCGGCAGCACGGCGAGCCGCACGGCCTTGCTAGCAACGGGGGATTTAAAGGAAAAAAGACGGCGTAGGCTGCATGCACGCGCGCCCAGGGAGCTAACCCCGAGCAGGGCCGCGAGGGGCCGCGATCCTGGCACTCGCTGCGACGGGGACGAGCGGCGGTGGCTGGGGGCGCCGGGGCCGCGAGCATCGCCCGCCACCCACACGCAAGGCGCAGGGCTCCGCGCGCTCGGCCGCGCTCTGCGGTGATGCGCGGTCATGGGGAGAGGGAGGGGGTGGCGGGGAGAAAATCTGCCCCCTCCCCGCCCCGCAACCATAAACCATTGCAAAAGCACTGGGAATTATACAACAACAATAAACAAACCCGCAGCTCTGGACGGGGGCCTGGGCGTGCGGGAGCCCCTGGGCACCCCTGAACCCCCGATCCTCCTCCCACCGCGTCCAGCCCCGGGAGCCCCTCGGCTCGGGGGACACCCCTCGGATGGGTCGGTAGCCCCAGTCTGCGCAGGACGCCGGGGCAGCCGCAGCTCCCTTTGCCCCCCGGGGGCAGGACGGGGGCCGCACGGGGGTGGGCAGGGGCCGCGCGTGGGCAGGGGCAGCAGGATGGGCAGGGGCGGCGGGGCAGAAGGGCGGGATGGGGAGGGCAGGGGCAGCCGGCAGTGCGGGCAGGGGTGGCGGCGCAGGGGGGCAGTGGGGGGTGCGCAGCGGTGGGGGGCAGAGGCCGGCAGGGTGAGGGGAGGACAGGGCGCTGCGGGGCGCAGGGAGCGCAGGGAGCGAGGGGACAGGGTGGGCGCGGGACACAGCGCGGTGCAGGGTGCGGGACACGCGCGGGTGCCGCGGGGCGGGCAGGGGGCGCGGGCACGGCGGGGGGCGCATCCCCGCATCCCTCCCGCGCCCATCCCCGCGCACCTGCCCACGGTCTGGTTGGCGAGCTGGCGCATGCGGTTGAACTGCTTCTTCATGGCGGCGGCGGCGGCGGGGCCGCCCTTCACGCGGCGGCGGCGGCGGCGGCGGCGGGGGGGGCGCCGCGCAGAGGCCTCCGCGCCTCCCGCATCCCTCCCGCCGGCGCCGCGCGCGGACCCCCCCGCGCCCGCCCGCGCGCGTGTCCCCCCGCCCGCCCCGCGCGCGACGTGCGCGGCGGCGCTGGGAAATGTAGTCCGGGCGCGCGAGCCCCCGCGCGCGGCGGGAGCCCCCGGGGCGGCGCCGTGGGAGCCCCGGGACGCGCTCGCCTCCTTCGCGCCCCTTCGAGCCGCTCCGTGCGTGGGGCTCGTGGGCCCGACCCTCGGGACGGCGCCTCTGTGCTTTGTTTTTTCCCAAGGATGCACCTATGTCAGGGTGCCCCAGTGCCCAGCTGTGCCCAAATGACACCGAGCGGCTTGAGGTCCCTTTTTGGCCCTGCGAAACAGCCGCGCGGCAGCCTCGGGAATGTTCCTGCTTTGATCTGCATCAGCCTCGGCCCTCCCGTCTGCGGAACGGGAGCGGGAGCAGCTGGGACTCCGCGGCACAAAACAGTTCCAGGGTGAGGCCAGCGCTTTGGCAGCCTCTTTGAAGACCAAGGGGGTTCGCTGGTCTCCCGCTGTCCCCGTTAGGTGTACACTGGAGCTCACCAGCGATGTGTTGGACAGTGGGATGATGCAGCTGCACTGTAGGGTCATCCCAAGGGAGCTCTATAGGCAGCGCTTCCTCTGCTCGTGGCAAGGACACCAGGCACTGTGAGGGTTACACACCGGCCCAGAAGCGCGTGGAGAGCTGCTGATGTCCAAACGAAGGTCCCTGGATGGGCCACACGCTGGGCAAGGAGACACCCTGACCCCAAATTCCTGAAAAATGAAGCTAGCCCCTGCCGTGCTCGCTTCAGCTCTTGGGACACCCAGATGGAAAAAAGATGGTGTTTGTGTAATGGAAAAAAAAAATCAAGATGTTTCACGCTACGAGCAGGGCTGTCCTTGCTGGACCTTGCTGAGGTCAGGGTTTTGCAGCCCAGCCGAGATGCTGGGCCCCGTGATCCTGGTGCGGAGCGAGCGGTGCAGCCCTCTGCTCCGTTGGACGTTTTGCTCCCTTTCCTGGGTGCAACCTGAGGGTGTTTCCAGGCTTGTGGCCTTGGAGTGAGTGCAAAATAACAGTCCTTGCCCCGCTCCACATGATTTGTTCGCACCTTCTGTGAGATCTGCCTGGTGTTTAACAGGGGCTGTGCAGAGAGCACCCCGGGGTGAACATGGGTGGTTTAAGTGACCGAAGCGTCCTGAGACTTGCAAGGAGGAGATTGCCACTGTGGCTAAGCAACAGTATCAGCAGAGGGAGTGAGTCCTATCACTATTATTAGTAGTCTGAGGCTTAAATTAGCCCCAGGTATGTGACTTGCTGGTGGGGGCAGCGCTTGCTTAACCCCCAGCTCCTGTCTTCAGCTGTCCGTGTGACCCAGACATGTCCCTGGAAGAGTTTTCCCCTCTCCCCAGGCTTTGAGGAAGCTCCATCCCACTGTGTGAAATTCAAGGGGGTTCTGACTCCCCAGGGGTTATGTTGAGGTCTTTAAAGCTGCTCAGGAGGGATGGGGGAGCTCCCTGCTCTGGCGCTGGGTGAGCTGCCGGCCGGGAAAGCCGGGCCGGGCTTGCAGGTCTGTCCGTGTGCCCGGCTGGGAGGGGACGAGCCCAGGGTCACTTCTGTGGGACCCAGAGCTCCTGGGAGCTTCTCCCTGGGTCACATTTTCAGCCATTGCCGGTCAGAGTCGCTGTTTTACAACTTTCCGTGGGAGCGGGATGGGTAACCCCATGTGCTGCTCATGGGTGTGACCTTGGGAAAACTGCTGCGCGACACCATGGCGAAAGGGAAAGGGAAAGGGAAAATCCAGGAGAAAGGTCAGTGCAGGATGGAGCTTCTCATCTGCCGAAGATACCTGAGGGTTTCCTTCCCGCCTGCCCTGCAATCAACTCAACATTTTTGAATGTCTAAGATCAGACCAGTGTGTTTAAGAGTCAGCCCAGATTGGTCAGAGCCATTTAGCATCAAGACAACCCATTTCAGTGGAAAACAATATGACGCTCAACAGCCCTGACGTGAGCAGGGCACTGCCCCGTCTGCCCATACCCGTGGGTGCTGGGCGGTCCCAGCAGCAGAGCACTCGCCTCTCCGCCGCATTCCCAAATAATTATTGTGTCTCTCTGCGCACGAAGGAGCACTGGAGAGACAAATTCCCGAGCCGCGGGGCTCCTCGCTGCAGCACCGGAGCCGCTCGCGGGCCCCGCGCCATCTGCTCGCCCGGCTCCGCGCGGCCATCCGGCGCTCCCCGCCGGGCCGCATATGGCCCCAGACCTGCCCCTTTTGGCCCAGAGACGATGCAGCTCTTTGGTCTAAGGCCGTTCCAGGTCAGCGCCAGGCACAGGGGACATGGGTGACACAAGTGGCGTTTGGAAATGCCGGCGCACACTGCCACCCCTGTCTTTGCACGGTAGGTCTCGAGCATCCCTGGAAGGTCCCCACGGGGCATGGCAACCCCTCAGAAGGGTATTTACAAGGGCCTTTCCTGCCGCTGTTGCGCATTTATTTGTTTAATTGTATTTTTAGGCATGTATTTATTCATTTTTATTCCCACAGCAACTGGAAGGATGGAGATCAGGAAGGATGCTGGGAAGGGGCAAAGGCGACGCCAGGTCTGTCGCTGCGGCTCACCCCACCGGTCACGCCGGCTCTGCGGCACCTCTTGCGACCGCGACCCCCTAAGGAGAGGAAGATACGGCCGACGCAGCAGGTCAACACACACATTTATCCCATGGGGAGAAGGGAGCCGGGTGTCCGCACGCGGCCTGGCCCCGCGGCCTCGCCGGGGCGCTGAGCCCCTCTGCGCTGCAGCCGTTTGGCAGGCGCCTTGGGAGGCTCGAAGCGCTGCGCTCACAGTTGCGGTGCAAATGCTATTTTTTCCCCCTCTTTCTGCATTTAGCATATTTTAATGAGCTTTATAGGAGTGGTAATTGCACGAAGCAAACTGAACAGTGTGGGGACATGGGGCTTTGGTACAAATGTGGCGAGTTTGCCTCATGGCTGGAGAAGGGAGGGATGGGCTTTTTTCATCCCACAGAACACGTAGAGAAAAAAAATCCAGGAACAGGGAAGCCTGGGGGCAGTGCAACCTGCACCTCTGACGCTGGTCGAGTTAAGAAATTCCATGTGTTCTGCATTCTTTTAATGATTTTCCTAAAACTCATTGATGGCCCTGTTGGGATCCCCAACTTGAGATCCCATAGGTAGGTGGAGCTGGTTTGGCCTGTGTGCCCACCAGCAGCACCAGACAAGATTAGAAATTAAAGATTGGAAATTAAAAAGCGATAGGGAGGTTTAGTTGTGGTTTTAGGCTTGTTCGATTGAGTTCCTTTCCTGGGGAGGCGATGGATTTCCATGGGTTCCCAATTTATCCGGCTTGTTTGAACCCTTTCTGCTTGCATGGCTCAGCGCGTGGGCAAAGGTGCTTGTGCACCCCAAACCAGGACCATATTTTATCAATGCGTAGCCAACTATAGATCCTATATAAATTATATTGATATATAAATATAATAGATACGCTTGGTTAGTCCATGTCACAGTAGAGACCCCACGGTACAGACTGTGCCCGTGTTGTCAGGAGGGCAGCTGATCCTGCAGGGCAGTTCAGGCAAAGTCTACCCGGATTTTCCTTCTGTGCCAGCTGAGATTAACCGGTAAAATCCTCCTCCCTGACCCCTGAAGGGAACAAAATGGATCCTGGCATCACCCAGTTAACCATTACCCTTTCCACGGCTGTTTGCAATGCCTAGATTGCAGGCTGCTCGCTGCTGCTTTGCCACAGCTGTGCAAATCACCTGCTGTTAAAATTAAAAACACTGAAGACTAGAATTAGATTGTGAGTGACATTTACTTAATGCAAATGCAAATTGCTTCATTTTCCCTGCTTAAATGATGTCTTTCTCCTCAAAAGATATTTGTGAAGACAAGTGGTAGAAGATGCCATGGTTGTCTAGGTCATTATGCAGGGAAAAAAAATGCAATGTAATTTTATTTAAAGCTTCCTGTGTTCAGGGTGTTTAGGGAAAAAAAGAAGGGGAAGGCAAGCAAATTTGGAGGGCACTAAAAAATCCCACGGGGCGCTTGCCTTGCCCATCATTGCAGGTTGGTCCAAACTCTGCTTTTCTACCCAGCATCCTGTGTCCTTCTCCCGGAGCTGATGTCAGGGGTGGCTTTGAGCGGGGCTGCGGTCCCTGCCTGATGGCATCTGCCCTCCCTGCAATGTCACCAGCTCCTGGGCCCAGGGCAGGGGAAGGCAGAGCGTGGAGGGGAGGAGGAGCAGGGGGCAGGAGAGCAGGAGCTCGGTCGTCTGGGGACGCACGGGGCACAGGCGACATCCTCCTTCACGGCCAAGCACGGCTGGGGCCGGCCGGGCGCGCGCGGTGGTGCCGTGCGTGACCGTCACCGGCCGCCAACGCTAATAACTGGCCCCCAGGGCACATGACTCACGTGGGGAGCTGGCAGCCAGCAAGGAATCGTGTTCCCATTAGGAGAGCAGAGATCCGGCTGGTTCAGCACAGCAAGGCTCTCTCCAGAGGGAAGAGCGGTTCGGGAATGGGCAGTGCGAGAGCCGCGCCGCGAGGAGTGAGTCTGCGAGGAGCGGAGGGAAGGAGGGTGGTCCCGGCGGGCGCGGGGAGCCCGATGCTCCGGCCGGCCTCCAGAGCGGAGGCTGCAGCGCGGTGCTGGCGCGGAGCCAGGCTCCTGCAGAGGAAACGACGGCCGTTGGAAACGATGCTCCGTGCAGCTACAGCCGAGCTCCCGTGCAGCCAGGGCTGCTGCATTATTAAGAGCAACCAAAAATACTCTCAGTTTGGTTATTAACGGGACCAGGGCGTTCAGCGAGCAGACGCAGCGCCTCGCCGTTTCACCCTCAGCTCGCGGAGGGGACAGAGGCAGAAATGGTTTTCAGCTGTTTTCACGCACGCTTCGCTGTGCACAGCAAGGCCCGGGAGCGAGCAGAGCACCTCCTGACCGCCGGGGCTTGGGCTCTGGCAAGAGAAAATTGCATTAGGATAATATTAATTGCCTTAGTGTAATATAACAGCTTACTCTAAGCCAGCAGAGTTAGAGCATAAGATTAGGGGAACCTGCAGGTGTTTGCTTAGTCCTCCTCACACCCAAAGATGGGATGTAGCACAAGGTAAGGGTGTTTAATGTCTTCATTAATGACGTGGATGATGTGGTGGCCCTCTAGTTAGTGTGAAGGCGACACAGAACTGGGAGGAGTAAACCAGAAGCTGCTGTTCAGAGGGACCTTGACAGGGTGGTGAAATAGGCCGAGAGGAACCTCATGAAGCTCGGCAGAGGGACTTGCAAAGCCCTGCCATGGGGAAGAAAAGCTGGGGACTGGTCGGCACCAAGTTGGACACGAGCCAGCAACAAGTCCTTTTGGCGAAGAAGGCTAATGTCATCCTGGGCAGCATTAGGAAGAGCGTTGCCAGCAGGTCAAGAAAGGTGATCCTGCCCCTCTGCTCAACCCCCTGGATGTCACACCTGGAGTGCGGGTCCAGTGCTCGTTCCCCAGGACCAGAGGGGCTTGCAGCTATTGGAACTGGTCCAGCAAAGAGCCACTAAGATGTTTAAGAGATTGCAGAGTCTCTTGTATGATGAGAGGCCAAGAGAGCTGGGACTGTTCAACCTGGAGAAGAGAAGGCCCTGAGGCATCTTATCAGCGTGTGTAAACATCTGACAGGGGAGGTGAGCAAGTCAGAGCTGGACTCTACTCAGCGGGGCCCAGCTAATGGACAAGGGGTGATGGCACAAAATGAAAAATAAGAAATTCCACTGAAACATAAGAAAACACTTCTTCACAATGAGAAAGAATGAGGAACAGGTTGCCCAGAGAGTTGGGGCATCACCATCCCTGGAGATATTCCAACCATGACTGCACACGGTCCTGGGCATCCTGCCCCAGCCAATACTTCTTGAGCAGGGGGTGCAGCAGAGGATCTCCAGAGGTGCCTCCAACCTTGGTGGTTCAGTGATTCTGTGCCTGGGTCCCCAGACAGGCCCTATATGTGGCCACACCATGTGGTGGCTCTGCTCCATGGCTGGTGCCTGCTCTGCTGTGCATCCGTGGGACAAGTCCTGCTCCTTCCAAGGCCTTTTGAGGCAGACAGAGTAAAAGCTCTAGCTAAGAAGCAGCTTATGTTATGTTTTCCTACAGCAGATCTTTCCAGATCCAATAATCAAATATTTTATTGACTTCTTTATTTGACTAGAGTTGTTTTCTCATTTTCTCTCGCTTCTGTGTTTCACTGTTTGCCTACACATCTACACTGAAAAAACACCCCATGAGCATCATTTCCTCTCATTCCTTGAATCTATCCCTCAGATATATTCCAAGTCTGATCTAGTAACATGAACATTTAATTTAGGAATGCTTTTCCTTGAGCTTGCATGGGTCCAGCCTTCACACTGTGTCCTGGAGGCTGCCAGCTCTGTGCTGCTCTCGTTATTGGTTTCTTTTAGCTGTTCCTTCCAAGTTAAAATCTCTGCCTCTGACAAACTCAGAAAGGATTTTTTTAAAGTCAAATTATTCTTCCCTGTTGTTCGGAGCTACTGATTTCAGCCTGCCTTTTGCTGACCAAAGCAAAGCGGTGGGACGCTCTCCCTGCAGAAGGATGTCACCCGGGTCCGTCCCCGCGTGTTTATATCTGACTGTTTCCTGCTATTCCCGTGCTCTTGACTGAAAGGTCTCGCAGGCTGTTCCTGAAGCGATACCCAGGCTGGGCCCGGATCTGCTCCTCCCCAGACACCGCTCTCCAAAAGGGCTCGTAAGAAAATCAGTAGAAAGAAGGGAAAAGTACCAGCAGTTTTGGGTACACATGAGGTACCCCATTTTTTGGACTCACTTTAGGCCCCAGTCTTGCTAAGTGCTGAAAGGGCTGCACCAAAGCCCATTTGTGCTATTCATTAGTAAGGTTTTTTTCAGGCAAAATGTCATTTAGCTGCTGAAAGTTTAGTTGACAGCTTCTGCCTTTCCTTTTTTACCCCTGCATACTTCACAGTAGATAAAATAATTAAGATATTTTGTGGATCTTTTCAATCTATTTGATAGTTTAGGAAGAAACATGTACAGCAAAGTCTCAATAAGTGTCTCGAAAAGACAAATACAAAGTTTCATAGGCACTGCGAGTACCTATGTTTTTCTTAATTTGTTCCTCTAGTGACCTGGACTCACGAACGTCCAGGCTGCTGTCTTTGCTTGCTGCATTTTGTCAATACTGCAAGCCAGTAATGCTTTATTTTTGTAGTAGAGACATTTTGCTTTCTAAGCACCTTTTTGGCAGTGGATGGGGTGGCACTGAAATGTTGTTGTTGTCCGAGCATCCGTCCTCGGGTCTGCCTGTTGGTTTGGAGCCTGCTGGAGCTGTGCTTCCAAAAGAGGGAATTTCCCCTTCCACTTACACTTTGCTGCTCCAAGCAATCTCCATGGCTACATTTTTTTTTTCCTTTTTCCTGTTGTTTTAGTGAGTGCTTAGTGTTATTCAGCTGCCACTGAAAAGGCAGTGTCAGTCACCTCGAGGTTTTTCCTCTTCATGCCAAAAATCAGGTCACTGCACCACGTTCCCGAGCAAATCTTTGCAGGTGCCAAAGCCAAGAGTTTCCAGCAAAACATGGGATGAGCAGAGACAGGATGGGGAAAGGCAGGGACAGGATGGGGAAAGAGAGTGTTTAACGGTCACCTCCTGGCCT
The DNA here is from genome assembly GCF_059628265.1 of Tinamus guttatus. NCBI lineage: Eukaryota > Metazoa > Chordata > Aves > Tinamiformes > Tinamidae > Tinamus > Tinamus guttatus. Next base: position 3,044,139 of record NW_028288722.1, on the reverse strand, counting down.
CAGCTGTGGGCCTCCTGGCCACCCTGCCAAGACCAGTCCTCCAAAACAAAACACGTCTGGACGGGGGAAATGGAAATACTGAAATGGAGCAGTCCCAGGGCTGTGGCAGGTTCAGTTTCACTTGCCCGTGGCTTTTTGGTCTGTGGAGACTTGGTGCTAGGACCTGCAGTGCTGAGCTCGGCTGCAGGAGCCCCATGCCAGGCTGACCCGTGCCAGCCACGGGAAGGGTTTTGTCCTGGAAAGTTTGGCTGTAAACCGCCCTACTACGTGGCCAAAAAGGGCACAAGTGCAGAGGTCCTGGAGGTCCTGGCCGTTTCTCTCAGCTTTGTTCAAAGCTTGTCCCAGTTTCTTACCCAGTAATCCTGGTGCTGCTGCCTCCCCAGGGGGATAGCGTTATAATTCTGGCTCCTCATAAAATATCATGTAATGCCCTCTGCTGAAAGGCCGCTTCCATTGCAGGCACTAACCTGGAATACAAGCTCCTTTTCCTCCAGCCCTCTCCGCAGGGAGACGTCGCATCCCTCCTTGCTGTCCGGCCGCGCTCGGAGCGAGCGGCTCCGCGGCGCCAGCTCCGTCCCCGCAGCAGCCCCGAGAGGCCGGGGAACAACAAGGCCCAAGCCCCCACCGAGGATTTTTATAAGGGTTTTGCCCAGGCAGTGGCAACTTCTTGCATTGCGAGCCACGTAAAGGGAGCACCGAACAGCAAAGGGATTCGGCGCGGTGGGCTGGGGGAAGGTTTTATCACCTTGGCTGAGCTGTGCAGGGTTTTGCAATGCGAAAGTCCCATGTTTGAGCTTTCGGGTCCGTGTTACAACACGGCAGGTGCGGGGTTTGTGTAGGACCGGGAGAATCCAGCCTTTCTGTGTCACTGACCTCCCGGCCTGGCAAGGGGCGAGCACAGAGCCTTAACCTCCGGGCAGGAGCGGCGGGAAGGGCAGTGCTATAAAGAGCAGAGTTCACCTCCCTTCTGCTCACTGCTCAGTCTGGGTTTTTACCGTGGTGTGAGAAGCCATCCCTCTGGCCCCTGCTCCATGGTGACGGATGAGGATGGATGCTGGGACAGCTGGGATCAGCATCATGCTTTTCTTTTTCTCTCTCTTGTGTTTCCTGGTCTGGAAAAATGATAGGAAGAGGAGCCAGCTCCCTCCTGGACCGACCCCATGGCCCATCCTGGGAAACTTATGTCAAAAAGACGTCCTACCCCTCTACTCGTCCTATGAGAAGGTAAGAAAGCAGCTCGCAGTGTTGTAGCAGCTCCCTGCCCCTGGCAGGGCAGCAGGGAAGGGAGCAGCAATTTGCTACACCAAAATAAGGGGTCGGTCATATGGGTCACTCCTTTTCCCCCTTTTTCTTCCCTTCCCTCCTTTCTTGCTCTATCAAAAAATCCCAAATTTGTGCTATTCGGACCACAATCAGCACTGTTATTTTAGTCTTTTTTGTGCTTTAACAGGACCCACAGAAGTGATACTAATCCCTTTCTGGGTGAGCAGAGCATTTAACCATCTGCTGCCTTCCACAGTCATTTCCCAGCAAGATCAGACGAGCTTTAAAATCCACGGAGCATCAGCGGGAGCATCGTCCCGCCGGGGCACAGCTGGGGTGGTGGGAGAGGGGGAGCACCAGGAGATTTTCTCCTTGGACTCACAGTTTTCCCCAGCGCTCTTGGAAGTCAAACTCCCATCCCTTTCACCTGAGCTTTGTGGCTGGGAGGCATTCGAGGAGCAGAGGGCGGCAACTCGGCACCTGCTTCAGCGCCCCTTTCCCATCAGCTCAGGGAGAAGTACGGCCCCGTGTTCACCGTCTGGCTGGGACTGAAGCCCGCGGTGGTGCTCTGTGGCTACGAGGTGGTGAAGGACGCTCTGCTTGGTCATTCGGAGGAGTTTGGAGGGAGACCTGAAATACCCCTTCAGGTCCGGCTATCAAAAGATTACGGTAGGTGCTTGGGTTTCTTCTTTATTAGTCTTTGGATGAGCACAAAGTACCTGACTGCAGCTGTCCAGTGAATGATTAGATCTATAGGGAGGGACTCAGTGTCCAAAATGTCAAACACACATTTCATATTCTGCAAGCCCCTCAATCTATTACGTCTCTTATCTGACAACAATATTAATTCCTGTTAGATAACTGCTATGAATGCAGATTTCCAGCTTTGTTCTTGGTTTCTTTTGGGATTCTCATCCTTCAAGGATGCTGTCCACGCACCATGGTCATTCCCTGGCTTACTGCCCTATGGCTCCTCCGTCGGTTTTAGCACCAGGGGCCCCGTTTCTCACGGAGGAGCTGCGTGTGCTGGCAGATGAGTGGTTTCCATTGCTTCCTCTCAGGGTTTGCCTCCTCCAACGAGAAGAAGTGGCGGGAGCTGCGGAGGTTCACGCTCAGCACCCTGCGGGACTTTGGGATGGGGAAGAACACCATGTCGCAGCGCGTGCAGCAGGAGGCCCAGCACCTCGTGGAGCTGCTGGCGAGCTTCAAAGGTGACGTGGGTCCTGCCCTTCCTGGCCGTTGGAGCAGATGGAGGGCACGGCACAGCCTTGTGCAGCAAGTCTGGTCCCCAGAGCTATTTGCAGAATGATCCTTGCTGAGAGAGGACTTAGACTGTCCCAGCCTTCCAGGGAGGGCAGTGAGGATGTCAGTACAGTCATGGTTGTGAAACCCAGCATGGAATCTTTCCTCCATGAATCTGTGCACATGATGCATGGCCACTGAGGAACCTTTCATGCCCAAAGAGCAGGAATAGGAAACTTCCAGGACTGAGAATGTAGAGGGTACACAGAGGGTACCCAGAGCAACGTGCTTCTTTTGTGAGCCCATGTCACGGCACCCACCTCTTCTGGTGCTTCCTTATTTTAAAATAAGTGATGCCTGCAAGGCCTCCTTGAGGAGACACTGTGCAGGGCAGAGGCAGGAGGGATGGAGGACTCGGTTGTACCCTGGGCGCTGCTGTGACCCTGTCTCCCAACGGCATCGTGAACACCAGCAGATTGTGCAAGCAGGGAGTGTGGTCATTGCGCAGAAGTACCAGCCTCCAGGTTACTGCAGGTTGCAAGTAGGGTCCCTCGGTCCCAAATACTGGGAAGGCATTTGGGAGCAGGGAGCTATATCCCGGTGTCTGCAGCTCAGATGGGCTCTTTGCTGTGAGTGTGTAATAAATAACTGACTTTTTAACACCTTTTTTTTTTTTTTTGCTTCTTTCATCACTGCAGGTGAGGCCTTTGAGCCAATGGTAACTTTCAGACATGCAGTTGCTAATGTGATTTGCTCTGTTGTCTTTGGGAGCCGCTACAGTTACAGCGATGCAGCCTTTCTGGAGCTGCTGGCCGTGATCGCAAATTACATCAGTTTTTTCCTCTCCCCTCTTGCCATGGTAGGTGCCCTTGCTGTGCTCAGAGCCCTCTTTTCTGATTCATTCGGACAGTCTAGGGACACTCCTTGGCTTGGGACTGGATGTCTGGCTTTGCCTACAACAGCTTTTCTTTGCCAGTGAGGTTGGTGGCAATTGAACATATGGTCACATTAGGTATGTGCTTCAATTCTGCCCCAGATCAGATGGAGGCAAATGTTCTTTGTGGCCCTGATCCAACAGGGACAGCTTCCTCTGGGCAGCCCTCAGGGAGTATCCCCAAAAATGCCCACAATGTACATTTTTAAAGCTGTCCTTGGAATGTGTCTCAATGCACCTCACACTACATTCCTGGGGGTTGTCTCACCAGGTGCTAGCGCTTGAAACCAGGCATAAGAGAGTAAAGAACAAGGCCCACCTTTGAGGGAAACTGTGCAGGCACGTGAGCCCGCTGTCCTCTCGTGTCCGCAGGTGTACAACACCTTCCCCAACATCATGCACCGCCTCCCTGGGCCTCACCACAAAGCCCTGGCCGAATGCGAGAAGCTCAAGGACTACATCCAAGAAAGAGTCGATTGCCACAAGCAGAGCCTGGATCCCAGCTCTCCCCGGGACTACATCGACTGTTTCCTTATAAAAGCGGAAAAGGTAGAGGTGGCTGCTCTGAAATCAGTCTCAATTCCCAGAGGTGTTTAGTAGGGTTTAACCGCTAGCCACATCGCCAAGGGTGAGCCTCATGGGGAAGATGTTGAGGGACACCTCTGGGCACCAAGGAAGGGCAGCATTCCCTTGGGATTTGCCATGGGGAATAAGGGTTGCTCTCAAGAGCTGGCTGCAGCCTAAGGACAACCACTTGGCTTGTGTTGAATTTCCTCCCTATCACATTCCTGCAGGAGAAGAGCAGCCTGGAGAACATGTACAGCAATGAAGACCTGGTCTTTTCGGTATTCAATCTCTTTGGTGCTGGGACAATAACCACTAGCAATGCCCTGGTCTTTTTCCTCCTGGTGCTGACTAAACACCCCCATATTCAAGGTAAGGGCACCTAAATGCAGCTGTTTCTTTTGCCTTAGTAAGTCATGATGAAGCAAAGGAGCAGACTTGAGAGTCCCAGCCCCAGAGGTTCCCATGGGAGGAGGTTTTGTTGTGAGATCAGAATCAGTCTTGGTGGGTTGCTCAAGAGTGAGGTCCATTAAACAGAAATACAGATGGGTTGTGTGTCTCCCTCTGCCCACAACCATTCCCTCTGTTCCTACCCTTACCCTGCCCATGTGGATGGTCCTGGATGCTCTGATCGATGCTCTGGGCAAAGCCTTGAGCACCTGCACCACCTGGGGAGCTATGCAAGCAGACCCCCTACTTTTGGTCTCCGTGAGGGGTTGCACTGGGCTCCTCACTCTCTATTAGATCATCCTTTGAACCTAGAATAGGTGTAGAGGCCAGCAAGAAATCACTGGAGACCCTTGGACACAAAACACTACAGCCCTGAACCTGAGTTTTTCCCAGCTAAGGTCCAGGAGGAGATCGACGCAGTGGTGGGTGCAGACCGTGCTCCCTGCACGGAGGACAAGCTGCGGATGCCGTACACCAACGCCGTGATCCACGAGCTGCAGCGCTTCCAGAAGTCCCGAATTGAGAATTTTCCTCGCATGACAACGCAGGACATCAAGTTCTGGGGCCACAACATCCCCAAGGTGCCCTGGCAGCACTGGGCTCTGGCTGAGGGGAGGGGTGGCAGAACTACCTTGAACAAGATCCGCGTTGACCCCTGGACTGTTTGCTCCCTCGTGAAGGCCACTGCTCTTTCCCAATCCTCGGTGAGGTGAGGTGGCTGTAACCTTTTTGTGGAGAAGAGGGCAGCGAAGCCCCAGCTGATCCTACCTGCACATAGAATCATAGAATGCATAGGGTTGGAAGGGACCTCTAGAGATCATCTAGTCCAACCTCCCTGCACACGCAGAGTCACCTAGAGCACGTGGCACAGGACTGCGTCCAAGCGGGTTTTGAAGATCTCCAGAGAAGGAGACTCCACAACCTCTCTGGGCAGCCTGTTCCAGTGCTCTGGCACCCTCACTGTTGAGAAATTTTTCCTTAAGTTCCTGTGGAACTTTTGATGTTTCAGTTTCCGGCTGTCCTGCCTCTTGCCTGTCTCCTCTTTCCACTGCCACCGCCGTGATGGCTGGTGTCACTGTGCGGGGCTGCAGGCGAGCTGTGCCTTGCGAGCTCCCGCCGGTGCCTGTCCCAGCCCAGCCCTCGTCCCTATTGCAAGGTTGGAGGGTTTCTCCATTTCAGAAGGAAACCCTGGCTGCACAGAGACATGGCCAGGGCTGCGGGCAAGGGTCGAGCCCCGCGTTGGTCTGCTCTGCTCAGCAAAGCCACGTGCTACAACACTCATGTTCCTTCTCGCTTTTTCTCTCACGTCTTTCTCCTGCAGGACACAGCTGTTATTCCAATATTTTCTTCAGTGCATAGAGATCCAACCCAGTGGGAGAACCCCCAAAATTTTGACCCACGCCACTTCTTGGATGAGAAAGGCGAATTCAGGAAGCGCGAAGCCTTCATGGCTTTCTCAGCAGGTACCTGCTTAGCCCCGCACATGGACTTTGCTGGGATGCTGCCTGGTGGGTCCCAATCCATCTAAGGAAAAGCCAGGTTGAAGATGCTACTGACCTTGGCTGGCAGCAAAGCTATTCTGGGCTCTTTGCCCACCTCCACCCCTCCACACACATATGCCTTTCCCCTGTATGAAGCGATTCCTTCAAGTCTTTTCTTTTTCTCCCTGTGCCTCCCAGGAAAGCGGATGTGCCCAGGAGAGGCGCTGGCCCGGATCGAGCTCTTCCTCTTCCTTGCTACACTGCTGCAAAACTTCACCTTTGAGCTCGATGTTGAGTCCGAGGAGATGGATATTTCTGCCTTATGGCTGAAGATAGAGAATCGGACAATACCTGGCAAATTCCTCGCCATACGGCGGCAGGCATGTTCTTGAGCAGAAAGCAAAGGGCAGGAGGAGGTGGCCTCCCCATGGGCCTCCCTGCATGTTCAGTCGTTCAGAAAGCAGCAAGCAGTGTAAACATGATCTGTGCAGAAGTCAAGACCCAAAAAAGGGAGACCTGTTTTGGGCTTAGGCTGCCAGGCTTCCGTTCAGAGAAAAACTATTTGGCTCTGCCACCAATTCTATGGGTGTCCTGGTTCCTAATCTTAGTCGTCCAGCATCCCCGTCACCTGAGGAAGACGGTGCTGGTTTTCCTCCCTGGTCGACCTTGCCTCTGGCTAGACCCCGAGCTCCTTGCGGGGCTCCCTGTTGCTCTAACTCCCTGTGTGTGGCAGTACCTCATTTCGGTCCAAGATTGTGAGTGCTTCTGTAATAAAAACAGCCACCACTACCCAATGCTCGCTAAGCTGTTGTGTTGTTTTCCATCAGGAGAGAGGCCACGTGTCCCTTCCACCATTCGAGACTCCCCTAAGGCCACAGCAAGGGGGGGTGTCTCCTGATGCAAAGCCAACTGTGCTAAGGCTTTCCCGTCCTTCCAGGGACAGTGTGTGAACAGGCCACTACAACCAAGATGAGTGTGAGACACCTTGTCCACATGCAAGGCTGGATTCCCCCCGCTTGGTAGCACCAGTTACCACCATAGGTCACACTTATTCTGCTGCTCCCATCCCACCGCACCATAACCCCACTCTGGGACCTGCAATATCGGTTCTTGCGATACAAACGATGACATCGATTGGGAAACGCGCTGTCCCACAGGAATACCGTGGTGGGGAGCAGGAAGAGTCCTGCCACCAAAGCCGCTCGCTGCTCCTTCCTCCACGCAGAGGCTACTGTCTCTTGCACTTGCGCTGCTCTGAGAAACTGCTAAAATAAAAAGGGATTTACTCAGTAGCCAACAGGTACATCCTAAGATTTATTCCCAAACTCTGGTCCTTTAAAGAAAAGGCCTTTGTGTTAATAATGGTGCAAAGGGAAAAAAACAGCTCAGACGTGGGCACACCGTAGCCAAGCCTTGGCAGTGCCCTGGGCTCTCCCTTCCACGACTGCTGCTTCCTCCCGCTCACAGGCCAGCAGGCAGCATAGCCAGGCTCCTCGCACGGCTTTGCCTCGTGGCTGTGCTGCAGATTCCCTGGCTGACCTTCAAAACCTGCAGTTCTCCTATTGTCTCTTCCTGCTGCAAACCTCCCTGGACAGGGGATTTGGGCTCTGTCCATTCCAACATTTTTTTTTTTCCTATAACCTGTTATCATGGCAGACAAGAAAACATTCAATTTGCTTTATCTGGTTTTCCTCTGTGATCTTAATCTCTAAAAACAACTTGTTTATCTCTGGAATTTACTGCTTGCTTCAAAGCTTCAACCCGCAGGCCTGTGATTGCAGAACAGTCTCCTCAGGTGGGTACCAAGGACCCAGCAGCAGCCAAGTGGTTTCAGCTGGGGAAGGAGCCCAGGTTGCCATTAAAAGGGCTGAGTTAAAGCAGGGAGAAGCTGGAAGTGCAGAGAGGTGTTTTGGAGCCTGGAGCAGGTAAAAGCTGGCTTACCGGGTCACCACTGTGGCCTTTATTTCTGTGTTGCCTTTGATATTGCTCCAGCAAACACGCTTAGTGCCAGGTTTGCTATGTGGGCATGGGAGTGGTTTGTAAAATAACCCTGGTGGAGCTGGTGTAAAATGTGTGGTAGTGAAGAGCCTCCTGGTGCCTCAGTTCCCCTGGGCAGAGGAGCTCAGCTCGGTGCTGGGGATGCTGCCCCTGCCATGGGCTGTGAGGCCCAGGTCCCTGCTGGGCAGGAAGGCAACGGTTACAGAGGTGCCGTGGTGGCCTCGGGTCTGTATTAGGTGACTTTCCCTCACTGGGCTGACTGGACCCCCCTGCCTGGGGGTCTCCATCCGGGAATCTGCCCTGGGCAGAGGTGGCTGCTTGTCCTGGCACCTCCTGAGGCTGGAGAGATCAGGACAAGGTGCTGCCTGGTGGCACAGAGGGTCGCCCTACTTCCCAGAGCAGTGTCTGGGCCTTGGGGTGCTGCCTCTTTGGGCAGCACCCTTTGGTGCCCTCCCAAGGTGCTGGAGCCCAAGTGGGAGCTCTGGATGGTGTCTGGATGCCAAAAGTTGCTCCCCGTGGGCTCTTGCTGCCCGCTGCCTGAGTGGGGAGCGTGGGTCTGGCCTGGCTGTGGGGCATGTGCTGAGCAGAGGCTCCACCTGCCCGCGCATCTCCTGCAGTGCCCAGGACGTGCGTGAGGAGCTCTCGGGGCTGGTGCGAGATCTGGGAGAGGGGACGTTCCCCATCCCCTCCAAGGGTTTCCAGGGGCCGCAGGCCCTGGGAGCAGCGCCAGCCCTTGTGGGCTGTGAGTGTTGCCACACGTCGCGATTCCTCCTTGCGTGCTGCCCCTTCCAGTTCCAAAGCCGCCCGGTCCCGAGCCTGCATTGGATCCGCACTGCCGCTGGGCTCTGTCCTGTTTCCGCTTAAGATGCTGGTTTTTCCCTTGGCTGTGTCTCCTTCATGGAGTGGGAGAAGGTTGATGCCAACTGTGGCACCGTTTGCTGTAACTGCCCTAGTGGGAAAAGGGCCTGAGCTGAGAGCTGCGTGCTGCTGCTGTGGTTACCAGAGGAGCCAGAGCTAAGAGCTCTTCCTAGTGACCTGCGAGAGCTGGAGACGCACCAAAAAGAGCAGAGCTGCCCCAAGATGTGCAGCAGGGCAAAGCTGGGCCTTGCCTGAGGTGCTTCTGGTCCTCACAAGCAACCTGCATCTTCCCAGAGGACTGTCCCCTTCTTGGGGTTTGTCCCACATACAGCAGGCCTTAAATGCTCCGAGAAGATTTTGAGACATGGTAGGGAGCCAAAGACTGTTTCCTAGAAACAACCTAGAACAGCATTTTTTGTGCTTAGGGAATAATACGGGTCACTGCAGGAGGGACCATGATCTCTGCACGGGGAGTGTCAAGCTCTGATTTAATTAGATAAGGAAGAGACACCCTTTCCCTGCCCCTGCTCCTGTTACTCCCCAGCCGCTTTCAGCACCAGTGGAGGAGTGTGGCTGTGGTATAAGTGGCTATTGGTGCCCACCCAGAGCCAGGTATGCGACCCACCAAAGCACTCGGGTGTCTCTGCGCCCTCCCAGGGTGGGCTGAGCCCCTGGCTGCCGGCTCTGCACTCCCCCGCTCCCTCATTTGGGCTCATCTGCAGGAGAAGCTGCCGTCGTCCCTCCCAAGGGCAGCATTTCTACGGCACTGAGAGTCCTGCTCCCTTCTCCCAGACAACTGACGAGTCAGCTTGGTTTTCTAGGTGCAATCTAAGCCATTACATGAGTCTGTCTTCGAACCAAGGGCAGGCTGGGATTCAGGAGGAAGACTGCAAACAGGGTTTTGGCCAGCTGAACCTCACTCGAGGACTTTGCGCTGTCTATTGTCAAATAAACCCTGGATCAACACTGTACAACTCATTCATCTCTGGGGCTTTGCATGTAAAAGCAAACACTTTGGTGTCCAAAGGCCGAGTGTACTCCCACTTTCTGGAAAGTTTTTTACATCCTTTTGCTTTATTTGCTGGTTACCTTCTGTTCCAGGGCAGCTGTGCTGCTTGGCAGCCTCCTCTTCTTCCCTGCCCCCGTGGGGCCCTTTCCCATGGCCTTTTCTTCTCACCACAGCTGCGGTCTTCTGGACTGCTGATGCTGGGCACTTCTCTTCTCTCTGCTTTATGATTTGGTAAAGAGCAGTAGTCTGTCTAAAATGAAACTCTAAGAACAAATTCTCAAAGCTAGATGTTTCCAAAATAATAAGGGAAATGTTTATTGATCGGCACTGCTTTCCTGGGCAAAAATGCTGCGGGAAGGGTAAAACTCGGGCACTCACCGGGGGCGCGGCAATAGGGCGGGCGCGCTATTAGAGGCAATACGGCGGCGCGGCGCGGCGGAGGGTTACGGTAGCGGGTGTCTCCTAGGCGCCGCGACGCGCGGGGAGGGGCGCGAGGGGCCGCGCGGGCTCCCGGCGCCGCCGGCGGGAGCTGCTGCTGGCCCGGGGCGCCCCGTCCAGCCCGGGACGTGGACCGGAGCCGGCAGCCTCCCCCGCAGCCCTCCCCGTCCGCCCCTGGACCTGCCCCTGGTCTTGCAGCACCCCCTCCCGCAGGGCTGAGCCCCTGGACCCGAGCGCCTTCATCCCCGCGTGCCTCCATCCTCCGCCGACGGAGCCAGGTGGAGCCCCTGCACCCTGGTGCCGTCATCTTCTCGGCTCCGCATCCCTGAGGCCCCCGAACGCACCCGTCTCCATCCCCCGTGAGCCTCTGTCCTACGCTGCACTGAGGCCTCTGAGCCTCCCGGCTTCTGCCTCCTGCCTGCCTGTCCCCATGCGCCTCCACCCCTGGGGAGGAGGGAGGCTGGCGGCCGGACGGAGCCTCCTGCCTTCCAGGCTCTTGGGCTCAAGCCACTGTCCCTGAACCCTTCCAGGCCCGGGAGGGCAGCTGGAGCCATGGAGAGGCAGGAGTACAGCCTGTGCTCGGCTCCGAGCCTGCGATGCGGGAAGGAAACGGACCTGGTGCCCGTGTGCGAAAGCTGCGAGACCTGTGTCCTGGCCTGGAGGATCTTCTCCACCAAGGAGTGGTTCCTGCGAGCCGGCGCACTCACCCGCAGCAGGTTCCTGCAGGGCATCGTCAAGCGTTTTGACAGCTTCAGTTTACTCTGCTACATCGAGAGGCTCCTGAGAGTGACCCAGGAGAAGGATTTCACTTACGTGCGCTCCGAAATCACCTACAGCCTCAGCGACCGGAACGCCTCCAGCTCCAATGGCGCTCTGGATCCATGGAGGCTAGAGCAAGACATACAGGACACGTGGTGGTGGTTCGCAAAAAGCAGCTACTGGACTAAAGCAAACTACACTCTGCACTTACTGAAGCTCTGCGATGCCAAGTTGCTGTTTATGGTGGCTGACCTGGTGCGAGAACAAACCATCCTGGCGAGAACAGGTAACCGCGACGCGAGATCCCCACTGCGGGCGATCACCGACGTCACGTCGGTCACATCGCAAGGCCAGAGTCAACCCTGTAAATTCTCGTGGTGTCAGAAGCCACAGAATTTTCTGGGGCAGCCTGTCACCCGATGTGCATCACGGGTCTTAGCCTAAAGAAAGCTTTTCCCCTTTTATCTGTTAACTTTGGTTATATGCGGGACAAATGTTCTTCTGAGCTAGGTGAAATACTACCATGTAAGAGATTTTTCAACTGTTTTTTATTATTATTATTTACTACTTATTGGGCAGAAAACAGTGGACCAAAAAGCTTCCTTTCAGAGCAGTCAGGTCTGAGAGCCCCTTTGGCACCTGAAGATGTGGTCCGGGGCAGCTTTCGTTTTGATCTAGCAGTGACTCCCGCAGAGCACTTGCAGCAATAAATTGCATTGGATTTACTGCGTGGTGGCTCTGATAGATGACAGTTTGCCCTTTAGTTTCTTTTCACATTATCTGTGTGGCAAAGAAGGCTACTGCCCTCTTAGAGGCTCCTGGGGACTTCGGCTGGATTCCCCTGAGCTACAGAGCGCAAGCACCAGCGCCAGGAATGACGCTAGACGCGGATGTAGCCTTGCCCAGCTGCAGGGCCCGGGTTCCTCTGTCATCTGCAGCATCCCGGGCAGCTCCCGCTGTTGCTCTGGCTGTTCCCCTCTTAAGCAGATGTTTTGTTACGCGTAGCAGAACTCTCCCTGCAGGCAGCACAAATGGTAACAGCTGAAAGCAGCAGTTCAGCCAACACTAACTGCAACTTTATTTGCCACACGCTATTAACCTTCTGGTTCACACCGCAAATCCCGCATCACTTCTGGTGCGATCCTTCCAGCTGTAGGAAACAGGATGGCAAAGCAGGGGGAGAGGACACATGCTGTGGAGGGAACAGGGGCATTCCTGGCAGCGGGAATCAGAGCCAGGGGGACCTCGGGCTCTGCTGCTTTACCCTGACCCAGCGCTACCCTTGGGACCGGTGACAATCCGAGAGCTGGGATCGTTGAACGGGGGCGCAGCCCCAAGGGCGCGGAGTCGAGCACGGCGCAATGAAAACACTTCCTAACACGAATCCTGCGGGACAGCAGGTCTCAGAAGGAAGAACCGTCAGTTTAAATCTTTAAGTAATGAGAAACATACTGAAAAAAACCCTCCAGGGACTAGTTCTGCATAGGTAGACATGATGGAATAAATAATATAGCAAAATATAAGCTTAGTATACTTTCTAGTCCAACTTCTGCAATCCCCTAATTGGACTTTAAGGTGCCTGTTGTGACTGTGTATGTCCTTAATTCTTTCCTGAATTCTTCCAGATAAAGAAGACACAGACAAATCATCTTCTAAAGTCTTAAACAGTGCCAAAGATGACAGTCATCCTCACGGAAGCCGGATTCATTTTGCTATACAATCCGTTAGCACCGTGTCTGCAAACCTTGCAAGTGCAGTTTCATCTGCAAAAGTCAGCCAGTTTGGTAATGCAGGTACCACTACTTGAGAATTTAATACTGGAGGAAATCTATAGCATATTGAAGGAACTGGAAGGTTAGCAATTGGCACTGCCCAGCAACGGTTCTTTTCTGAGCTCATTTAGCCAAAAAGCAGAGCAGATCATGGCAATGCTTAGCTGGAAAGTTCAAGGAAGTCTGGTACAAGAGGGGATTGTTGCTTAATGGGTGAATCTGTGCTGAGTCAGCTCCTGAATTTCCTGAGGTGCTGGAAGCACAGTCCCATAGCCGAGATGACCCTGTTGCTCCGAGTGCAGTGGAGAGCACCGAGCTGATCTGCCGTAGGGTTGAAGGTGTTCCATTGGCACAATCTGAGCTCCCTAATCCTTTGCTGTGCATCCTTTGGAGCTGAACCTAAAAGCAAGGACAGCCTTACACCGTGGGTGCTTTCCGCTTGACAGAGACGCTAGAGGTGTCCATGGACACCATTAAGCAACCAAAACAAATGAAAAAGCTCATGCTAGTCGTATGAGAAAGTCATTGGTTTTCCATTACCTTGGAGAGAACAGGAGAGAGTTTTTGTGTGTGTGTTTTGTTTTTTGTTTTTTTTTTCCTTCTGCAAAATCATGAACTATATTTTCATGATGGAAAATCCAATGGATGAGGATGAGAGGGCCTCCCACTCCTTTGTGTGCTTTGATATTCCCCTTAAAGACTAGGGCAGCCTGTGCTGGTGATCCTTATAGATAAAATTGGAGGAGGTAGATGAAGTATCTTCTCTTTGTAAGAAGAAATATGTTGTGTTGCATTTCCACCATGTGCAAAGAGGGTGCTGCATACCTAATCACCCAAACTTTCCTCACCTGTGAAGAGCCCTCAGCGCCTTTCAGGGCAGTGGTGGACAGGGAGAGTTCGCACCCCATGCACCTTCCAGCCCCATGATGGAGCATGACTTGTTCTTCAAGACACTGACACCTTCTGCTCCCGCAGGACGAGGCTGCCCACCGTTTCCTTTGGAACTGTGTGCTACTGAAGGGATTTTCCAAAGTTGGCTTAAAGTTGACTGACTTTTGCACTGCCTTACTAACAACCGTACCATGAATAGAAGCCACAGCTCAAGCTTACTGCCTGCCAATTCCGTTGTGTTCTAGGTGGTCAGCTATCAACTAGCCTGTCTGTCTGCCCCCAAAACAGCGAGTATGTCTTACAGAAGGGACCTGGTACGGTGGATAAATTCTCTACTGCGTCCTTAGTCGCTACAGGTGTCTCCGTGGTTCCAGGATCTTTCCACTCGGTCTTTCATATCAACAAGTACAAGGATTTCATTCGCTGCCTGCCAGCTCACCTGTCCAAGTACATCCTGGGTAAAGTCCTCTCATTTTCCAGGGGTGGCTTCTCCCAAGGCTCGGAGATGCCCTCTGATTTGCATAGGGGTTAATCACCCTGTCCTTTTCATTCCTCAGGGCTTTTGGATCGAAAATCCCTCAGTACATGTGTGGCTGTGAGTAAATGTTGGGCTTTTCTGGCCAAGGAAGTCAAGAGGGAACATGTGTCTCAGAAAATAACCCAGGAGGAAATCGTGTGCTTGCAGGTATGAGGCCTGGGCTTCTCCCATTATCATGCACTTTAAAAAGAGGGTTTTTCTTCTTGCTGCCCAGGCCATTAGATGAAAGAGCCTTTTCTGAAGGTCCCTTCTCAACTTCTTGCTCCTTCTTCCTCCTTTCTCAGCTGCAGAGCTGAAGTGGGTTAGATGTTCATACAGTCATAGGTAAAGCAAAACAGAACAGCCTTTATTGACCTTTATAGCAGGTGGAACAGTGGGGTTATTAGCACCACACAAACATGGAAAAGATGGATTTCCATGCAGGAAGTGAGTGCTGGTGGTTGGGACACAGTTGAGAAGAACTAGGGGTAAAGGCTTGTCCTGGTTAGTACAAACCTGCTATAGACTAAGAGTAAAAGCAAATTCCCCAAAGTTATGGATTATATGGCTGAGTGCCTGCTATTTCTTGGAAAGAGCATGGAAATACTCCTGCTAATACTCAAAGAAGGTTTAATGAAAGGTTCCATGTGTTAAAATGAATCTTAATCCTATAAGGATAGAGACTTGCTTGGAGCCTTTCAACCCCTCAATGGTTATGGAGATTCTAAATCAACTGAGTGGTCACTAGAGACGAGATGTGCATTCAAATTGCCATCATTAAGAAGTAAAAGCTTTTCAGCTTATTGAAAGCTAAAGACTTCTAAGTTTGAAGGGGGGAAAAATATATTTCTATTAAGAAGTTAAATATTGTAACAATATATACAGTTTTAAGAAATTAAATATTATATGAACAAAGTGGTAAATGTAACCCAATGCTCTTAAGCAGCATCACGAGGACCTGGCGATATTCCCAAAGAACAAGGCTGCAGGTAACTGCAGTGCTGCACCACGAGCAGCGTCCCCCGTGTGTTTGGGCTGTGCAGTGACAGTGCTGCCTCTGTTGGTTTATTCCAGGGCTCGTGCCCTCGGGGAGTGGTTTCCAACTATGCTAAAATAGTCAATGTGACCATTCCACGGTTGAACAAAGACGGAAATATCATCCAAGTGAAAGACCAAAAATGGACCAGTAAATTGAAGGTATGTCAGAGGTGGTTTTCCTTCCGTGGATCGGTGTTTGGGGCAGGAGGACGGCGTAGTGGTCTGGGAAGGGTGGATGGTGAATTAGGTGCAGCTTTGCTCTCCTCCTGCCGCTGGCCTGCCCCACATGAGCAGTTCACAAGCACCAACGCGTGCTCAGCTCCCCTTCGCACAGGAGGGAGCCTGTGTCTCCCAATGGAAGGAACTTGTACTGGGCACTGGTGCTTCCCTCCAGTTCCTTGAATGGTCTCGAGGCCAGCAGCACTGGCAAGGCTGGGCAGCATCATGAGGACATTAAGTTTTTCCTCAAATAAAGGGTGCTGTTATCAGCTACTCTACCTTTTGCTACTGAATTCTGTACAGGGAGCAATCCTTGCTTCTCTACTAACTGGGACGTTCCTACACGCTGGGTGTTTCCCGTGGACATTTTCCATGTCTTTTGGGGTCATCAGCACAATAGGAATTGAGCTATATGTACTACGCAGTAATGCTGCTCTCTCCACCCTCCTGGTTAATACTTTTGTGTGTCTCTTTCTGTCTGGAGGAGGATGAGGAAGATAGTCTGCAGTTAGCTTATCATGGTCTGAAAACTGACACCATACAGTTGGAAGAAAGAAATGTCTTCTGTGGCTCCTACAACATTCGTGTCCTCACGGACCAGTACGTAGACTGCTCCGCTGCTTTCTGCCCTAACCCTGTAGGGCTAAAGAAACCTGAAACCCGACAGAAAGACCCGAGATGCCCCTGTGGGAATGGGTGGTCTCAGCATCAGCGTTAAGAGAATCCTCAGTATAGAATCCATTTCTTAAAATAAGATACCAAGATGAGTCATTTTTAGAGATGTAAGGAACATCAGTCCACAGAGGATTGCAAGGGATGTGAAGCTGGGGACCACCTCCCATTTTCAAACTTACTTCCCAACTTGGGTATACAGAACTATGAACCTTGCTTGTGGTGCCCTGCAAAGGATTCACATCCCTGAGTGTGTTGTCCATCAGCTTGCTTTATAATTCAGCAATATAATTCAAATATTACAGAAATGCCTGTCAGTAACTGCTGCAGCCTGTTGAGACTGACAGACACCACTACCTGGCTAAGGCTCATCTCGATCGCTGTTTCTTATCCAGATTAGACCCGAACAGAGTAATCCACTACAGTGGTGGAAACTTGGTAGCTGTCGGTTCTGCAGACCGAAAAGTGAGATTTTTGGGTGTGCTGGAAATGAAAGAAGTGCTGCCCATGCTCTCTGGCCACGCTGGGAGCATCAGAGCGCTGTACCTCAATGAGAAGGAAGGATTCGTTCTCAGCGCAAGCTTTGATCTCAGCATCAGGTGAGCAGCACTAGGACTGTGCCTCAGGATACCACCAGTCCCTTGGAAAATCTAGAAAAAAAAACCCCAAACTTTAAACCTTCCAGCCCAAACTTCAGGAATTTTCCTTCACATTGCTTTCATTAGGATAATGAAAAAAGGAAAGGAGAGAATTAAGCATATCCTCCACCTGCATAGGACAGCTTCTCAATTTTCTAATTTCATCTGATACTGAATGATTAAAATGGAAGACACCTTGGGAAAATCTGTGTATTTTATCCTTAAAAAAAAAAAAAAAAAAAAAAGTTAGGCACTTACAGAAGGATTCTGGCTTTGCTAAGGTGACTCTGCTTCAGTGGGGCTGGGGTTCTTCCTTGGGACTTGAAAAGGCCTCTTGTGTTAAGTGCATTCAACATCTTGCGCGTGCATCTCCCTATGGTTTGGGGGGGAAAAAAAAGAGACTTTTCTTTGCAAAATGCTGCTGCTCCTTTCCAGGTACCACACTCTAAAGCAAGAGGTGAAGGTGATCAGCTCTGAGGTTTATTTGCCCCGATCTCAAGGGTCTGTTGATATTACCCCTTTGCGTAATGTCCCGCTATCAAGGGGCCCAGCTCTGCCGCGGCAGCCGTGCGGCCTCCTCAAGGGCAGTGCTGAGCAATGGGGAAAATGTTGGTGCTGCTTCCAGCCAGCTCCTCCCGGCCCCTCGCTAGGCCGAAGGGGGGTTTGCGTGTGTTTGAGTTCTCTATCTAATGTCAATAGAAGTCACCTTGAGACCAGCCGGGAAAAATAAGGTTGCCTATAAAGGCCTATCTATGAAGGCGAGCTTAATGTAACCATTTCCAGGCAGGTTTGGAGGTAGGTAGGTGAAAGACTGCATGAGAGAAATAAATATATATATATATATGTATATATATATATACACACACACATATATAAAAGCTAATTTGTTGTTACAGGAGCAGAGTTGAATGATTCCTGGTTTAACCCAGGGCATATGGAAGGACAGATGGGCCTGTTAAGGAGCAAAAAAAACCCCAACAACAGAACTAATAATGCATTGGTTAGTTATTAATAACTGGATTTCCTTTTTGGTGCTTACTTTGTAGATGCTGGGATATATACAGTGGTGTTTGTACGAAAATCTTTAACGGTCATTCGGGGACCATCACCTGCCTGGATTTATTCAAAGATAAGTTTGTGTCAGGAGCCAAAGACGGGATGGTGAAAGGTGAGAGCTGAAACCAGGAGGCTCCTGGTCAACAGCAAGTAGTAATGACAAATGGGCAGAGTACTTGGGAGTTGTGAGGAATGTGACAAAGTGTGGGATTCTGAAAATAAATATATGAACTGGATGGTGAATTTTGTCATGCTGTTGTTTACAGAACGCTAAGTTGTGTGCATACACACGCACACGGACTCTGTGTCCTTGCATAAATTGTCAGTATTTCTGTTTTTATTTAGTTTAAAATGGCTTTGTGGCTTCATCGCTAGACCAAGTCTTGGGAGAGCAGTATCAGTTTTCAGCTTTGCCAGACACTTCATTGGTATTTATAACTGAAGGATTAAAAGGATATGCCATTTTCTAGACTTTGCATTTTAAAAGGTAGCCGTGTAGTTAAACTCATGAAGTCAATACCTGTCTCCAAGCTGAGCTGTGGGCACAACATGCAGCTGAAATTCCACTAATGCCTTCTAATTCCTGCTGTACTCAGCAAAACTTGTCACTGGAACGTGGATATTTAGTGTTTCTCCCCTTTGCTCCTAACAGTATGGGATTTGGAAAGCAGGCAATGCCTCCGGACCCTGAAGCACACCGCCACCATTTGGGTGGTCAAAATGAACGGCACCCACGTCATCAGCGGCTGTGACAAGGGCCTGGTGAAAGTCTGGTACGTGGAGAGCGGCGCTCTGATCAAAGTGAGTTTCTTGCTAGGGAGAGGATTCCGTGCTAAACTGTCAAAAACCTCTGTCTTTATCATGACTTTCATGACCTTTTTTAGATAGTTACCTTAGGCAATGTCCAGGATTAACGTTTGTCCTCATCTTGGAAAGAAGAGAAACTTTTTCTACCTTAGGGGAAAGAGGTTGCAATTGTACGATGCAATAACCTATTTAGCACATGCATTGATTATGGAAAATGACGTTAACAGCATGATAGCTAAGCAGCAGCAGCAAGACCGGAACGTTTCTTATTTGGGACTACTAAGCTGACACTGTCACCCCTGTTGGGCATTGATATATTTTAATAATATCTGATAAAGCTTTGTGAGGATGGTCTCGTGCAGGAAGCTGTCTTGCTCCTCACGTGGAAATGGTTACGTGTGTTTGTTTCCCTTTGCAGGTGTTAGAAGGGCACCAAGGTCCGGTTAAGTGCTTATCCTTCGATCAGTGGCACTTGGTTACAGGAAGCACTGATGGATACGCCCTGGCATGGAGCATGGTGGGGAACTACAAGAGGTGCCTAACAGCTTTCCGTCACCCAAAGTAGGAACCACTTTGTCTGTCAAGTTACCCCCAATGATCAATACAGAGCTGTAAGGGAAATGTCTCCCTTATAGGAACATAAAATGCTTTAATTACCAGCCCTAGAATTGGAAACATCCTTGATTTCAGTCTTCATCAAAAGTAGTATCAGGCAGTAGGTGTTGGTAGTGTCTATCAGTTTGAGACCTATAATAACCTAAAATATGTAGCCACTTGCTCACAAAAAATGGATAAATTAAGACTGTGGCCCTTTACAGTGCAGTATTTCAAGGATCCCAATCTATATTTACTAGGCTACCTCATTACTCAACCAAGAATAGAGAATATTGTGTATGTGAAATTTGACTGAATTATATGCAGAAAAGCCCTGCCAACTGTGCACTAGGTCACTGTAATATTTTAATTGCATACGAAAACTGTGAAAAATGTAGCATCAGCTTGTTTCCGTTTACTTTCTTAGACATAAAAATGAAATCTATAATCCAGTGGATGGACTTAATGGCACAGGTGGCTCTGAGAAAGCTGTGCTGTTTTGGTTTGTTTGCACAGAGCAGTCCTGTTTCTGGAGTTTCTCTATCTCCGAGTCATCAGTGGTTGTGCTGACGGGAAGATCCGGATCTTCAACTACCTCACTGGAAGCTGCCTGAAAGTGATGAGGGCCAATAGCCGAGGGGACCCCATATCCTCTTTCTGTGTTGCAGAAAACAGGTGAGTGGCCACAGTTACATGACAGTTACACAGGCCATCAGCCCCTGAGCTACTGAATTGGAGGGACTAGAAAACAAGTGATCCTTGCTTGTCTCTTCCTTAAGCAAGCAATAGTTTCCTCACTTGTGTTGAAGTACCCCAAGGTCTGTAATAAATGGAGCAAATGGATCCGTTAGCTGATCGCTGCAGTGCGAAGGGCAGCTCAGGCTTCAAAGCCCATCCCCTCCCTTCTGCAGGATGGTGATCAACGCGCTGAGCTGCCTGCTCATGTTCCAGTTCGAGGATGTCCAGTGGAACTACAACGTAAAGACCGACCGAGAGATGCCGGGAAGGAAAAAGGAGCAGCGCAAAGCACCTATGAGCAAGACACCGGTTCACGTTCTGCGAACGAAACGGGGCAAAGTCAGTCAGAAGACTTATCAGCTTCCCCTGGAGATGAAAGATGCTGACCAGCTCATGCTGTCTTACTTGATCTGCTGCCGGTCGCCAAAAGGCTGTGGAATATCTCAAAGTACTACACAGTCTTTGCAATACTCTGGCATCAGTTTCTAAAATGAGTTTTGAAATTCAAGCATATAATTCAGTCAATTCAAGCACCCGCTGCGTCACCCTAGTCACTCTGCAGATTCTCCACGCTTTATGGAGCAATCTGGCAGACGTAGTGCTGTACCTCAGGCGTTCTGGGGCTGTGAAAGGCTTCACAAAAGCTGAGAAATTACACCTTTTTGGAAAGAAGGTTTGGCATAAATTCAGCACATTAATCAATTCACTGTCATTTTCTAACTGAATAATACAGAAATCACTGGTATTATTCACATTCTTATACCTGGCGTGTCCTGAAATCTGCAGCTGATTCAGTGCTTGAATTATTTATTAACCCCTTCCTCCTCCCACCCCCAAAATCTGCACTCAAAATCTGCCATCACTGGGAAATGCAGCTGCACATGAACCGGCACCTTTTAAACTACCTTTATAATGTTGGTTTTTTTAAGTCTGCAGCAGGTATTTAACACAATATTCATCACAAACTGCCAGTGCTGCATTCAAGCTGGCTACAGACAACGTGATGGGCTAAGAAAGCTGTCGTGCTTTTAAGACCATCACATGCCAACTTCTCTGGTGTAGCTCTGCTTGGTGAAAGATCCAGTTTGCAGATGCAGGAAACAAGCTAGGAATTAACTATATGTTAATTTTTGTGGCAACAAATATATATGTTGAATACATACATATTTAATATTAATATTTTTTAAAATTGTTTGCTATATTATCTTTGGATTGTCTATGATGTTTTTTGCCAAGCAAATACTTATCTGAAATCTAGGCTTTTAGAAGCTGTGGTAAGAAGCAAAATGGTGACAGGACTTGAAGTCTTATCAGTTACAACATATTAATTTCCCCCACTTTTTAAAAAAGTTTCTCGAGATTATTAATTCTCTTTTCCAGCTCTCCGCCATGAAATGATGAAATCGGCAGCTTGCCAGTCACCGCAGACGGTGCTCAAAAGCACAACATCGTTCAACACACAGGAGCAGAAAAGCCATTTCATTCCGGATAACCAAAAGCCCCATATGATCGGCTTAGAAAAGTCATATTCTGCAAGAACAGTGCCAGGTACTGGTAAGAACTCTGTAAAGACAGTTTTGACAGTAATTCTTAAAATGAGTGCCCCTAAGATAAATGAATTGATTAAAGAAAAAGCAATGATCTCTAGAAGAGAGTCCGAAGCTCATTCTGGAAGGAAGGTTTGCAGTGGGTAAAACATATCAATACCAGTTACACAGGAAATCATTTTAAAAAAGTTATTTTGCAAACTGTCTCAACCAGCCAACGGTGACATGGTAACTTAAAACTTGAAAATAAAATAGCTCTGATCACAAACATGGGTTTTGACTGTACGGCATTTTTTTCCTTAATTTGTAGCCTCTCCTAGATTTTGATTTCAGAATTGGTTGGGAATTATACAGGAATCTCAGAGTTTAAAAAAGACAGATTTTGAAATCAGCACAACAGCTTAGATCAGCTGAATCTCTCCACCCCCAAATTTCATGGTGCCTGTTACTGAGATCTAAGGCCTTATGTATTTGCAGAACCAACAGTTCTAAACTCTGGGCCTGAGGATCAAGGATAAATGATTTTCATTAGTTTATTTTCCTCCATTTTACCTTTCAGAGCTATAACCTAATGCTGTATGAAATACACTTCCATGGGGCAGAAGTTAACGAGTTTGGAAATACAGAGCTGTGCTGCAAAACAGTAACGTGCAAACAGCACAGCGCTGCAAAACACTGTGGCAAAGTGAACTGCTGTGTGGCAAGGCCACGATCCCCGGTGTCCTACATGGTATTTGTTAAGGTTCTTGGTTAAGGGCATCACCACACAATCCATCGTGGGTGTCACGCATCAAATATTGCTCCCCTAATGACTTGTGACACCACAGGCGGGTTAGGAAGCAGGTCTTGCAATCCCAATTCAAATTCAGCTCTGAGTAGTAGCTGTTCAAAGTGGTTTTCAGACACTGGGAATTTCAGAGCTATCTATCAGAATTTAACCCTCTTTGCAATGCACAAACCACAGGCTGAGAAAGACAGCATCAGTAGTGAGGCTAAGGCTGAGCAAACTGCAACGGGCCTTGGCTTGTGGTAATACCCCACCAAAGACGAGAAGAACGATCCTTGACACCAGCTCTGCTCAGGCAGTGTTTATTTTGTTTTGCTTTTTTGAAAACAGATGCTGAAACTGAATATGGCTCTTCCCTCTGTGCGCCTGGTGACAGGACAGAAGCTGCTCTGCAGCACAAGACAAGCTGCCCGCTGTCCCCTTGCCGGATACTCCTAACTGTCCGCGCGCTGCAGAGCGGCTGCAGGTCGGCGCCGGGCGGCTCCAGCCCGAGGCACGCGCCAGCGGGCGCAGGGGCAGGGCCACCTCCACGGCGTCAGCAGGAACACCCTGGAAAACTGCAAATATCCAAACCCCGCCGGCAGCACAGAAGGGATCAGACAGCCGAGCTCCAGCGCATGAGATCTAACAGTGATTCCCTGACCATGAAAAGAATTTCAACCCCCTTTGAAAGCAAAAGGCTGCGGCTCAAGCTAATAAACTCTCTGCACGGGCCCCTCGTGAAGTCCTCCATTCCTGCTCCGTCCATCGTCCGTCCCAAGTCGTACTGTGGTGCGCTGGAAGAGACACAAGCTCTCCGCGGCTCTGCCAAAGTCCCTGCCCTTCCTGAAGCCGGGGTTCAGCTGATCGGCCACTTCACAACGTCCTCCGAGCCAATCAAATCAACCCCCATGGTCGTACAAGTGAAAACAGAGGCAGTTTCCAGAAAGAAAAAGCCCTTCCTTCAATATGCGGCAGACCCTTATCGGCTTAACAGCGGATTCAGGCTTCTGACAAGAAAGCAGCAGGCGGCGTATCAGGAAGCTACAACAGTTCAGTATCGGGCAAACCAGACAAAACTCATAGAGGACCAACAGCGAGAGTGCAAGAAGGCCTGGGCCAGGAAAATTAAAGGCCTTCCCATAGGTTCCTTTACCAAGGAGGGGAAAATACCGGCTCCTGAACTTGGCCTTAACACATTTATCTGAGGTAATCCATCACTCCAACAAACTATGACTATTTGGAGCTTCTTAAATATATTAGATCTCTTATGGTGTCATCTTGTGATCCCTCCAGTTTATATATATATATATATATATATATATATAAAAACTGAATAAGTATTCTGGGCTAATTTAAATATTTCTCAAGGCAAGCACTGGAGTGACTCCTCTCCAGGGACTTGGTATTGATAGGTACTATATTAAGGAACATATATAGTTAACTACTGTGGGTTACTATAGTCACAGCATTGCTGTTTAAGGCAAGTCTTTCTGAAGCAATGGCTCGGCTGCACTGGAACAAACGCATTCTTCTTACTAGGTCCTAGAGCAATTTACTCAATTTTAAAGGATGAGGTGGGAAGGTATCTCCAGACAAGGCCTAGTCCAGCCTCCCAGCTGTGGCAGGTTTGAACCAGGTCCAGTAAGGTCTGCACCAAATTAAACTGGATCCCTGGGATCATCTCCAAGGACAGAGCCTCCACAGGCTCTCTGCAACTTGTTTCCATGTTCCACCACCCTCACACTAAGAAAATGCTTCTCATATCCAACGGGAATGTCCTACATTTCTGTTTGTGCCTGTTCTGCTGTGAAGACCATATTTAAACTTCTTTGCCCTTCACACAGTATTGTAACTTTGTATGGTGCCAAGTTATCTTTAGAATTTAATGCATCTCTCCACCTTCTCTTAGTGCCTTCCCCCACCCAATATTCATAAACTCTCCCAGTCTGTCATTCAAATCTCAGGTCAGGCAGCTTTGAAAGTTTTCCTATAAAAACAGGCACAGTGGGAGATGGGGGTCAATCCTCAAAATCCCATCAGATCCAGATCTCTTATGTATTTGGCTTTATGCAACACTGCAGGCTATGCTTCTTTATCATTCCTTTGGTCAATCCAAGAAATACTGACTTCAAGTCGAGGAGAGGAGAAAAAAAAAAAAAAAAAAAAAAGGAATTCTCAGCTTCCCTTGGGAAGTTTCTTTCTTATGTGTGTTCTCACTAGTAGTTGGATGCTCACACCAGTTATCAAATACTCCTTTTATAGAGCTTTTAGCACATGCTTTTGAGAATATTATGCGATGTGTGGCATTCAAGCTCATCTCCTGTCCATGCACAAGGGTAAAACCCACAGTATTAAAGGCAGAAATCCCTCCTGCTTCCTTCACTGATGGCTCATTTAAAGACTGTAGTAAAAGCAGTAATCAGGAGCCCACACAGCTTCCAGCCTTGTACCTCTTAAGGCCTCGGTGCTGCTTAACCGTGAGCAAAGCTGTGGCTGCCGCTGCTGGAGGAGCCCCGCTCCGAGCAGGGCTCCGTCCCGGCGCGTTACACACCGGCTGGTAAGAACCGTCAGAGGCCGCCGAGTTTCACGCTAGGTTCATGTGTAGGTAAGTGAGGACAGTCAGGCCTCTCTATGGGCCGTTCGTTCCCCGTCTTTATAGCACAACGACCCTGACACCCGCGCGCCGCCTCTAACGGTTCTAACGGCCGCCCCCGTGACGTCACTCGCGCGGCGCCGCCGCCACGTCTCACGCCCCGCCCTCCTCCCGGCGCGCACGCGCCGTGCGACCGCCTCCCGAGGGCGGTGCGCGCCGCGATTGGCTCTGCGCGGTGACGTAGCGGGGCAGCCGGAAGTGCGGCGGCTCCAACGATGCTCCGGCAGGTGAGGCGGGTGGCGGGACCGGCCCGGTTCGGTCCGGGTCTGGCCCGGCCGCGACGGGGAGGGGAGCCACGAGCCGCGGGGCCCGCAACGGCCGTCTCGGCCGTTGCGGGCCCCGCGGCTCGTGGCTCCCCTCCCCGTCGCAGCTGTACCGGGGAGACCCGCGGGCCGCAGCCCGGACGGCCTCGCTGTTAGCGCGG
This sequence comes from Tinamus guttatus, assembly GCF_059628265.1. Taxonomy (NCBI): domain Eukaryota; kingdom Metazoa; phylum Chordata; class Aves; order Tinamiformes; family Tinamidae; genus Tinamus; species Tinamus guttatus. The sequence goes on along the minus strand of NW_028288722.1, from coordinate 3,018,808 downwards.
GGGCACCCGGTAGCCTCAAGGCGGCCGCGAGCGGCTGAGAGCAGGGTGGGAAACGGGGCTCTGCGGGAATTCCCGACCGCTTCTTGGTCACCTTTGCTGTAAGACCTGCAGCAAAGTCACAACCTCTTTCTATTAAGAAAATCTTAAGAAAAAAAAAATTCTTCGAATTCCGTGACCGATGCGTTATGAGAAATCTTATTAAAATGCAGAGGGTTTCAACCTGTTGCACGTTGTAGCAGCGGCTTTGGTATATGGTATTCTGCAAAAGAAGTGAAGCAGGTGAATAATAAGCCCTAGGCTAGCTGTGAAGTTTGCTGCGTGACTGTGGATGGGATCCTTGGGCTCCCAGGATGAGTTTAAGTAGATTTCAGCAAGCACCAAATAGATAATAGTTAGAAGAGAATCCAGCTGCTACATGTTTTTCTTTTATTTGTGGCTACATCTTCCTGTTCTCAACTTATTTTGTTCTTAAGATGTCCTTGCAGTTCTTCTCATAGTCCTAGTTGTCCCTTTTTGAAGCTGAGAGCAGTGATCCTCTTTATCTCATGTGACTCTGTGTCTGTCCGTCTCCTTAGGACAGCAATGATGACACTGAAGATGTGTCCCTCTTTGACGCAGATGATGAAGTATCCAGGAGATCCAAAAAGTCGAAAATAAGGTTCGTTAACTAGTGGAGGGAGATTCTAGGGGAGTCCTAGACACAAGGGCAATGAAGGAAGGACAGCTGTTGTATGTTAATATAGGTAACAACAAACATCATTTTTATTTAGTTAGAAATTATGAGCAACTTCTGGGTAATGGAAAGTGGCAATTCCTGAAAATATATCAGCCCATGTGTATTGTTGCCCTCTGAAATCAGAGTTAAGATTCTTCCTGAGTATAAGGAATTGTAATTGGTGGTGACTGTGAGCCCTTTGTGACAGGAGCTTTTCTGCAGCGTGGGACATGGGAGCTGTGTCTGTAGTAGTCAGGGGAGGCTGATCTCGTGCTGCAGGGTCCATCCTGCCTGCGAGGTGGCAGGAGATCGTGGTGGCAGGGTCATTCCCTTGTGAATTTGCTGCGGAGGCTGTGACTGGGCTGTACCTCCCGTGTGTCGTTCCAGGCACCCGGTGGCATCGTTCTTTCACTTGTTCTTCCGAGTCAGTGCCATAGTTGTCTATCTGCTCTGTGAGCTCCTAACCAGCAGCTTCATTGCCTGTATGGTGACAATTATCCTCCTCTTGTCATGTGACTTTTGGGCTGTGAAGGTAAGTTCCTCTCGTGCTTTTTGTTATTTTCATCTTGAGCTATAAAAATAATTCAGTAATAAACTATTGTGATATGAACGTAACAAAAAAGCAACTTTTCTTCACCTTTCCAAGAACATAATCCCCAAAATACCTCAAGTGTTATGAAGTATTGAAAAGTGTTACAAAATTATAACTCTTAAATCTTTCTTTTTCAAAATCAAGTAGAAAACTTTTTTTTTTTTTTTTTACTTAAGATGACATAGCTTTGTTGCCAGAAAAATCCAAGAATATTAAGAATGCCAAGAATATTCTTGTCTTTGCATTATTACAGTAATTTGTTCTTGCACTGAATATAATGGAAAAAAAAAACCCAGCAGTGTAGACAGGAGAGTCCTAATTTACTCCTGTTTCCATTCCTCGGAAAACTTAGCTTGCAACTTAGGCTGTTGTCTGTAGAATTTTTCCTCTTAATTACTATCAGCTGCTGTATAGTCAACCTTAAATCGAAACTGCACAACTGTCTTATTGCAGTGCTTCCATTTTGCTTTCTTTTCAAAGCAGCTCATCTCTTCGTTTTTAGGATACAGTTTGAGAATGTGAGCTGATGTGACAGCTCCTTCCTCACAGAGGCGGCGATCCCTTCCCTGTCATTCCCCTTGTGTCAACTTTGGTCCTAGTCTAACTGCTTAATGAGCCTATTTGGTTTGCTAGGCCTGCTGAAATGAACCCAACAAATAAAACGAGAATAGTCTTCTAACAGAATAGCTGTCTGAATTGGTTCAGTGGGGAATCAAAAGAATTTCAGCATGTTAGTGGGTAGGAAAACATGCTTAGAAGCAGAGGGATCTTATATGGTTACCAAAAGGGAAGGGTGGCCGTGACTTCAGACCATTGTTTGCTCCTTCATTTTCACATCCTGTTCAGTGACTTACAAAAGCAGTCAGATTAACTCGGAAAATAAGAAATTGGCCCTATCTTTTAAATTTGTAGCTTGATCCCTATATGCTGCTCTATGGTGCATGTGGTGATTGCATGATTAAGCCAGCTGCCTGGGTTTCATCTTTCTTAGCAGAAAATTAAAATCTTACTGCTTTTTTTTCCTGCCTCAGAATGTCACAGGGCGACTGATGGTTGGCCTTCGCTGGTGGAACCAGGTGGATGATGATGGTAGAAGTCACTGGGTATTTGAAGCCAGGAAGGTAAAGGACTTTTATATATTTTTTTCATTGCTCAGTTTGATAAAGCTCCTATTAATTAGCAATTACATTTATGTGGTCAATTGTGCAATGTAGACATTTATTTCCAAACACATATCTGTAACCATCTGCTTGTTTCATATAGGCTACTGAATAAAGATTATTTCAACTTTCTACATTTTTAGGATTTTAAATTATTTTGAGTTATTGTTCTGGCTTTGAGAGTAACCTAGAAGTTTTCCATAATGTGTAGTAAGTGTTTATATGTCATGTTGCAACCCACAAAGTTCTCTGGTGTGAAAACATTACTCATTTTACTGTTGCTGTGTTTCGTAAACTGAACAATATAATAAATGTGTTGTTCCCAAAACATACTGGGGCTGTTTAGCACCCCAGTAAACATTCCAAGAAAACTTTATGCTATTTCCACTACTGCTTCTGATAAAAAATTGACAAAAAGAACCCTCAGGTGGAAACATGTTTTGCAGAAAGATCTTAATGTTACTCTGGAAGCTCTGAGTGCTGTCACGTGCAGGCAGAAACCTGGAGGCATCTTGATTTGAGACTGTTTGTAAAAACATTGTAGTCTGTACAGTAGTCTGCTCAGATTGATTTTTGTTCTATTTCTAGGTATCAGCACAAGGGAATAAAGGCTCATCAGAAGCAGAGTCTCGAATTTTCTGGTTAGGTCTGATCACCTGTCCTATGATCTGGGTGATATTTGCGTTCAGCGCTCTCTTTTCCTTCAAAGTGAAGTGGCTGGTGAGTTGGTTTCTCCAAGGCAGTAGCAGCCTCTGCGCGTTACGTGCAAGTCCCTGACTCTCGTTCTCTGCCGTGTCGCAGGCAGTGGTGGTGATGGGGGTGGTGCTCCAGGGAGCCAACCTCTACGGTTATATCCGGTGCAAAGTTGGCAGCAGGAAGAACTTGACAAGCATGGCAACCAGTTACCTGGGAAAGCAGTTCTTGCGACAGGTAAGATTTCCAAGGGTCTGGAAGCCTTTCAAACCTGTGCAGTCAAATCTGTTTCTGTCTATAAGCTTTTCTCCATCTGGGTCATGAAGAGAATTTTTACTTTCCCCAGGTTTCCTGGCTGTGGCCCTGTCTGTCTTCTGTAGGGGGCAGGTGGTTTGATTCTCCAAGTTCATAAATATTTATTGGAATTGTCATTAGAGTGAGCAGAAGTGAAACGCTGATGAGCCTTCCTTCACAGCAATGTACTGTGACTCAGTGAGCTTGAAGGATGATCTATGGTTGGACTCGATGGTCTTGAAGGTCTTTTCCAGCCATAATGATGCTATGATTGTGTGACTGTGCTCTTCTGAAGCTGACTTTGCATTTAAATGATGTTACACTGCAGTGGTTACCATATGGCCCAGACCAGTGTCAATCCCTGGTAGAAGTGGACACGTCCTAGAATCCTGCCAGATGATTGAATTAGCTGTTGTGTGTTGTACTCTCTTTCTCTTCTGTAGACTGTGGCTAAAGATGACCAGACAGCATCTTGAGGATGGTGGAAGCCTTAAGCCAGGCTGGATTTGCAGTGGTGAACTCGGAGAATGCTACTTTGACCGTGGAATTTGGGAGCTGCATAAACAGTGTGTGAATTCAAAGAAGTAAATAAATTGTGCGAGACTTTAGGTTAACACTCCTAGAACTTGCATTCAGTTTTTCTCTAGCAGTTGTGTTTCTTCAGTTTGGTTTGAATTAATTTGCCTAAACTTTAAAAACCATCGTAGTTGGCTTCCGTACAGGGTCTGCGTGTCCTGGATGAATTGAGACAGAAAAGCTGAGCGTTCTTCAGAAAAACCATGCATGAGCTGAGGCTTCTGTTAGCTGACAGCATCCAGCAATTGGTACCTCAAAGAGTTTCAGCTGTAGAGTTAACTGTATTTTGTTCTTGGAGGTATTTGCTACTTTCTACAATGTTCAGACCCCTTTTCCTTAGATCTCTCTTTCTCTCGTTCTGTGATTTGAGTGACTCTGAGCTGGTTGAGGTCTCTGGATTTGAAGGACATCTTGGCTTTAGTAAGAGGAGGTCTAGTGCTGAGGTCTGGCAGAAACTCTGCAAAATGGCTTTGAAGCAGCTCTGTTTTTTTATCAGAGATGTTCTTGGGTGTCACAGTAACATCTTGCCAAGACCATGATTAGACAAACCCCTGGGTGTTACACAAAATCCCTCTTCTGCATTTAGGCCTGTGTCTGAATGGAGTCTGCAGCAAGAGCAGGTTGTGGGGAAAGATGTGCACATGAGTTCAGAGACAGAGCAATTCCCTGAGCTGCTGGCTGTCAGGAGCTGTTAGAGTGATGCCATCAGGCATCTCGTGGGTCTGTACAATAGTCCTGCAGTTGATGCCCCAACTGTTTATCTCCACGTCTGCCAAGAGGGTGTAGCATGGTGTGACCTGTTGGGTCCTCGGCCAGGCCCTTGGCACAGGACAGTGGGACACGTGGCTGACTGGATGTTGATAATTTACTGAGGCTCTGTTGATTTGGGTTAACCATTTAAACCAGAGCTGAATCCGAACTCAAGGCCCTTTATTTCTCACTGTTAAATGACCAGAAGGGTGTTTTAAATACTCCGCTTAGGGTTATCTAAACACCTGGCATTAGCATGGACTTTGCAAGATGTTTACATTTCTTGAATCCAGGCAATATGCTGTCCCCAAAATGTGCTCTCCAAGCAGTCTTTGGGCTGGGGAAAGTCTTTTATATGATCATGAAATTGGAGGTTATAATGTTCATGTAGATGAAAAAGCCACGAATTTGGTGCAAAGCGCTGTACAAAAAGGGATGGGTTCCTTCTTGTCATGTCGTTCTGTCAAGGCAGATGATGCTTTAACATCAGGGGATATTCTGAACTTCTGATGAGGTATTTTAAATTAAGAATGTGTTTTCTTTTTGAATAATGGGTATTGTAAATTGTGGGATTGTATTAATGATATTTTTTTCTCCCTGTACTGTAGCAATACTTGGGAGCTGTACATTTGTTTAACTCTTTGGATTGATACCTTCTTTTTGTAAATATATATATTTATAAATGAAATTAAAGTAAGGCTTTGTTTAACCAGATCAGGTGTCCTTTCTATAATTCATGGCTGTGCTCTGTTTACAGGCAGTAACATAATTTAACAGGTATCGCTCATCGAGTTAACGAAGACAAACGACAACGTCCAGTCACAGACGCGAAGGTGCCACACGGGGCCGCCCGAGCCCGGGGCTGGTGCGTCCAGCGGGACCTCCTGCTCCTGCTGAGCACGTCCCCAGTCTCCTGTTGATACCAGAGGGCCAGCACTGGCACAGCCACGAGGTGGTGGTTGTAAAATGCGTTGAAAGCTGCTCTGCTGTTGTCAGAGCTTCTTCCAAGCCTGGAGAATAGTGCTTTTCTGGAAACTGCTGTCTATTCATCAAGGATAGAATGTTTATTAGTGCGTACCTTTAAATATAGCCCTCTCTGGCTTATTTTTAGCCTCTCGGCAATCATCCAGTTTTCTGGCTTTAGAGAAGTTGGCATTTCATCCTATTTGGCTGCAGCATGGAGCAGGACCGGGTCCCTTATCACTTCTCTAGCTGGGTGTGATAGTTTTTGATTTGTACTTGCCGTCTGCTGGGGTTTCCTGCAAATCGGGAAATGGGAGTTGCAGCCAAGGGGAATTCTCTGAATGTGCTTCTTCAGACGAGCTGGGGGAAGCCACAGCATCTGGATTCTCCAGCTTTGGCTGTGTAACTGTGGCCCCACCTATGACCTCTTGGGCTGGGCACTGAATTTTCAGAGTTTACAGAAATAGAAATAACCTGAGAGCAACAATAGTAAATATATATTTACTATTTGCTCTAAAGCAGCAAAGTGCTTCTCCGAGTCTGCAAGCACTGCTGAAAAGTGGGGTTGAAATGACCCTCACTTTGTAGGCAGAGCTGTTCTGAGTCCTTGGAGCATAGGGTCCTGGGCCACTTGGTATTTCCTTAATAAAAAGCCACAGTGATGAAGCGAGCGTGACACTTAGGGAGACGAAAGGGAGCAGGGCCGGGGGGTTAAGCCTGGATGCTGGCTGGGGCCCGACGCTGTCTGCAAGGCTCCTGGCAGGAAGGAATTTCTAGCTTCCCTCCTCCCTTTCCCTGCAAACAGGCCAGATCTGGGGACAGACATGCCATCTTCCTGCAGAACGCTACGTGTGGATCAGTGCTTAGAAGGACAAGCTGCATCTGCTGTGCTGGGGGCAGCTTGGTCCTGCTGTGCGTGGGACAGCAATAAACATGGGGCTGAAGCTCCCTGGGCTGCCCCTGCCACCTCCACCAGCCCCTCCAATATCCTCCAATTTGTAGCAGGAAAAGACCCCTGCAGTCATGGCCAGCACCTGCTCTTGGCAGCCCTCAGCTCACCCCTGTGCCCCGTTTTCATACAGAATTAGACCCCCCTGGATTAAATGAGGGCTCCTCAGTGTTCTCCTGCCTCAGCTGCTGCGCATCTCCTGGGTCAGGGGGGAGAAGAGGGTTTATTTAGGGTGCGAAGCTTCCTGTAAGCTGAAGCTTTGCCACGTCTGTAGGAGCTGGAGACGTGCAGGGTTGGGATATCTGTTTTTCCAGTGATCAACTGCTGAGATGGAAGAGTAGGGTCTCTGATATGCATATTTGGTGCTGCCTTCAGTTGGTATCTGCTGTTGCAGATCCGCAGGCGGCTGTGCAGAGGGAGGGCTGCCAGGCGCAGCACATTGAGAAGGGAGAAGGACCAAAGCAGCAACACAGGGAGGAGAATTTAACAAGAAAATATTTGACGGGGTGCTCGGAGGGGCTGAGCAGCAGCTACTGGCTCTACTCTTCAAAGAGCTTCAGTGTTGGTCAGGCCAAACTTCCCCCTTCATTGATGCTCTCCAGTTATTTTATACCTCTATGAATCCAGTCTTTGGATATTTGAGCTGTTCGATCGCTTTAGGAGTTGGGTTTTGTGATCTATTGTTCCTCATATTCCTCCCCAATTCTTTTTTTCTTTAGTTAAAAAAAAAAAAAAATCTGATTTCCCACCTTCTGCCCATTGGGCATCAAGGTAAGAGGAAGGTTTATTTGGTTTATTTTGGGATTAGTAGCTCAGTGGGCTTATGCCTGAGTGCCCTGGGCTCATGCATGAAACCCCCTTGACCTGCTGAGTCACGACTCCTTGTGCTGCCAGCTTGCTCCAGCCTCCTGCTATTTGGCCCATTTTGGGAGAGTTACAAAGAAATGTGTAAACAGCTCCATAGTAACCCCTGGAGTGAGTGAGTCACTTCTCGCTTCACTGGGAAAGGATGGGCCCGTTAGCTGGGACCTGCTGTCCTGTCTCCACATTAAAGGAGGCCTCAGCTGCTGAGCCTTATTCACGGTTTCCTACTGAAAGTTTGATTACATTTAGGCCTGCCCCTTTTCTGACTTGGTGACTTCTGCCCTGGCAGATGTATCTACTTGACCTGCATGGTCTTCCATTCTTGTCATTTTTTCCCCTTAAATCATGAGTTTTAGCACTCCATATAATCTGCTTTTTTAAGTGCCAATAGCCTGACTTTTTGATGGGGCTTTGGTCAGGGCTGGAGAGCTCATGGGGCTGGATGCTGCACAAACCCACCTGATGGCAGAAGTCCCAACCCAAAACTTCTTGTGCTTCACCCAAACACCCTTCAGAAGAAGGGGCAAAAGTGAATCCCTTTTTTGCATAGCTTCTCAGCATGTCCACATGAAATTTCTTGTGCCAGGTTGCAGGGCCGTGCCTGGGAGCTTGCTTTAATTCAGGTTCACACACACAATCACAGAAGGGTTGAGCTCAGAAGGGACCTCTGGAGACCATCCAGTCCAGCCCCTGCTCCAGCAGGGACACCCAGAGCAGGGGCACAGGGCGGCATCCAGACGGGTTTGGACATCTCCAGAGCAGGAGTCTCCACAGCCTCTCCGGGCAGCCTGTGCCAGGGCTCTGGCACCCTCACAGGAAAGAAGTTCTTCCTCATGTGGAGATGGAACTGCCTGGGTTTCAACTTGTACCTGTTACCCCTTGTCCTGTCACTGGCCACCACTGAGAAGAGTTTGCTTTAATTCAGCTTCGAAGCCTGGAACTGGGCCTAGAAGAGCAGGGAGTTGGGATCCGGCCTTCGGCCTCTGCGCGCGCAGACTTGGTCCCTCCCTCTCCCTCCCAACGCTCACAGCGGCAGAGGGAGCTCTTATGCTTTTTTCCTTGCTTTTTTTTTTTTTTTTTTTTCTTCCTTTTTCCCTCTTAAATCCCCCAGCAGCAGAGAGGGCTTAAGGAGCTGGAGCAGAGGGAGCTTCCTTGTCGCCCCGAGGAGCGGCTGCGCCGGGGCAGGCGCGGGGCCCTCGGCGCAGGGACGCGCCAGGAAGGGCGGCACCACCGGGGGCTGCGGGATGGGTGTAGCGGGAAGGCGGCTTTGCTTGAACCGCTGGGGCTGGGCAGGGCGAGTAAGAAGCGAAGCCTCCCAGTGACGCGCGCGGGACGGGCTCGCGGCTGGTTCGGTCTGGGTGCCCTCATGCAGCCAGCGCGGAGCCCCCACGGCCCTCAGTGCTCCGTATCCTTGCTCCGGCCTTCCTGCTCTGCATCCATCCCCCGCGCCATAGCGCAGGGCTCTTGTATCCCTGAGCCAGGCAGCTCCCGGCTTGGGCGCCCTGGGCACACGTGTCCTTCTCACAGGCAGCCCCAGAGTAGTGGGATTTCCCAAGGGGCTCCCTCCAGGCTTGGTTTGGCCCCCACGTACCCTAGAAACCATGTTCTGTCAACAGGTTTTGGTGGGAGCTGCTGGGTTAAATTACTGAGTGCCACCGGGAAAATCTTGCCAAGAACTTCTGGACCTGGCTACTTCTCTTCAGTGCTTTGAAACAGCAACTAACTGCTTTCCTTGCTATTAATATTTTAGGATGATGGGACGTGGAGGGACAACCCGAAGGACCTGGCTTTGCCAGGTCCCAGCCCCCAGCCTGGGCATCCGGAGCAGCATTTTAAGGAGGATTTGTCCTGGTTCAGTGTGGTGCCGGAGAGATCAGGCTGCACCACTTTCTACAAGGGGTCCACCTTTACTCTGCAGGGCTGGAAATGGTGAACGTTATCCCATGATCCATGAGCACAGGGCCAGGGGGGCAGGAATGGGTGGTGAGGAGTAATGAGGCCTCTGAGCCCAGGAGGGAACAAACAGCAAGATGAAACTGTCCTGGGGCTGCTCAGGCTGCTGCAAAGATCTGCTCATTTTCTGGCCTGAGGAAGAAGTGTTTGGGCAGGGGAGTATTTGCTGATGCTGCCACTCCTATCATTGCTGTAAGGGAGGGGGGTAAGAAGCACTGGCATTTTGATGCTGGTTCTGCAGGGGTGAGTAAATGCTCTGAGCAGGCCAGGCTGCAGCATCCTTTTCTGGGCACCATCAGATCAAAGTGTCCTTTCTCATTACATCTTGAATCTGGGAACAGGAAGCTCTTTCCTGGCTCTCTTGGATCATTCCTATGTCTCCCATTTACTGCACTTGATCTGGTTTGGGTGGAAGCAGGGAGTATTTGTCACCTGTTTGGTGACGTTTCAGTGCTCTGACTTCCATCCATCCAGCAGAAGTGGGGCCAGGCCTTCAAAACCCTCCATCGCCTCTGTGGTCCTGCACATCCCCCTTCTGCAACTACTTCCTACAAATGAGCTTCCAAGTCCATCCCGCCTTGGTGTTGCAATGACACCTTATCCTTCTCGCTCTGGGTGGACCATTCTACCCCGTCTGCTCGGGTGGTCTTTTCACTTTTCTTTTTCACAAACATCCCTAGTGTAATTTTTGGCAATGTCCAAGGTTCTGGCTTCAGATACATCAACAAGACTTGTCATTACTCCAAGCTGTTTTCTCCTTTCTCCCATAAGGCCATGAAGTTCTAGGATATCTACAAAACAATCATCCCGTTATCCAGACACCGGATTTCATTCCTCTTAGGTGTGAGGCATTTTCAATCAAGCAGCCTCGAGGAGGCCTGCAAGGATTACAGTGTGTAGTATTTTTGTTGCAATACTGCCAGACTGTATTTCCCTGGGGACCACCCATTTGTTGGGAAATAAATGACTTGGTGATGTGACAAGGATCAGGGAACAGAGAGCCTTTTGCTCTAAGATGCAGGATCACTAGATGTGTCCTGTCTGCCTAGCCCACAGACCTGCACATCAACATTAGTGCAAGGGCCAGTTGTATTACTTTTGGACCTAAACTGAGTGAGATCCTTTCACAGAGGGAAGTCAGAAGGTTTATGGAATAGCCAAAGATACCATGTTACGGAACTTTGGAAGTTAAAAAATAGTATCTGAACTGTAAACCTCATCTACCTGAACTATGAGCCTCTGCTATTAGGTGGATTAGGCTTGTGTACTAATGGAGCACCTTTCTTTGGCTTACTCACTCTGCATTAAGGCTATTATAGAATCATGGAATCATTAAGGTTGGAAGGGGAACCTCTAAAGGGACCTTTAGAGATCATCTACTCCCACCCCCCTGCACACGCAGGGTCACTCAGGACTGCATCCAAGTGGGTTTGGAAGATCTCCAGAAAAGGAGACTCCACAGCCTCTCTTGGCAACCTGTTCCAGGACTCTGTCACCCACACTGTCAATAATTTTTTCCTTAAGTTCCTGTGGAACTTTTGCTGCTTCAATTGAACAGACTCAAACAGAAAAGTGAACTAAAACTGAGAGTCAAAATAGCTAAAGGAGGATTCTATATCTGCATCTAAGCCTGCAGGCAAATATGGCCATTTGTAGGAGGAGCTGTCATCCTACAAATATTTGTGCAAAAATCCAGGCGGTTAATGACTAATCAGAAAACAGCAGGAATGTGACTGATCTGAGCAAGTGCTCGGGGCCGTGGAGACTACTTAGAGCTTGGCTGTAGTTGTCTGTCTCCACCTTGGCCTCCGCAGATCCAGTGGAGTTAATGCAGATTTCTTTGGAAAAAAAGAACTTCTTGCTTTCTAATGGTTCTTTGCCACATGAAGACCGAAGAGAAGAAAGGTAATGGTGCACCTTTGAGTGCGTCCTGTGCTTGTCCCTGTCCACAAATGGCCACATTTCAGCCCTTCCTTCTAGCTCTCTAGATCTGCTGGAGAACGATGCCCTGGGACCAGGAGACTTGTAAACACGCAGGAACATGGTGTAACTGGGAGGGACACAGCACTGGCTGCATGGGCTGCTGCCGGGCGTTAGCTACCAGCCCACCAACACCAAAAAGCATCCCCAGACAGATGCCCTCGGAGGCACAGGGTGCGCATGCCGCATCCACCGCATGCCCCTTGTATCAGGGCCCGCTGCTCCACAGCAGCACGAGGCAGGGGCTCGACTCGGACCCGCTGGCGGATCCTCGGGGAGGTCCGAGAGCCTCCAGCTGGGGAGGACGAGCTCTGCACAGGCCGGTCTGTGTGAGCGTGGACGGAGGTTTTGGTGATTCTCATCAGGCAGGCTTTTTTTCTATCTTAAAGTAACCTTGGTTCTGTTCCTTGCCTGCTTAGCCACTGCCTGTTGTCAGGGGGAGGGATTTCAGGTCCCTGCTCGTTCAGGCTTTCAGGTGATTCCTGGGTGGGCTATAATAAAATCTTCACCTGGAGACTCGTGCGAGGGGCTGGGCAATTTGGTTGCAAGCGGGAGGATTTACTCACTCCTCAGTGCGATGCTCCCTGTGAAAGCCAAAGACCCTGTAGTGTTGGAGGGAGCCTGTCCCTGGCAGAGCAGGGCCACCACCCCTGAGAGCACCCCTAGGGGATGGGGCAGCCCAACAGGGTTCTCCAAAAACGAGCTTAATCATCTCTGCTTGAACAAGGCATCCTAGTTAAGTGTCCAAGCCCAGCTCATGATATTTGGGAGGAGGTTCAAGCTCTGCAAACAGTAGAGAACCTGCACCAGGTGGGACCTGGAAGGGCCAGGACGCAGCTCTGGCATTTGTCCCCGCTGCGCTGGTTCACGGGCGCTCCTGGGCTAGTACAGCTGACCGCTGCCTTCTGCGCATCCTCGAGGACGCTCAGATCCAGAGACGAACTCTCTGCTTCAGGTCCCTCGTAGTCTAAATATGTATTCGAAGGAAATTCCAGCTCAGACCTTTTCTGGCAAAGCGCACTGGCTCTGCTCCTGTGGCTTGAGCACACAGGACCTGTAGGTTACAGCTGTGAATGTCTTGTAGCTGTGCAAGAGGAAGCAGTGGAGTTAATATGCATGGGAATTATCACATGTTCTAAAAGTCTGCCGGTCCTGGAAGCCATCTGTATGACCCTTTCCAAGGGTCAGAGGTGAGACATTCTGTTTTTCCTGTCATTTCTGAGTAAAAAGCAAAATTCTGGCTGGTGGTTACAGCCCTGTGAGACACTAAGTATGTGTGTCAGGATGACTATGGTCTATTTTCCTAAAAAATGATTTAGCAATCCCGAAGTGTGCCTAATGAACAGCCGATGGGCCCCGGAAAGATGTGTCTTGGGATTTTGTTCCCTTTTTTCAAGGAAAGGGCAAAAGAGCCCAGCCAAAGGGCTGAATTCCTTCATACAAATGGGTCTATGTCTGTAGCATAGAGCAGCTGCAGGAGGGAAATAATAACTATCTTGATATCCAAAAAGGATTTTAAGTATAAGACACAAATAACAAAGTTTTTCAAATGTGAGCTGATGACTAAGATGTGCAATTACACATACTTTTTGGTAGTGGAACAGCATTCAGAGTAAGCAGAGTGACCGGTTTCAATTAACTGATTAAAAATTTAATCACTTAATTTAAAAGTACTCCTTAAGAGTGAAGTCCAGCTCACCCGACCTTGCCATGTGGACCGCACGTGAGCTGGCGCTGTGGGTGCACATGCTCACACGCGCAGGAGTCACCGCACTGCAGTCCCAAATGCTGATCCGTTTTAGATGTCCACTTCAGGAGCCGACAAACTCATGGGGACTAAATGGCTTGGGAGCAGATGTCTCCACAGTGGATCTGAGCGCTCACACCTGCCAGACAGATACGTCTCAAAGCACATTGAAAGTCCCAATTTTGTTGTTTTAAAAGAGATTTCCAATGTGTTTTGCAGTGTTGTGTCTCGGGACAGAGGTCTGGGCAGCCATGTCCCAAACCCACCGGAGCGGAGCTTCCTGGGGAGGAGACGCGCTGCGCGTTTCCCCGCGGGTGCGCTTTGCTTTCCATGAAGACGGGCACACCCCTAGCACATCGAGAAGTCAGGGCATGTCCTGGCTTTCCAGGAAAGGTCCTGGCTCCGCTCCCTGCAGCCGGCTCTTCTGGGGAAACGTGGCTGCTCGTGCGGTTGTGCTGTGAGGAAGTCACTGCTGTCGGGCTGGGTTGCACTAAACGTGTGAGGGAATGACTTTGGGTGTCCCCCAGGACTCGGAAAGGTGGGCAGCAGCTCCGCTCCACAACAGCTCCTCACCGCTGTCCATGAGGGCTCCTTCTGCCACGGCATCAGGTGCCCTGATGAGGAATCCTCTCCCGTGTCACCCTTTGGAGGGTCCTGGACAGGGCGACTGGTCCTGGACTGGCACCTTCCTCCCGTCAGACAAACGTCTACACGGAGCCGGCGGGTGGGCCTGACGCCAGCCTCGAGCCGGGAGGAAGAAGAAGGGGAGGAAATCAGCCAGCGAGGCTGCTTGTTTCCCACATCCCCACGATCACAGGCAGGAAGAGCGGCCCTTGGCTTCCCCGTCCCTTGGCAGAGCGGGAGGTTGTTTTGCCGTGCGGGCCGCTGGGCGGCCGGACACGCTCCGTGAGAGAGGTGCTCTGCGTCGGGCAGCTGGGGCTGACTCAGGCTTCCCGGAGAGGAGCTTATCTCGTCCTGCCCAGCGCGGGCCACCCGAGCAGGCCCTGGAACGCTGCGCTAGGCCAGAACCGGCACCGGGACCGCGCGGCGGCGCCCACGGAGCAGAGCAGCGCATTGACGCGGAGTACGCGTTGATCCACTGAGCTCTTGGGAGACAGGGATGCCCCATGCAGCAATCTGCAAGCTCAGACAGGAACGATATGATACAGCAGTGTCCTTGAAACCATCTGCAGCTCCTAAAGCTGAAGGGCCGGGGGTTACTCCACAGATACCATGCTTCAGCATCTATTTCTGTCACAGTTTTGAGTCTTTCTCTTTGGAGAAAGTTTAGCACATTGAGGGTTGGATCACTCCTGTGATTGTCTCGGGGTTCATCAGCAAATTAGATGTACAGAGGAGGGCAATATTTTATAGTCGATGCTAAACTCCACAGATACCCCAGTTGCAAGGCAGCTGCTGTAACCGCAGTATCCTCTTGTTGGCTATGGGAACCATTTGAAACTGGATATCAGGCAAAGACGAGGAGATGATTTTCTAAGCCTAATTTATTTATTTATTTATTTTAGAAAAATGAATCATTTGTCCCTAATTCTCTTAACCTTTCAGGAGTTACTAGTGTGTTTTTTCTTGTAACTCACCAATGCTAAATGCCTCGTTCTGCTGAGCCCACACAGGATGCCAGCTCTGCCCTACATAGACATGGGCAGGACTGGGAAGTTGCTCTTGCTTTGCATAAATGGCCATCTTGTTATGCTTGTTTGAGTTCAGTGATTCTTTTTGTAATGAATATTGAGATAGAGATTTTTTTCCCCCTCCAAATTCAGACCTTTCCTTCTCTCAGCTTCACGATAGAGGGAAAGGTTGGAGGTTCGTTTCAGTTATTTTCTTAATTTCTTTGACACAAGCAACCAGGCCCTGCTCAACAAGATGATTCAGCCATGTACTCCCAGGCAAATCGGTCAAGGCCAGAAAATGTTTGCAGACTGCTCTGAAAAGTTCATACGCAGTAAAACGTGCAGATCAGTCCTTTGGCTTGATCAAGTGGCATTCACACACTTTTAGCAGAAAGTTTGGGCTTAGTTCAGTTTGAGACAGATGTGTCCAGCTGCTGCACGTGATATGGATGCAGAATTGCAGACATCCTGTCTGCAGTGAGCTGTGATTTTGTGATACAGAAAAGAGACAGAGGGTAGAAGAACGTGCATGTTATTTTACTCCTACAAGAGCTTCGTTTCCATAATTTTAGTTGTTTTTTTTCCATATATGTAAAATAAACATAGTTTACTGAAATTTTGGGTTGGCCTTTATACAGCAAAACCAGCATGAAATAAGATAAACGCATGTACACACACAAATAAAGAGTGTGTGTCGAGATATAATACATGATAGATTCATGAAAATCCCAGTCACATGGACAGAAATTCCAGATACAGCAGTAGGGCAAAATACAGTTCCCATCCCTAAAAGCCAGTTGTGGGCCAGGTTCACCCTGTGGTGTCTGATGAGCTTCTAGATGCTCGGGGGTTTGGATGGACACTGGAGCCTGGTTTCAGGGCAAGATCTTGGGGCAGAGGGAAGAAGGGAGGCAGAGAAATGCTGCTCACAGCCCTTCTCGGACACTCTTTGGGAGGATGCTCAGGGCTGAGACACCCTCTGTCCCCTTCCTCCTGCCTATGGAGATGCGGATGTTGGTGGCCAGCCCTAGCAGGAGCCGTGGGGCTCTCCCAGCACCATGCCAACCACAGCAGCAGCTTCTCTGCGGGGCCCAACTCACATGGCAGCTCCTATTTGCTTTCGTGTTAGCGGGACTTGGCAGGCAGGGCTGCCACTAATGCTGCTGCTCTTGAAAGGCTCCATACATTTGTGCTGGGATTTCAGTTACTCCGCTGGCAGCCGGGGGATGCTAGCTCCTCGTCACCTGCCAAACATGCGCTCTATCCAGCCTCAACTTTTTTTTTTTTTTTTTATCTTATTTTCTTGCATGTGAGATTTGCTCCCCACATTAAACGGATACAGGTAGGATGACAGCATATTGAGTTGACAGCATAACCCAGGTAGGAGGGTTTCCTCAGTAGATATCAAAATCTGTGGCCGATAGCTGAATTTTGCATTCTGGTTTGTAGGATTTTTGACCCTGTTCTTTCCTCTCCTCGCTTTGTAATGTGACCAGTGTGACATTTGGGAGATTCGTGCCACCGCTTGTCGGCTTCTCCTGCCATCTGGAGCGCTGCCATGGTCTCTCCATGCTCCGGACACTGAGCGTTCCTCACTCTAGAAGGGCTGACGGTTGCTTACCGCTCTCAGCAATGCGTGTCCGAAGGACAGCAGGAAAACATCCACACTGTTACTCCGAATACTTCGAGTGCGTTCGAAGTAATTCCCCAGCTGGATGTTGGACCATTCACAACCTCAAGAGGGATACAGCCATGTCAGTGAGTGCGGGGAACACCACAGCTAACTGCAGAGCTCGCAGCAGGGTCGCTGCTCCCAGGGTTGGTGTGGGCTCCTTCAAGGACTTTTTTGCACCAGCTCTGTGGTTTTGCTGCACCACCATGTCACTGTGTGACCTTCCCTGGGAATCCTGGTCTATAGGATGGGCAATCACAGAGAGCAGAGATGGGGGATTTTAGCATACTCAGGGCACGGGGCTTTCTATTTTTCTTATGACTTAATTGAAAAATATTCATCAACTCTGGCTGAGAACGATTGCAGCTGAGACACAGTGGAGGAACGACTGAATCAGTCACGGACCAGCCCACGGTGGCCAAGGAGGCATCGGCAGCCAAGTGTGTCTCGCTCCGTCCTTGCTGTCCGCGCAGGGAGGCTGCAGCCAGCGGGGTGGTGAGGACACGGTGGTGCAACCCACCCCCTTCAGCCCTATCTTTGCTCCTGAGCCTGTGCTCTGGCTCTGGATGGTGGAGAGATGCTGCTCCAGTTGCTTGAGGATGGCTTACTCTGCCCTTCCTTCCAACCTGGGGTCTTCTTCTTTTTTTTTTTTTTTTTTTTCTGTAAATCCAGCACAGAATTGCCTTTTGACTAAAGGATGGGGGATGGATGGATGGACAGATGGATGGATGGATGGACGGATGAAAAGATATTTTTAGGATCATATATCTCATCTGGACACTTTTGATTTGCAATTTTTTGATACCTGAAAAATTGCTTGTTTTTACTCATTGGTCTGGAAAAAGCATGATCCAAACACAAGGCATGGTATCCAGGCTCTCATCATGGCTTCAGTATCAACTTTCTTGTGGAATCAGACTGCCTCAGCTCCCTGCCAAATACCAACCAGGCCTAGCAGCACATTTACATCGCGCAAGCTTTTGCTCAAGGATGGCATTGGGCTCTACACACTGAAAACCTCTCACCTTTTTCCTTTCCTTCGTTACGTGAGTGCAGGCTCAGTCCCAGCGCGCTCGTTTCCCTCCCCTGCTGAGGTAGGTGCAAAGCCACGCGTGGAGAGGTGAGCAGGAAGCGCAGCGCTCGCGGCCAGCCTGCGGCATGTGTCACACAAATGCACTTTATGGCCATTTCCTCACCGGAGCACTCTTGCTGGGCACACAATTAGCATCTCTTACCAACAACAATAAACTGAGGAAGCTTTTACAGCGCACCACGTTGGCATTTGCAAGGGGTCCCTGCCCAGATGAGCAATGTGGGGAGTGGTCAGCGGGACATTGCATCATGAATCCAACTTTTTGGGGAAAGGGTTTTAGACCGTTATGATTCAGGGGAGGTTTATCAGCATGCACCGGATCTGGGTCAGACCAGCACTTCTCAGCACTCTATTCTACTGCCCCACAAATGGATTTGGCTTCCTGACATGCTTCTTTTTTCAGTTCCAGACAAAGCTTGGAATAGCTCTTCCCTGTTAAGGGAAGCTGAGAGAGGAAGTGATTATTCATTTCCATGAATATTTGAACTAGAGCGAGCTCCTGGAAGTCTCTAGTGCTTGATGTCAATGTGTTTCCTCAGAACGGCGGCTCCTGTGTCCAAAGGGCAGGTGAGTGTCTGCAGCGCTGCCTGCTTTGCGGAGGCTGCCAGGCGCCGCCGGGCCAGGCAAATCCCTGCGGAACCTCCAGCAGTGCCCACGGAGGCTGAGCCGCCCCGTGGAGCAGGGCCTGGCCCCGGCCTGGCCCCTGGCACCCCCTGCTTGGTGACCGCCACAAAGCTGGAGCCTGTGACCACCCCCGGCACATGCCAGGGGCCTGGAAACCGGCATCCTGCCGGCGTTACTGCTTCAACCTAGCTCTTGCAGGATGGATGCCTGGTTTTGCAGACCTCCCCTCGCTCTGCCTGCACACAGCGTCCCAGCTGGCTCCTGAGGAGAACTATTTACTTCAGTCATCTTTCTGCTCCATCCTTCCAGGGTGTAACAGTGTTCTCAGGTCACTATTCCTCTCGCTTCCTGTCTCCCTGCCTGTGACAGAGCCTGATGTCCCCCCTGAGTCTCATCTCTCCCCGTCGCCACTTTTCCAAGTCGGCAGAACTTCTGCTGCACAGGGCTGGGACACATTTGTGTTTGGACAGCAGATGAAGTGACCTCAGTCCTGAAACTTCTGAA
Source organism: Tinamus guttatus (assembly GCF_059628265.1). Taxonomy (NCBI): domain Eukaryota; kingdom Metazoa; phylum Chordata; class Aves; order Tinamiformes; family Tinamidae; genus Tinamus; species Tinamus guttatus. Next base: position 3,000,045 of record NW_028288722.1, on the reverse strand, counting down.
TTTGCAGGGAGGGCTCTGCCTTCTCTGCGTTCTCTGGAGTTTTCTTAATTTACGATGCTCCAGGAAAATAGTTACTGTCAATGATAAAATAGTTCCATTGTACTAAAGCTTCTGCGCTTCCTGCTCCTGGCCGGGAACAGGGTGGAAATGCCAGGACACCACCCAAGCACGGCCCATAGGGATGGCTTTCCCTTATCTGGAAAATACCAGCCCTCCCATGAGAGAGGGACAGATGACGAGAGATGGATGGATGGAATTGCTGGACTGGGTTGAATTTGCCTTTTTTTCCCTCCTTTTTTTGGTGTATCCTCCCTGCCTCCGTATGTTCCAGATGTCCAAGCAGCTCCCACCCTCTGCCGGCTGCTCGGGCGTTTTCCTCACCCGTCCCTGGGTCGCAGTCCCAGCTGCTGAGATGAGCTGGAGTTCGTGTCTACGTGACCCGTAGGTGCTGCTTACAGCTCTGAAGGGCTGGGGGAGACCATACGCTGCCCCCGCTTCCCTGCCGGCTCAGCCTTCATCCTCGGCCCGAGGAAGAAGAGGGGCGCGTGGAGGGGAGGCCTCGCTCTGCACACACTGTTTCCTTTGGGAGTGGGGCCCTCGGGTCACTGTTGAAGGACAGGAGGGTGGGCAGCTTGCAGGAAATCAGGTGATATCCGCACCTGCTGGCATGGATGCACTGGGAATGTGGGACACGGGGTGACGGAGCCGCTCGGAGTGCAGCGAGGAGCACGGGGATGCAAGGTCTGCCCACCCACGTGTCCTTCTGTGCCCCGCTGCTGCGGCGTGGACAGGGCAAGGGAAGCACCCTAATCCAAGCACCAAATCCAGGTTATTGCAATGGTGAAAGAAGCTCGAGGACTTGTTGAAACCACCTTAACGCCCCAGAAACTTGGCCCTTGCCCAGCCTGCTCCCAGACAGACACCCTCTCTTCTTCGCCTGCAGCTCATCAAAAGCTGCATGCGGGAGGATCCGGGAGGAGCCACAAGCTCCCAAGTGCTCAATGCAGAAAATATCCATGAGGTCACCTAGTCCCTCCTGTTATTGCAACATTTTTTCCTCCGTGGCTCTTCAGAGGAATTTGTCGTGAAATCTGCCTCCTGCTTCCAAAATCTGCAGAACATCTCTCCGTATATTCTTATAAAATAAAGAGAGGTAAAAGCAGAAAATTGAGGAGTCCCATGTGCCCAGCAAGTGATATGCCAAAAGCAGCAGTGGGTGCACATAGGGGATACCCGTCGGGGAGCCCGGCACGCAGGACAGCCCTTTGCCTCCGTGCCCCTGTCTTGCCTGTGGTTGTGAAGACGCCGTCAGGTGTCGGCTGAGGGGCGGTTGATGCAACAGTCGCGGCCGCGGTGCAGGCGGCCCCCGAAGCATCACAATGTGGGCCCGGCGCAGGGCCCACTGCGGGGCGCCCGCGGGGTGGTTCCCGTCGGGGCACGGGGCCTCCTGCCAGCGGCCATGGCGCCGCTGTCCCCGCTGCGGGTCACCATGCAGGTGAGCTCCTGCGCCGGCTTCTTTCTTGCTGCCACAAGGCCCAGTGTGCGCGCAGAGACGCCCGGCTGGACACCCTGGTCCTGCCCTGCAGCGACGCTCCAGCTGGGTGCCAGGCACCTGGGTTGCCTCTGCGCACACTGTGGCATCCCCAAATTTCACCCAAATGAGATTAAATCCTCCAAACAGGAGCAAGGCCCCATCGCTTCCTCGGTGTCTGTTGGAGAGCTGCCGTCTGGCCGCAGGCCCCAGCTCTCATGTGCGCCCGAGGGTCGCCAGGCACCACGGGCGCCGCTCACCCCGGCCTCCCCTTCACCGGGGTGATTCTCCCGCATTTGCTGCTACCGGGACCAAAATAAACTGGGTGATGTAAAACCTGGCTGCAGGAGTGTTAACAGCAGCGACCAGGCTGCCGTGGCCAGTGGCCAGGAGCTGAGACCTGCAGGAACGTGTGTGACCTGCAGGAACGTGTGTGACCTTCCCTGAGCCAGGCGAGCCCATGGGATGACCCTTCTGTGCCCGCACGGCACAGTCAGCTCAGTCCCCATCACCGCAAGCTGGGCTCAGAAAATCAGAGCTTATTGGGGCTTTCTTTTTTGCAGTGAACCTCAAAGACACTTAGACACCATCATGTCTAGACTTCCCCGGGACTTGTTTCCAAGGGGAAGGAGACCTGCAGCACTGCACCCTGGGCTTGTTGCTCTCCCTGCGGCTTAAAAACCAGCTGGCTGGTACAGCTGAAGCTTGTCAAGGGATCTTAATCTGGTCTAAAACCCCTGGCAGGTGCTGTGGGAGGGGCAGAATTTAGTCGGTGGGGGTTGGTTTTTGGGTGGACTTTATAGGTGAGAGGTTTGGGCTAGTGAAACCTGCAATGAGATCTGAGCTCCTGACACCCCTTTACCTGGTTCTTGGGGTGCTTTGGCACAGAAGAGGATCCCAGTGATGCTCAGGTACTTGGGGAGGGTGTTTGTCTCTGTGGGCTGCAGAAGCTGGGGTAGAAGGTCTGGGAGGTGCCAACTTGGGGTGGGAATGGGGGAGAAAAAAGCTAAAGGAAGTGGGGAAGGAAAATTAGACAGGGGGATTAAGGGGTGAGGTTGTGTGTAAGGAGAGGGAAGGGGCAACTCTTAAGAGAAGACATGAGGGCTGCCTGCAAACTCTGAGTGCCTCTGAGCTCTTGGAGTGGGGGGAACAGGGCTCCTGCAGAGTCCTGTGCTTTACACAACAGTGTTTGGTGGCAAAGCAAAATCACCCTTCCTGGATCATGTGGAGCCTGCTGGAAAGCAGAGCCTCCAACAGGGTGGAGGAATCTTATTTTACCACTCATAATTCTGGTGCTTTCTGGCTTTTGAGCACATGACTCTGCAATCTGCACAGTGCTGTTCAGAGGCAGCAAGCTTGCTGTGCCAGGGTGACACCCAAGGCCAGGAGATTTGGGGTCCCACTGCTCTGTGCCCCTTTGCAGCCCTGCACGGGTTCCAGTGGCTTTCAGAGCAGGCTGCTGGCGTGTGAGGAACCAGCCGTGTTTTCCTGCAAGCGGCTCTAGCGAAACATCTCTATAGTAACACAGTGTTTGTTGGCAGCAGAGCTGCTTCCTGCAATCTGTTCCTGCCGGGTGCCTCTGAGGAGGAAGGAAAAAATAGGAGAAAATGTTTTGGCCACTTAGCTTTTTTATGATTTTATTTCTTGTACCTTTGCAATATATTTAAAGGGAGAAAAATGGATCTTTTTTTTAAAGGGAATCTTGGAGCCTTCTGGGAGGGACATATTTGACCACTTGACCCGGCTGGAGATGCCTCCTGTTAACACCCCTAAGAGTTCATGGGCAGGTAAGTGCTGCTGAGATTGTGGTAATGAGGGTGATCCTGAGTACTGGGAACTTAGAACTTTGTTAAATACAAGCAAGTCGTTGAATGGATAAAAGTCCTTTAGATATGACCACGTGTTGATTTGTTCTCTCATGCGCTCTGGGAGTTGGGAGGAAATCATCTCTCAGTCCTGGCTCTGTGCAGCTGACACCTAAGTCAGGAACTATGTGCCGAGGAAGCGTGATTCATGCTCTGGAGTTTTCAGATGTGTCAATGTTATGGGCAGAGCAGTGGAAAAATGTGAGATGCCTCCTATAAGCTGATCATTTCAAGGTGGTTTCCCAGGTGTGAATTCCCTCCTCTGAGGTCTCACAAGTGAGTGTGATTAGTGGCTAATTAGTTATTAGTGGCTAATTTTGGCCTGAGCAGTCAGGTGTGCTCCCAATGGCAATGTGACTCTGACTATGATGGCCAAGGAGTGCATTTATTTGTTGCATGGAACATTAAAATGCCTTCTCCTCCACCCTTGTAAATGGGCATGGTTCAGAGGAGATTTGGGAGTGTTGTAACTGTTTCCCAAGCAGATGAATCTGCCAGACCCATCTGGGTTATTAGGGTGCCCCTATGAGGCACTGGATCCTGTGGTGTGATCCATCATGGCCTGATCATCCTAAAGGGGCTCCAAAACCACTTTAGCTCAGTGCAGACCATCCTCTTTCCATGGTCCCTTGCAGGCATGTGGGTGCAGCAGGCTGTGGTGCTGCAGGATGGGATGGAATTTGGGGTCCCGCTGCCGAGTTTTGCTTGGCGATGTTGAACTGTTCAGCTCTGGTTTGAGCAGGACCTGTGGCCTCTCCATTTAGGTTGCAGCTTGATGTTTCTTGGGAACAGCTTTTTGGTGTGTGTTGCTGCTGATTGGCAGCATTTGGGGAGACAAGCGGCCTGTGGTGTACAGAGACACAGATGTATGTATATACAGCATGAACTTGGAGTGCTGCCCGGGGATCACAGAAAGCAGATGTTGTTACAGCGCTGGCCCTGTGGCTCCATGCAGGCCCCGCTGCCAGCATCTCGATCGCCGGCTCCTGGCTGGAGTGAAACCATGCAGCAGCCTGGGGAGGTCAGCACCTCCTGGGAAAGAAGCACCCAGTCACTTAAAGCTAATTTAGCAGGATTTCTGGGTCTGTTTTTCTGCTATTGCTGAACTGAAACATGATCAAGCCCTTGACTGAGATGTCCTGATTTCTTCCCCATACACAAATCCTAAGATAAGGCTCTCTGTTAGTGGGGGTCTGTCTGCAAGCCTAGGGCCCTCTTCTGAGTATCTGTTCTGCTGCTCTGGACCCTTCTCTACCTGCTCATTTAATACCCTGTGTGTTCGGGGTGAATGAGAGATTGCTACCAATGATGTGATTTTTATCCTTGGCATGAGCTTGGTTCCTCAGAGCTGTTTCAGTACAGCCCAAGTGAGTTGACGTGTCTGTTTGGACCTTGCAAAGAGCCCAGCGGCATCAATGAGTGCTCCTGTTTGAGAAGAGGTGCGTTTGGAGAACTAAAACTGCCGCTGCCTTCATGGCACTTGGGGCAGATGGCTTTGGGAGCTAACCTTTGCTCCATCTCTGTTTACTCCAGAGAGCTGGATTTAAAAGCTGAGGGCTTGGGCCAAATCTTTAGATTTGTTTGGACTCCAAACTTGAAGCAAAGCAGATATGGGCAGTGCATTTGTCTGGGCTTTGGGACACTTGTGCAAGTGTCCCAAACATCACCAATGATGGAGCGGGGACACTGCTTTTCCTCCTCCTCCGCTGTCACTTTATTCAGGCTGAGTACTGCTTGCACAGAGGACCGTACCTTGCTCAAAGGTGTAAAACTGGGCCCAAATCGAGGTCTGTCTGGGGCTTTGCAGCAGCCTGAGCCACCCCCCTGCATAGCCTGGACAGCTTTGGGCTGTCTGTCTGCATGATGCAGAGCAGCTGTGCAGAACTCATCAGTGCCTGATTTTGTTGGTGCTCTGAACATTCAAGGCATGTTTGAGCCTCTACCTGTGCCAGAGAAACGAAGTGGTGCTGGGGCGCTTTGGAGTGTGTTGGCTGGTAGGGGAAGAGCTCAACCTTGGCTGCAGAACCCTTCTGGGAGAAGGAGCTGTGAAAATTGGCCCAAGGAAGCTTTGCCTCCCCAAAAGCTGGGAGAATAAGAGGCTCCGAGCATGGCGTGTGCGTAGGGCTGCTGTCCCCACTGTGAGCGTGTGGAGCGGGGAGCTGTTTCCCATGCTGGCTCCAAATGCTCTCCATGGCTGTGTCCTCAGCGTGCTAAGCTCTTCCAGGCTTCTGGCTCCGTGCTGCGGCTCAGCTCAGCCACGGCCCTGCTGCAGATAGGGTGTCAGTAGGAATCAGTTGCTTTTCTGCAGCCTGATGTGAGGTGAGGAAAAAAATCAGGACTTATTCAGCCTTTTATATAGGCACCATCTACCCTTAAAGTTAAGGGTTTTCAAAGGGCATGTCTGAAAAGAGGACTGAAAAAAGCTGCAGAGGAGCCTTATCAGCTATTTACTGGGGGAAGGGGAGCTCAGCACTGGGATGATTTTCCTTTTGGAGTGATGAGCAGTGCTGTTGTGAAACACTGGAGAGGACATTCAGCAACTTGAGCCTTTCATGCTACAAGCCATATATGCAGCTGGAAGAGCTTTATTCCTGGCTGCCTTTTCTATGACAGATTAGGAAAACTAGCCAGGTCCAAACTCTCTGATTTGGCCTTCCTGAATTCAGAGTGTCTGAAGTCCAGGGATGGATTTGTGGAGTTGAATGTTGCCTCTTTCCTTAGGGGTGAGCTTCGCAGGTGACAAAGTGGCTGTGGCCAAGAGTCAGGAGGGACTTGAACCTGGAAAACTTGCCCAGTACTTCTAAGAGGGCTCTACTTTGACTAAACATCAAGCTCTTATCCTCGTAAATCCAGGCCCAGGATTTCTTGGAGTTAGGAACACAAATCTCCTCTGGATTTGGCTGGGAGTGCACGAGCTCTATTCCTGACCTCCAGTCTTGCCTAGATCCATCTCCTACAAACTTCATATACTTGGTTTTGCTCTTACCCTTCCACCAACATGAAAGTTGTAGCCACCTAAATGTTGTAAAAGGGTTACTCCACCACTAGAAGGCCTTGTAGAGGGGCCATGCATTAACTGCTTGCTGGGATGCCCTGTGCCTGGCAACGTTGGTTGAGATAGAGGCCTTTAATGTGTCTTTGTAAATAGTGATGTTCTTCAAGCTCTTCTGCTCAAGGATTGTGTGTAACCTCTGGCTAGTGGTTGAATGCTTAGTAGTGTTGTATGAGCAAGCACCTCTAGAAAGCTTTCTTGAGTGTCATTAACATTGTTGGGGGGTTAGTCATTACCTTTGCAAGAGGAGTAGTAAGGTCTTGTGTGCTTTGAGTTTGTTCATAGGGATCAAAGCTGTGAAGCAGGGATGGCTTGATCCTCAGAGCTGGCCTCTAAGCGAGGCTTTGTTATAGCTAGGACCGGTCCCTACAGGAGAGCAAGGAACCCCTGAATGGCAGGGCAGTGGAGTCTTGATTGATGAGAATCCACCAGGTGATGGCTCTGTGGGCATAGATACCAACCAAAGGCAAGAGAAATGTAAGGAGTGCCAGGTAACCATGTGTCCTAGGAAGGGTCTGGCCTGTGTTTTTCATGGCTCTGGGATTCACAGTGACTGTTGTTTCTCTCCTTGAAATGGAGAGAATTTCCTGTTTCTAGCAAGACTCATCTTTCTCTGAAAGAAATCAGAGATGGCAGATGTGTCAACATTTACAAGACCTTTTTCATTAATCTGACTCTCTTCTTGCTGGTCAGTAAACAGTTTCCAACTGGTTAAAACTGAATTTCCAGGCCTGGAAGGTTCACTTGGTTGTTGCTCAGACACCAAAGCTCTTGGGAGGGTGTCCCTTTCTCCTAAGTTCCTGTGCTGTTCTTGATGGATATACATGCCTGCATTTAAAACAAAAACCACCTTGGTCTGCAGCATCCCTCTGCTCTGGTCAAGGTCTGATAAGAAAGAAAAGTCCTCAAGAAGGCTGTTCTAACTAACCTCTTTCACTGGGATCCTTCCAGGAGGCTCCTAAGAAGACACGAAACCAGCCTATCTCAGCAATCACAGCTACTTGAGGAGTTTTCTTTCCTGCACTTGTAAAACATTTATCCTCTTATGCAGACTGCTGTTTTTGAAGAAGCTTTGCAGGAGTGAGGAGGGGGGAGGCTGCAGTGGTGTGTACAGGAAAATGAAAACAGATGCAAGGACTTGCTGCAGCTAAACCACTTCAGAAAGTCCTTTGAGTAAATAAACGTGACAATCCATGTGGGTAAACCAAGCAAAAGCCTTCTGCCTACGAAAGAGGCTTCATCTCTCCAGCGCAGGCCCCTTCCTGAGTTATATTTGGTGGCACATACATGTATGACTTCCTTTTCTGCCCCTTGCATTGTTCTCTATTCTTGTTTGTTGATTAAAAGCAACAGACCTGTGAGCTCTGTCCTGGGTCATCCTGGGTTTCCAAAGGGCGGGCCGGGGGAATGTTCTCTTCCCTGGAGAAGATTAATTGCCTGAAGTCGGTATTTCTGTTCCCAAGGCTAATTTGGCTGGATACTGAACATTCCCGTTTGCATTTTTAGCGCACCAGGCGTGTGTTGTGGCCTTGCAGCATCTTCCTGCTAAAAACGGCCGCTGTTTCAGCGCCCTGGCTCGTGTTCCCGTCCAGGGACATGCGTGTGCGTGCGCACAACCCGCTCCCAGTGAAAGGCATCCGTGGGGAATGCGAGGCGTGTTGCTGCTGAGCACTGGGCGCTCAGAACATGCACGTTTAAGGTAACTGGATGGTGAGATGAGCTTCTCCAACTTGTGCTCCCTTTCCAAGAGCTTGGTTGCTTGTTAAGGTCCAGCTTCTGCTATCCTGGCACGTACTTTGCAACCTTGGATCCCCTGTAGCCCAAAGCAGAACTTTGGCATCATTGGAGCAAGGATTTTGCATATAGAGCACACTGCTGGCCTGGAGCCTCAAATATATGTGGGAATGTAGCAGGTCTCCAGCTGGAGTTGAGGGCTGCTCAGTGGGAGGCAGTCTGGGGCCACCAGAAATTGCAGCCAGTCTGTGTCCTGTGGCAATGTGCCCTGCATGATGTCACTTCTTGAGGAGCTGGCTGGGATATGGTTCCCTTTGCTAAGAACTTCCTAATGAAATGAAAGCGAACAGTGCAAACTTCGCCCTTTTGGGAGGTCATTTTAATTAAGGGCCAAATTCTATGTTCTTCTGGCTGATGATGTTTTTGATCCATATTGGACACTTTCCAGTTGGAGTCCTGCATTTCACTAAAGCTGTTGTTGTTTTGTCAAAATGATTTTTTTTCCAAGCAGAATAGCTTCTAGATGAAATTATCTTCCCTCCCAACTGATTTTTTTTTAAGCTGGTGCAGCTTGTTACTGCTGTTGAGATTGGTTGCTGTTCTGAACGCTTTTGAACAAAAATCTGTTTTGCATGAAGTCCTGCCCAATAATTAAAGGGTGGGGTGGTTGGATTTTCACTTCACCTTCAGGAGTGGTGCTCTTCAAAGGAGTCTGACGTACCCTGCCATGACCCTGGGTGTTTGTGTGGTCTCAAAGATATGAAAGTGTTTTGTTTCATGTGTGCCATGAAGTCTTTAGCTTGTGCAAACATTAAAATGGTAAGATCTGAACAAGCCTTTCTTATGGACCCAGATGACCAAATAATTTAGAAACTGAGATGCTTTTCTGACTAAATTAGACTTGAGTGGTGATAACTGAATGAGCAATGAACTAAATTGTTTTTGACCATGCTAAATATGCTTCTCTCACTTTCCTGAAGAAAGTCATCTTCATCCTTGGAGTTGTTAAACTGGAATGATCTCCAAACTGTTAAACTGCTGATCTCACAGGTGTCTGCAGCCTCAGCACTTCTGCACTTGTGGAAATAAGGCTGTGTGCTTTGAGAACCAAGGCTGGCATGTGAAAGGGAAATATTACAAGCCGCCCTCTGTGGCTTCTAGTATTTTGCCCAGTGAAATTCCTTTTGGCCACTGTTGGTGATAGTGCCTTGCAAGTAACTGATGGGTTGCAAGTCCTTCTGGGTGTGTAGGAGAAGCAAACTGTCTTGCAGCAAGATTGAGGTGTCCTGTGGAGACAGGAGTCTCTCAGCTGAACACGGTCCTTCCTCTGAAGAACTTGCGGACTGCCTAGGCAAGGATGATGGGCAGAGGGAAACTTGGACTCCTTCTCCTCACTGCAGAGGAATAGAGACACAGAGAAGCTTCAGTCTTGCAGGAATCTATGACAGAGAAGATCCATCTTTGCTCTTCACCTGGTGGAAACTTGCTTGGCCACAAGTCCTTCATCTGAGAGGAGCTTATGTCGAAATGCCCCTGGCTACTAGACCAGTTCTTTGCACCTGGTTTGTGTGCTGCACTTCAGCCCACCCTCTGCATGCTGGGCTCTGGAGGGTGGAATGCATGCTGGAGATGACTGTTGTCAGTGATGGGACAGCTTGGGCTTGAGTGCTTTACCATAAGCTCTCCTGGTTGAGCTGGCTGGGTCTGCAGGCCTGCCTGGCCCTGTGCTCATCCTGGCTCTGCTCAGCTGTGTTCTCCAGCTTCTGTGCCTCTGTGGACTTCAGCCAGCTCCATAACATGCTGTTGCTGCCTAAACCTGGGTGGAAGTGTTTGCTTAAGGGCAATGTGGCCTTTCCTAGAGCCTGTCCCAGCATCACTGGGTGCTCCAGGCTGTTGCCCTACCTTGTTGTGAGGGAAGCTATAGGATCTGAAATGTTTGTTTCAGGTTGGCCTTTGTGGTCGAATCAAGCTTTCCTGCATGCAGCTGGCATCTCTGATCTGGGGAGTGGATGTTTCTCCCTGAGTATTACCCTTCAAATTAAATACAGATTCCCTCTTTTCTGCTTTCCCACCCATGGGGTGGGGCTGTCTGGTCATCTTGGTCACCCTGGCTCTTGTTCCAGCTGTGAATCAGACCAGTGTGCTGGGTGACAAAGTATATGCCTTCTGCCTTAATTTTAGATTTAAACTTTATAGTTTTGCATGCAAGCTGAGAAACCACTTGCAGTTAGGATGTAGGATATTCACTGAAGTAGATATTGGAGAGGTTTTCTCCAGTAGTCACTTGGCAACTGTTATCATGAATGTGCTGAGGCAATGTTTGAGTTTCCACTGAACCCCTCTGTGTCCTGATTTGAGCTCTCCTCATCAACTTCTGTTTGATCCAGCCAATGCAGGGACCTTGGCTAAGGCTTTTGAGACAAATTTGAAGTCTGGGTGGATGCCATCCTGGGAAACTCATGCCATCCTTTCTATTCTTGTTCAGATTGCTACACACAGGTGCTATTTTTAAGCTTATGTTCAGCTGAATTGCTTCGTAGTGTACGTCTATAAAGAAGTATATAGCTTCCCTGAATAATCATCTTCCCCTCAGTGAAACACTGCTGGGATTATGGATAACAAAAGAGGGAGAGAAGGAGCGGCGAGAGGGAGAGTGAATCCAGAGCATCCTTTTGGTTCTTGAGAGATGCAGAAAGTCGTGTTAGTCTCATAGGAATAATGTACTTGCTGAGTCTTCTGCTGGTCAGAAGCTCATTAATGCTCCAGCATAGTGTTATAGCTGTTCTGTATGACAAAGCTAGAATTGAATACCCTGAGTGGACACCTTGGAGTCACTGAATGCATTTATCCTACCTTTGCTTCTGTGAGAAGTGTCTTCCCATCCAGGAGGTGTGGTTTTCTTTGGAACTGTGCTCTCAGCTTAATTAGCCATAGAGCCAACTTTGGTAGTATTAGGCAACTTGAATGAGGCTCAGTAGAAATTACTCCTAGAAGTTTGTGTTGGCTGACAGCAGGATCTTGCCTATCAAGCTAAGTTTCCTGCTGAGGCTAATAACACAGTAATTAAGGTAAAACAAATATTAATTTGAAGCTGTGCCTGTAACTTGAATCACATACCTCTACTTTTGATCTGAGACTTTATTTTATAAACCCCTGTGTCTTATTTGTGCTGTGCTTAGTCTGATGGCAGCTGGTCTTGTGGGCTGAGCATGAGCCAGATCCTCTGCTGTTGTAGAGTTCTGGCTTGATTAATGTATCACTGATTTACGCTGGTTGAGTATCTGGTCCAAGTTTCCATGTTTGCCAATTTTGCCATGTTACTATAAACTCTGTTCCAGCATTTGCTGAAGATGCTGTTTGATAACCAAATGTACAGCTGCTTTGGGGATGCTACTTGTCTTTCTATATATCGCTATTCTTATTTTTCTGGATGTTATGGAGGAGCTACACTATCAGGAGGTAAGATCTATGGCTGGATCTGAATTCTTGTTCTGTTTCAGCATCTTTCTGTATCTGAGCTTTCAGGATGAAATACATGAGGCAGGTATGTCTTGTCTTCTCTGTAGCTGAAATAGGATGTGTTGGGGTGTATGACACATGCAAAGGGATAGTCCATGTGAGCAGGTCCCAGCAAAGGAAGGACTAGGGAACAAGGACCTCCAGAATTGGACAGTACACCATGTTTGCATGTATCTAACTAGTTGCTGTTCTCTGCAGCAGCTATTTCATTGTTTCTATTTGCTGCCTGAGAAATGCAGACTGGTGTCACCTTGAGTTATGCTCAAGTCCTTCCCTATGCAATGTGACTTTGTAGCCTCTGCAAAACCATCCTTCACAAGATCATTAACAACTCTGGTGCTTTCTAGTATTCCTCTGGAATCAGGTTTGAGCTGTGTGTCTTGCTGAGAGTGGATCTCAAGTCTTTAGCCCAGTTTCAGCTGTGAGTTAAGCCTCAAGTCTGTAGAAGTGTTAGCCAGAGGCGGTCTTGTTCTCCTCAGCATGTCCTGGACTTTGGTTCACTTGCAAAGAGTGAATGTGACAGATTTTTTTGAAGTTGGTGGATTGCTAGGTGTCATGCCATTGCATGTTGAAACCAAATGGGTCACTGCTGAGCATTTTGGCCATAGCAAGTGACTGAGATCCTAGCCTGGAGAACCACCTGGAAAGGTGCTGACCTTGCCTGTGGTATGGTATTGGCTTGCTATGTAACTAGGTTGAATTTAGTCTCTGTTTCTATTCCTGCAGGCGAGGGTGGACAGAGGGCAAGCGGTGCCCTGCAAGGGGGAAGCCTTGCTGAGAGAACTCTCCTGTCCTCATGTTTAAGCGCTTAACCTCAGCGCGGTGCCTTTACAGAGCTTTTCTGCTGTGGGAATATCATGAACTTTTGACTCTTCCTGACTAATACTTAGAGCTGTTATCCCTCCCTCTCTGCCTGCCCGGCCAACCTGGTTTGTCTCTTTCTTAATTTTCATGATTTCATCTGATCCTGATCCCAAGCCTAGCCCTCCCTGTGTGCAGAGTAACCATGGTGTACTTTAACAACCAGCACTGGGGTGTGGTGTGTGTTTTATGTGTTCATATGAGTACTGGAGGTGTTGAAGGCAGAGATGAGATATCTGGGAGGGCTGGGGAAGATGATCCTGGTGATTTGCTGCAAAAAGAACAGGACTGGTAGTGAACACTGCCTGCTGTCTACATCTCCTCTGCTGCTTGTGGATGGGTCATCTTGGGAGGTGGCTGTCCCACAAGCATTTTCCTCTTCATGCATTATGCACTGCCAACCAAAGCCCACGTGATTGTGCTTTGCATGGAAAAGGAGCCTTGATCCCTTCATGCTCCTCATGCAGAAGGAGCGTTGAAGGCCGCTGGGGAATGTAGCTATGTATCCTGATGTGCCTCAAACTGACGCACCAGTGCTACCCAGATATGTCAGAGTAAATCCTTGCACTTCTGACTGCTATGTGTTTTATTAGCTAAAACTTTTCTCCATAGAGATGCTTCTCAACAGGGCTCGTCCCAGTCTGTCCCCCTCATGTATGTTGTGACAGCTGTTCTGGATCAGACTGGCTATTTGGCCACTGTTCAACAGAGGAGATTAGGGCCAACTTAAAGGCTAGTAAATCAATATAAGGGCAACTATAATATCATGGAGATTCTTTCCTGATTTTTTTTCTTCCCCATGTCTCTTATTCTCTGCTCCAGGGGACTTAATGACTAGAGGATATCTCCTCAAATCCCTCCAGAGGAGCTGTGGAGACCTGGCCCCAGGGCCTGTTTTTTTTGACAGGCAGATCTTCACCTTGCTGAGGACTTGTCTGGTTGTCCAGCTGAATGAAGGAGCCTGGTTCTGTCTCAGTTTTGGGAGAATAGGGCAGGACAACTTGATCTTCCTTATGTTATCACTAGCCTGCAATGCCATACAGGTTTTCTTTTATTCTGTTGCCATTTTACAGAAGAGTAGCCATTCAGCAAGGAAAAATGCATCATTAAACCAGTAAACACAGAAAAGTGCTTTTGCAGAGCTTAATTTATTTCCTCTCAGCTGAAGAGTGTATTTGTGCTGAACTTCTATCAGGCATACTATTGAATACTTATCAGCAAATAGAGCTGAGCTAGCTTTACTTTAGCTGACTTGGCAATGTGACTGTGATAGGAAGTGTGATTCGGCTCACAGAATATTTCCTGGTTGAGGTTTGCAGCCTGACCCAGGGCTCTGCTGGGGCCTGGAGCTTGCTGGAGCTCTTCACAGAATGGCAGAGGCTGGAAGGAAAGGGTTTCCCTTGTAGTCAAAGTGTTTCCTTATGTTTCCTTATGTTATGGAGCTTCTTGCATTTCAGTTTGTGCCTGTTGCTGCTCATCCTATCACTGGGTACCACTGAAAATGGTCTTGCTCTATTCTCTTGACATCCTCCTTCAGATATTTATACCCATTCAATAGATTCCCCCCCTTGGTATTCTCTGAGCTGAATGAGCTGAGCTCTCAGCATTTCCTTCCTCATCTTGGTAGCACTTTGCTGGACTTGCTCCAGGAACTCTTGTGTTGGGGAGCCCTGGACTGAGCACAGTGCTCCAGATGCGGCCTCACCAGGGCTGAGTAGAGGAAAGGATCTCTTCCCTCAACCTGCTGGTAATGGTTTTCCTAATACAACACAGGATACTATTGACCTACCGATCACAAGGACATGTTACTAACTCATGCTCAACTCATCCACCAGTACCCCCAGGTCATCCTCTGCTTTCCAGCAGATCAATCACCACACTGTAATGGTGCTTGGACTTATTCCTCCTTTTTGCCCAGAAGTTGTGTTCAGGGAAGGCATCACAGCATGGCCAGGAATTGCTGCTTTGTGTTTATTAATATACACACATATGTATACATACACACACGCACACATAAGTCTTTGTTATTGGTTATATTTGCCTAAGAAATCTGGATGGGAAATACTATACTAAACTGGGCAACTTCCTGTGAGGAATGGCAATTATTTCAAGGGATGTTGGCTAACATCTTAGGAAAAATATTTCTGGGAAAAATGTGGCTACTGCTTGTACTTTGGTAACTCGAAGACTTGTGTTTAGCTCTGACACCCCTGCTGTGTCAGACAGCTGAAACGGAAACTAGACGAGAGGATGATGCTGGATCAAGGAGGCTCATGATGATTTTTATCAACTTGTTACTGCTTAAACAAAAGTGTGAAATTTGGAAGAGGGACTGGGGGATGAAAGCTTCTCTGGAAAGTCTTCAAAAGCATGGAAAATTCCTTGGTCTTTAGGACATCAAAACAAGATGCCCTGTGATAGTGCTTGCAGTGACCTGGTGCCCTCTTTCTCCTGTGCATCTCCTGCCATCACACTGGCCAGGTGCTGACTGTGGCAGAGGTGCTCTCTGCTCTCATATCTGCAAGAGAGCAGAGTGCTGGGGCATTCTTTCAACATTAAACCAAAGACACCATGAGAAAGCACAGTCCTGTGGGACTTGAAAGCACCAATCACCAATATTTACAGTGGGACTTCCAGCAAGCCTGCCACAGGAATGTTCCTCATCTGCGTCATATCTTGTCAGAAAAAGGCAACACCTCAATGCTGGAGAGAACAACAGGAAAACTCTGAAGGCTCCAACCCTATGAAGATTTTGGCCCATGTGTTGTTTTGCACATGGGAATAACATCTGACCCCAATGGGAATGTCCATAGGGATAAAACTGTGTGACAACTTTCTGCAAGGCTCACAACCAGCCTTGCTCCAGTACAGTCCGTGTGAGTTGTGGGAGGTTTACAAAGGCTGCTAAAATAGAAACTGCACTGAAATGACTCCTCAGGCCAGCTCATTTCCAGGCAATGTGAATCAAAAGTGAAGCTAAACCTACAGTGTTTACAAGTGTATTTATTTACAAATGCGAGGTATCCTTTTAAAATTTATTTTGATCTCTAGAGTAAAACAGACTGTAAGGCTTCCAAAGGATTATTTTAGCTGTGAGTCAAGGTATATGATCCTAATGCAATGGTCTTATTATACTTGTTTATACCTGTGTGCCTATAAACCTCATCAGAAATAAGTACAAAGTCAGCGTAACTGATGTGGAGGATAATAACAAGGTGTGTGTTCCACAGTTGAGGTGGACACACTGATAGAATCTCCTAGCCTGTTGCTGTCGGTGCCAATCAGATGAGATATGAGGAGGAACAAAGTGGGGAAATGCTGCTTGTGGGGGATGCTGGTACTGGGATAGATTTATTATTGTCCTTGGGATGTGGTCCAGCTCAGGAAGTTTGAGGACTCTGTGGGGCAGCAGTGGTGGTTTCCCCTAAGGGCAGCTCTTTCCTGATGATTCCTGGTGGATGTGGGGAGGTGAGGATCTTGCTCCCTGGCAGCTGGTCTCTGGGGCTGGAGGTTATGAGCTGCTATCCAGGTAAAGCCCACTGGGTTGGTCTAGCCAGTAGGGAAAACACCATGGATGAGTAGAGGGAAGCTGGAACCAGAGAAGAAAGAATGAAGGAGTCTATCTCTGGAGATGTTCTGGAGATGTTTATGGCTGTTGGTGAAGGGATATCAGATGTTCATGGGCAGAGAGTTGCCCTCAGCTCTGCAGTACCCTTTACTCCTTCCTGAGCTGTGAAATGCACGTTATGTTATGTGGGGAAAGCTGCCTGCTGGGTCTCTGCCAGCTCTGTAGCTGCCAAACGCATGAGGAACAGGAAATAGGGTCTCAAAAGGATCTGCAGGGATGAGTCTCCCAAGACTGTTGCTGTCAGTCCTCTAGAAAACAGTTGTGTGTAAGCCAAGCATGTGAAAGAGGACATGGCAAAACCCTGAGATTTCCACTGCTGAAGACTTTGGGATGTCTCCAAAAGAGAAATGCAACTGTGTGCAGAGTAGAGAGCTAGGGAGTTCAAAAATATATATGTTTTTCTGCTTTTCAGGGATCAAAGTTAAGTTTTTTTTATGCCAAGAGGGATTCCAAGTAGCTCATCTGAAATGTGCTGTAGGGAAATCAAAGGTGATGGGATATGGTGCTGACCACATCAAAGCCCTTCTACAGAAACAGGTGTGTCAAAAAAAGGTATGGGGTGGATTGTTGGTCTGCTTTTGATTTCTGTCCTAGCTGAAATCAAACTTTTGTTTTTGGGAACTTCTGTAATTTTCGTTCTTCTTTTAAGAAGGCACTTCTGAGGAAGAAAAAATAACAACTTGATTGCATAAACAGCTCTGTGTTGGCAAGATTGCCAATTGTTCTGAAATGTCCATTTCTGATTGCTTTTTTCCTTGGATAAAAAAAAGTCGGGTTTACTCTTTGGTTCCTCAGATCAATGTGCAGTATCCACTTTTTCAAACAGACTCTCTAGGAATCCATTGAGTTAGCTACCAGAGCTTGCTGTTCCCTCCATTTGCATTGCAATAATTCATATACTGTGCATGAACCGATGCTCTTCAGAGCTATGGCAAGATTGCCTGGTGTTGCAGGATGCAGAAGATGGAGCAGAGTTGTTGCGTTCCTTTCCTGTAGCCCTGTGCTTTGCAGAGTCATTAGCATCAGCAATGGATTAATATAAGGTGTACTGTATTGCAGAGGTGATGGATTTTGTACCTATTTTACCAGAACAGGTAAAGACTGCACATCTGGGTTTTTGGCCCCCTTCCCTAGCATGCAGTTCAGCCTGAAAAAATACACTCAAGGCAAACAGAAAGGAAAAGTTCTCATTGTTTTGGGACTCAAAGGGTTAAAGACTGCCTGAATTAATACAGCAGTGTTATAGAAGCTAAGTAATCTGGGATTTATTAAGGAAACCCAAACTGGGAATTAGGAAGAACACCAACCCATAGGAGAGCTTTAAAGCCCGTGGAAATGGCAGTGCCAGCATTTCTTCCAGGGGCCTCCGGGAAGTGGAGGATGAACAGGCCGATCTGTTTGAACCATCCTGCCAGCAGTGCGTGTTGTTTTTGATGCTTCATTGTGTTCCCCTTGCTGTCCGGGCTCACAAAGCGCCCATTGTGCAGCCCGCGGCACCGCTTCCTCTTTGCACCAAGTGGAAATTGTGCAGCCACTTATTTTTCATGGTCTTGTTCCTGGTGAACAAAGAGGTTGAGTCCTCCCTGAAGATACATGGTGCTCTGAAGGGACAAACCATGTAAAAAGCAGCAAAGTTAGGGCTCAATGCCAGATATTGGGGATCTGAAAGGCTGGATCTTCTGGGCTGAGGCCCTTTATCCCACTTGGAGGAAGTTTTTCTCTCTGTTCAGGCTTACTTTTAGAGAGGCAATTGAGGGAGTGCATGGTGAATTGAGCGAAGCTAATGTCCATGAGGCAAAGCAGAAATTAAACACACAGGCCTGGAGCAGGTTCTTCAGAGCTGTGGTAGGCTATGCTGTCCAAGTCACCCATGAGAAGGGAATTGCAGTGCCCAGTCCCCATGTGGCTGGGACTGGGTTCATGTGTTAAATGCCTCTTGGGCAGACATGTCTGCAGCTCAGTATTTTTTGCTTTTCCTCCCCCAGAGTCTCCCAGTTAACTGGGAAAATATTATTCTGCAAACTCCTCTGCTAATTCTGCGAGCTTCAAGTGAGTGAGTAGAACTCCAGGTCATCAAGCAGCTGGTTGCCAATCGCTCCAGTATGATGATTCCCTCTGCTCCAAGCACAATGCATTTCACTGTTCCTGCTATCTGTAATCCCCATTTGTGTCACTGAGACTGGATTACTCACTTTCTGTTGGCACTGGGGCCATGATGAACACTCACTGCATAAGAATGGTGTTTTTATTTTCCATGTGTCTTCAGCCTTTTATACAAAGGCTGTCCTAAAATGACCTTAATATGTTGGCTGTGTGCTGCACATGTTCAGCAGGGGAAAAGTGCAGCTGATCTCAAAATGGACTTCAAAGGTCTCTGTTTTGCCCTTGCTGGAGAGTGGGCGAGTGGGGAATTAGCATAAGGGCAGGATTGCGCTGCTGGAGATGGGATGCTCATCCCCAGGCTTGTGCTGGAAGCAGTGTGCTGAGGCTGCCAGCAGTGGCTGCTGTGTTGTCTTGGGTGCTTTGCTTGTGTGAAAGCGTCAGTCTGTTGATGACAGATATCAGTTATCTTCTCTGTCCTGCTCGTCTTTGCAGGCAGCCAATCTGTCAACTCACTTGGAAGTACAAGTTATTGCCCTTCTTCATGGATGGAAGGGATCTTAAGAAGTCTAAGAAGACTCAGGCGAGTAGTGCAGTGGTATCTGTCCTTTCTACCAAGCTATATCAAACTCTTAATACTGGAAATGTCAAATGTAGTTTCCTGAGGGTCAGTTAACAGATATATACACAACTTTCTGGGCATGGGAAAAATCTGTTTTTGCAAAGATGGGTGAACAGGAGAAGAGCTCCAGCATGTTGTATATAATGTGGGCAAGGTAGAGGAGATGGTGCTAAAAGCATAGCTGGGATGATCTTTATTTGGACTATGTTTGGGTAGCATTGGGCTGAACAAGTTGTTTTGGCTTCCCTTCTTGGGCATGCAGGGAAGGTGAACTCATCCTGGTTTTTGAAGAGGTCTTGGTGGGATGCGATGTGTCACCACCTGGAGATGCTGGCCTCACTGTAGGTCCCAGCAGGAGTCCAGGAGGTTGGTGTGGGCTGGATACCCCTCTTTGGAACGGCTGACGCTGGAGGAGACTCGCACGGGTTGATGAGGCCAGGACAGCTTTTCTGGGCACTGAGGCTATGGCTCAACACTGGAGTCATCAATCAGGTGCAAGGCAAAAGTCTAGAGATTAGCAATAGGGTGCCTGTGAGTGTGGGAACTGGAGTCCAAAGATTCAAAAGGCTCAGGAAACAAAGCTGGATGTGTTTGTGCTGCCCCTGGGCTTGGCTGCAGTGGCTGTGCCACTTCTGCAGCCTTTGAGCACTGGCTGCTCAAGCAGGGCCTGGAAGCACCTGGTCTGCTGGGCAGCAGCTGGAGATAAGGAGTGCACAGGGTCAGAGAAGCAGCCAGGGCCACAGACTGGTGGGCACCTGGAGACTCCAGGGACCATATTCTGGGCTTGCTTTACCCATGGGCTGTGCAGGGGAGGGAAAGGGGGCTGTACTCCTCTCTGCCAAACCAGGCCTGTGTTTGGCTCTTAGGTGAAGGACGCTATTCCCTGCCGGGGTGCTTGCTGGAGCTGCAGCTCAGGTCACACCTCTGTGCACAGCGTGTTTGTCTGCAGTCCCCTGGCTCCATGAGCAGCAGGGGCTTTTCAGAGGCAAAAGGTTTGAAGAGGCTGGCAGCGGGGGACACCAAAAGCAGTTGAGAGGCGGATGTGGAGCCACATATGAACATCTTGTCCTTTGCATCCTACTTTGTCTGTTGCTTTGGAGCACAGGCCATTGTGTTTCCAAGGGGAAAAAAATCTGCAGAAATTCCATGGACTCTTCCCTGGCCATCAATATAGTTTCTGTTTTCCCGAGAGACAAAAAAGATCCCTTTGTCTGAGAACTGAAAGAAATAGCCCAGTCCTACTGCCTCCCCGAAATCTTAATGTCAACTATTTGCCTCCTTGTCTTTTCACATAAACAAGCGCTTTCCCTCAAATATCTGTGCTCCAAGGCTGCTCCCCCGGCTTGGTATTGCCCTTTGCTGGGGCACGGGGCTGTGTGCCCGCGGGATGCACAGCCCGGATGGCTCTTCCCCACTGGCAGCGTTTACTCTGGATGGCTGTGGGATGCACCAAACCTAGGTCAAAACCTGCTGAAACCCTTATGTGCCTGGTGAGAGCTTTGCTACTGCAGACAGGGATGCAGGTCTAGCTGGAGCTTCCTCCAGAAAGCTCTGGGGAGCAGGAAAGGCTGCTGAAGCTGCTGAACCATTCCTGGTTGACACCAGTTTGGCCCAGGGTCTTGCTGCCCTTGCCTGGGTATAGTCCATCCTGCTTGGGGTCCCCAGCAGGCTGGGGTCAGATGTTCCCCTGGGGTAAGTGACTATCAAACTAACAGCACTGCACAGACTGCAGCAGCTGAGAAATTGGCCCTTCTGTTTTAATTTCTGTTTCTATCCACACACAAGAATGTTGTAGATGTATCGTGAAAGACCTCTGTTCTGGAGACTTTATTTTTTATTCTCCAACCTGCCACCTCCCTATTTTTCCCCCTTTTAAGAAGAAAAATGAAAAGCAAAAAGAAAATGTCGTGTCTCAGAAGTAAAAATAAATTAGATCCTGGTATTGCCAGCAGCATTTCTGTGGTTATTGTTCATTCAGCTGCACACGTGTGCTATTCAGTGTTCCTGTTCCCCTTCTTAACCATGTAACTTAATATTTCACTGGGCGTATTGTAGAACATGTCCTGTAAGACTTGGAGCATGCAGTACCTACAAATTACTGCTGCTGTAGGAATGCTGATTTCTGGCCTTTATGTCCCCCCGTCAATTTGTGAGAATTCATGGCCCATTAGGGCCGGAATCTGTTCCCACTAACTGGATGTGGATATTGGGATTAAGGCAGTGCCTGGCAACGTGGCTTTCCTGAAAGGTGAGGCAGTGGAAGAGAGATGATCCATGCAGGATCATGCATCGTGCTCTCACCTTGGCACCTTCCAGGAGCATTTGGGGTGATGTGATCGTATCTGCTGGCCTGGGGCAGGACCTCATCTAATTGCTCTTGTGTCATTGTAGCTACCAGTCGTTCAAATTTACTTGACCTGAAGCCCTTTGGAGGCAATGGACAGGCATCCTTTAACTCAATTGAATGTTAGGGCAGACCTATCTAGGAATAAAGAGATAAAGAAAATATGTGCTAAGCCATATTTCTTCTGTTAGTGTTTCTCTTGTGGTCTTGGCTCTAAGGGTTTCTGTAACACACAGGAACTGGCATGGGGATCCCTGGTTCCTTTGATGCCTCTTCTATTGATCTCTTCCTCTGTGGGCCCTTTCCAAGCTGCCGACGAGCACTTCCAGTCCTTATTATACATCTTCTCGATTGACATGTATGGGGAGGAGTTTGGGTTGGAAGCAGTTTATGGAGAATTTCAAGCAGCAAAGTCAGATGAATGAATAAAGGCTAGTTTTGTTGCTCTTATCCTTTCATCAGCTTTGTTCAGTTTCCAGCAGTTCTTTTCACAGTTGTTGTTCCATCTGGCTTGTCACTGGGGGTCAAATTAAAACCCCACTGAAGACAGGACTGAGCTGCTGTTGAGTTATAGATGGCTGGTAAGGTCTAAAGTTGACTCTTCTTCTGGCAAAGCACAATTTATTTCTCTGTTGCTGAAAAATCTCTGGACAGGAATCTTGAGGGGAAGAAAATCATGTTCACAAAATTCCCCGGTAGCATAGGCTAAGTGAAGGCATAATAAGGTGCAGCATTAAGATACACTCCTTTGCAGATTGGCTTATTCAAACACCAGTAAAATCCCACCTGCAGAGTGTATTTGTACTGTATTTTGTGCATCTCTCCAACCGCAAATCTTTTCCCTCAGGAGGTTGGGATCATGTTTTCTCCAAACAGTGCACTGATGTTTAAGGTATTTAATCTTTCCATTCAGTCTTTCCCTTCTGCATCTGTGCTGCTCACACTGCAGAGGACAGCATGAGGGAGCTCTCATGTGGGAACTTGCACTGCTCCTGTCCTCGGGATATGGAGCTGGCTTTGAGGACACAGTGACTGAGTGTGGTACAGGACTGAAAAGGCTGAGTGAAGGGTGGGGAATAAAACTGCAGAGGTCAAAATTTGCTCAGATCTGATCTGTGTCCAAAGCATTAGACCTTATCAGTTCATCATCCTTCTGCTGTGGAGTACTTGATATGATGGAAATGTCTTACCATGAGAAACCTGGCATCTCAGGATGAGTCTTGCTAGGATTTAGGATAAATTCCAAAATCCCAAATATCCCAAAATATTGGGATTTAGGTTTACCCATGCTGCCCAAGGACCCAGAGAACATGCTGAGGAAAAGATGCTCACCTAGTTAGTGAAACCAAGTCTATAAGGATGGCAGTGATGTCTTTTCAACTCCACATCCTCATTTTTCAGCACCAGAGGTGGATTTGGCTATAGTGGAACTTTGTCACTTAATGGAAAAATCTCATGTCAGTGAAAGGCATCATGATCTCCATCCAAAGCCCGAGAAGATCCTTTCTGCTGACTCCAGTACATGCTATAAATTGGCCTTGGGCTATGGACATACGTATGCCTTGCAAGTCAGTTGGAAGGGACTTGCTTGCACTGAGCTGGTTCCCAAATCCAGAGTAAACTGAAGAATTGCTGCTCCTCCACCCTGGATTGGGGAGACCATTGGCTCCTGTGAGCAGAATGTCCTAGCTGAGAATATGGGAACCATATGGCCAAAGCCAAATGAATAGCAACCACAGTCTGGGGGCCTAGAGCATGTCAGCAGGGCCTGGCTTAAAAACAAATGAAAGAACAGAAGAAAAAAAAATAGCTGCAATTACTGTGAGCTTTTAAAAATACAAAATAAAAGCCTTATTATTTCAGAGTTCTTTTTGTAACATGTAATTTCATTTCCCCCTCATTTGCTTTTACTACTTGTTCTGGGTACTGTCAGAGCAACCTGATTTATAAGTGACAGCTTTGGCTATTTTTCAGGCAAGTCTCTCTAAATATAAGAGTGTGAAAATTGTCTTGCTGCCAGCAACTCTCTTAGAAGAAAAATTCACACAAGCTATAGCATGAAGTAAAGCATTGGGTGCTTTATGGCTTAAATGTCTCATAAAAAGCAGCCTTCCCTCCCTTCTCTTGGGAAACTGTCTGTCTCTTTATTAGGTTGAATCTCTTTGCCTGTAGTGTATCCTGTGCAGTAGAGACTTGCAGATGACTAGGAAAATGTTTATTGACCAAGGCTTTTAGCAGCACAACTTTGTTTATGGTTTTCTTTCAAAAAACATATGAGAACATAAAGAAAATCTGAAAATGAAACATAAAATGGTGGAGAACACTCAACAGAGTGGCCTGGAGGGCTAATTTGAAGTAACTTGCTAGCAAAACCTGAAAATTAGGGGAAGTCGTATTCAAGCCAGTTTTGGCCTGAACAAAATGCAACCAGTTTTTAATGTTGTATATGTTAATAATATAAAAGTTGTGCATAATGTTATTGCATAACATACTGCATACTTGACTCTGTACACTGGTCTGTGCATGAATGTGGTCTCCCTCTTTGCCTGCAAAACTCATGGCATTATGAATTGTTTTTTGGGAAACCAAGTTAGACCTTTGCCTGTGAGTGTCTTGAAGTTTAAGCATTTGATTAGGATTTTAAAACTGGCTGTGCATTCCCCATTTTTTTTCCTTTGAAATGTGGCGATCTTAGTTCTTGTTGGTGACTTTTACTGTAAAGCTTTGATACTACCCATTTTTATTCACTGGTTCACAAAGGATCATTGTCGGAGGAGTCTTTTCAGCTTAATTCTCTAAAGCGTGCTGCTGTGGTGTCCAAAAACCTGTTGTGACTCTGATTTAGTAGTCTGGTTAGACTGAGCTGGCTGGAGCTCTGCATCACAAATCAGCGTGAAGGGACTTGAGTGGGTTTGTGGCTCTGGTCAAGCTGGGCAGGGATGGGGTCCCCCACTGTGTCCACAGAGGGTTTTAGCATTTGATTCTAGACTGGAAGAATTTGCAGATGTTAAGAATGATTCCAAGGAAGAGCTCTGCTCTTTAGGGCCTGTGGGCAAAGCTCTATTTTGTGTTCTGATATTGAAAATGGTTGCAGCCCCTGCACAGACCAAAGCACAGACTCTGCTCTTGGTTTTCACACTTGATTGCAAGTTGCCCTAGAGGATCTGGAGGACATTGTGTAGTGCATTCCCTTGGCATTAACTTGAGTGTAAAGAGTATGTCCTCTAGCTTCTGGGAAGCTGCAGTTGTGGTCCTAGCAACACAGTACATACAAAGCTGGAGACTGGGACTTTGTGTGAGGCTTTGGAGCGCCAAGACTCTGGGAAAGTTTCAGAGGATGTCCAGAAATGCCAAAGAGAGGAGGACTGGGGTGTCCCTTTGAAGTGGCCCAGCTGACTCTCGAGCAGATTGGAAGGGTTTCAGCAGCAGAGGTTTGAAGATCTGTCAGGCAGCACATTCTCAGGAAGAACAGCTACAGGTGTAAGGTTGGTATTCTTGTAAAACATAATGTCTGCATGTATATGCATGGGTGTCAAACCGAGGCTGTCCTCAAATGACCCCCCCCCCCCACCTGACATTAATAGGACCAAAATCTGGCCAGGTATGAAGTTAGGAAGTTGCAATCTGATCTGGAGCTGCCTTTGACTTGCAAGACCAAACAGGTTTGGCCTCACCCTTCTGTTGCTTATTTATTTATTTTAAGCTGGTCTAGCAGTCTCCTTTTATATGAGCTTTCAGTCCCCCTCTGAACGGGCGCTGTGCACAGGCTGATCCGGGGACCCTCCGTGTCGCATTCCTGCGTGACAAGTTGCTGTAGATGCTGCTGCCAGCTTGGGTGGATGCTGCTGGAGTGTTGTCGGTTGCCCATGAGAGTTAGATCAGACTCCTAAATTATTTTGCTTAGATACTATTCCTGTGACAACAGCACTTTCAGCCGTGCTTTTTTAATTTTTTTTTTTTGTGGACAGGGTTCAAAAAAGCTAACAGTAGGGTGATTTTTTTTTTACAGTCCCAGCCCAAACACTATAGTGTTCAAGGCCCTCTTTGGAAAATATCCAGGTGGAAGGTTTTTTTTTTTTTGTCTTTCTATTCCAGGGCTAGTACTTTCCAATGAAGATGTCAAATTCAGCACTGCAAGCTGTTTTTTGTTTTGGTTTTTTTGGAGAGGGATTGGGGGGCAGTATGACTGTGTCTATAGGGGCTGGCTTAGCTCAGATGCTCCTGACTGACCTAGCTGAAGAGGCTGCTGAGATTGTTTTATAGAGGCACCTGACAAGGCGAGGTGCCTTACTGCCCTTAGCTGTTAATTCTTGTTATCACTGCTTTTAGACACTTCCTGATCTTGCTACTACAGGCAGGATCTTTCTCAACTTGGCATTTGTTTATTGTCACCCCAGGAAATAGAAACAGTGAATTTTAGCAGCCTGTTTAGTTTGTGAGACCTGACAAGAACAAGGGATGGGGTGCAAGTGCAGAACCCTGTGCAATCCTGATCGTGTCTTCTCGGTGTGCACCTACAGATGAGGATGCAAGACTTGCACCCTGCGGGAGCAGGAATCCGTAAAGACCTGTCCAGAAAGGCTCAAAGTGATGATTGTTGGGGAAGAAAATGTGCTGGAAGCAGAGACTAGAGGAAACTGCTCTTGAGGGGAAAAACCTCTTAACTCTCATTGTAGCTGCAGGGACTCACTAAGCTGGTGCCTGTGCTGTGCAGGTAGTGATACTTCCTCAGCAATTTGTTTGCTGAGGTCTGAGAAACCGGACCAATACCTTCTGACAGCAGACCAGGACATGGTGGTGCATGAGGCCAAAACTGGGCTCTGGACAACCCCCTTCAGCTGAGTGTGCAGGGGAATGCAGCATGAGTGTGACTTGGACAATTTCCTAATGGCATCTTGTGGAGCGTTGCTGACACTGAGCTGGCCTCTGTGTTCTGAGGCAGGCTGTGCTAGGATTGTGTCTGTCACTAGAAACCATGGTCTGGCTGGCATGTGACAATCCCATCGTGGTGTGCCCTGGACATCTTGTAGGTGAGAATCCGGAGCTGGCATCAGGAAGGGAAGTGATTTTTGTTGGACCGCTTCCCATTGGAGTAGTTCATGAGTAGATATCTAGATATCTCATCTTGGGCAGCTTCAGATAAATCCTAGTCCAAATTTAATAGAGCACTTGCAATGGCAGACAATAGTTCTGTAACTACAGCTGGGAGGCAATAAATCTAATTATGCTCTGGGAGGTCTTCTCCAGTACACCAGGCCAATCCAGGGGGAAGTTCTTCTAGCAGCTGCTTATGAAGCAGAGGAGCTGATATGCCTAGAGGATTTCTAGGGATGCTGCAGAGGCTTTCTTCTCTGGGCTTTGAAATCACTTCCAGAGCAGGAACTAAGTGCAAGCAGTAAATACTGAATGGTGGCTGATGGCCCCATCTCTTTTTGCTCTGAGATACTGTTATCTCCAGGCTTCCCCTTGGCATTTTTTCTGCAGTGCTGTGTGTTGCTATACACAGTCTGAAGTAATGCCACATCATCTGGCTGTCTCCTCTCAAGCCTTTTAGTGGGAATGTTGAGCCATTTCTGAGGTAGCCTCCATGAGCAACCTAGCCAAGCAAAAACATGGAAACTCTGGTGGATTTAGGTGAGTTCTGTGTTGGCAGGGTCATGCCCATCTCTCCTCTCGCCCTTGAACTCCTCTTGTCACTGTTGGTTTGGGAAAGGCTGAATATGAGGTTGGAGAAAAACATCTGGGGTTTGCATTGTCACTAGCCTCTGTCTCCGCACTCCAGCGTGGGCAACTTGCATTCAGATCTTGGGACCTCATGCCTCATCTCAGTGCTTTTTCCACCAGAACACCCAGTTCAGGGAAATAACTACCTGGCAAATCTTCCCTGACCAGTATCTAAACAGTCTCCCCCGTGACTCTGTCACCAAACACTCCTGTTTCATCAAACGCCCAAATTGGGCTGTCTTCAGTCACTCCACATTCTTCTGCAGCATGAACAAAATTATGAAAGCATTTTCCTTTTTTGACATGTATGTGATACTGTCCATGTGACGATGCCATTGTTGCAGATGTTGCAATTAAGCAGCACAGCTGAGCACAAGGCCCTTTTGAAAGCGCAGCCTACGTGACCATCATGAGCAGCAATATTTATCTAGGATCAAAATAACACTCTGCAAACATGAGGAGATACGAGGAGGCCACACCTAGCATACACACGTGTCCTCCTACTTCTAACTTGTGAGATTAGCTCTTCACATCAAAAGCTTTGAGCTGGAAATGCCTAGCTTTGTGCAGCAGGGGTAAATGCTGCAGCAGAAACAAAAGGTGGGTGCGCAAGGGGTTGAAGCCATACCTGGTTATCGTAACCCTTGTCTTTCCTTATTTCACTGCCTCGCTGTGCTCATTCCTTGCACTTTGTTGCACCTTTTGTCTGGACGAGGGACCAAGCCAGGTGTGTTTACTCTGCAAAGCACTTGGCACGCTCGCGCTGGGGCTGCACGCAGCA
Organism: Tinamus guttatus; assembly: GCF_059628265.1. Lineage (NCBI taxonomy): Eukaryota > Metazoa > Chordata > Aves > Tinamiformes > Tinamidae > Tinamus > Tinamus guttatus. The sequence goes on along the minus strand of NW_028288722.1, from coordinate 2,972,284 downwards.
GCAGCTCGCTGGCACACGGTCCTTACTGGCTGTGAAGAGCATCCTTGGTGTCAGCGAAGGCTGTTCTTCTTTTTGCCCTTTCCAGAGAGCCAGAAGAAGCCAAAACTTAATGGACTGTGAGTGCCACCCTCTCACAGTGTCTCTTTCTTGGATTCCAGAGAACACCCTGTCATCAGTCAACACGGGCCTGCCCAGCCACCTGATTGAGCACCACGACCCATGGCCGGCCTATACCACCCACACAGCCCCAGTGGTGAAGATGCTTGTTGAGCAAGACAAGCTAAGAAAGGCTATGTCCATCCACGTGGCAGGAGAAGAGCTTGTTGAAGCATCTCCAGAAGCGGATTGGGAAGAGCAAACCCAAGGGCTGTCACAGCCCAGTGGAAGTAGCTGTTCTGAGGAGCTTGCTGAAGACTCTGAAGGAAAAGCCAAGTCTAAGACTGAGAGCAGTTTGCCATCACAGACAATATGCAATAGGGTGATTTTTGCTAGGAAGACTCTCTTGCGTGTATTACCGCATAGCTCATTCCTAAGTTCCAGCAAGAAGAAGTCATCTGACCGCAGCTAGAAACAAAGAACCTCTCAAGTCTGGAGTGTATTAAACTTCTCTGCAACTAACACTTAGATTTTTCACTCTTTTCTTAAAAACGTTAGAAACAGGAGGAAAGCAGACAAATGCAAAAGGCAATGCTGCCACCTGTCCTTCTCCAGCTGACCTGTTCAGGTCCACCTGCCCTTCTGCAGCGCTGAAGGAAGCTGTAACCTGGTTCCACGTGTGTCCCCAGCCCCTTAGTGCCCTGTGTCCTCGAAGCGGCCCCTGTCACACCTCTGGAGGAAAGACATGAAGTGCTAGACAATGAAAGGAGGGCGTAAGACATTTTTCTATGAACCCAATAATAAATCTCTGTTCTTTGTCCTATTTCTAGCCCCCAGTTGTTCCCACCCCCTTATGCCTGTCCACACAGACACAGCACGTCACAAGCCCCTTGTTTAGCAGTTTGTCTCGCCTGCCAACCCGCAGCTTTGGGCAAGAGCCATGAAATTGGGCAGGAATAAATAAACTGTAGTTTCCAGCTCTTCTGTCTGACGTTTCTGTTTATTGCACGCTGATCCTGGAAAAGGGCTGGCATGATGTCATGTGTGTGGATGCAAGGGCTCAAGAAGTGGTTGGGAGGCAGATGTGCCAAGTTGGGGTGCCCAGCCAGGGCTCTTCCCTTGGGGAAAGCAACATCTTGCTCATCCCTGCACAGGGTCTTCACAGGGGCTGTGATTTTTGTGCATGCGATGCCTTTAGCCATATTTGCTACTACACCCCCTCCCTTGGGGATGGGCCTTCTAAATCTGCAGGTGAAAAGCCAGGGCTATTTATAGGCAGCTTTGTGGTGAGCTAAGGGTATGGAGCAAGGTTGAAATCATCCCTAGACAGCCAGAAATGGTAGCTGAGGTGTCTGGAGAGAAGAAGAGAAAAAAAAAAAAAACATTTTTGATTTCCGTTTATGTGGGTAAGCGTTTGCACGTGTGCTCGGATGCGTCTGTGTTGGATCGTGCTGCCGGGAAGGTGTCCCTGTGACAGCAGCTTTCCAGGCTTGGTCCGGAGCAGGGTGCGAGGCTGATGGATGCTTTGCAGGCAGCTCTCTGCTCTTGTGTTGGTTTTATGTTTTCCTGGCTGTATATAATAACAGCGTTTGTTCTGCTGTACTCGGGGAGCTGTAAAATACAACCTGTGATCTGGACGTCAAGCATGTTAAAGCTGCCTGCAAATGTTTTGGCAGAAACAGTTTTCTGCAGAGAGAGATGTAAACATTCAAGAAACTCAATGATTTTGTTAGAAAAATTGTTGAAAGCATGTGTTACTCTAAAAAAAAATGAAATGTGTCGTCTTGATAAGTAAATGAATTTAAAAAGTAGGCCACAGAGTCAACTGCACTTGATGTAAAAAAGCAGCTGCTGAAGAAAACCTGCTGGCTTTGGCAAGTCTTAAAATGATTTTTTAAAATATTTTTTTTCCACTGGAAACTTTGACTTTTCCATTCTCTTTCAAGCTAAAAGGAATCTCCCCAAAGCTGTAATATCTCATCATGGTGATTCCAGATTTCAGCAAATTGTACCCACTGTTGTTAATAAAATATTTGGAGCCATCTATCTGACACCAGTTGAAATTGGTGACTGTGAACTGGCCTATCCAAAATGCTTAAAGGAGCAGCACCTCTAGCAGATGAATTTTACCCATGGTGCTAGCATGAGAAGCATGGCCAGGGAAAGGTGGAGGTGGCTTTGGGGAGCACCCACTTAGCTGTTATGTTACAAGCTCGGGGCCCAGAGATAATTGCAGCTCTAACTGACTTTTATTATATTGTGGTTACTCCCAGCCTACTTTATTGAAACCAGATGCTCAGGCCATTGGAGAGACATAAGCCAGGTGCTGACTGACTGACTTAAGCAAAATATCCCTTGACTTCATGCAGGAGTGAGTGCAATCGTAGGGAAGCAGGAGCCTGAGAGGGGTGATGTGAAGAAAGGTGGTCCCTAGGCCTTAGGACCCCAATCAAGCTTTTAATGTTGCTTTGAGGCTTGGCTTGTGTGTTGGCAGAATGCAAAGCTGCTGAAGGGGTCCAGGCTCCCGGGGTGTTCTGGAGTTACCCCCTTGCACAGCAGTAACATGTTGCTATCTGTGTCAAAAAGCTGGGAGTAGTCTCTCCCTTTTCTTTCTGCAGAGTGAAATTAGAGTAGTTTGGGATCAGAATGAACATTTGTGTGGCTAAGACCAAGGTATTTCCAAAACTGTGTTTCCCAAGTGCTTTGGGTCTGCGTTCTCTGCTTGATTCATCCCTTACTATGTGGCTGCCGCTCCACAGTAAAGCATTCATTTTGTTCTACCTGCCCTTTTCTACCTTCCCCTCCTTTTTTGGCCTCAGAGAGCCGCTGGCTTCCTGGAAAAGCTGAACCTGGGCACGGGAAGCCTCCTGGCTGCTGTTCAGGCAGCAGGTGAGCCATGGAGGAGCACAGGGCAGAGCCGTGACAGCCCGTGCTTCAGCCTTGCCCAGGCATTTTCAAAAGAATCAGAGAGCTGTGGAAAAAATGGGCATTTTCATGCAAGAATTCTCCCTGCCCAAGAGCTGCTCCGTCTGTCGTCCCTGGCCACAAAGATGCTTTTCTCCTTTCCTCCGCATTTGCGCCGGGCGCAGTGGTGCCACTCCACATCTCAGGAATTGCTGCGGCTCAGTAGGAGCTTGGTATGATGTCAATGTTTCGAGTGGGTGAAGCAGAGGAGGCAAAAATAGACGTTTAGACATTTTTCCAGTTGTGCCTTTTTGAAAAGGGGTATTTATAGCTCGGTGCATAAACACAGGCTGCCTTTGTGAGCCCGCGTGTCTTTGCAATGCCGTGCGCAGCCTGCGCCGCCCCGGCCGACCCTCGTGCTGCGTCTGCAGGCTCCTCCGAGCAGGAGACTCCATCAAACTGTTCCCCACCATCAGCACTGGAAGGGTTTCCAGTCTACGTATGAAGTGCCCACAAAGACTTCGGTTGCTCAGGATCAGATCCCTTGCAGCAAGCTGTCCTGGCTTATCTCCAGGATTTAGATGCATACTGGGGCCAGACACAGAAAGCTGAGTGTGATTCTGACCCAAGGACATTTTTGGGGTCACCCAACGTGTTGTGCTTGGGGTGCTTTCTGCCTCATTCAGCAGCAAGGGGGAAGTTCACTGTGGGTTGTGGAATCCTCCGTGTGCCTCCTTCTGGAGTGAAGCTCTTGCTGTGGGGAATGGGAACTTTGCGGTAAAAAAGTGATGTTTGAGCAATAGTGCAGAGGAGGAGAGTAAACGTCTGTGACATTTCTTCTTGCTGGTGTCTCTGCAAGCACCTAGAATCCAATGTCTCTACTGATAGTATCATAAGGCTAGTAGTGGGAAGCAGAGTTTCCCCAAATCCTTTGGATGTGAGAGGATGGGAGTGGAGGACTGGAATAGCCATGGTGCTGGACAGCCCTTCCCTGTCCATCTCTTCAGCAGGACAGTGTATTTTGTGGACCAAGGTACACAAAGCTGTGGTGGTGTCCAGAAGCAGCTGCTGGGTGGAGGTTGAATGCTGACTTAAGTGGGAGTGAAACTCTCATGTCTCTGCAATGTGAAGGGGGTGAGTGGCTGGGTGGGCAGAAAGGTGGGGTCTGGTTATGTCTACCTGCCTTTGCAAGTGGGTAGTGTTCAGTGCCTTCCAGGATCAGGTTCTTGAGATCAAGAGGGATTTAACTTCTGTACCTTAAAGCCTTTGAGGCAGCAAGAAACCGTAATGAGCAGCCCTGCGGATAGCCCGGCATGCTCCGTCCTGCTCCGTGACGCGTGTCTCCCAGGGTGTGCCTCCAAGCACTGCCAGAGATCTTCATCTCTCCTCGAGCTGTTTTCATCGTGTTGACAGAAAACCTTGCTCTGATCTCTGGCCTGCTCTCAAAGCTGCTTCATTACAACAATAAACTCCATTCCTGCGGCTTGTCTCACACGACTTATTTATGTGCAAGCTCACCAGGTTCACTATGCTGCACGGGCAGGCTTGGTGCAAGCTCCAAGAGTGGCACTGCCTTGCTCACATTGCCTTGCTTGTGTGACCCTGCTCGCACCGTGAACGGCTCTGCTGGAGCAGGGTCGCCGTTTGAATTCCTCTCCTCTGCAAAGGCTAAGCCCGGAAAGGCTTAGCATAAACCGGCCCCATTTGAATTTCCTGAACTGCCCAGGGCTGAGATCTAAATTCTGGCTACAGGAAAACCATGTGGGTGGGTCATTGCTTGCAATCTGTCTTTTCCAAGGGGTAGCTTGGAAATGCAGTTTCACCCCTCAGCAGATCAGCGCCAGGGATGGAAGCCAGGATGTCTACAGGCGTTTTTGCTATGTTCACACTTTGGTTCAGGCCTTGTCCGGCCTCCCTCGTGGTGTAGCATGGAGGGGGAGTGGGGCAAGGAGAGCCCAGATGTTGCAATTTATGTGTTATTGTTGTTGTTTTTCCCCAGGGTGATCATTTCTCTGTTTTTCCTCTCTTTGTTCTCCCCATCTCATCTTTATCCAAGGTGCTTCATACTACAGTGAAGATAAGGACAACGCTTAAGTGCTGGGTGAGATTTCCCTGGCTCAAATATAAGGGTGAATCCCTATGCGTTACGCTCACAAAACCGCACTGGTAGCTCCACTCAGTCTCAGTGCATGGCGTGCCGTGTTCGAGGCTGACCTCAGCTGCAGTGAGAATCTCGGCTGTGCAAATAGGAGCGTAGAACAAGGGTGTTTTACACTTTTCTTGTAATGGAAAATTCTCACTGGCTGAATGAAAATGGTCTGCACAGTAGAGGCTTTATTACAGGCCTTACAGTTTCTTGTTGAAAACCTGAAAGCCACAAACTGATTTTTGGTTTGGTTTTGACCACAGATTTTCAGATTTTAAATTAAAACAAAATACCAGCAAGGAAAAAGGTATCTTTCCAGTGAGCATGGGGAAGGAGAGCAGAACGGAGTTCCTCATCGGCAATGTTGGGTTCCAGCAGATCTCTCATTTGTGAGATCTCTCATTTCTCTCTCTCTCTTTTTTTTTGTTGTTGTTGTGTTTTTTTTTATTATTATTATTATTTTTTTGCAGAGGTGGGACCATGCGCCCTTGGTGGGAGCTGCAATGACCCCTCTGCCCCTTGCGTCCACCCTCCCCATTGGTGCTCATTGACCATGTGCCAGGGGCTGGTGGGGGCTCTGCACACAGGAGGAGGAGGGTGGCAGCAGATAGATCCTGTCCGTGTGGCACAGGTCACTGTCACGGTGGTCGGGAGCTAGAATCAGGCCTATAGCCCTCAAAATACAGCTCCCTAAATGACAAAGCAGGATAGTGGAAGAAAAAGCAAATAGGAAAATTCTTATTTGCAATCCAGGCTTTGCAGTTCTCCCAGGACTCCCGCTTCAGGATGTTTGTGCCTGTTCCTCACATGGGGACATGCCGCCCGCGTGGCGGGGAGCGTGGACGGCCGTCCTGCTGCAGGAGCCCTGCGCTCGGACGAGTTCCCCCTCAGCCTGGCGTCCCTGTTCCCCGGGCAGCCTCAGGGCATGGATGGCATTCCAGCCACCCGCAGAAATCATGTCAACTAAAAGCAGCCATAAAACTCAGAATTTTATTAATTATGTGCCTGTCTTCCACTGTATTCTACACTTCATGCTGTGGAGCAGAAGAGATCATCAGATGTTAACGCTCATGCAAGATGCCTTGTCCCTTCGCAGTCCAGCAGGCTGGTGCATGAGGCTGCTCTTTCTTGCTTGTTCAACTGTGTTGGACCATCAAAAGAAATGTTTATGAAATGCTTTAAAATGTTCATAATGGTTCTGACTTGGCTTGCAAAGTTCAGCAGAGATAGCAAGCCATGTAGGCCCTTCTTAGCAGTTGCTGCTAAGCACAACACTGCAGCACTTTGTCTGAAGATATGAGGAGCAAGGAGAAGAGATCCTGCAGCTCTCAGGATGCTGTCCTGCCCTGCAAGCTTGGTAAATTCATTTACAACAGGCATTAATATAGACTGTTCTGGGGAACTGCTGGCCCTGTGCATGCATGTGCAGTTACAGGAGCGATGACAGCAGCACAGGGACCTCTCTGCATCCCTGCACCGAGGTGAGGATTGCACGGGTCTGAGCTGCAGCCCTGGCCATGGCTTGGGATGGTCTCACCTGAGCATTTCTTCTCTCTGAGGGGCTGTCTCTAAATTCAGAGTGTTTTTTAGCAGGGCGACACCCAAAGCCAAGGCTGATCCCACCATGCCACTCTCTTCACTTTTCCATCTACCCATGCATGGATTCAGCAGCAGTTGTCCTGGAAAATGCTCTATCTGTCTCCACACAATAAATCTCCAGCTGATCCGGAGCTGGAAGCAGCCTGTGCCTTGTGGCTGGTGCTGTTCCCCGGGCCGTGGGGAGTCCGGCCTGGCGAAGCTGAAATATGTTCAGAGAACAGAGACGCTCTGTGGCTGCCCAAACAGTTCTGGGCTGTTGGCCAAACTCCTTCGGATGGATTAATGGCAAAATACAATGATGATAACAAGAGCTCTCATTTCCAATGGAGTGCTAATCCGCAGCAAGCGAGGCTCTAGACTGCTGATTCATTCCCTGGTGGATAAATAGGGATGCTCTGCGCACGCTGCGGCGTCTAGACAGAGCGCTGGGCACAAGGCAAGGTGCCGCTGGGGAAAGCCAGGCCGTTTGCAGGCTGCGTAAGCGTGTGTCAGCACTTCCATTTGAAACGCTCCTCCCTGGAGGATTTGACAGCACAACCATGCAGGAGTTACAGGGTCAGCCTCGGTAAAGCCTGGATGACGCAGGAGATTGGGAGAGACTGTTGTAATGGCCTCTTCTGGGTTAGAAACGAGGTAGAAATGATGCTAATAATAATGCTTTGCCTTCCTGCACTCTTGTATGATTGCAAAACTCTATTCACTTTGCAAATAGGAGTAATCAGAGCTCACATCACTCCCCAGGGAGCAGGCAATTATTATTTCCTTTGATTGTTATAGGAAAGTCTGTGTAATGCACAAAGCTCAGCTTTGCGTGGGGTTTTTGTGATACTCTGAAAAAATATATCGTGGTTGGGCAGCTTCACGGGCTAGCTTGAATGCCCCCTGAAGAGACTCTCTCATGTCAGAAGTGTGGTTTCATGCAAACCTTGGTGCTTGCAGCCACGAGCTGTGCCTTCTCATAGCGGTCCGGGGCAGGTGACGATTCCTGCTTTTCCCTGTTTTATGGAGTTGTTCCTGGGTGTTGCTCCTCACCTTGCCATGGAGTCACTCAGCTCTGGTGTGGATGTCACCAGGCTGAAGCAGGAGCTAAACCTCATGGTTTGGTGCCTCCCAGGCAGTGCTCAGGCCCACACTGAGAGAGGGGCTAGTGCTATGGGGATGCCTAAGGAGCAGGACCATGAGGCTTCCCAAAGCCTGAGACATCCTGAATGTCATTTCCAGGCCCCGCTGGTTTCCAAAGCTTTTGGAGCAGCAACATGTTTTGCACAAGACTTTTTTTTTTCCTCTCCCAGGGGAACACAGTTTCTAACAAAGATAAAAACCAAAAAAGAAAAAAAAAAACAGTTTTAATTAAAATTGAAGCTCAGTGGGATATTTTGCACTGCAGATGGCCGTTACTCATCTAGGGAGATTCCTGGCCTGGTGATTCTCAGTTTGGCCCTGCAGAGCAGCTGTTGTTCTCACTAACCTCTGCACTTGCTCTAATCTTTAAAAAAACCTACTTGTATCCGGATATTGGTTACCCATCAGCTTCCCATCCAGCCCCCGTTTCGGGCCGTTTTGGGCGGCTGGCCCACGCGTGTGCAGACTGTTTGGATTAGCGGGCGAGGGCCAGCAGACTGCAGCAGATTATTTCGGAGGCCGCTGGGATTAGTTTGTCTCCATCAGAGCAGACACAGCGGCAGCTTCTCTGGCCAGCGAGTGCGAGATGGGATTTGAAGTAGGTGGAAAGTGCCTTTTCGCTTAGAAAGTGAGAATTGCTCAGAAATTCAGCCAGATCCTTTGCTTCCAGCACCCCAAATGAGCCAGGAGGCAAATTATTCTGAAACAGAAGGTAGTAATTGCGGGCTTGATCCCTCCAGACCAACATGAAGACAACCCCATTGGCTTTTCTCCAGGCACTCCGGTTTGTGCTGCAGCTGATGCGCTCTGTTCCTTGGTCTTCCCTGTAATAGAAGGCCTTCTGCTGTGGAAGAGCCCTGGCTGGCGGGTTGGCTTTGGGTTCTCATGCTCCTTGCTCTGCCCTGCGCTCGCGTTGCATCGCCGAAGGCAGCAACTGCCCTGCCGCTGGCTGGTGTCAAGATGCCTTCTCCATGGGTGATGCTGGGCTTGCTTGGTGCATGTAGGGAAGAGCTGGTGGGTGTATGTGGTTAGGGACAGCATAGGAGAGGGAAAAAGTTTTTTTTAACCATCTCTTCACTGCGTTTGGCTCATGCAAGCAGCTGAGTGGCCCCCTGATGTCTGGCAGGTGGATAAGAGCTTAACCTTGTTAAAGAAAGCAAGGAGGTAACAGGATTTAGAGGGCACGTAATAAACCCAAAGTAACCCTGGCTAGATTGAAGAGCAGATCCCTTGGGCCTGTCACGGGAACCGTGTTTCTGGGTGGCTCTTTGCAGCAGGCAGGGAGGGTTGGGGAGGAGGTTGAGCTCCTGCGCTGAGGCCTTTTGAGACCAGGACATGGAAACACAGGAGCTGCAGGAGACACTTGCAGTACTTATTTCAACCCCTCTGGGCTCCTGTGGCTTCATAAATTGTAGTGAGTAGCCCATAGGGTGCAGTTTGGGTGCAGTGGAACTGAGCCTGCGCCCGTCTGCCCCTGCCCACAGACCTGCGATCAGCAGCACATCAGGCAATAAGCAGAATTTCAGATGGCTACGTATGTTTAAGTTGTAATTATTAGCTTTTTTTTTTTTTCCCCATAAAAGCAGCTTTTTACTCGACTTGACTGAAATGCAAAGATACAAAGACTACGTTATCTATCAGCCCCTGACAAGAGCAATGCAAAGTTTCCTTCAGTGCCACAAGCTGTATCACGTTAGTGCATACAGGAAATACTCATTGCTGATAGTCAAAGTGTTTCCCTGTGCCTCTCTCTTATCTGTTTATCTGGCGGCCTTTATACTGTGCTTGTAGCTGAGGGGATTTTTTTTGTCACTTGTGAAAAAGAGCCCACATCCTGCAGGGTACAACTGCCCCTGGGGCAGGATGGAGCTCCTGCGCAGCTGGATCCAGGTGCACTGAAATGTATGGGGTGATTCCTTCTGCCTGCTCTTTCCTGTGGCCAGTGCTACTTGATTGCCCTATGCTTTCTAGATCCCTTTTTGAGAGTTCAGTTTCTTTTTCTGCTGCAACACAGATTAAGACCTGCAAATTGTTTGATGGGGAAATAGAGGTAAAGAAATAGGTGATGGCCCACAAAGAGACCCTAGCCTTCAAAGAGGAGAAATCTTCCTCCAGGGCTGTGTCAGAACTGGGATGTGCTTAGGAGAAATTTCATTTCTGTCAAATAGCTGGTTTTGGACAATCTCCAACTGAATTCTGATGATGAATAAGCCCTTTAACCCTGGAAAACTCCTCCTCTCCCTTCTGTTGTATAGCTTCATCCTCAAAGATAAATGGCCACATTGCCTGAATTCCAGGCCAGTCATCTTGCCTTCCATCTTCATACCTTGGGTGCGTGATTGCCTGAGGCTCTTGCTGCTCTTCTTGGAGAAAGAGGTCCCCTGGAAGTGATATGTTCACCACCCCAAGGGGAAGAGCCCTTTGCAAACTCCCAGCCCAAAGCCGCTGCATGTTCTCTGATGCCTCTCCTCCTGGAGTTGCATTTCTGGCCTTGTGGGTCTTGTGGCTTATTCTGGGCCACTCTAGTGTAGAACGGGTCAAGTTGAGTGTGACTTCTTTCTTTCTTTCTAATTTGACTGAGGGCGCTTTAGATATGGTTGTGTCATCTGCTCCTTTCATTAGTGGCAAACCAGGGGCTGCCCTGGTGATGTCAGGGAGGATGTGGGTATTCAAGCAGCATGCAAACCAATGTCAGGACACCTGCATAACCCTCTAGGATTCCTGTAGATGGCTGAAAAATGGATAATGAGCACTGCTTTAAGAGGTAGGATAAAATATATCTACATATACTGCCCATGTATTTCTCTCTGTCTCTATATATCTTTATATATCTATCCGTATAAATAATATGTATGGTTATATATTGCAATATATGATAATCATAGAGAAATTTGGCCCAGAACAGCAGAAAAACCTGCTAAGGAGTCCACTCACTCTCACTTTGTATAAATAAGAAAAATGTGGCCTAAATCTCAAAACTATACTTACTAATGCTAAAGCCCTTCTGAAACATGGGACTGGGGCAACTTCTCTTAGGTTTCCTTGGCCTCCTGAAAGTCTCGGGTCCCTCTGCAGGCAGAGAGGGAGGGTAGTGGGTGCTTCCTTTCTGGGACAGGTGATGGATGTGAGTCATGCTCTGGAGCTGAGTATGGATGCACCATTCTCGATAACCTGACCTGACACAAAAAAGGCCATTTTCCCAAACCGTTGCATGCCAACACAGACTGCGTTTCAGGAGCTGTCTCTGTGAACATCCTTGGTTTTGCTCAGTGGAACATTCATTAGCAACACGCCTGGTGAATACGGCTCTGTTACAACACAAACGTTTCAGAAACTAGAAAACCTGTTGGGTTATATAGGATTTCACGGCACTGTATAAATATACAAGGGAGTGAGTGAAGAAGCATGTGGGTGGTGCTGCCAGGACGGGGCTGCCGAGCTCCGTTCCACCCGCTCGACGTTTTTCCTGTTGCCGTTTTCGCCTTCCTGAAGCGCTCATTGCTGCAGCAACACAAGCTCGCACGGGCTGCAGTTTGTGAATGAAAACTTTGGTTAAGGGAGGGAGTGACAGCGAGACCGGGCATGCAGTGCGGGCAGGTGTCCCACGGGTCTCTGCCATGCATCCTTGCCAGTTCCCTGGATTCCTGCCCTTCTCCTGGGGAAGGGATTGCCCTGGAGCTGGGATTGCCAGGTGGGCAGCAGCTGCTATGATGCTCGCACGGATGGAGCCGTCCATGTGTCAGCTCTGCGGGCCTCGAGCTTGCGCCTCCCCAGTTCTGCTTGCAGATTCCACCCGACTTGGATAAATCCAGGTTGGGAGGGCTTTTTTGGTTTATTTTTCCACATCCAAAGCTTTCTTATATTAAGGGGAACAGCATCTGTGGTCTGAATTCTTGACTTCCCTAGTAGTTCCTTTCAGATTCATTTAATGAGCACAAATATGCTCTGTGCAATCCAACGTAAAGAACGTGCAGAGCCAAGAGCTGCTTTAAAGTGTTTGACAGTGTTAAAAAAGGGACCATATTTTGTGTCTTGCCCTAATATTTGTGAACAGCTTCTCAAACGCATAGTGCCAGTGACTGCTAAATATCAACCCCATATCTCAGTCGTCAATACAGGGCTAATTGTGCTCAGCAGCTCGAGTAAAACTTGCCCATTAACGGGACCATGGCATGGGAAATGAGAGGCTCTCATGGGTTCTGCGTGGTGCTGGTGCCGTTTGCCCTGCGTCCTGGTCCTTGGCCAGGTGGCCTTCGGTGCTTGGCCGCTGTCAGCAGCGCTTGCCTCTGACCTGGGCAGAGCTGAGCACGCTACGTGCTGGTCATATTACCCCGACCTTCTCACATTACACTGCTTTTTTCCCCTGGAAACTATAAAAAGCCCGTAGTGAAACTAAAACCACAACATAGCTGCTGACTTCTCTGAGGGCAGTGTCTTTTCCTTTATAAACGGAGAGTAGCGAGCGAGGGGTAGGGATTTTTGTGGCGGCGCAAGGAGCGCGTGTGAGTGCATGTGGATCAGAGGGAGGAAGGTGACTGGGCTGCAGGTGCTTGTCGGTGTTTCTCTTGCCACCAGTTCCCCAAGGATCCTTGTCTCCTTACTTAGTAAAGGGCCGAAAGCTGGGTGAGGTAAATTTGGGCTGATGAGTCACTTTAAGAATGAGCTTCGAGCATCACCAAAGCAGAGACTCACTGAGTTCCTGCTGAGTGGATATTCACAAGTTTCCTTACAGCTTCTAACGCCTGCCTCATTGCCCTCCTCACTGAGGATATTCGTCCATCCCGGAGGCATGTGCAGATATCCATGGGCTGGAAGGAAACCTGAGCGCACTGCGGAATAGCTCCGAGAAGGCCATGGACTCTCAAGACTGCCAGCTCCAGTTGACTCCAAAAGCACCGTGTCATCACCAGATGGCCGTGGTGAGCATGCACGAGGACGGTGGGCCATGCTGCTAGGCAGACAGAGCACCTCCGGAAGAGCGAGGCTGCGGAAAGAGGTCCATCTATTCAAATACCAAAGGAAAATATGGGAATGTACATCATGCCTTCCAAAGGATGGTGGGATGCCGTGCTGAGCCTTGTGAGTTACCATGTGCTGGACTTAGCGGTGTCTCTTGGAACTGAGCCAGAAGTCCTAAAGCTGAGTTGTGCTGAGTTGAAAAAGTTTCCCAGAAATATTTCTTTCCCATTGTAAAATGCCAGTTCCTGGAAATCTCTCAGATGTGAAAGCTCTTTTGTCCAGAAGGTTACTGAGTTTCAGCATGGACCTTCAGAGAGGGAAAGATGGACACCCGTCACTCATACTGGCTTTCTGATGAGAGCTGTGGCCAGGTCTTTGACCTGAGCTCTGCCATGTCCAACTCTATGAAATAGCCACGTTGCCTTTTAGCTATTCCTGGGGAGGGAAGGCCTCAAAAGGGTGAAAATCTCAGTTTGTTCCCACATATGACTCTTTCCAAAGCTATCCTAGATATTACCCCATAAGACAACAGGCTGTGACAGCTACCTTCTGAGCTGAGCACCTGGGAAGGAGGGAAGATCCCCCTGATCCACAGCGCTGGGGAAAGAACGGTGTGTCCAAGTGTGAGAGTCTCTTGAAGCAGCTCGTGATCAGTGCCTGGGTGTACGAGAGACCTTAGCATCCTCTTCTCATCTTCTCATTGTCTCGGCTCTTGTTTCTTCCCAAGTTGTCAGGAAATGGAAGGGTTGTGGTAGCAAATGTTCTCACTTTGCAGACCGTCTCTGCTCCCTGCTTGGCTCAGCTGTGACCTCTTGGTGGTGGCACATGTCCTCCTCTTCTCACAGCTCGACCCAGCACGCTGTGCTTTGCTTGCAGCTCTTGTTCCAGCTGTGTCCTGCCCGCACAACCCAGCACACAGCTGTGTGAGTCACCACCCTGCCTGGTGCACAGCGTGAATGTAACCATGTCACCATGAATGTCACCATCCGTCACAGGAAGACATGACCTTTAAGGCAGCTTTCTGAGTAGAGGTGCCCTGCATTGGGTGGCGTGTTGTGCATAGGGAGAAGCAGACCCACTCGATGCACGCTGTGTCTTCTGGCTCCAAACTCCTTGACACCTTCAGTGGCTCTTCCTGCTCGTGGCCGCTCCATTTCTGTTGCTGTAATACGGCGAAGGGAAACCACATGATGGGCAGCGTAGGATTTATCTGCACATCCTGTGCAGAAGCAGTGCAAGAGGCAGGGAGAGATTACGATGTCTTCTAGGAAACCCAGAAGTCCGGGTGTCTTGTGTTGTTCTCTGCAGGCTTTTCACTCAAAAATAGCTCTCTTTCCCAGCCTTGCTAAGCTGCATGCGTTCTTCCCACAGCATTTGGCCAAAAGAGAAATGCTAAAAATCTACTGTAGGTATCTTGTGAAACCTCTAACTGTGACCCTGGCTGCTACCTCTGAGTGCAAAGCTACATAGTACCATTGCTCGCTGTCTTGTAAACTGGCCTTTATGCATCTGTCTCCTCTAGTAGTCATGGTCTGAAGGTCTTCATTTCAAAATCATTCCCTAAATCCAAAGTCACATGGATACTTGGGGTGACTAAATCAGGTAAAAAAGATAGAAACTTAAATGATCCAAAAGCATGGCTATCACTTGGACTAGTTGGGAATAGCCAGGGTATGGTAAATGCTGGAATGGTTTAAGGAAGCCACTATGCATGAATCTGCGTAGGATTCACTGTGCTTCTAGCTGGAAAAGCCAGGCAATACGTGGGATACAAGACATTGCACCGATTCCTCAAGGTGCACATAGGTAGCAGGTGACAGGGTGGATGCTCTCTAGCCCTTTTTCTTCTTCCTTTTCTTTCTGAGATCTCGAATCATTGCTGGCTGTCAACTTATCTGCTTGCAAACTCAGACACCTCATTGCTGCGTCTGCTCTTGAAGCCGAAGGCCAGGTCAGTGCAGGCAGTGAGGGGAAGTATAGACAGTCCATTTTCTCATAAATTCTCATAAATTAAACCCTTGGTTTGCAGTAATAGTCTTACAGCTGCTACAAAATACAATACACTAAAGCTCATGTTCATGTATTTGATTTTTTCTATTCCTAGAAAGGATGAAAAGAAATGAATAATAAGCACTAAGAAAATTCTTGCCCCTGAGAATTGCCCCTGGAAGATGTAAGGTGTGAACGCAAATTTGAGATATGGCAAATCTATGAGGACACAGCCCCTGTTAAGGTCGTAAATGGAAGTAAAAAAAAAAAATCTTTTATTTATTTAAACATCAGTGTTTTTTTAATTGACATCTGATTTTTAAATCTCTTTCCCAGTAGTCTGAAGGTAAGGACATCTTTGCCTCCCCTGCTTTGGGATTTCCAGTGTGATTCTGAGGCCATTTGTGATGCCACAGAAATCCAGCCTCCTTTGAACTTTCTCCATCCAGTTGCTTTCAGGAGCTGTTTTTGCTTTGGATGTGAGTAATATAGGGAAGAGGTGTGTTTCTAAAGGTGAAGAGGAGTCAAAACACGAGAGCCACAGAAATTGAGATCTACCTTTTTATTTGTGGTTTTCACTTGTGGCATCCAATGGCTTGTTGTCCTGCTATGCTCTATTACACCTTTTCATCTGGTTTCTCTTCCTGTTTTTCTTACAAAAAGTCTCGAATGGCCAGCTGAAAATACCCCAGCATGGTGTGGAGGCTCTGTGGAAGCCCCTCGATGCTCAGGGAAGGTCTAAGGGGTAAATGCTGGGAGCCTTTACTGAACCAATTCCTCAGCGTGGAGCTAGGGGGAGGTACCGTCTTTCTGACAAGATAAAAATCAAGGTTTTCATGACCCTAAAAAATTACAAGGTGTTTTTGCAAGAATAAAGATGTCAAGACCATTCGTCTGACTGAATGCTTATACTCCTTGCTAGCACTTCTGGCTCCAGCTATCAGTGTCCTTTAGCACTGAAACATCTGCTGCTTCTCCCCAGAGGTGTCTGCGCTGTCCTTGAGGATTGCGTGATTGCTGCAAAACACATCCCAGGTTCAGTCTCTTTCAAGCAATTTAGGAATCTTTGGGATGAAAGGTGCTAATTATGTAAATTAGCTGGGGGTGTACTTTCATGGAGATATGAGCAAATGATTCACTGAGGAGTTTCTTTTGTACCGCCTACACGTGCCGCTCTAGTTGCTGCTCTGGCTCTCTCATGTTGAGTGAAGGTGTTGGTCTGATAGGAAAAAGGTTTGAAAAAATCCCTCTTGGAGGGGATTCCCATGCCTGCGTAGGAGGGGGATGATGTAGGTGTGACTGTGGTTCTGACAGCCAGGCAGTGAGGGCACACTGAGGGGGCCAGTACTGCCTGCAGGCAACGCCTCCTGATCCCGCTATGGCCCCTTGAGCAGATAAGGACAAGCAGAAAGGGAGGTGAGTTGTTTTTCCTGGCACAAAACAAGCTGCGAGTCAAGGATTCCCTTTAGAAACACAGGATCTTCCCTCTTGCCTCAATGCAGTTTCCTGTTCATCCATGCAGGAAAACAGGATAAAAACATGAGCACAAGCTGCTTAGAAGATAGCACCATGAATATAAAAGAACCAGCATGCAGTATATCAGCTCCATCATCCCTCTGTTGAAATGAGAGCGTCTCCCTGCTGTGGCCTGGCTGTTGCTGTAGCTTTTGCATGCCTGCCAGTCTCACCACTGCACTCCTGCAGGTAGCTAGTTGGGACTTGCATGGGTTTTTCTGTGAGCAAGGAGATGCAGGGAAGGCGCCAAAGTCATCTGAGATAGTAGGTGATTGAAAATCCCCCTGGTACTCAAGGCACTTGTTGCTGAAGGTGAAGGACCAGGAGGCAAAGACGTGGGCAGGTCTTCTAGCAAGCTCATAATCCTGTTATCTCTTCACAGTGTCATTTGGATAATGTCCTAGGTGGCAATGGGTGGGGAGGCAAGAGCCAAAGGGCAGAGACGTTGTTTCAAAATCGCCTCTTTTCACAGTGTCATGGTAGGGTCTGGAGGTGACCAGAGCGCTGACCTTCTCCCCTTGAGAGGCAAGTGGGAACGTCCCCTTGGCAAGTCCAGTGGGGCTGGTGGGGACAACAAAGGGCAGCGCTGCAGGGACATGGCACCATGTGTGTGGCTGAGAGGAGGGGGCAGCAATGGGATAAGGAACCTTTCCGCACTTTTGAGGCCAGGACTTGATCTGCAGTCACCCTGCAACTCCCCAGCCCTGGTATTTTTGTCGATGTTTCATGTTTTTCCTAACTGAACTCCTTTCCCACCAGGAAAACCTCCAGAAACCTGCATTTAGAAAATGCATATGTTTTTTAGTCATGTGCACGTGAAGAAAAATCATCTGAGGCATTGTGATTATGTGTTATAACCTAATTCATGGGGCTGCTTTATTGTAGAGCTGCAGCTTCACACCTAAGTTTTCTTGGCTTTGATTTTCTCTTTCATGAATCGGGTCTCAGGGGAGGAAACTGTTGAATAATACAACAATTTGCTTTGGCAGTTGTGTGCGGGTGCCGGCCCTCAGGCCTTCCTGAATATGGACTCAGATGTGAATGGCTCCGGCCAAAGGGTCAGCAGGGCCTTGGTCTATAACCTTAATAAAGATCTCGTTGAAGTAACAGTAAGCAAAGGAATGTGCTCACAGGTGCTCTTCAGCGATCTACCAGGTCTGAAATGCAGCAGATGGCCAGCACCAAGCCACCTTATGCCAAAGGAGACCTTTGGAGACCTCCACAATCACGTTCTTCACACCTTGAGGTCAGTGACAGCCCAATGGCACAGGCAGGACCCTGTGTTTGCCTCCGCTGTCCAGACACTTAGATGATTTTGTTGTTTCAAGCAAAATTAGACTGCGCAGCACAGTACGAAAACTAAGCGGTAGGAAAAGGGAGGAAAATTGCATTGTGTCTTTCTCTCTTCCCTCTCAATGACTTCTCATAATAAGCTGAATCCAATAAAAAAACCAAAATTTGTTGCTCGGCAGGCTAGTGTTTTCAAGGGAGCTTGTCTGCGTGCGTTCTCTAGCGTCATTATGTCTGTTTGCATTACTGCAAGACGCAGCAGGGCAGCAGGCCAAGTTCTGGCAGCCTCCACTCTGGTTCAGTAGAGGTTTGGCTCAGATGTTGTGATCCATATCACTGAATTCTAGCTGGGTCTCAGTTTGGGGATTTAGTCAAGGCTAGTCCTGGACTCACCTCCCCTAGTGAATGGAGGGATGTTGATCACAGAGGGTGCGTTGAGCCTGGCTTTCTCCATGTTTCATAGGGGAATGTGCTGTCCACAAGGAGACATCCCCACTGAGGTGTGAGTTATCTGGCTAGGCTCCCTTCCCAGCCCATGGAGAGAAACAGGCCTTTCTAGGGCACAAATCTCATGCCAAAGGAGGTGCCTAAAATTGGTCCAATGAAATCCAGTAGTTCCCATAGATTATCAAGGGATTCTGCCTCTCGAGGCTTCCTTTGTCACTTTACAATGGCTACAAATGTGTGCTCGGAATTTCTTGCTAGAGAACAAAAAACAATTGTAAATTCTCATGACGCCCAGACCATAACAAAATTTCATCCTGTCTGTATGAACAGGATCAAATCATTTGAAAGCATTTTTCCTTGTTGTTGCTTTAACCCCCATTATCACCATATCAGACGTTAGACTACAGTATCATGGCCCTTTCCCTGCTCTATCGCGTCCTGTGACGCTAGGAGGTCCAAGCATGGAGTGATGGAAAGGGAAAGGATTTTTGCTGGCCAACCACTGAGGGAATAGCATTCTCCTCCCAAGAAATCCCAGTTGTCCTAGCATAGCACGTGGCAAAGGGAGATGCCCAGACTCTACTGAAGAGCCACGGAGCTCGCCGGGGTGCAGCCCCCCATCCCTGACGTCCGTTCAGGAGACGCAGGCAGCTAAAATAATTCACACTTGTTCCAAGAAGCTATCGCTCAGCTATTGCCAGGAATCTCTCCAAGACGCTGTATGACTAAGACTTTGTAACTCTGCCCACATCTCAAGACTGTTTCATGGGCCCTCGAACGCGGCGTGAAACAGCATAGGAAGGACTCCCTCCCATGTGGAGCAGCCCAGGCCGAGTGCTCCGGGGTGTCTTTGTGGCAGACCCATGTCCGTGTCAGGCTCATCATCCCTTCAGCGATGCTGCAGCGATGCACTTGTGTCACCGTAATAAACGGGGAAGGTCTCGGGCCTGCAGGGCAAGGCCTGGCCCGCGCTCGCGGCGCGCCTGCAGTGCCACTGTCACCGCGCCAGCTTCCTCATCCCAGCACCGCGCAAGCGCCTGGAATTTACTCTCAGGTTCAATCTCTGGTTGGCCCAATAAATCACTTTGCATGACAGAAGGCAAGGTTTATACAAACAGATGGGCCTGTTCCCTCCCTGGCAGCCGTTCTTCATCTTGGAGGTTTCCGCTGTTTTCGGGTTGCAGGCCCCCGAAATGACGTGCATGCTGTTACTGTGCTGCTTTTCCTGAGATGTAAATAACCCAGCCAAACAAAGTCATTTTATTAGCAACAGAAAAATCAGCTCTGCTTACATGTGAATGTCTTTCTGCTAGAAAGTGTTTTCATCAAAAAGCCACTTTTGGGGGGAGGAAAGTGAAGATAAGGAAGGTTTTGGTCAGCTGAAAAATGATCATGGTCTTTTTCTGGTGAAAACTCACAGTTTTTTAACTATAGTTCAGATTGCATGTTGGAAGTGTGGTTTGTGGACACATTCTTTGCTGTTGTTGTTGTTGCTGTTCCTGCAAGAAAACATGCAAAAAGCAAATTTCTAGTAAATAAGCTTCACTGGAAAACTGCCAGAAAAAAAAAATCGCAAACATACACTACATTTTCTGAATCTGTTTGAGGATGCTGTGATATCGTGTCTTCTACTCGCAGCGCATCACAGTGAAGGGGTAGAAATTGTCTCCTAAAACAGAGCTTCAGGAGACAGAATGAGGACACAGTGAGAAAAAACTACCACTATTTCTGTGGTCAGAGGGGATACACAGTGTATTTGCTTTGGCAATTAGTGTAGCAACAAAAATACATAAAAATCACAGAAACATTTTGCATTCAAATCAGCTGATCAGCGTTGAAAATTCCCAGCCAGCCCTACCTGAATCCTTTCGTGCGTTTGGTGCATTTTTCTGCAGATCTCCTGTATCGACACTGATGCTACAGCTTTGAGCCTATGTTGACTGCTGATTCTTGATTATTAATAATTCATATTAGTTAATGAATTAATATTGTAATA
The DNA here is from genome assembly GCF_059628265.1 of Tinamus guttatus. Lineage (NCBI taxonomy): Eukaryota > Metazoa > Chordata > Aves > Tinamiformes > Tinamidae > Tinamus > Tinamus guttatus. Next base: position 2,952,221 of record NW_028288722.1, on the reverse strand, counting down.
TTGTAAAGGAAAGCAGGGTGCCCTGAGATTTATTATTGGTCTTTGGAGTATTACATTGTGTGAACCTTTAGCCCTGTATGGTTTTGGTAGGGTTGAATATACTGCTAGAGCAGGAAAAGCTTATAAAGCTAGAAAGCTTATGAAAGGACAATATATTAAACAATACAGAATTTTTCTATAAGGGTATTTTTTTTCAACCCTTACTTTTAAGTAGGGAAATCCCATTGCTACATGACTTGATAGATCCACATTTGGATTTCCAACCTAGCTGATATATGTCACCCAGCATGCCAGCGCTTGAAAAATGCACATGGGGACAGTGCTTCTCATGCATCACTAATGGACAAACTTCCTCCTTGGCACAGAACATTTTTGGGTGGATGGGTTGCTTCTCCCACATGCAGAACTCATTTGTGAGTGGGGTCCATGGTCCCAACCAGCACTGGGTCTGCACAGGACCTGAAGAGATCCCAAGGTCTGGGAAGGGCCAGAGTGTGCATGTTTTGGGATGTCCCGTTATTTCCAACCCCTTTAGGTCACTGGGGCTGGATTATCAAAAGGTTGGATTATCTGCACGGTTATGGCTGATATAACGTCAACTGCAAATCAAGGGTGTTTACTCTGGCAGAGGAGGAGCTGCTGCCTGGCTCTAGACAGGCACCCAAGGGTGCTGGCATGGTTTGTATTTCCTCAGCGACAGCATTCTTACAAAGCAGGTAGATTATATAGTGATTGTGTGCTGACGACGCAGGGGAGATAAGATAAGGCAAGGCGGTGCTGGCGCCAAGGATGAATCCCCACTGGGTTAGATTGCAGGACAGCGACTGGCTAGGCTGGCAGTCTGGTGCAATGAAGGCTTTAAATACAGGTTAGAGATGGTGGTTATATTTTAGAGTGATGCTCTCATGTAGCCCCTAGAAATTCTGGTGAAGTTTGGGGGCTGCAGCAGGGATGAGGAAGGAGAAGGCTTTTCCTTTTCAGGACAGGCCAGATGTGCACCAGGCATCAATCTCCCACAAGAACCAACCCCAACCAGGTTGGCACCTCTGCCAGGATGCCCTCCCACACCCTGGGTGAACCCAGTGCTGTTGAGGCTGGGTTGGCAGGGACCTTTGGAGATTTTAAACCTCTCCCTGTGTTGTGGAAGGACAAATGAATCATCTAGGGCAGAGCTGGGGTGCGTCTCCTTCAGCATCATTGACCGCCCTGCCCTTGCTGACATGGCCAGGTCTTGTCCTTTTTTTAGTGCTCTCTCGGGACAGGATGAGTAGAAGCCAAGATGATACTGGGCTCCGTGTGAGACGGATAGGATGGAGCTGGAGGGTGCAAGCGCTCCTCCCTCAACTCTACTCAAATTGCGCATCTAGGAATGCTAAAGTAGCTGCTTTCTTGCAAAACTCACCTCCTTTGGCTGCAGAGGCAGAGATCTGTCCCCATATAACATGGGAATAGTCCTGCCAACCTCTGCGGAGTGCTTGGAGGTCTGCTGGAAAGAGGAGACTGGCCCGGAATTTATGTGTTTCTGGAAGGCGGAGATGGACACATGCCCGGGGCTTGGCTGCGTACAAGGGATGGAGGGCATCTGAGGGGAGAGCCACACAGCATTTGCACCTCACGAGGGAAGAAAAACACTTTTTACAGTAATACGCCAGATAATTGGAAGTCAAAAAGGATTTTTTTTGTTGTTGTTTTTTTAGCCAGACTCTCTTCAGTTATCTTAAGAGTTCAAGCTTTACATCTTCCATTGCAAGTGAATTTCTGTGTGCTTTCCTTTTGGGATCCCCAAATGCTTTGCAGGCAACGTCTCTCCAGCCCATCCCTCTTGAGGCAGAGCCCCTTGTAGTGGCCCTGTGCTAGCCAGGTGCTTGGGAAGACCTCCGACATCAGCCTGATGTCCTCTGTGCATGCAACCTCCGATACAGAAAGCACCTCTGGCTGCACTTTGCTTGCTCTGGAGGCTGCTGAAGGCTTTTTTTGCTGGACCATGGGGATGTCCCACTGGGTTTGTGGGCAAAGAGATGTGCTAAGTGCTTGGCTGGATCAGGGCCACTGGAGGAGGCCGCCAGTGTGGCCATCAGTGGCCAGATACTCATCTCACACAGCCAAGTATGGCCAAGCTCATGGGGAGAGGCTGCCTTTAATATCAGGAACACATGGAGGAATTAGTTACCTCTAATTTAATCTCCTGGAAGTCAAATAACGTCATCCCCATGAGCTCTGGACTCATTCCGCAGTCACAGGGAGGAGATGGGCACCTCCATCCCTCTCTCAGATGCCTGCAGCTGGGCGGAAGGAGCTGGGTCCCAGGCTGAAACGCGGGGCTGAACTTCCAGGAGGACCAAGGCAAGGAGCTCAGCTCTGCAGCGAGCGGGACACCCCAGGCATGGCCCGGTGCGCCTGTCGTGCCCTGCTCCGTCGCCGTGTGCCGTCACCGCCGTCCCTCCCGCTGCCAGCGCGGCTGCGAATCTGCCCCCGCTCTTTGTCGCCGCATTCCCCGCATTGCTTCGCTGGCGGAGCGAACGTCCCGGAGGAGCCGTCGAGCCGCCTGCTCGCGAGGCTCCGGCGGCCGCACTCCCACCGCTCCGGCGGTCTCGGCGGAGGCTGCTGCAAGGGGAGGCTCTCCTCGCGCGCGGCCCCGTGGCTCCGCAGGAATGCGCTAACTGCCCCGGGAACAAAAGCCACTTCTGTGCCGGGTGGGCCACGGGCCCCCTGCTCCTTCACGGGCCCCGCATGAAAATGGCCAGTGTTTTGCAGCCGGGGCTTTGTGCGCATGCCTTGTCTGCTTGCAAAGGAGCTGGGTCTGTCTGCTTTTTTTGTGCTTGTAAAAAGGCATATTTGGCACGTGCTAAGAAGTCACACTGGTGACTCAAGAGTTTCTCTGGAAAAGCATTTTCCGCCCCACCTTGCTCTTCTGTTGAGCTGTTCATGAAAATCTGTCTTGAAAAATGCCTCAGGGCAGATTTGCGTTCCTGCTCTTACAGCCCTAAGGCAGTGTTTGAACATTGCAATGCTGCCAAGACAGCTCTGTTTTCCTTTGGCCCCTGACATGTCTGGAGTTTTTCTTGAGGAAATACATTGAAATCAGGATTTTGACCCAAAAGCCAGGCAGCTTCCTTAGTAACTGGTCACCGTTGATGTCTTCTGTCCACTAGGGTGGTTTGATGTGAAGTCAGCGGGAACCTCGGGAGCCAGAAAGCCACAATCCCGATGTTAGTTGGCCCAATTTCCTTCATGGGAATGTATGGGTACATAGTGCAGTGTGTATATGACTGCTGGAAAAATGCACTGGGTGCAGGATTCAAAGCAAGTGTATAATACCATGGAGTTGTGCGCGCAGCCCACGATCCCAGGCAACCCAAGCCGTGTTTACCAGACGCCTCTCTGGGTGACTCAGCCGCCCTCCTTGCTCTTTGCATTCTCTTGGGCGTCCGTGCTGAGGCAGCGATTTTTCTTATCTTATCTCTGCACCTGCAGTCCGCTCTGCATCTCCTCCTTTCCCTGCGTCCGAGCACTGATCCTGCTTTCCGCTCTGCCGGGTGCCCATGGGGACTCCTATCCAGGGATATGGGGATGGAGGAAAAGGTCTAGGTGGGAGGCAGCAGGTGCAGCGGCTGCGCTTAGACCACGGGGGGAAACATCTCAATGCGGGTGCACCTTGGTCCCCACCCCACATGGGTGCAGAGCCGCCACCCACTGTCCCGAGCCTCCTGGATGCTGCTCTGGTTCACACGGAGATGAGGAATTGCCTCTGTATAGGGATGTAGCCTCTGCGTAGGGATGTGCTGCTGCTGCTGCTGGAGGTTTAACGCAAGGCTCTCCCATAAATCTCTCACCGTAACCCTGCTCACCAGGACACGTGTCCTCACTGCAGGGAGCAACTGGCAGATGTGCTCATGTGTTTCTATGTTTAAGAGAAAACAGAGCCCAGCAGGGGCAAGGCAGCTGGGCAGCTGCAGCGGCGCCGTGGAAATGTTTGCACGTTGTTCCTAAACAGAGAGGAACGGGGCGTGCGGCGTGGTGAAACTCCCCTCAGCACGAGGACAGAGGTGGCAGCGAGTCTGGCATCGCTCCAAAGTCCTTGTGGGGTGTTTTTACACCTGCTGGCACTTTATGAGCTGTCACTGGTGTGGAGATGAGCCTATGTTGCAGGTGGGGCTGGTAAGGGAGGTCTTGCTGGGTTTCCCTGCCAGTGCTGATCATGTTTTTACTTGCTTAAAGTCTTGCCAAGCTGCGGCCATTGGGTTGTGCATTTTTCATGATGCCTGTCAGTTCCCTCTTCTTTTTTTGGAAGCTCTTCAGGGAAGAGTTTAGCTCTTTCCAAGAAGACGGTCTGAGCATTTCCCTTCTCAGCAGGCTCTCCAGCACAAGGTGGAGGTTGCAAATTCATGAAAGGATGGAGTCCACATCAGGGTTTTGCTTTTGGCCATCCCGGGAGAAATCCCTTCATGTTTGGCCATGTTGAACCTCTAGTAAAATTGATAAGATTTAACCTTGGACTGCTGTGTGCCACACTGATGGGGCACAGGAATGGGACCTGGGCCCGCAGTGCTTCTCTGCAGCTGCCTTGCTGCAGGATGGAGATAGATTGGCCTGAGGGATGGACAGCTCAGGGAGATGGATGGAAGGGAACGGTGGCCAAGGTGAGGGAGAGAGCAGGGCAGACTGCAAACCAGGGGAGAAGAGGTATGCGAGGGGCCAGACAGGGAGTGGGGCAGGAGGACGGGACAGGCAGGAGAGACAAAGACCCACAGCTGTGGGGCAAAAGCCCAAGTCTATGTGTCCATCAGCAGATGTGTCTTGCATCCCATCTTCCCATGGCGGCTCATAATTCAAGCTACCACTTCCTTCCTATATGTGGGGATGCAGGGACTTGTGTGGTAACTTGCAGCCCTGCGTAGCAGCACGCGGTGCTTGCTGCTGGTAGTTCTGTTTCTGTAGGTTGGCTATAACCACCCCAGGACATTAAGGTGCTCCCCTTGAGACGAGCCATGGTTGAACTTGCAATGTCATCCTGGAGCCTCCACGCTGGAGCCTGTGGTCAGAGTCACCGCGGCTGGAGAAGGTGTCGCAGTCCATCTTCTGGCATCTCCAGGCTTTTGAGTGCTCTGTGGGACTACGTGGGGGCAATCAGGGCCAGCTTTTCTCCAAAAGCTGCTTTAGCTTTTGGATTTGCGTAGTGCTGGGCCTGCCTTGTGCTCTGTGCTTGTCCTTCCAGCTAGGCAACAACAGGGCTGGTCTACGTGGGTGATGTGTCCCTGTAAGGTTACAAGCTGGCATAGTGCTGCAGGGCTTGGGATGCACCCAGATCATCTCAGACTTATTTAGACAGTGACTCTTTGCTTCTCTGTCTCTAGGATTAACACAGGAATGTCCGTCAGCAGCTGGAATGAGCTGCAGAAAACCAAACCCATGATAGGTCTTGCAAAAGATAAAGATTTAGCCAGGGGCTGAAAAGGAAGATCTTCCTCATCTTCAGCAGCCTGGGGATGGACACACAGACATGTCTGTGGGGAGGATGGGTTATCCTGCAGGGCTCTTACTGGAAGGCTGCTGATACCAGGCTGGCCTGGCTTCACTCAAGCTGACCCCAGCAAATGCAGCCTGATGTAATTCGTGTAATTTTCTGTTAGTGTGATGTCTGGGTCCCACTACTGCCGGAGCTTTCTCATGGATGACGCAGACAGATCAGGATCCAGCCCTTGAGCCAAGGGGGAGAAAACATGATTCATGAGAGGGGCCCAAAGCGGCACCTTCATGGGGGGCTGAGCTCTGCACCATCATTTTCTCACTGGTTTGGATCTGCCTCCGTGCCCAGCAACACAACCTGACTTCCTTGGACTAACTCCTGCTGGCACCTGAATTCTGCATCCCAAGGATGCAGAACTGCTTCAAGCTTTGCCCAGGGCTGCATCATGCCCGCATGGCCAGGGCTGCATCGTGCGAACAGCAGTGCTTCCTCGCTAGGACAGGCCTCTGCATGGAGTCTGGATGTGGAAAAATAGTTTTAAGCAAGGGAATAAGTTAGGGCTGTCACTAGTGCTCACTAGTGCTGGCTACAGCCTGTGGGTCCTAGCCACGAGTCTGGTGCAGAACAGATCTCTAGATGTCCATATGGTTGATGAGAATAGACTGACTCCCTAGGAGAAAACCCCTTTTTTCCCCCTTTGCTCTTGACTGCGGGGTGTTTCCAGCGAACTCATGTTTGCTACCAAAACCCCAATGAGGACAGAGTGGCCGAAGGTTGGTTGCTGTGAGAAAAACACAATTTATGGGGTTGTTTTGAGTTTTTGCATCTAATTAGCCTATAGTCTTGCTGTGTGCAGGAGCTGATCGCATCATCTTTCCTGTCCTCAAGATGTCAGCATGCAGGGCTTCCCCTCTGATATTTTTTACACTCTTTTGGGGGAGTGCTCTTGAAAGCAGAGTATTAACATGGCCTTGGATATATGTGCATCTTGTCACATTGGGTCCAGAGCATTTGGGTCACGTGAAGGGCTTATTACAAGTTTTGTTGATATAAAGAAGTAGAAAATGAGCCACTCAAACCTAGGAACTAGCTATTTAATCTAGACTAATCCACATGAATTGAATACAGATGAAATTCCTCTGAACCTCTCTGCAGCCTCTTCACAGAAACTTTTAGTATTGGAGTACAAAGCTGGAAAAAGTACAGGCTCGATTTCTGTCTTCATTGCTTATCTAATGGCAAAGCACTTCAACAACAGTGAATAAAGGCTAGGAGAGACTTCTTTGGGACGAATGGGATAGGAATAGCTCAGTTATTTAAGTCACTGACTAATTGTTCTTAGTGTTATTTTCCACATGAAAAAAAACAATTTACCTGAAATTGAGCCAGGTAGTAAAATGTGCTGATTCCTACCTTTTTTTTCCAGCAGGAAAAAAAAAAAAAGAAACGATTTGTTTGGGCAATATGAAAGTTTCAGCACAGGCAGAATGTTCCATTTCCAAAGTGCCATTAAAATGAATTTCATGTAGATAAGGTTGTAAATTTTAATATTAAATTGTCTTCATAGATTGTATAATTCTATGTGCAAATATTGCATGTCTTATATAATTTACATAAAGGATAGGAGTAAAATGAATAATAAAGAGAATTAGAGTAAAACCCCCAAAGTGAAATGTTCCTATGTGGTTTTAAATTGACTGTAGGGTGGGGGATTTTCACTTCTTGGCAAATATAAAAGAAATAGCTTTTTGTGAAGAACTGAAATCAATATCTCCCTTAATATCAGGATTTCCCAAGTCGTGGAAATTGTTGTTCCTGGCCAGCTCTGCTCACGATGTATTCTGCATTAATTATTCACCATGGTCAGATATAATAGGAGATAACTGACATAGAGGAAGTCTGGGACAATGCTGCTGCATTAAAGCAGTGTCATGTCCCCAGCATGGCCAGGGACATGAAGTGAAGCAAATAGGATGGCCAGCCTGGATGATGGACGCTCCTCTGTGGCTGATGGTTGTGGCTGTGTTGGTAGGGAATGGCTGGTGTTTGAGACCCTGCAAGGTAGGAACAAGCCAGATCTGAGAGGGCTTTTGTAGTGGACCCAGCTCAGAAACTGAAAAATCCTGATGTGGGCCAAAAAGCACAAAGTGCTCATCGTGGCTTTTGGCTGCGCCTCGCAAGGATTGAGCTGCTGCTGCTACAGCAGTAACTGAGCTGCCGCTTTCAGGAGCCAGAATCAGCTTTTGTTTGCTTTCTTTAGCAAAATAATGAAATCCTTATTGTCTGTGTGTGTGTTTCTGTGAGGACTGTAAGGGTTTGCAAGGAGGACATGCAGGGAAGCCACGAGCGCTGTTTTCTTGCCTTGACTGAGCTGTCGTCCAACAAAAGTGAGCAAATGGGAAGCTCCCGGTGTCTTGCACATGCTCATCCTGCACTGGGTTCTCCAGCGTCCAGGGAGAAAAAACTGGTGGCAAAACTTTATCTTTAAGGTTTCCAGAGAAATTTCTTAGTTGGTGTTGCTGATGGAAAGGGAGAATGCAGAGGAAGGCATGAGCAAGAGCCCCATGCCCTCCGGATACTGCACAGTGCCAGGATTTTGAGGCCAGCCCTGGCTGCCACGTTCCTGCAGCACCAGATGTGTTCCAGGGCAGTGAGAAGGCTTTTGCTGAGGGAACACGGCAGTTCAGGTCAGCTTCACTGCAAGTAGAGTTGCTGCTTTCATCACTGGTGAGACCCTTCTGATCTTGAAGATAAGTTTCTGCCACATAATTTCATCCAACCATTTGCAATTTAGGCTTCACTGACAAGTAATTTGGTTTTATAGTGATACTGAGATGTTTAGTTTTGCTTCTTTTAAAACCCGATATCCTGTAGTCCTGTGCTTACGTTGGCATCTCCGCTGCCGTATAGAAATAGCCTCCTTTCCAAGGTTTGGGGTATTAGGCTTTGGCCACACGGACAGTGTTTAGTCTATAAGTTCAAAGGCAAGGCAAATCCATGTTATTTTATACAGTTCTCTGGCAGTCTGATTGCATCCTTACCTGTGAGGAGCTGGATTTATGCTGGTGTTGATGGTGCCCTTGTGATGTCTCGTGGGGTGTCATCTACAGTGACCTGCGACACAGCAGAAATGTGCATCTACTGCCCAGTTTAAGCTTTGAGCAGCATTCAATAGAAGAAATAGATTTCTCTTGTTGTCCCAGGGTGAGATTGGAGTCTTCTGAGAGTGTGCTGTCACCATACCTATGTCTTCCTCCATGTTCCGCCTCTGATAGGACCCTTTGGTGGCCAGAAGGTTGAGGGAGCAGCTCCTGGCCTTGGCTACAGTGCTGATGGGAACCTCTTTTGCCCTCTCAACTTAGTGGCAAGTGATAATTGCATGAGAATTTCTCATCCTCAAAATTGTATTCACCTTGAAAAAAAGGTCAGGGCACCAGTAGCCATCCTCAAAACCTTTCAAAAAGGAAAACAACTTTGGATTTCTAATAAAGCTCTGTGAAGCTAGCTGAGCAGGTTATTCAGGTTATGTAATTTTTTAAAAATTCTTTTTCCTCACAAAAGTTTCCGTTGTGTCCAAATCCATTTTCCATCAAGAAAAAGTTTTGATGGAAAATTTTATACTAAATATATTTGAAGCCGATACAAACTGCTACCATAAAGAGGGAATGAATAAACCCTGTGGGAGCCACTCAACAAATTAAAATAAGTATCCCATAGCTTCACAAAACCTAAGGAGGGTAGCTGAACTGAGTGCTGAGTTCCTGGCGCTGGGGTCTAGCTGGGCCAGGCGCACCAGAAACCCTTAGTAAATGTCCAGCCAACAAATAAATTTGCTTCATTCAGCAGCTGGAATAGAAGACCTTCAAACTGGGCTGAAGCTTTCTAAATATCATTTGGCATGTTTTCTTTAAAGGAAGGATATTAATTCCAGCATTCCAACCAAAATCCCAAAATAGACGTCTCTAAATATAGCCTTTCGCCATCTCGGGGCAGGATGTTGTCACAAGAAAGAGGAGATGGGGGAAATTAGAAGTGCTTTCCCTAAATAGCCAGAAGGTAATTGTTCAGTAATGAGTTTCAACTCATTTCAACTCAGCACCTTGAGTGAGCTCACGCAGAGCATCAAAGTCTCTTGCAGGACCTTTGGCTATGGTATGAGGCGAGGTGCAGCTGGCCCTTGGCTCAGCTCAGAGCTGCCAAATGCCCCTTGGATGGGGCCCAGAGCTGCTTGCCAGATCCTTGTATTTAAAGAACTGCTCCTTAGAGGTCTACCAGACTCACCAGAGTGGCTGTGATGTTGGCTTTCTCCCATCCAACTTCTGGGTGGTTAGAGCTGGTGGAGCAGTGAGGATGCCCCACTCTCACAGAGCTGAAGCCTGGGATGAGCAGATGATGCAGATGAGCTCTGTGAGTCCCGGCAGAAAGAAGCACAGATGTCCCTAGGGAAAATAAGGTTGTATGAGATGAGCTACTTCCATTCTGATCTGTCCTGTGATCTTAGGATCAGATGCTACCAAGCTGGAAGGTTTTGACGAGTAGTTCTGCATAATTTGGGTATGGAAAACATCCTGGCACAAGAACCTGAGATGAGGGGTTGTTTCCCCATGGCTCTCTGAGATCCTCAGGAGCTTTGGAAATCCCAGGCAGTGCAGGACACTCGGGCAGCACCAGCCCCTAGTATGGCAAGGACCAGACTTGCTCTGGGTCCTTCTCAGCATGGCAGAAGCTGTGGTTGAATTGAGTGGTCAAATGCATCTAAACAGAATGGCAAGATGATCAATCACACTCCATCTTGCGTCTCCCATGGAAATGCACTTCCCTAAGGATAATTCTCCAGCAGCCATCATGGGACCCTTGAGACTGACTGCAGCCCAGTCTCAAAGGTGACAGCCATTCCTCGTGGTTTCACGCTGTCAGGGTAAGGTGGTAACCCCCTCAGGCTAGTGAGGGGGCCTCAGCATCCACAGCGCAGGTCAAAACCAAGTGGTCTCATTCCCTTGGAAGCTCCCATCAACACAACCGAAGGTGGCCAAGAGCTACACAGCCACGTTCAATGTTTCACAAGAGTAGCGTAATCCCACTCAGGTGCCTGAGTCACAAGGCCAAATTCACAGGGGCACTTGTTCGAGTCGCAAAAAGTGCTCGTGTCCGGGTGAAACCACGTCCCTGCACCACAGCTTCCTGTGGCGTCAGCCCCTGCACAGTCCTGCCCTTGTGCATGTCCCCAGAGACTGGGCACAGCTGATGGTGACACAGACCTTCCCTCAGGGCTGGCCTCTGCCGGCATGCTAAGAATTTGGGGTCTGACTTATGATCCTGCCAATTGCATGTGTGCAAAAATGATGAGTCCAGATGGAGTGCATCCCAAAACCGCCTTGAAAACAGTGAGGTGTATTTTTAAACATTTTTGGCCTTACTGTTCTCTTTTAGGGTCACGATTTCACATTTTTTCTATGTAAATATGAGGCTTAGACGGGTACTTCCGAGTGAGAGATGAATTCCTAATACAGCCTTAGGACTCCAGGAATTGTGGCTTTAAGAAAAATAATAATAATAATAATAATAATAGATCACGGAACTCTTAACAAAACAAACAAAAATGACAACACAGGCAGGTCCTTCCTTCCTTATTTCTCGTATTTCAGTTTTGACAGCAGAATTTAGTTCTCACAATTTATAAACACCCTCCAAAGAGGAGCGCTTAACCTCCCTTGGAGGAGCAAGCTGTATCTTCTCAGCTCCCATTCTTGTACCCTGTCCTGGTACCTCCTCCAGGGGCAATATTTGAAGCATTTCTTTGTGTGATGTTAGTGTCCTATTTGCACTGAGTTTTTCCCTAGAGGTCAATAACTGAGCCCAGGTGACATTCAACATTAAATAGTGCTGGAAAGTTACCTTTTTTGCTCAGATACCAGCACACCTCAGGCTGACTTACTGTCAGCATGTGTTGGGGTTGCATCACGCAGGCTTCTGTGCTTATGAGATTGAAGTGCTGCTGGAATGGTGTAACCCCAAATATTTCAGGGCCATGTGTCAAATTTTAACAGTTGTGACGTTGACTTTGTAGAACTGCAGCTTTAGTTAAAAAGAAGAATTTGGGGACTCCCCTATGCTGCTGGTGGGAGATTTATCCCAGTTCATGTCTCTGGTGTGTCTCTGTTCTAGTTGGTTGTCCAGACTCACTATGTAGTTGGTGGCCAGAAATCGGCCCTTCTGGGGCACAACACAGCTCATCCTAGGGTAAAAGTCTAAAATAGGTCAGCAGAATCACTCCTTGCTATACCTGAACTAAAGGCACATTATAAGAAAGTAAATGAATGGCCTCTGCTTTTATAGCCCAACTTTACAACCGTGCTGATTTATGTATTCAGGTGGGTTTGAAAAATGTTGGCCTAAAACCAGGCAAAACTCACTGGGTTTGGCCGTTACTCACTTTATATTTTGGGCAGCACTCAAGCAAAACTCAAGGTGGGTGTAGTGAAACCGCAGAACCCCAAATCTGAAAGATAGCTTGCACGAAACTCTGAAAAGGCCACAGGAGCTGAATTTCACACTCCGGAAAGAGAGAAAAATAATAAAGTGGAAAAATGTGAGCTCCGCCAGGCTTCAGAGCTTGTTTGTAAGAAGGAACTCCTGCCAAAACGTCCACTCCAGGAAGGGTTATTCCAGCTGGATACGACCTGCCTCCTGCCTGAGTTGTCTGCAGCGATAAGAGATGGGAAACAAGCAGTGATAAGAGAGGGGAAAGCACTGCCGGGACACAGCGACAAGAGAACCTAAGTGAGTTATTTCTGCACGCCTGCTGGCAAACACCGTCTGCCTTCGCTGGCAGATCCCGGGGCTGCAGCTTTCTGCTTCATGTGAACATGTTTTCGTAGACAAATGGCCCTTTGGGGGTTTATTTGCTCAGGGTACCAGTGGCAAGGCCAGCACTGGCAGGAATAAATGCCATGCCTGAGGAATAAACGGTGCTTTTGAAGCAGCCAAAGGGGCTTGATCCGTGTGATGCTCCTGTCCTTATATTGAGACCCAGGTGCCAAAGCATACTTGCAAAAACAAGAACAAGCATCAGCGTTTCTTCTTCCCTCTCCGCCCCTTATTTTTTTTTTCTTGTTGGAATAATCTCCAGGAGATAGGTCATTTTTGCTTCCGTACTATTTCCTCACAGACCACCCAGAAAGCATGATAAAAACCACCAGCACAGAGCTTGCATTCAGAGGAAGCAGAAGCAAGGAGGCCATGCAAGAGCCTTCGCACGCCAACTTGCTGGGGTATCACACCCAGCCTGACACCATAACCCATGCGTATTTATAACCTCATATTTAACCCCCCTTTATCATCCTTATGATCCGAGCCCATGTTTATATTCAACAGTGCCTATATTTTAAGCAGAAATTTCCCCTCTTTCCTAAAGTCCTGAAAAACCTTCCTCCTCCTCCTCCTCACCGGACAGGCAGGATAACGGGACACTTGTGCTCCAGTGCAAACGCTCTCGGGTGCATCGTGCTGGCGAGCCCCTTGCTCCGACGGGAGCCAGCCTGGCGGCGGGCAGAGCCGGAGCCCACAGCTCAAGTATTTATTTTGCAGCTCCCATTTGTGCCTCCCTTCCTGGTATTCAGTCCTTGAAAGCAGCTGCAAAGGGTTTCTCCACAACAAAGTGCTGGGCACATGACCCCAAAATCCTGCAGTGTTTTTTTCCTTTTTTTTTTTTTAATAGCCGCTCGGCTCAGAAGAAACATATTTTCTCGCTCTAGCCTGAAAGTGTCTTTTAAGGAGTTTTTAGGCATGGATTGGTGGTGCTTTGTCCCCTGCTTTAGCTGCAAGGGAAGGGGCAGAAGCGCTGCTGGGGGTATTTGAGACACGCGGAGCCTTTGCCCTTGGTTTTGCTGCATTGGCCACCGATAAAGCCCCATGTGTGTAACTTGTCCCCCGAGCGATGTTTCACTTCTGTGCTCCGCTTAGCTGTAGCTGTTAGTGCTGATCTGTGGTCCCTGCATGTGCGTCAGGAAGTCGCTTCTCACCAAATGGTGGGAAAATGCAAAATTCTTGCTGCATTATCAGCTTTGTTGCAAAGATTTTACATCTCGTCTTGCTGTTTCCTTCATTATTTTTATCTCATCTGTGCTCAAATCAAGGCATTTTGACTGCTTTTTGCAGCGGATGTACACACAAGCTGATGACTTTTTGGCTGGCTATGCTTACCCTTACCAGTGTCCTTTTCACTACCCCTGGGTGATGAGTTCCTGACCTCACGATTTGTCTGTCGGACTTTTCCATTCCAAAGGCTGTTGGTGATGCTGGAAAATCCCCGCCGGGCTGTCGGGCAGCAGGATGCACCACAGGAACAGAGGTCAGAGAGCAGAGGCTTCTTTGCTGTAGCTTGTCCTGGAGCAGGTGCGAAATGAGATGCAAGAGGCCGAATGATGCTCTGTTAAGAACACCTGCAGATCCCACTCCTGGGAGAGCTGGGCTGTCATGTTGTGATAGTGCTGGTGATGCTGATGGTATCAGACTCTTAAGATCCTAGGAAGAAAGCAATGACATGCAGAAAGTTAATGTAGATTAGGAGAAAAAAAAAAACAACTATTTTTCGAGCAGATTCCAATTCCATCAGTGATGTCCACCCTCAGCCCGTGTTTGGTCAGGGAACAAAACCTGCTTGCAGATCTTGGTGCTGTTAAGCAGAAGTGATTGATGCACCGATGGGTACTCAGCTAAGGATCTAACACCCAGCTTGCACCAAGGGCCTCCGAGGAGGCATTTCAGCCCACACAAGGGCTTCTCCTGTGCCTAGAGGAACCGGTGCAGGTTCTGACTCTCCTGCGCTGGGGTCACAGCAGATCTGGTCACGCACGGAGCAGTTGGCCAAAGGAATCCACCCTGCAGCCCCTCTTGGCAGCCCCTCTGAGCTGTGGGCTCTGCAGATGGGATTTGCTGCTGCTGGGGAGAGCAAATCCTGCTGCACGCCGGGTCTCGGAAAACCTGAAGCTTGCCGGGGGGAAACCTCAGGGATTTGGTGAAAATTAGGAGCCCTTTCACAGGGGCCAGGGGTACTGCGAGAGCGACATGCAGGCAGGAGCCCTGGGGAGGCTGCTCTTCTCTGGCCACTCTTCACCCTCATGTGTGTACCAGGACCAGCCCAAATTTGTGCCATACATTATAATTGTGCCTTTTCAGTATGTTTTAAGGTGAGATTCAGAAAGGAGCAGTGGGATCCAGAGCATAAATGAGCATCATTTCTTGTATCCAGGTGAAAACCACAGCTATTGACTCAAACTCTAAACAGATACAGCCCAGATGTGCCTGTTGGAGCAAGTATGTATCATGGTCCAGTGTTCAGAGCTGGAGGCCTTTGCTTTACTGACCTGGGTGATCTAAACACTATGATCCTCTTGCCACTTAATCTGAGCAATTTTCATCCCTCCAAATGCACCAAAATTAATCTTTTTCATAAGACTGCTCAGGATGCAGTCAGAAAACCCCTTTTTCCCTAAACTGCATGAAAATATCTGCCTCTTACAAGGGAAGAAACCCATCTTCTCAACCCTGCTTTCTATTTTTCTTTAGCAGACACCACATATTCCCTCTGGCTACAGGGGCCACAGTGTTCCAAGGATAAAAATGACATGTAATATGAGATAAAGTATGGGGCAAAATATTTGTGTAATGAAATCTTAATGGTCGTTCTGAAGGTCTGCTGCAGGGCAAGGCTGAAAAGAAATGTTCCTCCCGTTGGGCTGTCACAGGGTGAGCAGGGACACAACGGAAACACTCGCCAGCATAAGAGAAAAGGTATTTTCTTTCACTGGGACATTTGATCTGCCATTTATGGCAAAGCAAAAATTCAATCACAATTTGTCAATATTTTCACAGAATGATTAATCACAGAAGGATTAATGTGGGAAGGGGCGTTTGGAGATATCTAGCCCAGCTGCAAATTTTGTCAAATTTGATCTGGTTGTGGCTGTCTGAGCTTTCTGCAGGCGCTCAAAGGAAACAGTTTTACTTTCTTCCGAAGTTGTAAACATCCTCCGTAGCCCGCACAACCCCAGCGGCCGCTCATGCCTGGGAGTGACGCTGACCTCGGCCGCTGACGGCCCCGGTGTCACGGACTGCGGCCAGGAATGGACCCCGCTTTGTTCCAGCCTCCGCCGCCGTATCCATCTCTGGCATCCTGTGACAGTGATAAGGGCCGGTCACAAACATGGTAGCAAAGCGAAATGTTCCTAAAGGACAGGGCAGCTCAGATTCAGGCTCCAGTTCCAGCCCAAGGCTTGGCCAGGCAGGGTAGGCGTGCATGGAATTTTTGCTTCATTTTTAGCAGAATAGGCTATCGGTGAACTCCTTGCACAAGTGTTACTATCAGCATTTCCAGTGCCTAGCACAGACTGGATGGTGTTTTAAAATAAATAATATCCATAAGGGCTTTATACACTTTTCAGCAGCGTATTACTAGCAGAACTATTCAGCCAAGTCCTTCTGTGTTTTGGAAAGTTCAGATAAGAGAACTTGCATCTGAAGTGTTGAGCTTGGGCTGCAGCCACCTGTGAAGTCCCCTTGGGCAGAGCAGAGCAGGAGAAGGGATGGAGAGGAGAGGACGTGCCCTGCACTTTCTTCTATCTGTGTGTGCACGTGTGAGCATTTCACTGCATCCCGAGCTGAGCACGGGATAGAGCCTGGGGGAAAGGACACGGCAGCATCTCCCAAGCCAGCACCATCCCGCTTCTCCTGCTGCTGCGTGGCCTGGGGTGCCCCGCATCTCTTTCTTGCTCTATTTATTGAGCCTGTTTCTTCACTGAGCCTCACTATGCGGCTGGACACATCCAGTGCAGTGCTCAGTGCTCACCCTCGAGGCATCGCCGCTGTCTAAACACATGCACTAGGTGAGCTTAAACGCAGGAGCAAGACCATCTTAATACAGTGGCCAGCAAGCTTATTGCAAACAGTCCTTCAAGGGAAATTTACTGTATCTGCTGAGCATTTACTAAAGTATCTGTGCACTGGGAGAGGCTTTTCTTTACCCTGACCTGCAGTAGTGCCTGGATGGTGGGGAAGCATCCCAGCACCTCATAGCACAGCATTGCACTGATAGCAATGCCACCCAGGCCATTTTTTTTCCTGGACCTCCATAAACCTCAGGGGTAGCTGTCCTGCTACAATTACTTGGTGTACTTCTCCATGTGGACAAGGCCTATGGCTCTGTCATCAGTTGCTTTTCTGCTCTGTACAAGGTGAGCAGGGGCTGCTTTCTCTGGCCTCATCTTCCAGAGCACCAGGGAAAGGCAAGCGAGTGTTTTTATTTCAGTGGGCATATGGAGAGGTGCATCACTCCTCTGTTAATATTTAATGCCACTGAGAAGAGTGTTTATGTGACTGTGGAAAGATTATCCTGGCCATGCTGCAAGGGGAGGTGAAAAGCGATTTTTTTTTTTAACAGCAATTTCCATGAAGACTGTTTTTTTTTTCCAGATGAGCTTTCTGGGCACTTCACAATGGCTCTGCATTCAGCCCTTGCTATTTCCTGAGGAGACAGAAGTTGATGTGGTCCCTGTTGGCTCTGGAGACTTCATGATCCTGTGCTGTGTGTTAAATAGTAGCCTGAATATGACAGAGAAAAATTACAATAACACTGTCCTTTCCAACCCAAACAGTTGCCAAAGCAATAAAAAGATTTTAAACAATAGCCAGTCATGACATAAACCAGTCCTTGAATGGTCTGCCAAAATTCACCTCAAGAAAGTATATCCAAAAATAAACACTAACCTATAAAAAGCCCCACAGCCTTAAAGATAGTCTTCCCGTTGTGCTAATTGCTTTCACATCTGGCTCAGAAATAAGGAACGTGTGTGAGCATGGAGAGGCCACCAATAACTCACTTCAACTAAGCACAAAAGCATGTGCATAACATCCATCACACAAACCCTCCTTTTCTACTCAGCAGACCTCAGACCTCAGCTTCATTTTAAGCTTGCATTTAAATTGCACTGAGATAACAGGGCTGCTTGTGATGCTAATAAACAGCATGTTGATAAATGCTTTCACAGCTGGGATATTTTGAGACGAATATCTAGAAATTGATTTCACTCCCCTTCTTCTCACCACTGTTGGTCATCAGACCTCAGTGATCTCAGCTCTTCACAGCCTTAATCTGGTCTCCTCCTTGGAAGATGCCAGCCCCAGGGGTTGCTGGAAAATTGCACCTCTGATAAATGATGGGCTAGGCATAGAAAGGAGAGGTATAAAGGAAAGGCAGCTGTGGACAGTTCCACGAGGCATTTTCTGTGCGACAAGAACGCCCAAGATTCTAATCCCTAATGTGCTCGTGAGCGGTACCCCAGCAAAGCAGCAGCTGTGGATCACCCATCCTTTGTGGTTCTGCTCCCGGTGCTGATCCAGCTGGTAAGGAAATCAGTGGGACCTTCCTATGGACTCATCTAGGGGTTTGCAATGGGCTGCAAAGGCATCTGTTAGGGAGATACAGCAATAAAATTGTTGAGGTGGCATCCAAGCCAAGTAGCACCTCCTAGCCCTGCTGAAGTGATTCCAGTTATTAAAAAATGTGAGAATAAAACTTCCATCAGGCTCCTGGCAGATTCCACAGACAGATACGTGATGCTGTGCTCTGCACCGTCTGCTGGGTTCCTATTTTCACCTCTTCTCATGCTGATGCCTAGACCTTTTATATAACTGTAAATCAGCAGGCATGTATGACTCTGCCAGGTAGTTGTTTGTATGTTTGTTAGTTGTTTGTGCAGTCGATTGAGTCTTGTGACAATATCACACTGGTGTGAACAAGCCCTTTGCTTGCAGGATGCAATTTGAAGCATGTCTTTCTCACAGCCTTGGATATTCCAATGTGGTCAACACAGAGTGCAAGACCCAGACCTTCCTTCTCAAGCCAGCTACACAGTGAAGTGGCTATAAGCAGATTCTCGCTGAAATCACTGGCTTTTATTTTCTACTGTCACTTGGGCACCACTGAAAATAGCCCCATATTAAATTATTACATTGTCTGAGATTACAATTCCTATGATTACATAAGTTATCTGCATCTTAACCCTGTGAATATGCAACATAGCCTGCCCTGAGGAAGCAAAATGAGAATCTGTGGTTTAGTGGTTGTGACTCATCATGAGAGCTCAAGGAGGGATTTGTAATGATTTATTCATGCCACATTTATATTATAGTTTGGAAAGTTCAATCATATGCTACTACAATTAAACTAAATAATTCATCTACTAGTCTACTTACTGATCTCTTTATTGGTTTCTCTCTTCATGAAGAGTCTCATTTTCAGGGGTGAAACTCACCTAAGTCTAGAGACAATTTTCCTTGCTTGACTTCTCTGGAAACCAAGACTTTATGAGGTTAGATTTTTAGTAGGTCTGGCCTTGCTAAGGGACTAATGGTGAAGAACATGTTCTCAAGAGAGTCCGTACTCAGTCATGTGTCCCAGAGCAGGACAATGAAGTCTGAGCCTCTTTTGTGGGAAGAGAAATGGGCTTCCAGCATTTGTCTAATCCTAAAAAATCATCTAAAATAGGCCTGTTCTCCAAAGTAAGATGTTTAGCTTTCAGTGTCTGCACTTAGGTGAGGTGAACTGTTTATTCTCTTCCCAGTGGGCCTCATTCCCAGGGTGGAATGAGGTCCTATTACATGTCATGTGCTGTTTCTGAGCATCGTCTCCAGAGACAGGGATAGGTCAACATATGTGTCCATACCATAAGCCTTGCTGGCTTAACTAAATCGATTTTTAAGGGCCTTTAACAAATCTGTTGGAAAATCTTCCTGTAGAGGAGGCCAGGGCTGGAGGAGGGAGGTGTTCACTCCTTCAGGATCACTGCAGAGCCTATGAAAGGGAGGGGAAGGGTTGCCTTTGCAGCAGGACTACAGGGAGTAAATGGCAGGGTGGGACAAAAATCAGGCTTTGCTTCCTGCCATTGTCCCCTCAGAATTTGCAGGGAACATCTGAAGATCCAGGCCATGGACCCGAGATCTGAGAAGACCAAGAAGGGGCTTGTGCTTCCTCATTTTTCAGTTCTACCAAACAGTCCCAAGGTGAAGAGGAGGCTATTGTGAGAGTCAGAAGTATTCCACCATAAAGACACCCTTGACTTTATGGAGAGTCAAGTCAGAGTTTTGCTAGAGCTGAAATCAGCTTTAGCTGATCAGCTTTGGCAGAAAATGCAAATTCTGGCAGAGCAATCCCTGACCTCAAATACAATACAACACAAAACAAAACAAACAAACAAACCAACAAACCCCCCACATATTAGCATGTAGCTGTGGACAGATAAGGAACAATCCATCAATCCATTTGGGTAAAGCAAAGGGATATATACCTGCAACTCCAAGAGAGAAAAGTTTTCATGACACACAGCCTTCTGCATCAGCAATAGAGACAGAACCGGACTGCACATGCTGCTGTGTTGACAAGTTTAATGGTTTCTCAAGCCTTAGCCAACACAACCATGTACAGACAAGATTCTGTATCTTAGCAGTTAATTTTGGTTGACTTCATCGACACAGCAAAGTTCATCCCAGCTTAAATCAGAGCAACCAAGAGGAGTCAGGGCCTGTTGGGGCAATCTGTTGGTGTACTGTATTTTTGTAGCTATTTAAGGGAACTGAGGAGGTGACTCAAATTAACTGGAATTAACCACAAATTTGAATTTGTTATTGCTGCTTATTATTCTTGCAGATATTTTTCTGCCAGGGCTTACCTGCCCAGCTATAGAGCATAGAGGTGTGACTGCTAGCAGAGAGGGAGTTGTGCTTTTTAGAGAGTTCGACCTTTCTTGTTTCTGCACCCAAAGTAGGCACCTAATGTCCATGAACCCAATCTGAAGAAATTTCAGTTGCTTCCAAGGGAGTTCATATTAGGTCAAGCATCCAGGTGGTGGCTGTTCTCATGACATATTGCCATGCATGGTTGAATGTGTTTTAGCAATATCAGAGAGCCCCAACACAGCAGGCAATGGGCTGGCCCTGCTTCCACCTGGGTGCAGCCTTGCCAAGGAGATTTGCTTTCCTGCTCCCCTTCCAGAGCTGCTGACAACATGTTGAAAGGGGGTCTGGATGGCTGGTGGCTCTGCGCTGAGGTCACCATGGCCATGGACAGTGGCCTGACACCCTGCTCAGCATCACCCGTGTTCGGTGTCTGAGCTAAGTGCCTTGCTCTTGCCATCCTGGCTCTGACCCAGGTGCAAGGGATTCGATGATCGCTCTAATCATCTCTTTCCACTGGCATGTGCAGAGATTAAATCAACTCAGTCTCAGGTCGTACTTTGAGAGTCCTTGGCCTCTGTGTGTTACGGTCAACTCATAATCTTCCTTGAAGGCAGGAATCCTTGTTAAACCCTGGACGGTCTCATGAATTTTCCAGCCAGACAGTTTAAGGCAGTGTTTTCAGGCTGCAGTTGTGCTTACGGCATATTCCTAGAAGCCAGTCTTATTTTTTATAAATACATAAAGAAAATCTTTTTAACCCTAAAGGAGCCTATCCAGGAGCATGCATCTGCTAGTATGGATATGTTGGATATGTTGGTGCAGGACACAGCTCACATGGAAACTGCTCACTCAAGAGAGGGGGCCAGACTGCCTAAAACACACAATCAAATATGATTTCCAACCCTATGTATATCACCAAAGAAAAGCCAGAATGTGAACTTTTCTGACCATTTATTATGCTATCTAGTCTGTACTGATGTTATTCTGGTAATTGTAACATACAGCATTGTTTCAAATATATATATTTGTTAATTCTGCATGAATTCATGCATCTTTTTAAAGTTATTCTGCTATCAAGCGGTCGGTTGATCCCTATATAACAGATGTAGTGTTTGTAGGAGAGAGAGCAATATTCAGCAGTGAAATCCAACTCTGTGCTTAGGCAATGTTATGGTAGCATACAGATTCTGATGCTATGAAAGATCTGAGTATTTTCAGAGGGGTGGCTTATGATCCTTATGTAATGACATATCAATAGCCAGTGAGAATGTAGAGTTGTGAGAACAGAAATAATGTTCTTTTTTGGCAGTAGATTTTATATGTATGTATCTACATGTATGCCTTATAACTGCAGTTTGGTCAATGATGTGCCAAAAATTGACAACACCTGTTTAACATCAGCCTCAAATTTGTATCTTTTTTTTTCACCCCCACACTGTCCCCTGCATTGGCGTATGCTTCCTTTTGCAATCCTCTCCTCCAAGCCCCTCTTCCAGAGCACCTGCAGGTGATTTACAAGATTAACTAATTATTAGCTCTTAATTTAAGCGTATGTGCCAAAAGCCTTATGAGCTGCTATAGGTTTCAGTGGTGTTCCTCAAAGTGCAGTGATTCACCTGAGCAAAGTTAGTGCTGGGTATAGGGTGAGAGCAGGGGGTGTGAATGAGAGGGGGGAGATATGCAAGGATCTCTGAGGGTGAGTGTGCAAGTGTGGATCTACAATGTTGTATTAATGCTGAGATTCAGTGGGTTTGGCTGAAATTGCTTTGCCTGGTTTAGTTAGAGAAAAGCAGCCTGCAGGCTGAGTTTTGGATTTCACTTTGATTAAGCTGATTCTTCAGCCCATTAAGCAAAGTATGTGTTTAAAGGGGAATCAGTGTGCGCAAAGCTTTGTATACACAAAGCAGTTTGGCTAAATCATTTTTTATGTCATGTCTTTGGCAACAAAAGTGTTGTTTCTGCAAGTTGCGTAGGGGTGTGAGTGTGCATGGCCAGTGCCTAGAAAGGAGAAGTGGGAGAAGTAATGGCAGGGGGTGACTGCTAAGGGGGAGATGTAAAATGACTTGGTGTTGTTGGCTACAGCTGCAGTTGAGGAGTGAAATGAGAAGAAATTGAAAGAGGATCTGAGAAGAGCAGGTAGGCTGTATCTGCTAGAAGACAGAATGCCTATGCCAAAGTTGGATAAAATAGATAAGGCAGCCTCTCCTTCCTCAAAAAGTGAGGACCATCCCTGACACACCTTGTCATGTAATTATAACACCAGCACAGCTGCATTGGTCTGTTGCTAATCATCACAGCACCAACAGGCCCTTCTGATACCTGTTTTGGTGGCTTCTCTTAGCTCAAAGCCTGACAGCTGAGAAACCTTATGCTCCCAGAAAGGGTTCCCAGCCCTGGAGGCAGTTAGGGACACTGGGCTGCCACTAGCAGTACTGGATTGCCCAGTGGTGCCAGTGAATTGCCTAGTGGCATCGCTAGGTTTTGCAGTGAGGGCACTGAGTTGCCCAAGATTGACACTGGCGTAACCAGCAGATACACTTGGCTGCCCAGCAGATACATTTGGTTGCCCAGAAGGGGTACCAGGTTCATTGTCCAACGGATATACCGGCTTTCCCAGCAGATATATGACTTGCCAAGCACAAGCTTCCGTTTTCCCCATGGGAGCAACGGGTGGCCCGGAGCTGTACGGGGTTGCCTGGCAGCGGCACAGAGCTGCCGAGCGCCCTGTGCACCCGTAGCAACGGTGCCAACGGAGCGCAGGGGACGTCGGGGCTCTGGGGCGACGCAGCCGGCGGCAGCAGAGCGGTGAGTGGCAGCTCTGCTCGTCCCCTCCATCACCCCGGGGTCCTGCACCCGCCGGGAGCGCACCCAGCACCCAGGCGCTGAGTGCTGTGGTGAGAGGCAGCGCCCTGGCTCGGTACCACGTAGGGAACTTGGCTTTCAATACGATTTTCTTTGTGCTAAGGATGTGCGTATGCCTCAAGTGGGAGAGGGGAAGGAGGGAGGCTATAAAAGCAATATTTTTCCCAGACCTCAAAATGCCTAGTGTACCGTCCAAATATTCTTGATATCACTGTGTGTGTGCGCTCAAGAGTTCAGGAGGGTCCGGGCACAGCAAGTGCCACCTTGGGCTGACTCGTCCCCTGTGGCATGTAGCAACTGTGCTTGCAGCTGCAGGCGCAGGGAATTGCTATCCTGGTATTCCCAGGGTTGTTTTCCTCCTTGACTAAGCCTGTGTGTCCCTATCCAGAAGGGACTGATTTATCTGCAGGTGTGTCAGCCAGGGAAGTTGTCTCCACTCCCTCCATTCAGTTTCTTGGGTGGAAATATGTGTTGCCGAAATAGGGGGAGCGCAGGAATTTCCCCCGCGCTGGGATGAGAGGACAGCAGCGGTGGCTGTGTGGGAACCAGCACACACTGTGGTTTTTGTTGGACCCGAGCGCAGACATTTCGTCCCGTGTCCTGCCAAACTGGCTCCGAGGGTCACAGTTGCGAAAGATTTTGCTAAATTTAAGGGTGTGAGTTTCCTGCTGCCTGCCCTGGAGCCCCCACGGCCCGGCCCCTTTTCGGGACAAGACTTGGTGCCCGCAGCTGTGTTGATCCAAAAGCAGGTACCGCAGCAGCACAGCGCCAGCATGGCCAAAACTGGTCAAGCTCAGTGGTTTCCCACATGCAAGCTGGGTGTTTTTTTTTTTTTTTTTACTTAGCTGAAGGACCTGATAATCATTGTGTTTATTATTATTATTTTATTTAATAGATGGCACTTTGAGATGTTGGTCATCTGGATGCCTGCATCAAACCACTGCAGGCCACTAGTGACCTCTTGGATTTCTCTTCTTGCATTCAGCCATGAACAGTCCTCACAGGCTTGTTCCCCAGCCATCACCTCTTGAGGGTCTATTTTCTATTTTTTTTCTCCTATTTTGACTGGCTGCTTGCATTGTTTTATTCCATCTCATTTATATGGCTCTTTAGGGTTAAATAAGACGAAATAAATCCACCCTGCCCAAACAGCTGTCACTGGAGGTCCCTTCAAGGGATTTATTAGTGGTCTGCTCAGACCTGTACCAGCAGCCAGGGTTTTGTGCGCCTAATGAGCTGTGTCATCTGCCCATTGCATAGCGCAAGCTGGCAATGTATCTAGTGTATTTTCCTCACTGCACTGTTTGGAAGTGCCCTGTCTTTCTGCCTTGTGGTTGTTCCTGAGAAAATGCACTTTCCCATCTCTATTTCATCCTATCGGAATGATCGCTTGCTGAATATTTAATGGTGTGTTGTATAGCTTGGGATATGGGCGCTGAGCACTCCGAGTCTCCCATCTACTGCCTCTTAAGCTTTGCAGTAAGAAATAATAAGTTATTGCTGCTCTTGCCTCTCTGAGGGGAGTGTTGTTGGCTGCTGAGGTGACTAAAATGAAAGAAATTTAAAAGTTTAAAAATAAAACAGCCTCTTGGCCTCCCTGTATGTGCAAATGGATAAGGATAGCCCAAGAGGAGCCATTAAATTTCTGGTTACGTAATAGCTTTTGTGAGTGCTTTATCCTAGAATAAAAATAGTTCATTTCATAGAGTTTTCCCCCTCCCTTTTTAAAGAGGTAAAGTTTATTTTATGCTGTAATAAATGGGGTTTAGTGCCTGTTTGATGTCAAACATCACCCCCAGTCCAGGGTTTCTTGTTCTAGCATCCTTGTCCCTTGGTAGGGCTCCTGAGCCAGGTTGGATGCAAAGGGGATGGTGCTGGGGAGGGATGTGTCCCTGCCAGCTGTGCCAGACTTGCGCTCCCAGTCTCCGCATTTCCCAGTATGTAGAACAAGCTGTTGAGCTGTTTGGGAGCAAGCTGGGTCTGAGGACTGGAGTAGGCGTGGGAAGCTGGGCTCCGTGGCATGGTAAATTAATATAATTAAATACAGGACCATTTCTCTTAGCTAAAATTGGTGATTTTTGGAAAATATCCTGATAAAGGAACTGATAATTCATTTAACACAGGAGACTTGGAGATTGGGTGTCTTTCTACAGCAGGAACTGACCACAAGCTTCTCCCCTTGCTGTTGTGGGCTCTAGGGCTGGTCCCCCTGAGTGGTCACCAGTCCACTAGCTGCTGGACTGGTGATTATAAGCCATTCTGGAAAGGCTTTGTGGGATATCTCCTTCCCAAATGTGTATCTTAGGTGAGCCTGCTTCTCACCCAAGTCAAGGGAAGTGGCCCTTCTCTAAGGGTGAAACACAAGTGAAGATACAGATGATGAGGATGGAGTCCTTGTCCACAGATTGAGCTGGGCTGCTAGCAGCTGTATATCCAAAGGAGGACAACTCTCAGAGCTGGTAATGTGGCATTTAAATACAGTGTCACATCTCAAATACAACAAGAGTGGCACAAACTCTAGTCAAAAGATGAAAAAAACAGCCTTGAATCACCAAGGAAAATGTCACTGGAATGACAGATCTGAGGATGAGCACAGCACAATATCTGTCATTCTCAATAGTATCTATGATTTGTTTCCCTCTGCGTTTCAAGACCTAATACAAGGTACTAATAACAAAGTTGAATTCTTAAATATACAAATTCTTGGAACACTGTCAGAAGGGATTTGTTCTTCAGAGTTTTAAGCCTTTATGAGGGTTGTGTGGGTGTTGTGTGTACCACCATTTGTGTTAAAAGTTGCATGTTTTTGTATAGGAAGTAATGCGAGTACAGGAGTCAATTAAATGTGATTGTTGTCTTCTATGCAGTTGTACGTCCTGCATCAAAAAGGACATAGCAGTTTTCAAGAATGGAGCTTGTTGGCTCTACCTTAGCATCAACTTGTGCCCATCCAAGATCAACATCTGCCAACTTACTACCTGCCATCAGTGCCATGACTTCAAGCTATAAGAACCGGTTTCCTCACTATGCCTTGCCTCCATGTCTGGGCCTTCCCTGGAGACCTGATGCCTATTACAAAACAGCCAGCATCATTCCAACGTTGGCTCCTTATTCCAGAAGCTCCCAGGGGTTAACCCCCAGCAAGATGCTTCCTTTTGTTTCCAACCGAACAACGCTCTTTACTCGCTACACCCCTGATGACTGGTACAGGTCCAACCTGAACAACTACAAAGAGTCGGAGACTTCCCGGCACAGTGCAGAGAGACTGAGAGTTGATACCTCCTGGATGATTCATGATAAAGATCAACAGACAAAGAAAACTCAAGCAGAAAGCACCAAAAATTTGGGTGAACGTGTCAATGATATTGAATTTTGGAAATCAGAGATCCGCCATGAGCTGGATGAGATGATAGGAGAGACCAATGCACTTACAGACATGAAGAAGCGACTGGAAAGAGCCTTGGCTGAGACTGAGGGTCCCCTTCAGGTAAACACTGTTTCTAGCGAGGCTTCTACAAGCTGTAGCCAATCACTTTAACATCTGCAGCCGTTCAGACTTCTAATTGAATTTCCCTGGAGCTCTGTAACATCTACAAAGTTTTTTATTAAGAGACCATTAGTTAAGATAGTAATAAACAAAGCCCTCGGCATCTGCTACATTCCCTATCAGCACATGCTGAGCACATCAGAAGGGTATTTGCTTAACCAAATATTTCTTTAAGTGATATATTCACAATCCTGTTTTGAGATACAAAAGCCTCACTATGAAGCTCCAATCAAGTTGGATTCAAGCCTGGAGCAGATCCCTGAATACAGCTGCTATTACACCATGGACACATGTGCTTCTTCATGCTTATTTAGTGCTGATGTTGCAGCTTGGCTGCTCAGTGTCAGCTAAACCCTGCCCTGGCCATTTTGCTCTAGCCCCTGCTCTATGCAAGACACTCTCCCTAGCACAAGTAGCACAAGATGGGAGGTGCTTTTTTTTTTTTTTTTTTTTTTTTTTTCTTTCCCCCCTCGAAAGAAAACCCTGAGACATGGCATGCTTTGCAAAACCTGGCTGTAGACCTTACCCCAGGGAGGTCCTGCAGCCTCCAGCCAGTCTGTGTCCTTCTCCTTGCTGCTACATTCTGGAATAAAAAATCTTTGCCTTCTGTACCATTCCCAAAGACCGAGAAACTCCCTGGATACACACAGCCTCACTCCTCACCCTAGTCAAAGTCCTCACTGGAGCCTGAGGACCAATCCCTGTTGTGACCAGCTCTGTCCTTCTTTTCCTCTGCTCACCTATTACTTCTTTTGCCATATGCTAATTGAGATAGGGACTGTCCCTATGCAGCATCCTGTTCCTACAGCCAGCAATGATGATATTTACCCAACAGGTAGCCCAAGAGTGCTTGCTTCACCGGGAGAAGAGGATGGGCATTGATCTAGTCCATGATGATGTGGAGAAACAACTCTTGACGGTAAGCTTTGCTACCAGACCAGCTAGGAAATGGCTGCAAAGCCTGCTCAGGGCAGGTTGGGTGAAAGTAGCTCTAATCCGTGGCCTGTTTTGCCATCATCAATGTCTCAGATGGGGAAGGGACTGGCAGTGTCTCCAGGAGCTGTTGGCTGGGTGGTGGAAGGAGAAATGGGGAAGGTTGGCTGCTTGGTGCAGGGATTTCCAGGGGTCTGCACCATGCTGGGTTACTAATGAGCATTCATTTCCAAAGAGCTATTGCTTAATAAAAGTGCAGACACTAAAGGCTGATCTATGCTACCTTGCATGCTCAGGCAAATAGTGACCATGAAGCAGAAATGTTTGACAAGGCAAACTGGTTTAATCCCCAAAACCTGCTGAGCCTTGAGGATGGTGTCTCTCTGTAGAGCCACATGCCCCCATCTCCTGGATAAAACCTTCCCTTGGAAAGGAAGGAAATGAAGCATTCCTACCAGGTGAAGTTCCCACTGAAAAACAGCTGGGTCCCTTTGTAGCAGATAGGAGTTAGTCTTCCCTCAAGCAGCTTGTGAAATTCTCTTCTGACACAAGGTCCTTGTATTCAGAGGCCCTTGCCAGCACCAGATCTATACCAATCTGAGCACGTGCACGCATACACACATAGCTATGAAGCTGCATGTGCCTGACAGCTTGTCTAGTTTTCCCAACTGTATTAGTAGGTCTAATAAAAGATATTACATCTACTCCCAGCTTTGCTTTGCTTCTGCGCTCAGCACAGCGTGGCTGTGACAGAACAACCACTACGTGCAGTTAGGCCATGTATTTTGTAGAAATTATAGAAAACATGTGCTTCCTGCCTGCCTTTATGTAGTCTGCTTTGAATTACCAGCAAAAAGCAAGACAAGAGTTGGCACCAAAGATGGGATTTGAATGCAGGGTAGAGGGAAATATAATCACTGCAAGGGCCTCATGAAACCGAGGAGGAAATCACAGCCCTTGGGACTCTGAAGCCACTGCTCAGTGAGGATTTTTTATGAGTCAAGCCCTAAAAAAATAGATTAACTTAAAGGTCAAGAGATTTTTATAAAGTTATCAGAGTTGGTATGTCCTTAATGGCATTCTGGATTTTAAGCATCTAGGACACATTTAGTCTATGCTTTTCAGCTTGTTTCTGTAGACAAGAGGACTTAAACTCCTCTTTGAAGTGCTAATCACTGACCTTCAGTGTCTGGGAACTCAGAAATGCAATAGGCTTGTCCTAAAGTCAAGAGAGAGATGAGAGTGCAGCTCTTTTTTGTTTGTTAGCTTGTTTTTTTCCCCTCTCTCTGCTAGAACAGGGCATTTATAAGAAATGACTAAACTTAAAGCAAAATCTATCTGCTGTCTCCAGCAGAAAACACAGGTGAGAAGCAAACATTTTGAGGGCAAAAAGGGCAGATTCTGTTTTGGGGTGGGTGTGCTGAAGCACTGCAGAGCCAGATAACTGCTCTGCCAGTTTATCCCAGGTTGGGATCAGTCCCTGCCCACATGCGCTGGAACTAATTGGGACTTGGCATTGATGTCAAGATGAAAAAATGTTTGGCAACCCACCCTCGGGCCCTGAAAGCTAATGCAAAGGCCATCGCTGTGGCCAGAGTAGCTGCCGTGTGACTGATCCCAGTCCATGAATAAATCCGTGGCATTGTGGCCCTGGCAGCTGGAAGCAGGGAGAGAGTGTCGCCAGTCACAGCAGTGTTGGCTCTCACCATTGCACGAGTGGCAT
Organism: Tinamus guttatus; assembly: GCF_059628265.1. Classification (NCBI taxonomy): domain Eukaryota; kingdom Metazoa; phylum Chordata; class Aves; order Tinamiformes; family Tinamidae; genus Tinamus; species Tinamus guttatus. The sequence goes on along the minus strand of NW_028288722.1, from coordinate 2,922,959 downwards.
ATGGCCATGGCTCTACATCCCAAATGTGGGGAAGCAGGAGCAGCTGCAAGGAGATGGGCAGCTGGAAACACACTGTTCTCCACTAGGCTACTCCAAAATTTTAAGCTATGATGGGTGAAGGTAATGGGGGAGCTGAGTCAAAGCAAGCATGCTCTGAGGGGATATTGAGGCTGGGCCTTCCCAGGGTTAATTCAAGGCATAGAGGGGCCTTCTTGGGATGCTTGCTAAACTGCCTCCTGCTGAGGGGCACCACGAGGTGACAGGACCCTTTGGACACTTCCATGATAACTGAGCAAGCTCCCGGCAAACCAGGGATGAGATGTTCCCCAGGCTCCTAGTTTGCTCACTGTGGGTAGGAACTCCACACTAGTCACTACCCATGACTTGCCAGTGAGGCAGTGGCAGGTTGATGACCACTCAGCTTTTTTGATCCAGCGAGAGAAGACACCCTCCTGTCCTCCCTCATGGTCACCGTGCATTGGCTCTGCAGAATAAATGGTGTTGGGAAGGATAATGCTTTCTACTTCTGGCCTGTTGGCTTTGAGCAGGATGAATAGGCAAGTTCTTGCTGTGCAAGGCTGGGGGAGGCCTCAAGGGATGAGCGTCAGCAGGATGAAAGCGCGTGGACACTGACACCAGCTTGGTTTGTCATTGCCCAGGAGGTCGACGTCATCGGGTCTTGTCAGGAGAGGATGCAGCAGTACCTGGATAAGTCGATCGCTCAACTCGCGTGAGGAGGAACTCCATAACCCCATATCTGGCCTGGGTTGTCAGATGAGCCCCCCAATAGAACTCTGCCTTTTCCCTAGCACGCTGCTACCTTCACTCCAACATACCCCTGCTTTTACCTCTGACAGACATCACTCCTTACCTTCATCTTGAAGGTGCAAAACCAGAGCAGGCTTTATGGGAAATGCAGCAATGCTCTCACAGAGCAAGGAGCCACCGGGGTGGGATCTGCTGGGAATGAGGTGGAAGGGTGCTGTGACATGTTGCACTCATATGTCCTCACTGACTGGTGGTTCTTATGCTGAAGGTCAAACAGGGCAGCCCAGCATGAGTTGGAGAAGGATCTGGCTGACAAACAGACTGCCCACCGCATTGATGACAAGTGTCACCACCTGAGGAACACTTCCGAGGGCATCAGTTACTACCGAGGGGTGGAGCGGGTCGATGCTACGTGAGTGTATGCTGAGCATGGGGCGTGCTGGCCAGGCCTGGAGACAAGGGCATCCTTAGGAGATGCTACCTGGTGCCCTGTGGCCAGGAGAGCTTGAACACCGAAACATGCTGTCTCTGCTAGTGGGGAGCTGGTTGTCCAAGCTTCTCTGTAAAGACATGCAGCTCTATCTGGCAAAACCATTGCACCTCCCACACCACCCATGCAGGGGCTGGACTACGTCAGAGGAGCTGTTCCACTGAAGGGAGCCAGTCCCTCTGCCTTCAGTTGGACACCTGACATTTAGGGGGCAAAAGTGAGACAAAATGAATCCTACCTAATTAAACATTATCAGCGCTGGGGGATCAGCCTAAAATTGTGGGAATTCAATTTAGCACCTTTACACAGCTCATTAAGTTTATGTGTATTTTTAAAGATGTGTCAATGCTTGCTTGAGTGCTCCTCATTGACATAAAGTCCAGGGGTTTCACCACTGTGGAGAAGCCCTGGCTGGGAGCCTAAGTGATGATGGAGTTCAGGAAAAAAAAGAGGAGCAGTGCTGGGATACAGTTCAGCTTTTGGGTGCCAGGAATTCAGCTTTGACTCTGCAATAAATGAATGGTGACCTAAACCAGCCCTCACATAAATATGCTGCAACTGGCAAAGGGCTAAAGAAATCAATCTGTTGCTCACACAGACACATGCAGTTTATGGGGTGGCATACGTTGATTCAATTTTTCTAATGTTTGAATAATTATTCACAGTGGAGCTCAGACATATTTAGACAGGCAAATGAATTGCAAAGGATTGCAGCTAAAATTTAGAGGGGGTAAAATGTGAAGATAATCAGCATGTTTTAAAGGGAGCTTATGTGGTATTTAAGTCTTTTGTTGATCTTGTTCTGGACTACTGCACAGGCGTGAACTTCATTCTGAATGCACAGAAAGGGAACCAAATATTATCTAGTGTTCATAAGTTAGCAACAAAAGCAATCAATTGCAATGCATGTATTGTCGTGAAGTGGTAAACCATTTGGCACTTAAATGCTATTAATATGTTTGTAGATATAAGATTTGATCTTTATCATCTAGGCATTTTTGAGTTTTTATTGGAGCTTTCATAAAAAATCAGAGTTGTTTTCATGAATGCTTCATCATTTGATAAACATTATTGACCAAATCATATCCAGAAGTTTAACCAACGTGCAGTCAAACTAAGACTCTTAAAGCTCTGTTTAATCCAAGCTCCTCCTGACATGATCCATGACTGCCCATAGTCATCCTCAGTGGCTTCTCCCTTCCTTTCCCTAGGATCTCTGTGCCAGACTCCTGGGCCAAGTTTACAGATGATAATATTCTGCGCTCCCAGAGTGAACGGGCTGCCTCCTCCAAGCTGCGAGGAGACATCGAGAACCTGCTGGTGGTGACCGCCAATGAGATGTGGAACCAGTTCAACAGAGTGAACGTGGCCTTTACCAATCGCATTGCGGAGACAGCAGATGCCAAAAACAAGATTCAGACCCACCTGGCTAAGGTAACCCAGATCCTTCACTTTGCACCCTTGCAACTGAACCCTTGCTCTTGGTGCAAAACTGTCCCTTATGAATGACAGCTCCAAAGCAGAAGCTTGAACCTCCAGGAGGATCTGGCCCAAGCAGAGGAATGGTGTCACAGAAATCTGTATTATAGTATGACTTCTGTTTGAAACTCAAAGCATTGAGGGTATCTTTTTCCAGTAGAATGACTGTGCACTGCTGTTTCAGGTCAAACAATACCCTATTCTGTTTGCCAAATGATTTTGCCGTATGGCCTAGCTGACAACCTAGCAACACAAGGAGGATTTTTAGCAGCAAATGAAAATGCTCCTAGTTGCCACTTCAGAAACTATCACTGTGTATCAAGTGTTTGCTGACCCTCTGCCAGGACGCCTGTCTGGGTTTCATAGCATCACTTCTGTTCAAAAAATTCACTTTGAATCTTGGCGCTTTGTGGTGGCTGCACAGATATCTGTGTGTTTTGCACATTGCTCTGCTGAGCAGGATAAATTGAAATCAGAGCAATGGGCATGTGGCTCAAGACACATGGATCTTGCGGAAAGTTTCCTAAAAAGTGCTCGGAGCTCAGTTCGCCGTCAGATGACGGAGCAGAGGCTGGGCTGGGTTTTCAGCAATGCAGGTTGATGCCATGACTTTAAAAAGAGCCCCCTTAAAAGCCTGCTCTCCATTAGTAGCTACCGGTGGATGAATAACTCCTGAAAAGTAATTTTGGGAAGCAGTAATTGGGCTGATCAGTCACTCTGTTCCAAAACCCCTGACGTGACAGCTACAGCATTGAGAGACTTTTGCCCTCAGGAGAAATCTCTGCTGGATCTGTGCATCTGTAAGTGGTGGAGTGGCAGTGGTTCGAGCCCAGCTTGGTACCCACACCAGATGGGAGCACTGCATCCACCGCCTTCCCCTGGAGCTGGAGAGGCTCTGACAGCAGGTAGCAAATGTAGGAGGAGGCAAGACAAAGATCTGCGCCCTGCAGATCCAAAAGCAACCCAGCACTCAGCTGCAGTAGTGCAAACGCACTAGGAGAGGCAGTAGGGTCTACTGAATGAACTTGAGTTTTTCTACAGATGGACAGAATAAAAGGGAAGATGATGTTGACATTTGAAAGCCTATCATGAATATATTGAATACTAATAATGTATTGAGAATATATTGTGCAATTCATGCATTTGTTCTTTCTTAAATGCCAGACCCTGCAGGAGATCTTCCAGACTGAGATGAGCCTTGAAACCATTCGAAAAGCCATTCGGGATAAAGGACCACCATTAAAAGTAGCCCACACCCGGCTGGATGAGCGCACACGGAGACCAAATGTGGAGTTGTGCCGGGATAGTGCCCAAATCCGGTAAGGATGGAGTACAGGGTTGCACTTATTCTCCAGGAACTACCAACTTGTAGCACACAGGAGCATCACTGCATGACAAAGTTAATAATAGGCCTTTTTCTAAACAGTCCTTCCTTAAATGCACTAATACAATCAAAAGCAAGGAGTGACCGCAGCTCTGTGTCCACAAAGGAGGCTGCTGCGTCCTTATGGTCACCCCACAGGCAGGTGCAGGCTGATGCTACCCCACAAGGGCTGAACTTCTCCTGCTTGGGTGAACATCTTCCCTCCTGCCTGCTCTCTGGGGGCTGGACGTGCCCTATCTTGAAGGACAGAGCCTTTGCTCTACAACCTCACCTTGGGAGGGCTTAGCTGTCTCCTTTGGGTAGCTACAAGGGAAGGTGCAAGGCATGGGAGAAGCAGGCTGTCCTTTGAAAGGAAGGCAGACCAAAGGAAATGTCTCCTCCAAAAAGGAGGATGTGACAATTTTTCACAAATAGAGGAGCTGTCTCTGTGGTCCTTAAGAGATGACCTTGCAGCTACTCCTTGCCTGGGCACAAGAGGAAATACAAATCTGAGTTGGCCAATGCCATGGGGTGGGGAAACTGGGAGCTCTGAAGTTTGCAACAGTTTAATTTTGCCTTTTTTATATATAAACAAAATGAAGAAAAAAAATGAGGAAAGCTCACTTGCTTTCTCCTCTTTTCCTCCCTTCCCTGGTGCAGGGCATCCTCCTGGAAGCCTTCAGGGCATGATTCGACCTCCCACCTTTTAAAAGCAATTTTGGAGCTCTGCTCCTGAGTTGAAAGTAGGATTGTTTCTCCTGAGTCTCTTCTCACAACATCTCACCTGCTTTTGTTTTTCCAAGGCCCTTTTATTCCCGAATTCCCTTCGAACCTCACCCTGTTCCCCACGCTGTGCAGCAGGTCTGCAGGCAGGGGGAGGCCCCTGTGTGAGGAAATCCCCAAGGGCAAGGCAGAAAAGCAGAAAAGCTAAAACGGGAACCAGAAACCACAGCTGCCCGTCCCTCTTCTCATGAGCACGCGCTGGCCGGGGGGATGTTCCTGCACTTCGCCATAGATGCAGCTTCCTGGCTGCAGGCTTAATCGTGCTGCCCAGCTGAAGCCAGGAGGAGCCCTGCTGTCCATTTTTGCACCCGTCTGCCAGAAACATTTCCTTTTTGTTATATTCTAGGCAGCTGAAGAGGGAAGTTATGTGCCAAGGGGCCTATCAGCAACATTGTGCTAGAAACATGCCCGTGAAGGGCGACCTCCATCCCATCACCCATTAACGCTGGGGGGATCTTGGTCTTTTCTAGCCTTGTCAACGAGGTGTATGAAATCGATGACACAATCCAGAGCCTTCAGCAGAGGTTGAGGGACGCCGAGGACACGCTGCAAATGTTGGTTCACGCCAAGTCGACCTTGGAGCATGACCTGGCTGTCAAGGCAAATTCCCTCTTCATCGACCAGGAGAAGTGCATGGGGATGCGCAAGACCTTCCCCAATGCTCTCCGCCTGGTGGGTTATGTTTAGCCTCCCCTTAGCCTAACTCATGGTATCTTTTGGGGGATGTATTCTCAGTTGTGCTAAGATGCTTTGCAAATAGGCAATCATACTTTCACTTACTAATGAAAGCCCAGAGTAGAAATTAAATGACCACATGGTCTGTTATATGGCCTCCTGGGATTCATTTTTTCCATTGTTTTTTCCCTTTTCTTTATTGCGCTCTCATAGTGTCAGAGAGTAGCTGAAAATATCCTGTATGACACTGACAGCAAATTCACCCTTGAGGATTCATTTCTGCCATTTCAGTCTGTGATTTTAGAAGGAGCAAAGTGTTGGGTCTTCCTCCTTTCCAGTCTGTCTGATGTGGAAAAAGCACAAGGGGAACTAAAACTAGTCATCAGAGTAATTCAGTGATGACATCCGCTCTGTGCTTTTAGTGGTGCAGCAGGAGAAGCATGAAGTCTCCTACTCCTACAGAGCATTGCGGATTGTCCTATTCATAAAGTGAAAAACCTGCCTGTAGAAAAGCTGATTTCTGTATATGATGGTCTTCTGGCTTTTGAAAGATCTAAATGTCATCTAAAACATCACTGATAGAGCCTTAAAATGAGGAACTACTTTCAACCAGCGAACTGAAGAAAATGCTGTGTTCCGAAGTATGAAATGGTTCTTAATTCAAACTCTTGTATCTCGTTTGCTGGTGGAAACACTGAAGCACTCTGAGTGCAAGGATATGAACAATTCCCTCATTCTGCCACCATGACTACAATGATATCTGTGCAGTTGCTGCAACTATCTACCGGGTTTGGGGATTTTTAGATGGATAAATCTTTAATCAAGCTGCAATTCATTCCCAAAGTCCCTTTGGAAATGGGTCCTTAAACTCTTACATTACTTAGACACACCTGAAACTGAGTTCCCACCTGGAATACTCCCCACTTCAATAAGTATCAGAGACAGCCAGGTATTGCCAAAGAGGATCAGAAGGCAGGATTCAGTTGGATAGCATGTATTGCATCTGCATTTGATTTTGTTTTCTTAGGTGTCCATAGAAAGTTGGATTTAATTCTCTTTAGCCTCAGTGCTGTAACTCATTCTGGTCTCACTTGTATGGATGTATTAAGAAAACCCTCTAACATAATCAAGTACGATGCTGTGTTTTGTTCAACTCTGTTGCTTTTGCAACTCTGAGCTTTTCTGGTTGCTGTGCTGCAATTCTGTCCCACCCTTATCTGCTAGAGGAATGCAGAAGGTTAGGACTAGGAAGCAGCTCAAATAAGGCATAAAAGAGGCCATAAGCACTTTAAATTGCAGGAAACTCTTAAACCTCTTTCTTAAAGATGTTTTCAGCTCTTCATCCCTTTCCTCAAAAACATGGCCCTTAATTTGGTGCAAATGAAGATTCCTCTTCCATCTGTGGCCTTGAGGCTGTTGCCCAAGGGCAAAGGCTGAGAGCAAACGAGGTGCCCTGGAGCTCTCGTGGGGCTCGTGCACAGCAAGTGTCAGCCAGATGGGAAATGAAGCAGAGCTCCCAAGTGCTGAATGATCATTAAGCCCCACGATCAATGAGATCTCCAGCCAAGAGCTGCTTCATCAGCACTTCAGCATCTTGGACAGAGCAAGGAGTTTTCCTGCAACTTTTGTAGAGTCCCAATCGTCCTGGGGAAGCCCCTGCCCCTGTGCTCTTGCAGGATGGAGCTTTACTGAGCAGTGGAAATGAAGCAGTGGTCACAAGAATGGGGACCAGAGGCAGATGGTGGTGCTTATCTGGGCTGGCAGATAAGTCCCGATCACCCCCTTTGATTTACTGAATTTGGTAAGTCTTTGCCCAGCCGTGGTGCTGAGGCTGAGATCTGAGATCAGCCTAAAGCATTTAAGCACCAAAAATCCCAAAGACAAACATGTAGATGAGGCACTTAGGGACATGGTTTAGCAGGTATGGTAGTGATAGGTGTATGGTTGGACTTGATGATCTTAAAGGCTTTTTCCAACCATAATGATACTATTACTACTACCAAGTTCAAGTTCATTCTCCTCCCATGAGACTCCCAGCCATGAATCTCCTGGTTCAGCGTTTGGGCTCTCAGGAGCTGAGAGCAGCTTTTCATGCCTCGCATCCTCAGGTGACTCTTCTCGCAGCTCGGGGCCGGACGAACGTGCTGACTTGTCCTGGCTTCCCCAGCCGTGCTTGCTCCGCTCTCCCAGGGCCATGTTCAAGAGCTCTAACCTGTGGCGAGGTCCTGTCCCCAACCTCTGCGTCTTGGCAGCGTCTCTCTCCATGGCAGTAGCCCTAAACAGGAAGTGGTTGGTTTTTTTTAATGTTTCTGCTCACACTTGTAGACTAAAAATAGGTTTCCTCCACTTCATGTGCATTTTGGAACAACAGGGGAAGCGCATTGGAAACAGTAGCCTCCCTTTTGAAAGAGAAGATAGGCCAGTAACTGGGAGAGCCTGTCTAGTTCCACATACCTTGCCTTTATCTACCTTCCTCCACCTCCTGGTGCTTCACCAAACAACCAACTCTCCAACATATCCCGAAATTAGTCATTGATCTATTGAACTCATGGTGCCTCTGCTGCAGTCTTCCTTGCTGACCTTTGTGCCTTGACCATGCTTCCCTATACTGCTCTTCACTCTGTGTTTCCTTGCTCAGGACTTTCACAAATCCTAGTGATTTTTGGCTATGGTGCTATTTTGAAGCCTAGATCCAGACAGCAGATTTTTTTCTGTTTTTTTCATTATTTTTGAAGAATGGGCCCTGTGGACTTGTCTATAGTAGAGCACTAAGAAGTGGAGGCATCCACAGTTGCTTTCGAGAGCTCGTGCCTTAAAGCCCTTGGAGTGAAATCTTGGTGTTGGTGACAAGCTCACATTCACTGCACTTCCACTTTCATCTCTGAGCCAGAGTAAACAAAATCACTAGCCCAGCTCCCTTACAGTTTTCTCATAACCGACGACATTCACGTGGTGCCACAACTATCTGGCTGCAAACTTTGGCTGCCTGGCCCCGCGGACGCTCCTTTGCGTGTCCCTGCAATGCAGAGCTTTTCTCTGCTGGAGTCTTCACCAGAGGAATTTCAGTTGCAGCCTCCCTAATTTCTTTCACAAATACTTTCCACTTTCCCGCAGCAGATTTCCCAGACACTAGCGGATTCCCAGCTCCCTCGGGGTTTTCATTCCCTCCACGCCAGCTTTCCAGAAGTCAACAGCCTCGCTTCGTCTGATAGCTGAAACTCTAAAATTCCCCCAGGCACTTGCATCACCTAATCCTATATGTGCTTCAGCTTGAATCCTTTTTTATCCTGTGTCACATGCACAGCCCATGACCAGAGCCAGCCCTGCCACAAAGCTCCAGCAAAATGAGTCTCTAGAGACAGTTTTGGGGAGCAAAATCCCAATAGGTGCTGGCCTTGTAGCAGGGTTTCGTGCAGCCCTTATGCATTGGGGTGGATTTTGATTCCCCACAATGGAGCTGCTGGTGAGTAAAGCTTATCTGTTGGATCATTGCAGGGTTATTTTTAGGGTTACAGCACAATAGCCTATATATGTGATATCTACCAGGTACGCAAAACAGCCATCCTGCCTGCCTGCTTCTGATGTGAGAGATGCCTTTGAGCTGCACCACCATTCTTTTTCTCAAATCCCTTTTAGATAGCACCGTCCTTCCCATATTATTGCCTGTCTGCATCAACTGGCTCCGTTTCCTTTCTTTAAATGCCTTCAATCTTCAGGATGACTTGTTTGCTTTTATTGCTGTTTATGGCTGCTTTATGGCTCGCTTTATCAGCCAAGTTGCTGAGAAAGTTTGTTGGTAGAAATTCCTTCGCGTCCCCCAGCCACGTTCCCACCCTCCCGACTGCCAGATTTCCTGCAGCGCTCCAATAAACCCAGTCTAGCTGGGCTGCGAATCAGTCGTGTATCGGCTGGAGCAAAGGAAATAATGAAATGAGAACTGCCTTGCTTTGCCCAAGCGAAGCTTCACGTCAGTCTAGGAGCTGGTGGCGCAGTCAAGGCCAGTGGGTGCAGGAGCTATTGAGAGAGGAGGGATGATATTTGCCTTGCCCAAGAAAGAAAAGTAGTGACTGTCCTGGAGGAGTCTGATGCAAATGTGGATGAAAGGAGAGCTCGCCAAAAGCACTTTAGCAGCATATTGCATAACCAGAGCAGGTTATCACGCTTTGGAGACTTCCTAAAACAGCATCAGTGGTCTAGAAAATAAATAAGTAAAGAGCAATTCTTCACACTGTAGTGGAAAACAAAAAGGGAGCAAATTTGCAGCCAAGTTATGGCTAAACAAAATTTGGGAAGTATAAGAACATTAGGATGGCTGCACTGGCTCGACCCAGGAGTCCAATGAGACTCAGATTCAAGCACTGATGGCCCCAGTAGCAGACACATAGATAAAAGTGCAAGAAATCAGCGCAAATGAGCGCTGGCCATGTCGTGGTCATGCAGTATTGGTCATGTCATAACACAGTATCAGGTCCCAGGTAGGAATTTTGTTTGCTTCTTGGAGACAGTGGGTAAATCTGGGGGTTTGTTGAATGTGGTGGGATTTTCTCCAGTGAGTTCAGACTGACTCCATCAGTGATGACAACTGGCCTGGAGTTGAAAGGAAAATGTTGGATGAAGCTGTTGTGCAGCCGAGAAGGCCAAGTTGGCAAGACTAAAATATTTCATAAATTCATCTTGGTTTGCTGGAGGGGGGGAAAAAAAAAAAAAGGGTAAGTAAGTAAATGGCTCCAAGATGTTAAAACTCTTATTTTAGAAGCTTGCTATACATAAAAGTCTCCTCTTCTGTTGTTTTTCCTGCTTGAAATGGCTTTTCAAATAGTCATTCCAGGGGCTTTAGCAGGAAAGGTAAAGAACACTCACGCTTTGATCCCACGTCACTTCAGACCGCAGGACAGGCCCGACCCTTTCCCAGCCCTGCGCTGGCCTCTGTGCTGCAGCGGCGACCCGGGCACGGCCCCGGGCGCTCGCCTGCCCGGGCTGAGACCCGCCACGCTCATCGCGCGGCCTCCGCCGCCGCCTGGCACTGTGCAAAGGGCAGGGAGCTGGCAGCTCCGACACCGGCGCTCTGCCAGCCGGGGTCACGCTGTGAAGGCAGAGAGCCTTCCCCGTCCCCTCAGCTGGAAACGTTTATTTAGATAGCTATTTATCTGTGTGTGCATGTGCATTTAGACATATATATGTATGATCGATTTTTCAAGGGAGAACTCTATGTTCCCTGTTTGTCTAACTCTTTATTAATGTATTTGCATGTGCACAGTTATATATCTGAGTGTGTCTGCTCTCTTGCATGGTGGGCTCCTTCTTTACCTCACTGCGCAGGAGTTTGCAGGCAAGTTTATTCCCTTCTGCCTCCTGTTCTGTTCCCTGCCCTTTCCAGCCCCTGTCCGAAGGGCTGTAGGAACCCAGGGCAGCTCCTGCCCCTTCCCCTTTGCATTTCAAAGTGCTGCTTGCTTTAATCGGCAGGGTGGGAAACAGGAAACAAGTCCCTAAAATGCTGATGACAGAGCAAAGTCCTGAGGTTAAACAAGTTCATGCACAAGGACGCACATGGAAAAAAATCTCATCTTTTCAGAGAGATTGAAAATGCTGGGTTTAAGAGCGGTTAGAGACTCCGATGCAGAAAGCAGGGCTGGTGTGGGGCCATAAGTGCTCTAGGCCTTTCACAGCCCATGGGTGCGCAATGAACAAAGAGCTCAGGAACCTGCTGGGAAGCCCTGCAGGCAACGCAGGTTTTCTCTTCTTGCTCTGCTCTTCTCCATTGGCTCTCCTGGATGTTTTCAGGATAGTGGGTTCTCTCTGCCTGGATTACTATGAAATTAAATAAGTCTTGCAGGGTGTTTTGTTAGCAGTGCAAATGCACCTGTGGGGGTGCCTGCTCTGCGCAGCTGCAGATATGTGGACCAGCCTTCTCTCCGCTGGGCTCACATGAGCTCAAGCGGCGCCGAGGCCCTGGAGCTGCTGTGGATATCACATGTTTAGCAGATGTTTTTCCAAGGCCCTGCTCCGCTTGTCTCCAGAAAAAGAGGGAAAAAAAAGTTAAGAAAAACTGCCTGAGGAGCACTGGAGTGATGCACTCTGCTCTTGTACTGCCTCCACGTTTCCTAATCCCCATCTCGCAGCCAAAATAGGTTTCATCACCCTCGGGCTACTCCATTCCCTGATTTGAGTTTCAGATACTTCCATCTCGCTTAAGGAAACCGCCCTTAGCACGGTTTGCAGAGCGGGAAGCGCGGTGCCAGCGAGCACAGAGCTCCCTGCTTGGGTGCAGTGCGTGAACGCGCTCCTTGGTGCCTTTCGCAGCTGCGTTTTGGGGGAAGTGGCAAAACAAGATCCAAGTTGCAGCAACCAGGCTCTCCTCAGACTTACAATCCCTAAACACCCGTCACTAAAAGCGAGCTAGACGGGACACCACAACCATTCTTGTCTTGCGTCTGCACCGCCCCAGCACGGTAGCTCCTCCCGCACTGCAAACCCTGGCAGCTCCCAATCCGCGGAGGCTCAAGTGGCCTCATCAGGAAGGCACATTCCGATGCTGGTCCAGATGTTTAAGTCCTCGGGGGGACTGTGATCATGGGCAGCACGGGTCTGTGCTGTGGCATGCAGGAGCCTGCTAGCGACATGCGGCAGTGCAACATGGCAAGCGGGCACGGAGGAAGGGCTGCCATCTTCCAGAAAACAGGTGGTGCATGTATATATATTTTGTTTTTTTCTGAGGGAAAACCTGGTTGGACTTTTTGAGGCTGCCCTGTGCAAACATCCTACCCAACACAGAGCCCGAAACCCTGCTAGCAGGTTTGGCTCTGTGGCCTCACAGGCATGTACCAGAACAGGAGCCCTTGGAGAGAGGAGCCTGATCATCAGCCTGAAAAAAAGATGCGAGTCTGGGAAGACTGGGGCCCTCACTTCAGCCTCTGGCCTATACCTACCCCTCCACAGTGCTGTGACTCCTCATTTGCTGGCCCGCCACATGCAAGGGGCTCATTTGTGGAGGGGGCTGCGTAGAGGAGCCAAAGCCTCAGCTGCAGGGAACACGTTGCTTCTCACCAGAGGCTGCAGCCAAGCACGCTGCTCTCCCTCTTTCTCCCAAGATTTACACTTTTTTGGGCTGGCTGCTGGATCGCCTCGTCCCTGCAACAAATCTGGACTGGTTTGGAAAGAGGAGAGGCGATGAGGAGGTGGGTTCCTGTGGGGAGGTCTCCTATGAGGGCTCACGGAGGGTGCTGAGAGGTTCAATAGTTGCGAGGATGAGCAGCAGCTGCCAGAGCGTGACCACCTCTTCCTCTCTGCCACGCAGCTCCTCCTGCATCTAGGAGAATCCCACCCTTTGCTTTGTGCCAAGCTGCTCAAGCTTCCCGAGGTTTCGCTGGTGTGATCCCACCAAAGCCGCGGGACAGGAGCCACCTGCAAAGGTGTCACTTCACCGCACACGTCCCCGGCCGCTGCCCCTGCCCCGCCAGGCGCTGCTGAGGCCCCCTTCCCTCCCGCTCCCCTTCCTCCAGCGCAGCCGGCAGCCCCGTCCCGAAATCCCGGACAAGGCGGCACCCCCCGCGCCCGCTCGTGCCTGCGCCGCCTCCGCGGAGCCTGCGCGGGTCCCGGCGCCGCCGCTGCCTGGAGAGGCGCTTCCAGCGGGGCGCGCAGCGGGGACAGGGCTGCGCGGGACGGGACGGGCAGCGCAGTAGAGCACCCCGCGGGCGCGCACTGTGGACACGCACGCCGTGGGCATGCAGGGCGCGGGTGGGCTGCCCGCGGCACCCGCAGGATGCGCGCAGGGAGCAGCGCTGCTCCCCGCGGGGCGGGAGCGGGTGACTCGGCCCCGCGCCAAAGCGGCCGCCCGGGGCCGGGGCCGGGGCCGGGTCCGCGTTTATAGGCGGAGCGGCGCGGGCGCCGCCGCCAGGACCCTCCCCGGGCGCACACGCAAGCGGGGCGTTGGTCCCGGTTAAAGGGGAAACTTGACAGCCCGCCGCCCGCTCCGCAACGCCCGCTCCGCCGCGCTGCGCGCCGCCCGCTCCGCGCCTCGGCCCCGCGACGTGAGTACGGCCCGGCCCGGCCCGCTTCACTGCTCTGCTCGGACCGGGGCTGCCCCTGGGGCTGCTCTCGGGACTGCGGGGAGAGCAGAGCCCGCCCCTGCCATAGGGCAAGGGGGCTGGAGGAATCCCCCCCCTCTCCCCTTCGCCCCCCTCCCCCGACCCGCGAGGCCCGTGGGGAGCAGATGGAACTGGGGAGCCCCTGCGAAAGAGGGTCCCATGGACCCCAATCCCCTGGGAGTCCTGATGGGAGCAGGTGGGATGGGGAACCCCCACCCCGAGGCTTGGAAGAGCTGCGCTAGGGGAGAGGGGCAGGGGGAGCCACTCTCGGGGGGTCCTTGGGGCCACCCCTGGGGTGATGGGTCAGGGACACCCCTCGGGAGAGCGGGCTCGGGGGACAAACACCCTCCCCCTAGGAAGAGAGGCCGGGGGAGCCACCGCGGGGGGCGGATCTAGGGAGGGGGATCGGGGGAGCCCTCCGCAGAGCTGGACCGGGAAGCCCCCCTGGGGCAGAAGGCTCCGGAGATTCCCCCTTCCCACCCCCTTCCCGCCCTCCTCTCTCAGGGGAGAGTGGCCGGAGGAGCCCTCGGGTGGAGGGGCCGAGGGAGCCGCGCTCTGGGGGTCCCGGGGGAGAGCCCCAGGGAGGCCCTCCCGGTGGAGAGGGCTTGGAAGACACTGGAACACCCCCTCCTCCCCCACCCCCACTCAGGGAAGGGGGATCAGCGGAGTCCCCCGGGGTATCCGAGGAGAAAGGCCGGGAACCCCGCGTACCCCCCCGAGGGGACGGACGAGGGCAGAGGGCTCCGAGGGGCCGCGGAGCCCCCCCCATACCCAGCGGGGCCGGCGGGGGCGCCGGGACCTGCGCGCGGCTCCGCCCGCCCCGGCGCATCCCCCGGGCCCCGCGCATTGAACGGGCCGCTCCGCCGCCCGTTCGCGCAGCGCCTCCTGCCGCCCCGGGACGCCCCCGGCGCGGAGCCCCCCTCGCACACAGCCCGGGACACTGAGCATCGCTGTCCCCCTCCAGCTCGGCCCCAGGCTACCGCCAAGATGCTGCTTTTGCTGCTGGGCATCATCGTGCTCCACGTCTCCGTGCTGGTCCTGCTCTTCATCTCCACCATCGTCAGTGTGAGTACGAGCTCGCTGCCGCCTCCGTGGTGCCTGGGCAAGCAGGGGAGCAGCTGAGGAGGGAGATGGTGTGGGGAGATCTAAAGATATTACTTTTTATTCTTGGTGGTTTGTTTTTCCGCCTGGCTTTTAGCAGGAAACGTTCCACATTGCTGTTCTTGCTAACAGTGGGGTTTGGGAGCTTTTTGCACAGCTCTCAGCATGTAACCAGTGGGGAATGCAGGTTGCAGCACTGGCTACTGAGTGCATCCACGTTAGCATTTGAGTCCAGAGGAGCAGAGCATTTTTGAAGCCAAATCTCCTGCCTGTCCCCTCTTGCCACATTGTGGAGCAGATGCAAACTGCTTTCATTTGGGGTGAAACTAAGCTGAAAGATGCATTGCCACTTATCAAATGCGCTCCAAATGCTGACAGGCATCAGGCCAGAGGACAGCTAGGTAGATGCCAGGTCCTCGGTCCCAGTTGCTTTGCTCTCCAGACCTGCTGCTTTGAGGCTGCAAACACGGGCACAGCTTTGGTCTCTAAAACTAGATGGGCTCAGGGGTCCCAGCAGCACTCCCTGGCCAGAGCCCAGTGAACCTGCTTGCCTTGACTTGGTTTGAACACAGAAGTTTTGCTTCACTAGTATTCTTCTCTCTGCCCTCCCTCCTTTTTTTTTTTTTTTTTCCCTTCTGTGTAGCAGGCGAATCCTCTGCAAATTGAAAAAAAAAAAAAAAAAATTTTGCAAGCCGTTAGAGACCACGTGAGAGCATTCAAATTGCTCAAATGGCCAGGCTGGCCGCGGCGAGGGAGGGCGTCAGAGGGGGGAGAGCAGCGGGCTTCCCCCGCAAGGCTTGGCCGATGTTTAAAGAGAATAAAGGGCTTCTGTTGGGAAGCCGTTGAGGGTGAAAGCAGCTAAAGGCAAATATCAGTATTTACACTCCAACCGCTTTATATATTTAATAAAAAAGCCCTGTGCTTGGGAACACCCGTAGGGGTACTTGCATGCACAGACATGTGCACGTACATGTGTGCTCCAGCCCCGGGTTGTTTTCTGGGGATGCTGGAGCACGGGCTCATCATGCTGGGTCTCTCTTGCAGCAATGGCTCGTGGGGACGGGGCACACAGCGGACCTGTGGCAGAACTGCACCACCGGCAGCGTCTTCCACTGCCTGACATCGTCCACGAACGGTGAGTGCCCGGCCTCGGCGTTGCAGGAGCAACGGGTATTCACCGGAGTTGGTTGCTGGTTGCTTGTGCTTCTCCTACCTGAAGCTGGTCCCTCCTCCATGGTCTCCTTGCTGCAGCTTCTGGCTCCCTGGGGCCACGAGTGCTCGGTCACTGGCGTCACTGGTGCAGGGGATCCTGGTCAGACGCGTGGGCTGGGCTGGGGAAATCGCCCCGCGTTGCTTGGGAGTCTCTGAGGGCCGGATGGGGCCCAGCCAGGGCCGGAGCGACACCGCGGGTCTGACTGGCAGGGTCTCCCCGGTGAGGTGCTGAGCCCTGAGCAGAGCGGCCTCGGCTGGAGCTGGGGCGATGTCCCGGGGATGCCCCGGAGGACACCCAGCCCCTGCCTAGAAAGTGGTGCTGCTTCTGGCCGTGGTGACAGCCCGAGGCTCTGTCCCTGCTCTCCCGCTGTGGTTTGCTGCCTAGTACTGCACACAGGACATGGCGATGCTCCGTCACCGCTCTCCTTCCCCTCCCGAGGATGTGACTCATAGGTTTTCTCTGCCACAGCTTTCATTTTCCTCTCCCTTGCTTCGCCTGCCAGGCAGTGCCGGAGCATCCGAGTCCCACTGGGACCGCATCCCCTCTGCACTGGTCCCTGGGCACCTGCATGTTGCAGGTTGATGAACAGCTGGTATTTTCTGGGCTTTCTCACGTGTCTGAAGCTTTTGGTGGGGATGGAGCAGGCTGCGCTGGGGCTCTCTCCCTCTGGGTTGGTGCTGAAGGAGCTGCTCCATGCTGGGCTCCCCTTGGGCTGTCTGCAGCCCCAGGTAGAGCCTCGTATCACTCAGGGTGTCTTTCCACGTGTGCCCGTTTTGAATGTCAGCAAGATAGGGCTTCCTACCACAAATCAGCAACATAGAGTTTTCTGGGTTTCAACACTAAGAGCAGTACTGGGTCTGCATAGAAAGCACCATTTTGCTCCTGCTCCTTTTTTTGAGGAAAGAGCCTGCTGGAATGGCTAGAATTCGGCCAATGCAAAGCGTGGGAGGTCGCTGATAGCAGAGGCAGCCGATGAGGTGAAGGATGCTCCGTTCATCTGGGAGCAGCGGATGCCAAGGCAGGAGCAGGAGGGCAAGCAGGGCCAGGCTTGGAGTGCAGCAAGGCAGGGACATGGGCCGTGTAGGAGCGAGCGCGGCGAACCCAAAACACCCCCAAGGGCTCCTGCATGTGATGGGAGCCTCCAGCACTGCCCCAGGAGGTTCCTTTGGCTCTAAACTCTGGCTGCTGTTATCAAAATGCCCGTGAATACCCCATGCAGAAGCGGAGCAAGGATGTTTGTTCTCCCTCTAGTTTTACCTCTGCTAAAAGCAGGGCCTGGGCTGGGCCCAGGGTGGGAACCAAGTGACTCCGTTGGTCTCTGCTGACGCCTGGTGGTGTCTGGGCTGCCCGCGAAGCTGCTCCGGCTAGAGGTGCATTGGGTGACTTTGGATATCGCGCCCTCAGCCAGCACTTATCTAAACGCAGGCTCTGCTCTGACATCCCAGGCATCTGCAAGGGATAGAGGCTCTGTCCCCTCCACCCCGTGGCAGGGTTGTGAGAGGTGCCCGTGTTTACCTGCTGGTACCCCAGCCCCTGGACACCCCCCTCACCAGTGCTGTGGAAACACAAAATAAGAAAATATTTCCTGTATTTGTGCAAGGCTTTCCAAATCTGCTTCTAAAACCAGCATAAGAACTCCAGGTGGCTCCTGGTGACATCGCCAGGGAAGCATCTTCTGTGGGATGCCACAAAGAGTTCTCATCCAAATCCCGTGCAAGCTGCAGGCCGTGTGCCCAGGACAGTGCAGAGTGGTGACAAGCAGAGCACCCAGTGCCACCCAGCGCAGGAGATGCTTGCCGAGGAATTGGGCACAACGTAGCCTTTACATCATGGCAGATTGTCTTCTGGTCATCGTAGCGGTTGTTGCAGTGGAGTCGGTCTCTAGCACTTAACTACAGCAGGTGTGGACATCAGCATCGGCACCAAAGAGACGGTCCAGCATGGTTCAAACTGCAGCATGTGCGAGGGATGAGGGATCCTCGCCCCTAGCCAAGCAGGAGGGAGGAAGCATCCTGCTGGGGAAGATGCCCTCTTTTTTTGGAGATGCCTTCTCTTTTGGGCTCTTACAACTGCCTGCTGTTTGCTTGGATTTCTTCATTTACTTGCTGGATAATGACATTTTTCAAGAGGCAGAGAACTATGGAAAAAATGTCGCAATCTTTGCTTCGTTTGTGCTGTCAGACATTCCTGGAAAAGACTTATCTCAGGAATTCGGCTCCGAATCCCAGAGTTGTGCTTTCGCAGGGCTGGGAGCCAGACTCTCAGCTGTGTAACTCCACAGAAGTCATGGATGCAGAAAGTCTAACCTGGATAACTCAAATGATCTTATACAGATGCCATCAAAAATTTTCAGACAACTGTTTTTCTTTCAAAAAATGGCTTCTTCTCTCCAGCCTGATTTTGTTTTTTATTGTTGTCAAGATTTTTTTTTCCTACCACCATTTCTTGGATTTTGATGGGAATGCCAAATGCATAAGGAAGCGAAGGGTATCTCTTCATCCTTACAGCCTTCTACAACCTCGTGAAACATTTTTCCTTTTTTCTTCTGAACATTTCTCACCTCACCGCTCTGAGACTTCTGCATGCTAGCTTGTTCAAAGGCAGCATGGTGGTTTTTTTTTTTTTTTTTTTTTTTTTAAAAGGGAAGAAGTCCCAAGGCCTGGGAAATGTGCAAAACACCAGTGCTGTGGTTGCAAAGTGCTGTGGAGCCAGCTCCAGAGTGGATATCTGCCCCTGAACAGCACAGCCCTTCGCTTTAATGGGGCTGGGGATTGCTCGGATGTTTGTGCATTCCGACTGCCCCTTCCTTGGGGCTGCTTTGCTGGCCCTCCCTGCATTGCTCTGTCTCTCCTTGGTGGCTTCGGACCAGCTCTCTCCAGCCGGAGACACTGGCAGCAGGATCAATGTGAGACACCAGCCTGGATCCCTCCCAAGCCTCTCCATCAATCCCATGTTTCTACAGAAAGCATCATTTAAGGGAAAATCCCCTCCTGTGGTTAAGTGCCAGCGGGACACGTGCCCATATGACACGGGCTAACTGGAAGTGGTGGAGATCCTGCTTGGGGAATTGCTGCTTTGGCAGGACATGCTGGTGCTTGAGATGCATTTTCGGTGCACTGGAGGAAGCAAGAGCCACCTGCAGCCCTTGCACGGTGTGAGGAGCTGTGCTCCAGCCCCTGAACTGCTCCCATGAGGAGCTGCACTGCTTTTTGTGCACTTCAAAATGCAAAACAGAAATATGACTTAAATACTTTTGCTGTGTCAAGTGACTTTGCTATCCTTGCTCTCTCAAACTCTCTCCCAGCAATGTTTCAATGCACAGACCTTCTAAAAGGAAGTTTTGGATACTCACTCGTTAAATACATTCCAACTATAGATGCACTAAGATTTTTTTCTTTTTCCTTTATTTTGCTATTTAATGCTGAGAAACAGGGAAAAAAAAAACAGATGGGATAAATAAACACCTGCACTAGGGGTAGCAGTGAGCCTGGGTTCATGATTCCCCTGCTGTGAGGACAGTCACATGGCATTGGAAATGTCTCAGGAAAAGTAGTTTCTCTTTTACTTCAACTGATCTTGGACCATTAATATACCCTAAATCTCAGCAGGTGAGGGTTGTTGGCAGGCTCCCACCAAAGTGAGTGTCCCTGCTGCTTTACGTTGTCTACTAGGGACCATCTCGATGGAGGTGATGGCCAGGACAGGCAGGTGTCTCCCGGAGGAATGTTTGGCTTTGGGGACCTGGCTTGTCCTCGCAGCACCCCCTTTCACTGCCCAGGGGAAGCTTTTTGCACCGGGTCTGTGAGCTGGTTGTGGGATGTTCTAGACACTGCTCTTTGTGGCCAAAAAGTGATGTTGCAAGGCTTTACTAACCGCTCCCACAGGAAAGTTATTTCTCGATATCTATTATGGATAGTGAGTATAAAATATCTGAATGAGAAGAAGTAGGGACAAATATCACACTGACCCACTGGAATAGAAGAACCTGGAAAGAAAACGGGTCAGGACTTGTGGAGTGTGTTTGTCTCTGGCAAGGGGAGACTTTCTTGAGCCAAAAGGTGAGATGCAAGTGACAGCCCAGGCCTCTCTGCAAAGCAGAAGCTTCTATTGAAAGATTTGAAGTTAGTTTTCACTATTTATTCATTGTGAATGTAACCTTCCAGACGTTATCTTGTGCTCCCTTGTGGAATCTGCATGCAGAGAAGATTTGCAGACTTTGGTTTTATTTCTGATGCGTAGCTAGGAACGGACAACATTACCACTATTTAGGGATGTTGCATTTGGTACAAGGAAACACTGCAGGAAATAATGGATAGTCTCTATATTTGATAACGTGCAGCCTCCGCATTGGAGGCAGCAGCTACTAACTAGTCCCATTCTCTGTCCATGGACCGTGTGTAAAGATACCTTGGTTAGATGACACTGCAGGTCCTTTGGGGTCTTTGGGCTTCCCAGCAGAGAGGAGAGATGTACTGTGATCTCAGAAGTTTGAGATTCTGGAGTATCTGCTTGGAAATTAATGACAGGTAAGATTGGCCAACCATGGTCTGCATTGAACCACTTCTGCCAACGTGTGGGTAACTCTGGCGTGGCCTTTAGTGGACATAAAAATAACTGTCTTGCATCTTGGGAGAATGTTTTGTATTTTGGAATGGTTTCTACCATAACTGTGTCGCCTACAATATGAAACGGATTTCATCAGCTTAAAAAAAAAAAATTGTTGTTGCCGGTTCTTGTTGCAAAGAGCATGTGATGTGGAGAGATTAGAGACCAGGCTGTTTTTCCTGTTTTTGGCTGCTCACTAACTCTTCAGCTGCCGTTTTTGGGCAGGCAGTGGGTCAGCCAGCTGTTCCCACTCTGTTGGGCATTTTGGATGATGTGGAAGAGGAACAAAAGGAGGAAGAATACAACATATGGGAGAACTGTAACTGTAAGACCCGTAGAATTGGGTGTCGGAGCCCATTGCAGAGTGCAGTGCCTGGAGACCCTTTGGAGACATAACATTTTAGGGCTTGGTCAGACTTGTAGGTGTCCACTTCTCTATCTCCATCCTTGCAATCGTCCTCCTGAGCTACCAGGTGGACTCACCTTCATTAAATGTGACCCTACGTCTGCGTGACTTTTTAGGATCTCAGTCACAGCTTTACCGTTTTTGATAGCAATATTGTGCTGCTGTTCTCTCTCTTTCAACTTCGGGCCCTCCCTGGAAGTAGAGGAGCTGCTCATGCAGGAGACAAGAGCAAGAAAATGGCCTAATGCTGGAGCAAGGGCCATGACCTGCTACCCCACCACAGTGCAGTGAGCCCTGAGAAGCAAAGGGACCAGCATAAGGGTCATGCTCCACTGTGAGAGTCTGGGAGAGGAGCCGGCTGGGATATTTTGGAGCTGTTGCAAGGGGGAAAGGCGGTTTGTTGGTGCCAGCAGCTGCTGCCCCAGGACATGGGCTTCAACAACCAAAGGGGCCATTTCTGCGGCCTCACAGCTGAACCACAAAGATATGAAGTAGCAGCAATGTGAAGGGGACAGCTCCAGAATCCATCTGAATCCAACAGCTCTGGAGACCCGTGGACTTTGAGAACTCTTTGATGTTGCTCGGAGGGCAAGAGGGAGGGGAGAGAGGAGGAAAAGAGAGGGCTTTGGGGATCTCATCCCCTCCTGAAGGGGCTGGGAAGCCTCCTCAGATCCCTCAATTTGAGCTCTTTCACATGCAAGGCCAGGCTGCACATGTTGTGAGGTCCATGGTGCCTGCCAGGGAGGAGCTGCAGCAGCTTCTTCATTTGGCGTCTCCCTGAGCTGCAGTCCTGGGGGCTTCCCACCTTCTCATCTCAGTGCCATTCAAATGCCTCAGAGCTCTTTAAAACCCTCCTTTTCCCAAGACTTCCCAGGGACACCTCCATCCAACATGCTGTGCATGGGACAGCAGGGAAAAGGCAGCTGCTGGGCATAAAACCTGCTTTTCCTTGGGGTGAGATTTGACAATCCTCCGTAATCCCAGCCGTGCTGGTGGGAGTTTGGGACCAAGCCGGAGGGAAGTTACCGTTCACCAGAGCTGGCCTTTTCCCAGGAAAACCTGCAGGCAGCCTGTCTGGATGATGCTATTCCCCCTCACAGTGCAGGTGGAGGTTTGGTCTGAAGCAAGAGGATGTGGCTGCTGGCAGGGGGTGGCTGTTCCAGCTTTATGGGTCTCTGTGTCACTACAACGAGCTGCCAAGGGGCAGTGTTTTGAGACCAGCTGCAGAAAGGTGCAACTGAGTTGGTATTTCTCCATCTTTGATTTACCCTTCTGCAGCTCAGTTTAGGAGGTTGGATAGCCAGACTTAAATCCATTTAAGTCTCTGCAATTCTCACTCAGCCTAGGAAGGATGCTGGGCTCTGTTTGGCTTCATGATCAGATCCTGAAGCCTAAGGGTTGGCTTTGGAGACGCTCTGCTTGGGAGACATCTCTTCCCGGCACGCTCGGCTAGTAAGTGCATGTGCTTTTCTGGACTCTGCTCATCTTCTTTGGTTCATAGCATTGAAAGAGCAGGTTTTGCTTTGCACACATTGCCTGGAATTTCCCCTCAGATTATTTTTGTACAAATCATATACAAGAGCCTATTTAGTGGATGTTATCTTCCCTGGCAGGGGTCAGATATTGAGGGTACAGCATGTGCACAGTTTTCAAAGGGAACCATACTTGTGTAAGATGGTATTATAAGCTGCACGTGACAGCACACAGATGTTTTTATCACATAAAACTAATTTAGTCCTGCACAGTGGGCATTAGTGGAAACTGATGGCTCAAACTGGTCTCTCTGCACTTCAGAGTTTCCCCTCTGGTTAAAACCAAGATAGCATGTCTGCAATTGAGCAGCAAACTCAAGCCTGGGGAGAAAATCTTTAAGCTGATCCTTGCTCTTGGCCAAGAGTACCTCCCTGTCTGCCCCATGCCATTGATCTCACTCAGCTGCAGCCCTCGTTGGGGTATAAAACCTCCCTGTTTTTGTGGGAGGTGCTGAGTTAGTTGCTTTCTCTTTCTTGGGGATGTGGCTGTGATCCTGCTCTAGGTTTCTTGCTAGGCTTTAGGGCAGTGAAATGTGGTTGTTGTGATCCTGGGGGGAAACTCTGAGATGTTCTTGGTGACTTTCTTGGTGACTTTGCTGTGAGGATGTGAGTGGTGATGTGAGTGTGTCAGGGCTTATGCAGCTCAGGGGAAGTTTAGCCGTTTCATAGAATCATAGAATGCTTAGGGTTGGAAGGGACCTCTAGAGATCATCTAGTCCAATCTTCTAAAAGCTTCTTCCTGAATTTCTGACTGGATGAAAAGGCTCTGAAAAAGCTGCAGCTGGAGCCTCTAGGGGAGCTCTGCATGGGAGTTGCTTGCTCTTCCCATCCCATTTCTTTCTCTTCCTCTTCCTGAAGAGCAGTGTTGCTAGCAGGGACCTCAATAGATGCTGCAGAAAAGTGGGATAACTGGCTTACTGCCTCGGGGAAACTGCAAATACCTGTCTGAGAGCAAAACCAGGGTTGGTGGCTACAGCACAGCCTGCAGGGTCTGGACCTCCCTCTGGGAAATGTGTTTTATTTCTAAAAGCCTATATAAGCTAGTGCCAAAGAAGTATGTAGGGTTGGAGAGGTAGCAGTACTTTCTGCATTAGTGGCAGAGCTCTCAGATGGATTAAAGGCAGTGTGGCCTCCTTGTGCAGCTGGAGCTGGATGTGCTGAGAGGGTATCAGCTTGCTGCACCCGTGGGGTCTCAAAGCCATGACATGAGGTGAGCATCACGGCCCTTCTTACATGAAAGAGGCTGCTAAATGTCAGCGAGCGGCTGCCTGGCAGTGCAGCTGGAGATCTGGTCTCTGGTATTATCTCTTAATTGCCCTTTTGGAGCCCTGCGGCTGCTGTGGCCATGGCCAGATGGCAAAACCCTTCCAGGCACCGTCTCTTCCTCTTGCTCTCAGTGGTGGCCTTTATGTTTCTTGTCACGGCTCTTTATTGCAATGGGAATTTGTAGTAGCTGGATGAAGCGTTCACTTTCAGGAGCAAAACGGAGGCTCAGGGAGGCGGATGCAATTAAGAGCAGCTCAGCTCCGTTTTTCCATCTAGACGGCTGGATCTTAAAATAGTTTTACAATTGGAGCACCCACCTCCGGGCAGCAAGGGAGCTGCCACGAGCCCTCCTGTCCGGATCCCGCAGCCTATGAAATCACAAAAGATTTGGCTTCCCAGATCCTGAATTAATGCAGCCACAGAGAATATGACAGTTTAGTGACTGTGCCAGGTGCCTTCTTGCCATCCCCTTCCCACAAGATCTGAGCATCAAGGAGGAAAATCAATGCTTTATGACTTGCTTTTTTAATTGTTTTATTTATTTATTTTCTTAAGCAGCTCTTGAGCTGTCTCTGCTCTGTTTCCAGGTGGTTTAGCAGGTCCAGAGAGTGGAAGGGTTTCGCATGGCTCAAGGCCTGGCTAATATGAGATATGCCAAAAATGTTCCCTAGGTTTTGCCTATATTAAGAAAACAAACAAACAAATAAAAACCCAAAAAAACACAATCAAGCCTGGAGTGGTGTCTGCTGGAAGGAGTCACAGTGATAGCGCTCGCCTAAGGAGCGGCGGCAGCCGATGTGCACGGACACAGCCCCGGTGGGTTCGGAATGAGTGAGATGCAGCAGCTCTTTAGCAGGACATGCCAGTGCTGTGAGGGAAGGAGGGGAGGCAGAAAGCTGCCTGCAATGAGCAGGCACTGTACTGGTTCTTCTCTCCTTGCATCCATGAGCAGGATCTGGATCTCCGCCTTTGCATGGACACTGGCAGGTGGGATGCAAGGGGGGCTCCCATGGGCATGGATTTGCTCCCCTCTTGCAGAGCTGCTGGCGCGGGGGCACACGGTCTGTGCTGGTCTGCTCGAAGGCTGTAGTTGAATCTCTGCAAACAGGAGGCTGCGGTTCAGGAGGGTTCAGTGCTGCAGCAGCTTCCCCTGTCTGAGGATCCAGCCCATATCATGCATCCCTGTCCCTGCCTCCAGACCGTAATGACTATTCCTGCCTGATGTCTGTGGTGGATTATCCTATGTGGCATCTTTAAAGGCCTCTGGAGAGGTGCAGGCGTGCTGAGAGCATCTCAAGCTTCACAGGGAAATGCAGTGCTATTTGCTAGCGTGGCCCTGTGCTAGTGGCGTGAGGCACTGCCTCTTTCTGTCCAGCTGCAATAGATTGGCATTTGGCTTGTTTATTTTTTTTTATTATTTTTTTTTTAAATGTGGGGAGTTACACACCCAGGAGGCCTGGAAATAGCTGGGCCGTGACTCATGCAGGGCTGGTGGAGCTGCTCTGCTCTGTGCTGCAGCTAAGTTTGGCAGCTGGCAAAGCCTCTTTCCAAAAGGCCTGAACCCGTAAGGGCAAGTGGTGTTTGTGCTTGTGGCGTATTTATTTTACCTCTGAGCATGCCTGGCTCAGTGTCTCGTGGCTTGTTGCGTGGGTTTTTGGTAGAGCTGAACAACCAGGCCCTGAACCGAAGCTGATGGTGGGGGGAACAGCTACTTTGTCCTCATCTCTGCAGGCTTTGCCTTGCTACCAATATCTCCTTATGTGCCTGGTATTGTATTTTTTTTTTGTATTTATTGTATATTGTACATTTTTTTTCCCCCCTAGAATGGCTGCAGTCTGTCCAGGCGATGATGATCCTCTCCATCATCTTCAGTGTCTTGTCCTTATTCCTGTTCTTCTGCCAGCTGTTTACACTCACCAAGGGAGGACGATTTTATGTTACTGGAATCTTCCAAATCCTTGCTGGTAAGTGGGAATGGATAAGGGGATGCTGATTCTAAGGCAGTGCAGGGAAAGTGCTTTTGAGTGGGGAAGGAGGGCTAATAGTGAAAACAAGCATGCTCTGAACACCAAAGCAGGTCCAGCTTGGTTGCTACTTGCTTGCAGCTCATGTGGGATGATGCAAAAGGCAAAGATGAGCTGGCTTTTCCTGAGAATAGGAAGGATGCCCAACTGGCACCTATATGAGCTGATGAGAAGAAGGTATGAAAAATTCATCTCTCATTGAATGCTTGGATGCCCAGAGCTGGTTTCCAGCTTTTGGTGTGCGTGGCACATTTCCTGAGCTTCTCTGGGCCACCTCTGCAGAAGGTGGGAGGCCACCACATGCCCAGCTGGGGAGGTTCCCGTGATGTTTCACTTCAGGACCTGGGTGATTGCCCTCCCAGTGGTGACATCTCAGGACATTTCACTGTCCTCGGGATCCACCTTTTGCTGAGCTGGGCAAGGAGGTTCCCTGGCTGATGATGGGGGTGGGAAGCAGTGACGCTGCTTTAGCAAAACAGGCTCCAAGGGCTATTTTTAAACTTGCCGTTGGGGGCCTGGTGCTTTCCACAGCTGCTAAGAGCCACCCTAGCAGGCAGGGCGAGATGGCTGTCTTTGAACTTTCAGCTACTATTTTTAACTCTTGGAGAGCTCAGCAGTGGAAATGAACCACTAGTCAAGTCATACGTTGGAGTTCTCCAAATACAGATGTAAAGTATGGATTTATTTGGAATTTCTATGCATGAAACCAGTGATGAGGCTTTCCAGGTGTTAAGACTTCAAAAAGCTAATGTGAATAGATTTGAGTTAAATATTCTTACCCCCAAAAAACAGCTCCCTGAGGAGACCTTCACTAACTGGAGCTTTACATGCTAAGCTGATCCCAAATCACCCTTGGTCCTGCCTTGGTCTGCAAAAAATTCATCTGCTGAGCTTTAGAGAAAGCTCCTGAGCACCCTCTAAGCAACTGGCCAGTTTATAGATTAAAAACTCTGCAAAACTATTAATGAGTATAGCATGAAATTCACTGTGAATGTAGATACATCGCCATAAAGTGGGTGCTGAGAATGCCAGTTCACCATGCCTGGAAAGCTAAATATCTAGAAACCCATTACAGCTATGGAGGCAAGGAGAGGAAATGGACATTAATAATGCAGTTGTTAGAGTGAGAACTTGTCTAATAGACCCTGGAGCAGGAGGTTCCTCTCTCCTAGATGGCAGCTGCTGATTCCTGGCTCTTAGTGCAAGAGAAAATGGGTCTGCAACCACTTTAGGCCTCTCCCAGGTTGCTCGGGCAGCCCCGCATGGTGTCCTGCATTCAGATGCCCAGGGTGGAGGCCAGTGCTCCTAGGGCTTTCATGGGCTTGTGCCCTCTGGGTTGAGGCTTGATCCATCCCTATGGCTGCTGTGAGCGGTGCCACTCTGCCCTCAGACTGCTGGAGGAAGAGGTACCCCCTCCAAGGTGGTGTATTGCCTCACTGATGGCACTCAGAGAGAGTTTCCCACATGAGTTAATTAAAAATAAATAAATAAATAAAGGGGATGGGCGTGGCAAGGAAAGGGATAGAGAGACCTTAAAGCAGTCTGATCATCATGGTTCAGTTTAAAACATGGCTGGAGCAGGACTGAGCTTGGCAAAGCTGCGTGTGCTGCTAAGCTCAAGCTTTGAAGCTGCGATGCGTCCGTGCTTGCATCAGCACAAGCAGCCGAATGCCGCTGCCCTTGACCTCCTGCCCTGTGCCCCTTTCAGAGTCTTCTCCCCCAAATCCCTCATTCTGCAGCCCAGAAACGCGGCCGTGACCGTTGCCTCCGTGTTGCCGAATTCCTCCTGCGGACAATCGCGACTGTATTTTCCGCTGTCCGTAGGTGCTGCTGGCACGGCCGCGAGCCTGTGCTCTGTCCCACCGGCGCCGGGGACAATAGTTTTGCTTTCTGTGCATGGGCCGGGGCAGTGGGAGTCTGCTCGCGTGCTCAGCGAATGGAAAGTGCATTGGCGGCGCGTTAATGAAGCGTATTCCCACTTCTGCACTTTTGCTGAACAAAGGGGCAGTGTAAAGTGGAATTAGGGCTCAAATATCACTGGGGAAATGTAGGTGGGCCTGAGGTCTGCACAGGGGATTTGGAACATGGCTCTGACAACGGCCCAGTGCCCGTAGAATAGAATCACTGGGATTGACTGAAAGACCTTGTTTTCAGGCAGAAATAGTGGGTGCTTTGTGTTAGCTCTAGGCAGACCCCGGTGCTGATGGATTGCTTTGCAAACAAAGCTAAAGTGCTGGCTAATGCACCCGACTGGCCACGCATCGGTTGCCCGCGCATCCTCCTGAAAAAGGCTGGGGCATTGGGGTGGATAGGAGCGCAAATACACGTGCCAGGGTGGGATCTGCAGGGAAACGTGGGGCTTGGCTGACAGCTCCTCTCTGCAGCTTGGACTGCAGTCGGGTTTTGGGGAGCCATCCCGGAGAGCAGGGTCCAGCCGTGCCTGCCTGGTGCTGGGCACCTCCAGCATCCCAGCAGGACGTCTTAGTCCAGATGATGTTCCTGCTGCACTTGCTGCAGCACTTGTGGCTTTGCTTGCTCTGAGCTGTAGGTGGGGATGCCCCCATTGCAGCCAGCATAGCATGGCAGACCCCCAAATGTGCCACAGCAGTTTTGCAGGAGGAAAGTTAAGAGGAGGGCATGGAAAGCGCAAGGTTCTCGCTGGGGGTGTTGGGCGTTACGGTCTCCGGTGAGGCCGGCTCGGGGCTTGCGGCCGTCGCTCACGTCGCGTTTCGCCCGCAGGGCTCTGCGTGATGAGCGGCGCAGCCATCTTCACAGTGAGGCACACGGACTGGCAGCCGCCCGCGGCTGACGTCGCCTTCGGCTTCGCCTACATCCTGGCCTGGGTGGCCTTCCCGCTGGCCCTCATCAGCGGCGTCATCTACGTCATCCTACGGAAGCGCGAGTGAGCCCGCGGCGGGGCCGCGCGGGGCCACTGCTGATGTCCCCGGAGGAGACGGAGGCGGGGGAAAATAGACGAGAAAACGGAATAGAAAATTAACCAAAAAAAAGAGAAAAAACAAAAAACACACACAGAGAAAAGGAATAAACCCTCCCACCAACACCCAACCAACCCCAAAAGGAAACACTCAAAGGGTTACTTGTTAATTGAAGATGTATATAGTATCTATGGTTTAAAAAACCTATTTATAACACTTTTTACATATATGTACATAGTATTGTTTGCTTTTGTTGACCATATGCTATGTTTTAAAGCCTAAAGAAAGTGCCTAAAGAACTATTACTCCTAACAGTGTAACATGAGCGCGGTGATTTTCTTCTTTCATGCAAAATCTGCTTTGACCTGGTCCTTCTTTCCCAACCCCAAATAAATACTTAGGAGAGAGAGAAAAAGAGGGGAAAAAAGGAGGAAAAAAAAAGAAAAAAAAAAAAAAAGAGCCCTGCCTGCTTTTAGGTTGGCATAAATCAGTGCTGCTCCCCTGACCAGGGCGGCCTCGTGCCGGCTGGAGGGTCGCCCCGCTCCTTCCCCAGTGCGGCGATCCTCTTCACCAAAGTGCGTGCACAGGGATGATGGGAGACGCTTCCCAAAGGCTCCAGGGCTCCCGGAGCGCCAGCTTTACTTGCCCCAAGTGCCTAAATGACTTGCGTGCCTAAGTCCCCTGGCCTCGCCATCACACCCCCTTGGGAATTTGGGCTCCCGACTCACTTAGGTCCCGGCCGCGCTCCTCGGGTCTGGGTTCCTGCCGGGATGCTCCAGGGCTCCGGCAGGTCGCCCAAGCCAAAGCGCTGGGACGTCGTGACCTCGGCGTGCACTTTGGCCTTGCCGCCTGGATAAACTACCGATGGGATGGACGCCACCCCGGCATATCTATGAAATCAAATACTAGATATATGAAATGGTGCTATCTATTTACCATTCCTTATACTGCTAGCCATTTAACCTTATTCACTGGAAACTCAGTTAACAACCTGGCGGTAAACAACAACGCTAGAACCGTGAAATAATTCTGTGTAATATAAGTGATCTATAACTCCTTTTTGTACTTAGATGACTTGCTCTTGCTGTTATTTTTAATAAAGCATTTATAACCAAGGTCCCCGTTTTCCTCCCCTGTGGTCAAGAGGAGCAGAAACGGCTCCGGGGGGAGCCCCGCGGGTCCCCGCTGCCGGAGCGGGATGTCTGTCCTCCTCCTTCTGTGCGTCCCAGACGGGTCTGGCAATGACTCGAGCAGGCAGCCTGCTGCAGCCTCCCCTGGGCTGCCTTCTGAGGACTCCAGACACCGTCTTGCTGTCGTTTCTGTGTCATTTCTTTCTCTTTTTTTTTTTCTTTTTTTTTTTTTGGCTTTGCTTTTCTGATTTTATACCGACTGTGTGGGCTAAAAAGCAGTGAATAAAAAAGTCAGAATAACTCAGTGGCTTCTGCTTTTTGATTCATCACGGGCTGGATTGGGGCTGTGCGCTACAAGTCTGCTCACACGAGCTCCTCATCTGCCGCCTTCAGGGTCAAATTGGTGCATTTTGGGTGGAATCTGGGTGGATTTGTCCATCCTGCTGAGACAGGTGCTGGTTAGCTGGCCCAGGCACCTATGGCACAGGGGAAGCAGCTCTGAGCCTGCTCTTCCTGCTTTGCTGGGAACATCTGAGACCTTTGGTGAGCCACTAAATAGCACTAGGTAGAGACTTGGGAGCAGAGGGAACTGAGCTTGATGTTGGGGCCCCATGGGGGCCATACATCTCACAACTCCCCCAAAAGTTGCGCATTTTATCCCTGCATCAGCTGAATGTAGTGAAAACCTTGGAGAGGCACCAAAGCTTGTGGCTGGGTCGGGAGTGGAGCTCTGGGCCCTGTGCTGCGGGCTCATTGTGGTTCTCTTTCCTTGCAAGGCTCTCCCCTGTGATCGTGTCATGAGGCTGTCCTGACCCTGAGGGTGCAATTAAGGAGAGCAAGGGGTTGGCACCATGCGACCAGAATGTGCAGCCCTGGTGGCTGGCACGGAAACGCTTGTGCTTCCACCCACTCCATCATCCGTCTACGACACATCTGAGCTCTCCCAGCACCTGGGCCTGGCAGCCGTTCAGAAGCTCTTGCAGGGCCACATGTTGAGACCAGTTATTAACACTGGCCCCATCCCGGGGCCCGTGCCCAAACGTGTGCTCCCAGCGCCGTGCTCGGGAGGACATCCTGTCGCGGTCATGACCCTGGTGATGGCTTGAGGCGAGGAACCACAGCGGAACCACCCTGCAGCACCGAGCCGAGCGGGAGGTTTTCCTGGTGAACCCATAACCTGATGCCCAATTAAGTGACTCTAAAGCACTGTCCTTGTTGTTGCTGCTCAACGTGTGGCCACCACGGGTCCCAGCCACATCCCATGGGGAAGGAGCAGGAACTGCCTCGCTCCTCCCAAGCCCTCGAGCAGCGCCAGGGCAGGCAGCATCACTGCTCTGCACCCGCGCTGGCTCCCGCATCCTGCCTCTGGCTTCCTAAAGGGGAGCCTTCCCCTCCATGCCCACTGAGGGCAGCTTGCTGCCCTCCTGCTACGCCTGGACGGTTACGTCGTGCTTGCGGGGCAGGACTCCAAGTCCGTGGAGAGCAAAGGCACGTAGGGAGCGCCGCGGAGCAGAGCCAAGTGTCCAGCCCCGCGTCCCGCTGCCTCTGCAGCCTCGGCCTCGCTTGCGACCACAGCAACACAAATATCTTGACTGAACTTTTCTGAGCGTGGGGCAGGAGCTTGGGGTGGGAAATGCTGTTTTTTTCTTTTCGTTTCCATTTCTCAGAACAAAAAATAAAAGAGGCTGACTGCTGCATTTTTGGCCTGGAGCGGTGCCCTGCTCCCAGCCTCTCTGTGTGACGCTGGCCAACGTGCAAGCTGAGCAAGCGGCATTGGCTCTAGCAACGTTTCAGCCGCCCGTAGTTGCTTCATCTTGGGGAATTTTTTCAAGGGAAAGGAAAACAAAATGTCATTTGAAGTGGAAACAAAGTGAAGGTTTGAATCTCCCCTGGAAAGGGCAACTCCAAGCTCTCTGCAAGGAGAGTCCAAAAGGGAAATTTCCACCTATTTCCACTGGATCTAATGCTTTCCCTCACCCAACCAACTCACTTGGGCTAATCACTGGTGGTTGGAAAATGCCAGTTTCTGTTACTCAGGTACCAACTGTGTTTTAAACATGCCACACACCTCGGGAGCCTCCTGGGGTCCAAGTTAGGGAGTGAGACTTGGATGGGATGGCTGGTCCCTCTGCGAAAGACCCTTTCACAGCATGGGGGTGGCCTCGGGTGATCTCTCTTGATCTTTTCATTTCAGTCAGTCTGGTTCACTTTGGTGCCTTGGCAGACACCATCAGGGCACATCTGGGGAGCTTGGTCACTGCTGCTTTGCTCTCCTGCTGCCAGCACTGCCAGGCTGGGAGCACCCGGGGCTTCGATTTGCCAGAGGGTCAGGGACTGAGTGGTGACAGCAGCCCCACAGGGCTTTAAACTCTTGGTGCACACAAGAGAGATGTGCATTTGACACGACGGTCCCCTTGCAAGGCGGGCATCGTCGAGCCCGATGCCGAGCAGGAGGACAGCCCCAGGGATGCGATGCCCCCCGGTCCCGGTGCCAGTGCCCTCGCTGGGCAGCCGAACCCCCCGGGATGCTCTGCAGGTCCGGAGGGCACCGGGCTCGGGCTGTGCCCGTCCTTGTCACGGTGCCCGTGGGACAAGCGCGGTGCGAGGCCGCCCCCCGGCGGCGGACGGGGGGTCCTGCGGGCCGGGGACACCCTTCCCTTGGGCCCCGCGGCGATCGGCCCCGAACCCCGCTCTCCTCTTAGGATTTGGGATCTTTTTTTGTTTACCTTTTGTTTTAAGCCCGGAGCGTTGCACGGTCGCGGTGTCGCAGTGGGGAAGAGAAAGCCCCGTGTGCGCTTGGGTTTGTCTGCACCCCCCGAGGCCAAGAGCTTCAGGCACTGGGCACGCAGGGCTCAGTCCTGGGGACAGTGACATCGAGGGCTGCTCCCACCAGGCAGATCCTTCCACGGGTCAGAGCACAGATGGGACTTCTCCCTGTTGGGAGCTGCTGGGTCACCCAGAGTGACTCAGAAATGCTGAGAGCTCCAGAGGGCTGTAGTCACATTTCCTGCAGGGAGTGGGACAATCTCTCACCCAATATTGAGTTAGGATTCATTCTTGGAGCCTTGAAAACCTCTCAGTATGGAGAATCCCTGATATCCCTGGCCAGCCACTTAACCTTCTAGTGAAAAACTTTTTCCTTAAGAGACCATGCCAGGCCTGAATCCACCCCTTGTTACATTCCATGTCCAAACCTCAGCCCAAGAGCTCGCCTCCCTGATGGAGCTGCAGACCAGCAGTGTTCAGGATGGGGAATCTTCCTCGGAAGGGCAGCAGAGAGCAGGAGCGAGCATGGCAGGGTCCCTGCGTGGGGGAGGCCGTGGCTGATCCTGGCAGGTACCAGGAGGGGAATGGGCACCCGCGGAGGGGCAGATTGATGTGGCCTTGGCCATGTAGGTGGCCTAATGTATCCTGGGCTTTGCACAGTGTGCCTCAACCAATTTTGTTATGGATAAAGCACATCAGCAGCTCCAGACATTACTTTCCAAGTGGTCCTCTCTGCTGTCACCACCTCCTCCTCCTTTCAGGGACATCCTCCTGCTTGACTCCCTGCCCCTGGGCTTTCTGTCCTGAGGCTGCTGCCATCCCCTCCTGCTTTAGAGCCTCCCCAGCCGCACCCAGCTGCACGCACGGGTTATCAGTCATGTCAAGAGCCCAATTCCCTGTGTGCCACTCTCTCCCAGCTCACGAGATGACAAAAGGCATTAAGGCAGGACGCAGCATTTCTGGCCGATCAGCAGCAAGCATGTTCCGAGCTAAATGGGACTCCGGAGTTTCAGTGCACCCTGGGGCTGCATCCCAATTAAGGCTGAGAAAGCCAATAAAACAGCTAGCAGAGCAGCAGCAATATGGGGAGCAGTGGCAAAGAGGGCTTGAAAAAATATTAGGGACGTTTCTTTAGTATGTGTTGCATCATAAAAGTAATTGTTTAAATGGCTTTTCTAGTGCTCTCAGCAGTAAATACACCAGGAAAAATGTGCTAAGGAAATCTCATCCTCCTCTTTCATTTACTGCCTTGTAAATTGAAAAAAATATGGAAGGAATAAAAACACTGGAGGTTTCGGAGCAGCTATTTCGCGAGCAGCACTGTATTCCCCCTCAGCCCGCTGTGAGTCCTGGCTGCCGCCGGACGGTGGCACTTCCGAGCTGTGCCTCC
Organism: Tinamus guttatus; assembly: GCF_059628265.1. Classification (NCBI taxonomy): domain Eukaryota; kingdom Metazoa; phylum Chordata; class Aves; order Tinamiformes; family Tinamidae; genus Tinamus; species Tinamus guttatus. The sequence continues at coordinate 2,888,948 of NW_028288722.1, read as the reverse complement.
TCCAGCAGCCCGGGCCTAGCGGGAAAAGAGCCGTGGAGCTCCATGGAGGCACCATGGGAGATACAGCTGGTGCATGATCCAGCGCTAAAACCAGGCCAGGCAGGAGAAGCTCAGCCTCAGGACAGTGGTTGGCCAAGCACCAGGTTTTCCATTAGCCCGTCCTGTAAGAGCTGAGCACGTGGACGGTGATGGGTCCAGGTTTGGCTACGCTGCAGATCCAAGTAAGAACTCGCCCTTCTCACTAAGGGCAATGGCCGGGGTGTTAACCTGGTCTCCTCTCAACAGCTTGCAGCAAAGCTCCTTCACAAGGTGCCCAGACAGGGCACATTGGCCACTGGTGCCCTTTGACTGCCTTTGCAAACTCCTCTTTCTTCTTACACCAGCATGGTCTTTGCACCTACAAATAAAGCACATGTCAGTGTCTCCACCTCTCTCAGTTTAGCCCTAGAGAAATCCAAATATTTTCATCAAGTTCCAGATATCCGGTGAATTCTGGTTTGACTTTTGTCAGACAATTGTGCATCAGTTCATGCTGGGAAGGCTTCCTCCAAGACTGTAGTGGCTGATGGAGGAAAGAAGAGACCATAATCTGTCAAAATCAAGAAAACGGATCGTGCCAATCTGTCTCAGAGAGGAAGTGCTTAACCTAGACACATCAAGAGGAACCACGCGGGAGGGAGCTCCGCTCTTTGCAGTTGAACCAGACTCTTGGAGATATCTCATAGTCTTCTTAAGATGTCCTAGGCCCTGTTCGTCCCTCTGGCTGGTGCGTGTTGATGGCTAAGGAAGACAGACCAAGGAAATGCAGCATTTGGGGCTGTATGTCCATGCCATGAGCCAGTAGCTTGGGGCCAGTGTAAGACATGCTGCGTGATAAACTCCAGTCAATTAGCAAAGTGGCAAAGTTTCTTAGCAACATGCAATTAATTAACCAGCTCAGTCTTCACGGAGGAAATAGTGTGGACAAGCGACCCTTTCACCGCAAATCAAACAGACCTGATACAAATCATCTTTCTCATTTTCTTTCCTTCCCTGACTAAATTAGCCGCTTACTCTGTTCTTATTAACTAAATAAAATGAACCACATTCCACATTCATTTTGTCGCTGTCATTTGGCAAGAACGTGGAAGGGTGGCAAATTTCTTTCCGTTGGTTTTGTGGAACATAAATAGTGTCAAATAGCTTGTCTTGGAAGGCGCATGTTTCTCTGATGCTTCGCATGTTAGCTACCATGAGGACTAGCAAAACACGAGACTCAAATTGCATGTGATTTGAACAGATTTTTACAATAAAATAAATAAATAAATAAATAAAATAAGGCTCACAGTGGGGCCCTGAATGAAAGTGGCCACTCCAGACCACCCCAGCCAAACTCTCCCGAGCACAGGAGTGCATCTGGTTGGGTTTCCCCACATGAATTGGGGATTGGATATGGTTAGTGAAGGTACATTTAGATCCATAAAAGTCTTGGCTGCAGTAGTCTCAGCCAACTTCGAGATGCTACCAAGACCTCATAGTTTTCTGTTTGTTTCCTTTTTTGTTTTTAGTGTTTTCTTTTTGTCCTGAGCCTGCTAGAAATAGAACAAGACTTTCCAGGCCAAGCCTGGGGCTCTGTCTTCTCAGGACGCTGCCTATTCCCAGTCCCTGATTTGCCACATGGCCTCCGAGCCGGTGAGGGGGACCTGGACAGCTCTGCATCCCATTACCCATCCCCAGAGCCCTCCTGCGCCTCCACCATCCTGATCCCAAAGCCTGCCCTTGGACCTCTCCCTCTTGTCTCTGCTCTCTGGCATTGACCCTGGAGCCCTCCTATTCTCCCTTGGTCAACTCTTTTTGCCCTGTAATTATTTAACGTGATTATCGATGCTTCCCTGAACGCTGCCTCTTGTGCATGTGATTTATGGAGCGCTTCCTCCCGCGCGCTCCCTTCACAAGGAGGTCACCCCGGCTTTCCCGCAGGCTGATCCAGGGCAGCGCCGGCCGGTGCTGGGAGCTGCCTCGTCAGCCTCGGTGCTGAGCGCTCACTCAGGGCAGGCAACGCTTGAGTCCCCTGCTTTGAAGCCAGAAGATGCTGCAGAGGCACTGTGGGGAGTTTGGTGGGTCTTGTCCCATTTCAGAAGCTGCCACATGCCCAAACTGGAGAGTGGAGTGCCACTTGGACCTGGAGAAGTGGTCAGACCTAGGTTCTTTTTCTGTTTTTCTTATCTAATTTTTTTTTAATCTAAAAGACTCCTTTTTGATAGAGAGAAGATAAGGTATTAAAAGCAAACTTCACCCCTGAAAAGCTGAGCTCCACTACAGATACCCACCAAGAGCAGGTGAGAGACCCAATGTCCCCAGTTCTGGTTTCTCCTCCCTTCCCCTGCCACATTCCTGTGAAAACGGGTCATTGCCACCAGCTCCAAGCAGCAAAGGGCTCTTTTCAAGGCTCTCTTAGGTGGCAAGCAGAGCTTGAAAAGGCAAGGGCTGCTCTCATGGTGCTGTAGGGCAATGATGAGTCACTTGTGAATTTACCTCTGTCGAGTACCTGGTGGCGTCATTCTCATCCCTGCTCTGTGTCCTGTCTCGCTTTGCTGCATCCTGGGCACAAGGCAACAAGGCCAAAATGCTGGTGCTGAGCCTGCATGCCCACCTCATTGACCCAGGGCTTGTAGTCACGCTGGATGAGGTCATTTTAGTAATGTTTTGGGAATTTGGGCTGCTTTCTTAGTTCTTGTGACCCTTGTGCCCATGGAAGGGGGAGCCAACAACCAACCTAGGAAGTCCCCACCACTGCAGGACAGCCCAGGTGAGGCACTAAGGGCACAGATCGAGCAGGGGCAGCAATTCTGTCACTGATGGAAATGGTGTGGGGAAAACAGAGCCATGTGCAGCCGGGGGTTGTCCCACATCATACCCTGCATTCGTGCTGCCTGCGGTGATTTGCTTGGGTTTCCCTCCCACCAAACCCCCCAGAACAAACCAGCCGCTTCTCTCTGCACTGATGAAAGGATAAAAGCACCGCGTTGTTCCTCGTTTACTTGCTTCCTGGGGGTAATTAAACATCTTTAGCTTTCACCAAAGGACATGCTTTCCTAGGGAATCCTCAGCTCGCTCTTTGCAGGACTGTTTTACTGTCGCTCTGATGGTGCTGGGTGGAGACGAGCTTTATTTTAAACTGCTCTAGCAGCTTCGTTTCAGTCTTTGTCACTTGTGTTTCCTTTCACATAGACTTTTTTTTTGGCTTTCATTTCCCAGGGCTTCCTCTTATCTGCCTTTGGAGAAAGCCTTGTAAAAAGCAAAACAACAAAACCCAAAGCACTCTCCCGGGGATGCTTTCAAGAGAAAGGACCCTGCCGCCTTTCAAACCCCTTTGCAGAAAAAGCCATCCCAACCCTGCATACGCCGCAGCCTACAGGAAAGTCTTTGAAGTAAATTAAACCAAATTAGTGTCTATGATATAGATGAGCCGAGCAGCTCCCCGCTGTGCCGCTGGCCTGGCCCTTTGCATAATCTTTAACCTCTCCCCCTTGCTCTGTGCTCGCCTCTAATTGACCGTGAAGCACCTGGGGGTGATTTGGGAGCCATCCCATCTGCCCTAGTGTAGGGCAGTATTTGCTATCACCCAAGCCAAGGGCTGCGGAGTATTTAATAGGCCTGGGAGTAAACTGGGATAATGAATTTCTTTCCCCTTTCCTCATATTCAGTATCTATTTTTTCCCTCCATCCTCTTTTCCTTCCCGCTTAAAGAGAGACTCCCTGAGTGCAAGGGTGACCTGGTGCAGGTGGCTCTGCACCTGATCCGTTGGCACCGAGGAGCAGGTGGAGCAAGTGTCTAAGGAGGTTCTGGGGTCGCAACGGCCCAGCACGAGGTGAGCAAGGGTCTGTGGGTTGTGTTTTCCCAATGCACAGCCCAGGTTTTTGGGAGAGTGACTCAAACTGAGGCCCTGACCGGGCAGAGCAGGGGAAAGAAGTCCGCAGGTTCAAAAGGATGTGTTGATCTTGAGTTTCTCCAGAGAAGGAGATTTTGTGGAGGAGATGAGGCTCAAACATCTATGGCCACAATGTTGTGCCTGGAAATCAGACATGGGCTGGGGAGGCTGCAAGTTGTACAGGCTCCCAGGGTATGCCCAGATACTAGGGGCTAGTCTGGAGACTGTGCCCCTGCCCAGGTGCCAAGAGATAATTGCATATGGAAATAATAAGCATGTACATGCAAGGAAATAATTGCATTTGCAATTAACCCACAGGTGTCACCATTAAACAGGAGGTAATGGCATATCTAATTATCCCAAGTTGGAAGTGGGGGTGGCTCTCTATGTGGAGTATGAGCTGACCCTTGCCCCCAGTCATGGCTCCAGCCAGGACTATGTGTGCAAGATCTGACTCCTGGAGCAACCCCTCAGTGAAGGTGTCAATGCCCAAGCGACCGACTGTTGGTGAGATTTTGAGGGTGCATCTTTGAGGAGCCCTTGCTTGCAACTGATTCAATGTTTGTCTTTACTGATCTAAGCACAAACTGCTGTGGGAGTGTTGAGCGTCCTCAGTGATGCCCAGGCTGTGGTGTCTCACTCGGGACAGCTGGTGCTCAGCTGGATCCCGCTGCCAGAGGGAGTCCTAAGGCTTCCAGATGCTGTTCCTAAAAAGCACAGCCCTTCTGGAAGCCCTGTGTCATATCTGCTGGCCTTAGCTAGATGTTTCAGACATTTAGGCCTTCTGTGGACAAGTGAAAAGAGTCCCGTATATGCTAGGCATCTCCTGTTAGCTGCTTTACCAGATGTATATCATGTCCTTTGAAGGACAGGCACAGGACTACTGTTACATGGGATGCAAGTGCTGGGCAAACCTGGGACTTGGCTCTGTTTGGATTCTCCTGGCAGGTTTAGTTCATGATCCGTCAGGTAGGATTTGTGGCAGAGAGGAACTGTTATGGGTGATCCCTTGCCTTTCTGGACTCTGAACCACTTTCCAGGGGTCTCCAGAGTGCTTCCCCTTGGAAACCTGCAGCACAGCAGCTTGCCCCCTTTCCCAAGATGTCTTGGAGCAACCCTTGTTGACACCCCTGGGACAAGCTCTGCTGCACTAGAACGTCTCTGTGCAGTGGCAAGAGTATCTGGAAGCCTCTGAGCTGTGCTGGTGATGCCAGCTGAGCTTTTCCTGGGTGGGAGAGACTCACTCCTTCCCCCAACTATCACTACAGGCTGGGCTTTTCCCCTTAAAACCACATTATTCTGGGGTGTTTATCCTGAAATTTTTAACTGAGATGTCCTCTCTTGAGGAGACAAACACTGGGACACATCAGGGCTTGCACTTGCATGGGGATAGAGGTGCCACCAACGCTGTGACCAAGATGAGCCAGGTGTCAGCTGTAGCACTAGCCTGCAGGGTGGTGAGAGGTCTGGGGCAGTCGGACACCCGTGTGGGTGCTCAGTGGGGCCCCACTGTGGCTTGAGGATGCAGAGCTGGGAGACCAAGGCAATGACATTTGGGTGACATAGGGGAGAGCCTCTTGTTGGATACACACGGCTTAGCAGGACTGTGAACAGAACAGACCTCCTGGCTGAAAATTGTGCATGAAATTTTGTGCTGATGTCAATGGTCCGTGTGGGGCGCTGCCTGCCTGGATTTCCCTGTCTCGCAGCATCCCGGGAGCCCGGCAATGCACGCGGCAATTATTTCGGTTCCTGCAAGCACTCATGTGCACAGAGGCTTCGGAAGGGGCTGCATATTTCATGAGTGTGGCTATAAATAAATCATGGCCAGAATTAAATCACGAAGCAAAAATAAAACGCCGTGAAGCTGACAGGCAAACAACAAACCCTCTGATCCCTGGAAATCCGTAGGACAGCGAGTCAGGCTCCTCGAGGCCGTGGATCAGGCTGTTGGTAGTAAACACGACGTTTGGCCACTTGCTTGGCTTCAAGTCATGCACACACCTGAACTGCTTTCACTGGGGAATGTCATGAGGGCACAGGCCTTCCTAGATTAAAACAAACTTCTTTTTTTTCTTTTTTTTTTATCTCTTAATTTCTATTTACCTCCATCCTGCACAACCTGACCCTTAAGTGCTGCACAAAGGAATTCCCTCTGTACCACGTTTTCCGTACAGATGGGAAATCGCACCCCAGTTGCAGCAGAGCTGGGCCGGGCCCTGGGCTGTTTCCAGTCTCTGCCCCCAGCCCTGCATAGGATCCTCCTGGCTGCATTAACTCCCTGTTCTCCCTTGGGAAGAGCGAAGTGTCAGAGGGTGAGACAGCTCATCTGAGCAGAGCTGAGCACACAGCACTCTGGGTTAGTTTGACCAGACTCCTCCAAAGCAGCATTTTCCAATGCTGTTCTGCATGTAAGCCCGTGCTGCCTCAGTTTCCCCACGTGTAAAGCAGAGGTAAGAGCCCCTTGAGGATGAAGTTCCTTGATGGACCACACTGAGCCCCTCAGTTTAGAGGAATCTCTACCTGTACCTGTTCCCAGGACAGACTTTCCACCTCTAAACTGGTCCAATGGGGCTGGCTTGCATTGATGTCCATGCAGCCTCTGGGAGAGCTCTCAGGATGCAGTTTCCATCAGGGACTGCACTCTCCGCATCCCTGACCCCGAGGAAGGGCTGGGATGGAAATCCTAATTTTGTTCCTTTTTCTTTTGGAATGGGAAATAAGTCTATTCCCAGGAGTATTCACCCACCCCCCACACCTGCTGCTCAGATGGCTCTGGGGGCTTCCACCAACGTCTCCGTCATCTTTTCCAGTCCCAGCCGTCTCTCCCATTGACACCTGCAAAAATCAAGCAGCCACAAAATGGGCCTTAATTTGGGGCAAAAAGAAGTAATAAATCTCTACAAATGTAAACAATGTTGTCCTTAAACAAGGCTGTGCAGTGGGCACAAAGCCATTAGCGTGAGTGCAGGCGTTTTCATGCGGTCGGGTCAGACTGGGTTATCTCCTGCCCTCCAGGGCAGGGAAGCAGTCTGTCTGTCTGAGCAAGCTAATACCCCTCGCACTTTCCCACCAGCCTCATAACATCAGGCATGAGGATAGGCTTCCCCTGCCTGCAAAACCTGAGTCCCTGCCTTGGGAAATGCAGGAAGCAGCTTTTTTAGCTATGAAGCGGAGCAATCAAAGGGAACTGTGGCCCCGGAGAAAAGCGGAAAGAGTTAGTCACGGTCCCGTTGTATTCCTAGCCCCGTGTTGGGACAGCAGCATGCAAGGACATCCCATCTGCCTCTGGGTAGATTTGTCCCTCACCAAGCTCCTTGCCAGCATAGTGGCTCTTCTCTGTGTCAGCCAAGGGACCTTTGCAAAGCCCCTTTGCTCCTGGGGTTTGAATTAAAGCAGCGAGCATCCCAAGCACTGCTCATCCGCAGGGATCCTCTGAGAGAAGAGCAAGGAGGGAGTCCCACACTATACAGCTTGGAAGGCTCTGTAATTTGTCACCAAAAAGTTGTAGTCAAAAGATGGAGCATTTGCAAAGGGTGGAGTGACTGCAATGGCTCAAGCTGCTCTTGCCTGAGGTTTCCTGTGTGTTTGGGCGCTGGGTGCTCCCAGTTCCCCCTTTGCTAAGGGTCCCAGTGCTGGGTTCTTGGCACTGGGGCTGCTTTACTGCCCAGGAGAGCAAGGTGGATGGGTGCTGCCTGCGCTGCGCGCACGAGTGTCTAGGCTGGATTTCTGCCATACCTTGTGATGCCCCTTTTGGTTTCTCCTACACCTGACCTGCCTTTCACGGTCAGGGCCGCGCTGGCTGCATGCAGGTCCGATGTCCAGGCACCATCCAGAGCCCGTGGCTGCAGGAGGGATGTAACATTGAGACCTCGAGGACAGGCACCATGGCACACGTGACCAAGCCATAGCCCTGCACGCCACTGGCTTCAGGCAAGGAAGAACATGGATGGTGATGGTAAATTCCCTCCAAGCAAGGAGTTAAGCTGGGCTCAGCCCTTTCCTGGGCTCTTTGTTTTACATGCTCCGTCCTATTAATAATAGATGGTGCAGGCAGGGGGTGAGGCGGGAGGATAAACGACTTGCCCAGGGTGGCACAAGTTCCCCGTTGAACAGATGCTCTGAGCACCCAGGTCCTCGCTCCGCGATCCCGAGGGAAGGGATGCTCCATGCTGCAACCCCGGAGCCTCCGTAACATCTCGATAGCACTCGAAGCTGGGCACCTGGAAAGGGAAGATGAGATGGAGAAGGAAAGCTGATGAAGGGAGGGGAAGCCCAGTGCTTAAGTATTCTAATCGCTCTATCTTCTGGGAGATAATACTTTTAATTTTCGTTGCACAAAGAATATGTCCTGAACCAGAAGGGGTTTGCCTAATACATCATGCTTGCTTTCCACACAATACCAGGTCTGACAACCATAACATTTTAAAATGAGAGAAGTGGACATAATTAATGCTCATGAATTGCAAACGCTCCTTTATTAAAGGGCTTTCGCTTGCCCCTGGACCATCTGCTTCATATCACTGGGCTGGGGTCCTGAGGCTATAATAACTTGCAGCTTTAATAATTTTACCTCTTAATTAAAGCTCATCTCGGAGCACAGGAGCACAGACATGTTCGGAGCCCAGAGTTTGTTTTAACCAAGCAGACCTTGAGGGATGGATAATAGAATTTGCATCCTTTTCTTTGAATCATCCCTGTGATAAGGGGATGTGGCCCAGAGAGTGCAACCTCCCCATGTTGGTACTGTCCCTGAAGGTTCGTCCTGGGGAGTTGTGTGAATCTGCTGCCTGGGAAGGGTTGGGGACCAGCATCATATGAGCTTACAGGCCCCAGTGCTCCATGACCACCTCAAACTGCCTGAACAGAGCTGCGTCCTCACGGATTCCCTTCACCTTCCAACCCATCCATGAGGAGTGGAGGATGCAGCACAGCAAGGCTGGGTCTCTGCTCGGAGGAAGGGCAGGAGGGAGCCGAGAGCTGGGGAGCAGCAGGTCTGCTTGTCCCTCTCTGGTGCTTCTTTCCCAAAGCCAGCATGGTTCCTGCACAGGCTGGAGGTCTCAGCTCTCCCCTGCACTGAAGCTGGACCTCCGGTTTTCCCACGATGGCCAATGCAAAAAAAGGGTTCCACCTCCAGAGCAGCAGAGCCGTGGGTTGCTGTTGCTCACTGTTCCTCTGAGCACCCTGAGCTGTGGGACAGGATGTGCATGGACAGGGTCAGGGTATGGTGGGACACCTCTGAGGAACCATCTGGGCTCAAGAGGAACCCCACGCAAAGGGGCCAGACCGAGGTGTGAGCTGAGATCCTACACAACGAACCTTATGGCATTTTTTGTCAAGCAAAGAGATCTCCAGGCCACACATCCAGTTCCCTGGGTTAAGTAAAAGCCCAGGGCTACGATGGGAGAAAGACAGGGGTGTAGCATAAGCAGGTGGGGAGGAAAGCCAGGTGCCCCCAGGAGTCCAAATGAGACATTTTGGGGTGCCCTGGGGTGCCCATTTGGGGGGCTGCGCTCCATTTATGTGAGGCAAGTTGATGACGTGTAAAATATGTCAAATTAATTCACACTTCGTTGTTGCAAGACACCAGGCCAAGGGTCAAGGTCCATTAAGAAAACTAGATATGAATTAATGTCCCATAATTCACCCATCACCGGCTTGCTTCTGGACAGAGCATTTTATTCTAAAATGCTGCATTAATTATTTATGTGTTAATTGATTGGAACAGCACTGGATTCACCAAAGGTGCATTAATGAGGAATTGTTTGGCTTTGGAATGACACTTTGTCCAAATTGAAAATCAATAGACAACTTAAGATCTTGGTTGTTGTTCTTTTATTTATTTTTTATGTTATTTCTAGGGGTCCGGGCAAGCTAGAGCAGTGACCATCAGAGTGCACTGCTTAACTCCACTGGGAGGAAAGATGCAGCTGGGAAGGCAGATGCATCTCCATTGGTGCTGGAATATCCGAAGGGCCGTGATAACCCAGGGCTGTTCCCCAGCGCCGCCGTGTTTGCCTGGCTGAGATTGCAGCACATCTTCAGTCAGCAAGTCTTTTTTATTTTTTTCTGATGGTGTTTTTTTTTGATTTTTTTTTTCTTTTTGTAACCAACATTGATTTTAATGAAGACTCTTGCTTCTAATGAAAATCTGGAATGAACAATTAATGATGGGCTTTCCCTTCTTCCTGCAAAAATTGTGATTTCCACTTATGCGGCTGCTCCAACCAAATTCCCATTTTGATGGAAGACGTGAGCCCTCCTTGGCCGCTGAATTTCTGTCCATCTTGTCTCACGCAGGACGTTCAGCAGTGTCTGGGCTCAGCCTGCCCCATCATGGGTGTCTTAGCTCAGCAGGGTGCAAAGCTTGGCCCAGGGGACAGCCTCTACCTCCCTGATCCGCTCCGGTTCAACCTATCTGGCCATACAGAGTTCCTAGCTGAGCACACGGGAGAAGTGCCCATGAGTGGAAATTGGTGTGGCACAGGTTGCCAAGCCAAAACTTCATTTTATTCTTTCCCCTCTCAATGAGAAACAACCTTGAAGAGAAACAACCAAAAGACCTTTTTCCTTCCCGTGCTTTCATCGCTTGCTTAGTTTGCTGGTGAGCAGAGACTTGCAGGTTGAGTTCTTGTGGGTGCCTCTTGGGCTTTGGAAATCTCATGCATTATGGATGGGGTCAGGGTGGGAAGGGCTGTCCTCTGCAAGCCGTAAATAAGCCCTGATGTGCTCCTCTATCCGCCTCTATCTCTGAGAAGCTTAAATCAAGTTTCAGGAGAAACCTTCCCACCTCATCTAATCATGTTTTCTGTCTCCCTCGATTGTTTGGGACCTTTCGGTTGCTGTCGGCAGAAACCTTCATGAAATAGTGGGGTGACGGTCCCTCCTCTTTTCCTTGCCGGAGAAAAATGGGAATATATGGGAATATATGAGCCAGGGTGGGCTGCAGAGAGCAGCACTGAACCAACCGAGAGCTTGTGCCTGTTGTCCGTGCATTTGGGGTGAAGGATCAGGAGCCACTTGTGTCTGCTGTCCCACCTGGCAGCAAGCCCAGGAGCCAAAGAGAGAGCTGGATCCATCAAATCCCTTCAGGTCAATGGTAGTTATTGGGAGCCCCATTTTGGGAAAAAATATGTTTTCCAACTTGCCTCCATAAGGACTAGAAATGAATTTTGTTGTTTCTGGAAAGCTGGACTTCTTGAGTAGCTACCTGCTTCTGGGAGCCGAAGAAAACAACTATATTGAGATATGTGATAAGCCTGCCACACAGGAGAGAGGAGAAATTGAAGGCTAGGAGGAGGCCAAGAGCTTTGTGTAGGGGTCTAATTACTCTGGGATGAAGAGGAAAGGTGTAGCTGCAAGCGCTCCTTGGGAGGTTTACTTCCAAAATGACTCTGAAAACTGATCCAGAATCAAAACCTGAATTCTGTGGAAGTAGAGTAATTTTACAGAAATAAAGCCCCAATGCGAGAGTATTCCTCTCTCTAGTCTTTAAAGACAAGCCTGGTCCTTCAGGTTATGCATACCCAGTTTAGCAACACCCAGAGGATGCGAAGGACCAGACACATCCACCCTGAGCAGGAATTCTTCTCTAATTTGGGGAAGGGTCTCAGAGCTGTGGGGTTGCAGGAGACGAGTTGAGTACAACCCCTGCAGCCGGTGCCTCTTCTTGTTCGTGCGTGCTGTATTGAGGAAACACTGAGCCCTCGCGCCAGCTCTTTGCAGGCAGACCCGCTGCCACGAGAGGGTGCGTTTGTCCTTGCAGTTGAGCATCACAGCGCGTACAAAGAGTGCACGGTCCTAGCAAGCACCAAGCAGGTAGTCGCTGCTGCGGAGGAGCCGGGAGGACACGCAAGCCCCTGACCCATCCAGCTGCCTCTTAGCACTCTGCAGAATCCATGTGCAGAAAATCACTGCCAGGGACACAGCTACAGGCCCAGTTTCACCCACCTAATTGTAGCGAGAGAAGGGGAGATTTCCTTTGACCCTAGTGCTCGCGCTTGCACGGCCCACATGGATCAGCTGCAGGAAGGCCTCGGTGTGGATATTACAACCCAACAAAAAAGCATATGTTAGAGAGGTGGCCCGCACCTGCTGCAAAATGATGCAAAAGCTAAATAAACGAGAACTTTGGAGTGGAAAGTCCATCCGCAAAAGAATATGTGGGAATATATGGGCTGTTTCCTCTTGTGCTCGTGCAGCAGCCTGCCTGAGAATGGTGAACTCGTGACACCCCTGGGGGTGCAGAGGAGGTCGGCTTGCACCGGGCCAGGGGTGGAGGTCTCTCTCAGCCCATGGCGAGGAGCCGAGGCGGGGAGAAGCGTCCCAGCCTTCCTCGGATCCAGGATTTGCTCCGATACACGCGTTTGAGATGAGGCTGGCGAGCAGATGCTTCCTGCGCTCTGCTAGAGCGAGCATCGCTGCTCCGGCCCCTGTGTCTGCTGCTTCCCAGCTCAGTGTCCCAGCCCACCAAGTCACCTTTGCTGGTTCCCAGTGACTCCAAGCCTTGGATGAAACACTCCACTTTTTGTGACTGCCACTCGCTCCGGCTCACACAGGCAGCAGGGCAAGTCCTAGCTGTCCTCTTTGTCCCAGCATGTGCTGGCCATGCATTTGATGCACTGGTTAGGATTAGGGCCTTGTCTATAGTTCACATAAAAGTTTGATGATCTGGGTGTGTAGAGAGAAATAGGTTGTTTTTTCATACCAGCTCTGCTTGAACGGGGGGGACTAGGACTTCCCTGGCAGTAGGTGGGATGCTGCAGCCCTAGTAGATGTCCTGTCTGCCAGTTGGGCACAAGTAATGTGCTGGATCACCCAGCATGTTTGGAGCACAGCCCACAGCAGGCAGCAGGGCCCAGAAGTGGATCTTTCTATGTGAAACTATTAGGGAGGGCTTTTCCCAGAGCACCGGTGACTGGAGGGGATTCTGACGAGCTTGGCTCTCCTCATAACCCCTCATTGCTCCTTTTGGACCCCATCTCCCTGCAGTGATGAGTGGACATGTTTCAAAGCCATGTGTGCTTGCTCTTTCAGGCTCAATCCACCATAACCAGCTCCAGATGTCCCCGTGCCTTCACAAGGGGCTTCTCTACATGCTTTCCCACCCTCGGGACCTCCCTGGGGCCATCAGCTCCCTGCACACAGGTGCTGGGTTTGCTGGGTTTGCACTGGAGAGCTGGTTCCTCACCCATCTGCCAGATGAAATCAATAAAAAAAGCAATGGTGGAATTTGGCCTGACTTTGCCCTGTGCAGGGCTGGACTGAGCTGTACTTGCTCTTTGTGGGTGGGAAGAAGGGTACACCATGAATCTTGCTGTGGAAGTTGGTAGTGATAAGGGCCGTGGGTTTTGCACAATCCTTGGTTACCCTTTCACTCCCTTTCTCTGGGCCGTACCTTGATCTCACTCCGTATTAACCACAGGTGAGCGGAACTCAGAAGGAGTCAGGAGAGAGTTTCATTTAAGAGCCACCTGGCATCAGGTAGGCTCTGGTCCTCCTGCGCAGCCTTCACAGCTGAGAGAGGCTTAGCAGGGCAAATGACCATGCTATATATTCCTGATCACCAACTGCTGTGAAGGAAGCTGTTTCTTGCAGCCTCAGGAGCTTGGTGTCTGGAAACTGTGTGCATTTATGATATTCATCCAAGCAGACACTTGCCTCTCTAAGAAGAAAAGGTAAGAATGTGTGAGCCCTCAGTCTTGCTCTGGACACCAGACCTAATGAGCCTTGTAGATGAAACCCAAAAAGGGCAGAAAGGGAAAAGTCTTTTTTGTGGGGATTGCAGCTACCTGTAAAGTGCAACCTCATGCTCTAGAAAAGCAAGCTGTAGGATTTTGGCTCTGGCAGCCGAGCTGCTCAGGAGGCCATGGGTGCAATCTTATATGCCTAGTGTAAGTGCTGGCTCTGCACAGTCCCTGTGGAAGATGTCATGCTGAGGTGTTGTCCCTGCTTTTTGCTTTGCTGGACAGGTTGTGGCCTCCCTGAGGGATGTGTGTGGGGATGCAGGAGACAGAAAGGAGCCCAAAGCGGTCCCCTTGGGCTGATGTGGGATTCAAATGTGAGTGCATGCCAGCCCATTGAACACCTCTCGCTCAGCAGCTCTTAAGAAATATATGTTTTCATGGCAAAGCTGAGGGTTTTGGTGGTGTCAATGTAGTGGTCTCGGTGCTGTGTAGAGTAGAATATGATTAAAAAAGGGTCTGTACAGGAAAGCCAGTGCAGGCAGGAGGACTCTGCCCAAAACTGGGGTGGGAAGGGCAGCAGGGACACATTTCACTGTCCAGTGTTTTCTGAAGAGATCTTCCAGATTAAACCCCAAATCCCACAATATTATCAAGAAAGTATATTACCTATAGCCAGAGATTTCAAAAAGGATAAAAAAAAGTCACCTATTAAAAGAACTTTTCGGTGAAAAAGCCTTCAGCTGGCCCTTGCTCACACCCAGTGGTTGCTCCAAGGGGGTTAGTCAGGGGGTTTATTTATCCAGCTGCAATACGTATTCCAAAAATTTATGCCCACATTATTGAGTGATTGAAGATTTACCTTATTCAAGAAATAGATGCACCTGAAGAGAAGGAAAAACAAATGATTTGGACATAATTTTGATCTTTAATTTTGACAATATTTGTTCTCCTATTTCCCTGTGATAGGGGAATGAGTGTTTTTGATGGTCATCCAGGCACTACAAGAGGGGATTTGGAAGGACACAAAATAGAGGAGAGGAGGCGCAGAGAAACTACATAAAGTAAATGAATCTTCTCATTTCTCTGCAAATGTGTTATTAATCATCTCTCATTTACATATTCATTAACCATAATATACACCATATTTTTATTAATATGACAAAGAAACAATTATAGGTGAAAAATGGGTTGTCTGTTTATGTTACATACTGATCTCATCCCTCATTTGCATGATATAAAAGATGATGTTTCTTCTTGCCATGAAAAAAAGAAACTGGCTGCTTGGAACATGTTCCAGCCTGAGTCCATGGAATGGGCCGTTTTGATGAAAAGTGGAGAAAAAAGGAGGCAGTGTCCCCACAATCACATGGGGCCCTGCCAGGAGCTAAGCATCCCAACTGGAAGGCAGTTACTTTAACCCCTCATTGGTGTAGATCTTGGCTTCTCCCCTGGAACAGCCAGGGAAGCAGGACAAGGGAGCTGACAGCTTTGGGCCATGGGCATGCATACATCAGCAACCCAGCTTCGATAGGTTATGTGGAGTTAATCTTGGCCTGGGACAAGGTGAAATGAAGCAGCTTAGGTTTTTCCACCTAGTGGTCTCTGGATGGTTTGTGGTCTTGGGTGTCAGATGGTGCTCTGTGAAGCAATGGATGATCATAGGATCATTATGGCTGGAAAAGACCTTCAAGATCATTGAGTCCAACCTTAATCCCTTTAACAACATGCCTTACACTTACATGAGGCACTTTGGGATATAGTTGTTCTTGAACACTGCCAAGGATGGTGATTCCACTACTTCCCTGGGCAGCCTGTTCCAATGCTTGACTACTATTCCTACGTAGAAATTTTTTCTAATATCTAACCTGAACCTCCCCTGGCCCAATTTGAGGTCATTTCCTCTTCTTTTATTGGTAGCTCTTCTGGAGAAGAGATTGACCCCCACCTCACCACAGGTCGCTGTGGAGAGTGATCAGGTCTCCCCGAAGCCGCCTCTTCTCCACACTGGATAACCCCGGCTCCCTCAGCCACCCGTTCTAAGGTCTCTGGTCCAACCCCTTCCCCAGCTTCGCTGCCCTTCTCTGGACATGCTCCAGCACCTCAATGTCCCTCTTGTACTGAGGGGCCCAAACCTGAACACAGTGTTGGAGGGGCGGCCTCAGCAGCGCCAAGCACAGAGTGTCGCTCCCTGCCCTGCTCCTGCTGGCTGCTCTGTTCCTGACACCGGCCCAGAGGCCCTTGGCCTTCTTGGCCACCTGGGCTCACTGCTGGCTCCGGTTCAGCTGGCTCTCAGCCAACCCCCCAGATCCTTTTCTGCCCTCAGCTCTCCAGCTGCTCTGCCCCAGCCTGTAGCGCTGCTTGGGGCTGTTGTGGCCATGTGCAGGACCTGTCCTTGGCCTTGCTGAACCTCCAACGCTTGGTCTCAGTGCCTTGATCCAGAGACTTCCCACCCTCAAGCAGATCAACTCTTCCTCCCAGCTTGGTGTCATATGCAACTTTGCTGAGGATGCCCTCAATGCCCTCACCCTGATCGTCGATAAAGATGTTAGAGAACTGTCCCCAGTACTGATCCCTGGGGAACACTGCCTGTCAGCTGGATTTAAATCCAGCTCACCCCCAGTCTCTGGGGCTACCTATCCAGCCAGCTTTTCACCCAGCAAAAAGTCTATTTATCTAAGCCATGGGCCCAGCTCCCCCAGGAGAAGACCATGGGGAAATGTGTCAAAGGCCTTATTGAGGTCTAAGTAGACCAGACTTCCTCAGCCACTGGGAAGGCACCAGGTTGGTGAGGCAGGATCTCACCTTTTGTGAACCATCCCTGTTGGCTAGGCCTATAGTTCCTTAAATCCTCCATTTGGCCCTTCTTTTAGACAGGGCATCCCACCCTTCTTGTAGATGGGCATCATTACAAGCTGTCTGTTTCCGCTAGTCTGGAGATGTTCCCTGGGTCCTCCCCTGTTGGCCAGGGCCGCTGGCAATAGGTTCCACCGAGATTTGAACTCGGATCGCTGGATTCAGAGTCCAGAGTGCTAACCATTACACCATGGAACCGCTTGAGTGCAGACGTCATCCCTACGCCTTTCCGTTCAAGCAAGCAAAATGTGGGAAGCAGAAATAATAAATGGATATTCAAAGCCTCTTGTTGAGCTAATAGGCTTTTTATCCTCACCTTTGGTGTAATATCTTTGAGGAACAACCTCCCCAATTTATTTCCCACTTCCTTTCTGCAGCCTCATGCTGAATATTGCTGGATTCTTTTTTTTTTTTTTTTTTTTTGGTAAAGCAGGCATGATCCACTAACTAAAAGAGAAATTTCTTTGCCATTTCTTTGAGTCAAGAAGAGTAAGCTGAATTTAAGCTAAGTGATGTTGCTTGCAGAAGGGGTGGGGAGCGAAAAGGTAAATTAAAATCCCATACTGTGAGTTAACATAAGCGAGTGGATGGCTGGGAGAGCTGTCTGGATGGCGTGAATTGCTGTGGAAGCCAGACTTCAAATGTGGATTAGGGATGGGTTGTCCTAAACCCCAGCCCTGGTCATATTGACAAACATGCTGAGAGGTGTTTTTTCCTTTCTATAGCAAGGGGAGCAATCCCATCTTGAGGATCCTGGGGTATTCTAGGCTCTAATACAATCTCTATGTCAGTAAATTCCCTGTTGAACTGCAAGTGTCTGGGTGTGTGTGTGTGTTTTTTTTTTTTTTTTTTTTTTTTTCCTTTGAACTGGAAGAATAGATATGCGGAGTTGCATCATCTTAGGAAATTGGGAGAAGAAAAATTCCCACTTCAGGAACTGAGGAGATATGGACCACTAGATTTCAGAGAGGGAGCCTGTGTAGATGCATTTGACCTGGGGGCTTTATAAGGCAGGGAAAAAAAGACATCGCGCATCAGAAGAGGGGCTTACAGCATCAGGGTGGCTGCATTAGCAGCCCAGAAACAGCAGTGGGGCGAGAGGAGTGCTCCCAGGAAGGGGGAATGTGCAGGAATTAGCCTGCCCACATGTAAGAGTGGGCGGGAATTAGGTGCACGCTGTACACATTCCATGCAGAAAAAGCTCTTACTAGATAAAGAGGATAGGACAAGGGGTGTGATAGGACACGGGGTAATGGGTACAAGTTGAAACCCAGGCGGTTCCATCTCCACATGAGGAAGAACTTCTTTCCTGTGAGGGTGCCAGAGTCCTGGCACAGGCTGCCCAGAGTCTGCCTGTGGAGTTTCCTTCTCTGGAGATCTTCAAACCTGCCTGGATGCCACCCTGTGCCCCGTGCTCTGGGTGTCCCTGCAGGGGCAGGGAGTTGGACTAGATGGTCTCTAGGAGTACCCTCCAACCTCAACTGTTCTGTGAAAAAACAACATTTTATGATATTTGAAGATGCCACTGACCTGGGCTACTGTGGGAGAAGCTACAATTTGGGAGAGTTTTGTGAAACCAGAGATCTTGGTGCAAAAGTTTCACCCAGTATGAGAAGAATTTCCCTGTGTTTCAGGTCCGGAAAGGGAATGAAGGAAAAAGCACTTGACAGGCAGCTGGTCGGGCACATGTGTCTCTGCGTGTCCTCAGGCCCCTTCTCACACTTGTACACATGAGATGATTTCAAGCAAACTTGACAGGAAGGTAAATAATAACAAAATTTTGTTTTCTTCTGGGAAATTGGCAGATGAAGAGAAAAAATAGAAAGCGTAATTAAACACACTGAGGTTTGGACAGTCTCAGATTTGCTTCCGATCAGTCTGGCCTCATTCCTGCATACGGCAGCTCCCATGCCACATCCAACTTAACCTGGGAGGAGGGTTGTAAAAGGAACAAGAGAGGAATTTTATAGGCACTGAAATCCTAGCCTAATTCAGTTCTAAAATTGATGCAAGGAGAGCCATGTATGTGTAGGAAAACAAGTCACTCTTGTCCTGCTGTTCACAGGATGGCTGCTCTTCTGTGTGCCAGGGGGAACTTGGATGCCTTAACAGGAATGATGTATTTATTATCTGTATGTTTAAGTCCCTGATCTGTAATGGGAAGATTTTTCTTCTGTGAAGTGGGTGATGTTCGATGCCTTCCCATAGAGCTCTGTGTCTGCCTTGCTGGGAGTAACAGCAAAACTTCAGCAGGAATGAGAAATTCTCGATATTTGCCAAAAGCGCCTGGCTTTAGGCACAAGCCTCCTTCCAACATGCCTCGGTGGTTTCACACTGCCCTGCTTGCTGTGATGGCACATAGCAATTTATGACACCTCTCACTTACTGCAAACAGGCCAAGCGCTGCATGATACCTCTGGCTTTGCATAAGTTTGAAAGAGTGTGTTCAGGGTATTTATTCTCTTTTATTAACCATATTTTTCATATGCTTCTGTTTCTGGCTTGCATTTCTCTCCTTTTTA
Organism: Tinamus guttatus; assembly: GCF_059628265.1. Classification (NCBI taxonomy): domain Eukaryota; kingdom Metazoa; phylum Chordata; class Aves; order Tinamiformes; family Tinamidae; genus Tinamus; species Tinamus guttatus. The sequence continues at coordinate 2,869,976 of NW_028288722.1, read as the reverse complement.
TTTGATGGTTATTTCTATATAGGAATGCTCTCTCTCACCTTTGGTGTTAATGTGTCTAGGAGCTGCATTAGGAGGCTGCGCAACCCCAGTTTCCCTTCCCCAGTGCCACAGAACATGTGAAAACCAGACAATTGGAGGTTTTGAAAGACTTACTTATATAAGTATATTAAAAGAAATCACACCAGGGTGCTTGGTTTAAAATCCAGGGCATTCTGAAGCATTGCATGGCTCATGTCTTAGTCTCCTGCACAGCTGAGGGCTCCTAGAAGATCAGTAAGGCTATAGCATGTCAATATCAATTCCTCTTTAGAGAGAAAATGGCTTGTAAGACAGGCCCCAAATTCAAACTATATATGTCCATAAAGTTTTTCTTTTAACTAATTATAAGGCAGCTATTCTCCTGCAGTTTGGACAAGAGTGTGCCAATATTGCACCAGTGATTAAAATACATGTATATATGCCACAGTGCTTTTGAGCAACCATTAAAAATTGATCAATAAGGTTAAATGAGAAGCTGAGACATGGGAAGGGTCTCTGCTTGGTGACAGCAGAGCGTTGTCAGAGGCCTCCAGGTGGGAGTGTTTGTCTCCCAACTTCATTTCTGTCCCCATGTCTGAGGTCAGATGTGTCTCTGTATCTACACAAAGATGAGCACAACAGCACCTGGGTTGAGCCAAACTGGTCCCATCATAACCTGGGCTCACTTAGCATAACTGTAACCTGAAGAGCTTTCAAGGACATGCTCATGCTGTTTTCATTCCAGCCAATCCACAGGACCTGGGAGAGGGAATAGTTTTAGCTTCTTTATGAAGTTTGAGCTGGCTGCCCTCAGCTGCTGCCAATGGTCTTAGTACCACTGGGCTACCTAAGTTCTAGACCTATCTTAAGAAGTTTCCCTCCTTTCGCACCATCTTTTTGTCATAGTATATCACTTCTGGCTCTGTGCTTGCTATTGTGACTGTATTCATGTTCTTGAAGTGCAGTGCAGGAATCTCCTTTGGCAGGATCAGATCTCACCTTTGCAGCACATTCAGAGCATGCCTTACAAAAACTATGCAGCATGTACCTCTGTCAATGCTGCCTGGGTCGCTCACAGAAAACTGCAGGCATTTATCTGCAGAAATGTCAGTGGAGCTGGTTTTCAGCAGCCTCATTTTTGCATGTGCATCATAATCAGCCCTGCTAAAACCAAATCATCTCCTGCAGAACATTGCATTTAGGCATTTCTTTCCTCTTTGCTTTTCATCACTGCTTTCCCTCTTGCTTGAGCCCTTAAACAACCTTGACTGCACTGGGATGGCGATCGGCAGAAAACCCTATCCGTTCAATGTGAAAATATTGATGCCTCTGCATCATTTCATAACACATCTGGGGTCCCTTGTGTCCAAATACCATCACTGCCCAGCAGGCCAGGCCAAGAAAAGCATGAGGAAGAAAAATAAATGTGATGACAGTTGAGCTCTTGCAAATGAGCTTGGATGTGAAACAGGCCAGAAAAGAATGAGTATCTTGCACTGATTCACGTAGGGAGTGCAGCTAGCGAGGGGGGAGGTAAGGGGGACGTGCAGCATTTGCACTGTTGGGGCAAAGGTCTGCAATGTGAGCTTGCTCCACTGCTATAGGCAGCTTTCCTTACTAATACTGCTCAAAGAAATATTTGGGCACTTGCCGATCAGCCGTGCTGAAAGGCCCATGTGTGAAAGACTGGGCTGCTAGGGGTGGCAGTGGGGCTATTTCAGCAGATGTTCCTCCAGCCCTGGTTCTCCAGACACAGCTCTTGTCTGTGCATGTGTTTGGGTTGAGACTACATTGCAGGTGTACTTAGGTCTCCTCTGGTTTTTAGCCAACATGCTCCAGCTTGAGCTGTCTTGGGATAAAAGCTGTTCTGGTCAGGTGCATAAGTACGTGCTTCAGATGTATGTTGGGGTCCAATGAGCTGCTTCTAAGGTGACAAAAATTCACTAATCACAGGGGCTTAAAATCACTATTCAGGGTCAAGGGTTTAATAACAGACCTCTCTTGCAGACGGATGATGTTTGACTCCATCTCCTTTGCAAGGAGGAGTTAACTTTAATGTGAAGAGATGATTTGGGGTTTTATGGTCTTCCAGTACCACCCTGCAATTCTGAGTTAGCTATTTCCTTTCTTCTCTAGCTTTGCCTCTCCAGCTTCTCTTTTCTAGTTATTCACTTCCCTCTCCCTTCCTGCATGCCATGAGTCTCTGGGTGGTTTATGTACACTTGGCTAGAACTCAGTTCCCTGTGGTCCTCTCCATTCCTCAGCCTTGAGGCTCCAGCATTTCTACTGGGTTCTGCTTAACTTCTGCTCCACTGGCAGCCTGCAAAATTTCTGCAGTGTCAGAAAGTTCCAGCAGCTGATATTTATTAAGGTTTTCTCTACCTTCAAGAAATGTAGAAGCCAATCCAAGTGATTGATAGACCTGGTCCGGATTGCTCTGCATTTCATTAGCCAGGTTGAGATTTGTCTTGAATGAAATCTGGAATTTTCTTCTGAGTGGCAGCACAGCCAGCAATGGCTTCTGTCTGAGCTGATAGCAGAGACAAAGTAAAGCCACAGCAGGACTAGGACCATAAGAGGCCAGATAGTGTCTGCCATCTGATCCCATGCACTGACCTCCTCAGGTTGCTGGCCATTCTCTTTGTAACAATAACCATGGGCAGCAACAGCAAAGAGCTGTTTAGGGTTGAGTTTTGGCACCAGCTGTATGCTGAAATGCACCTATCTCTGCTTCTGGGGAAAGGACCATAACTCATGCCTTCAAAGCAACCCCAAACTGCCAAGTTTTGGTGCAGATCTTTACGTCCATTAAATCTGGAGACAGCCGTGCCTGCTGCTGTGCTCTAAATCCTTTTGATCGCGGCTGCCCTTCCCTCAAACCTGCCACAGCAAACAGACGATCTCAGCCAATATGTAATCCGTGCACCACATTAATCCATAAAAGGCATTTTGTGAGACTTGTCAGAAGGCTCCCTGCAGCTCAGGACTTGTAGCAATGCCTTGCCAAGGAGGCACCTTTCAAGTAAAACACCTCGACACGTTTCCACAGCGTGAAAACTCGGCTCGGAGTGGCCTGAAATATGGGAGCAGAAGGCAATTTTGCATGACAGCAAACAGAGATGCTGAATCACAGGGCACCCTCTTTCAGCACCAGGGAGGGGTGGGGAATTGCAGAGGCTTCACTGAATAGATGGCAGTTTTTTTGGCATGCTGTACAGGCTTTACATGCTGGATTTTGTCTGGGCATAAACCCTAGATGGGAAACAGACCTACAGAGCCACCAGTTTTTAAGAGACATGGAGTCACGTAACCAAGAAAAACTGTCCAACCATGTTTGCAAGAGTAATACTGCATAACGCAGTGATTTGTAAGTATTCAATTACTCGGCTGTTGTTTGGTCTACTGATCTCATGCTCTCTCCTCAGGTAAATATATTTCCTTGCCTTCTCTTGCCTCAAATCAGACCTTCTCAAATTTAATTCTCCTGCTAGTCAGAGTTTATAAAGAGGATGCAAGCAGTGACCCTGGGGTGAATCACTGACATTCCTCTTCTGCTCCAGGGCCATAAGCTGGCATTTATGGGGGACGAAGGTCCCACATTTTATGTGGTGTGACTGAAGAGCTTCAGGGGACGTCCTGTGTCTGTGCACAGGCAGATGTCTGTAAATAACAGCACTGAGGTGTTATGCAGGGCAAGGCTGCCAAGGCTTTGCAGAGGAGTTATTATTGCTGGTTCCTTTCTACAAAAATAGGGCTGGGGTTAGGAAGCACCTTGCTGCAGACCCCAGGACACTCAGGTGGCAGCCTCCATCTCTCTGCTCACTGGATCGTGTCACCTCTTTGATACTTTCCACTTCCCTTGGGCTCAAGAGGAAGAGCAAGATGGTGACTTTAAAAACCAGGAGCAGAGAGGAGCCCTCATGCTTTCCCCCATACTGGAGCCAAGGAGCTGCTGAGGCTGCTTCATGCTCTGAAGAGGATGGTTGTCCCATGACCTCAGTCCTTGCTGGGTTGGTGACAGGAGCAGGGGACTGGTGAGGAGCAGGTGGCTCCATCCAACAGCCAAGATTCAGACTGGGTTGCAGACGGGCTGCAGGCTCTGCTCCTGCTTGGCCCTAGCTGAATCTTTCCCTTGCAAAAGCTGCTGGAGGCTCAGGGAGGAAAACATCCCAAATGGGAGACAGTTGAAAATTTTTACACTAACATCACATTTGTTTTGAATAGGAAGTTGCTTTTCAACTGATCTGAAAGCTATTTTTTAATAGAAAATGGGAGCATTTAAGCAAACAAAAACAAGACAGAACTTGGTAGCAAGCAGTGATTAGATGGAACTGAACAAGTTTAATCATACTGGTCCATTACTCTTTTGACAGCGGAGATAAATATTTCCTGATGATTGTGGCTGCAGTGGCCCCCGGAGCGGGGGCTGAGCCATGAGCTCACGTGTCTTTCAGCATCGTCCCTGTGTCCAACTGCCCCACACGTGTGTGGGCACAGATAGCACCTTCCCATGCCTGGAGAGAGGCCTCCTGAGAGGCCACAGAGCTGCTGGTTACAGGTAAATTTTTCTCTCAGGTTACATGAATAAACATTGCTAGATGGAACCTGTCGTGTGTGAACAGTGCTTGGTCTAGTCTCAAGACTTTCTGCCTACTTAGTCCTAAGTTTCAAGTTTTCTGCCTGTTTTGTAAGATTTTCTTACCTAAATAGGTAAGGAGAATGTATCTGTGTGTGTGTGTTTTTTTTTTTTTAATTCACTTTTTCAGAGTTGGATCCTACTATTAACCAAAGTCCAAGGGTTTAAGTGCAGGGTTGTGATGCACATCTATTAACAGATGCAATTTTAAAGATTGTTTTTCGGTCTTTTTGCTCCCTGCTAAGACCAGAGCCAAGCTGCTGACCATCACTACTCAGGGTGTTTGGACAAGCAGCATAAATATCTAACTTGAATCTGTACCTAATTGTACATGCAACACCATGGGGACAAGTGTTGGTTTACTGGGAACCTACATGAGCACCAGCCCCTTTCCCTCCCTCATCAGGACTGTGCTGTGCAGGATAGGGGCTGCCCATGTCACGATGCAGCAGTACTCTCTCCTTTTCTCCCATGTACAAATAAATGGGTGTAACACTCCCGGCAAAATAATTTGGACCCAGAAGTGAGGATGAAGCTGAGGTACCTGTGCAAAACAGACATCTAGCACTGCTCGTTTTTGCTAGGCAGGAATGGTACCCAAGCTTGACAGAGAAATTCACGCTATTTCTGTTTGCATCAAAACTAGGCAATATCTCCTATACCGTGAGCTACATGTATAGGGAAAACTGCAAGTTGTGCTCTCCTGTGATATCTGTTGAATACTGGTGGTAAAAAATAAATGAATGTGGATCTGTTCTAATAATATGCAAGCTTAGTCTGGGAACAGACTCTTCACCATGGTGCCCAGAGATAGGACAAGAGGCGAGAGGCAAAAGGCAAAAACTGAGATGGAAGGAATTCTGTCTGAATGTGAGGAAAAGCTTCTTCACTGTGGGGGTGACTGATGATTGGAAGAGGTTGCTCAGAGGGGTTGTGGAATTTCCATTGTTGGAGCTACAAAAAAAAAAAAAAAATCCTGGGCTCTAGGTGACCCTAGGTTGGACTAGATGATCTCCAGAAGTCCCTGCCAACCTTAGGTATTCTGTGATCCTGTGAAACTTCTATGAAGATGTGATGCTGCAAGGGCTAATTTTCACAAATGAATCCCCCTTGCTTGGCTTAATAGTTACACGGTGATGGCCTGACATTTCCCTTTAGTGTCCGCTGTCCTTCATGAGCAGATAGAAAGTGGGAAAACTCTAATTTGCAGCCAGCTGGTTCAGTTCTTTCCCCATGTGTGGGCCACAGCGTTGTCCTGGGGGTGCGTCCTCTGTGGGGACGTGTCAGGTTGTGCTTCAGGCATGGCCAGGCCAGCTCCAGGCTTCCCTCCTTGCCATGCCTCACAGTGTAGATTAAAGAGTTTTGGGCTGGAGTATGGCCAGGATTAGGACTTCAATTTGGCATGGTGGCTTCTGTCTCTTCCACCAGCTGTTGGCCATCCCCTTGGGGCAGGGGTGTATTGCAGTGATTTTGGACAGGAATGTGTAGTGTCTTGGTATCTGATCAAACAGAAGAATTTTAATTTGCATTATTAAAATATTTTGCATGACATTTAATTCTGGGGATGTTAATTGGTAAACAGCCTTGTAATTTTTGCCCAAATATTACTTGGCACATTGGCTCCTCTGTGACAAATGCAGCTGATGGAAATACAATGCGTACCTTCTTGTTCCTCTGACCATCTGCTTGCAATATTCACTTCTCAGCACATAAAAATGTTAATGTCCATAAGAATTGGCCTGTCTCATTAAGCTAAATATGAGCAATGTCAGAACAATTACAAGACAACTGGGCAAAAATTGCTTAAACATATAGCACTCATCATTAATAGCTTGTTATTGGCACAACTGATGTATATTACTATCACATCCTACACTGATCCAGTACATAAATGTTTTCTTTAGCATATTTTTAATGTTGCTAATTTATCTGTTACTGTCACACTGGGGCTGTTAGCTTTGAACAAATGGCTGTTATTAATCACTGGAGAGCTATTAGACGCCACTGCCATGATGTTAAATCAACTCAGGAGTGGCACTTGTAGGAATATTCAAACAGAAACCTAAAATTGCTTGGATGCTGTTAGCGTGGTTAACGCCTTTGGGATCAGAGCCATCACATGCCTGAAAATACTGCTTCTGTGTATGGAACACGCAGGGTGGAAATTCCTTTCTCTAAAGAGCAATTTCATTTTAGGGACTTATTGTAAAGCTGTTTTGAGGGGAAAAAATGCACATGGAGTCTGGCAGTGTTGTGTTCACAACCCTGGGCATGTTTTCCCCTTCGTGTATGGGGTTTGATTTCATCCAACACGGTCTCATTTACGTTGTCCTGTGAATCTGCTGCTGCTGAGATTACTAAGCATCTTTTGTCTGAAAGGTCCAGGCAATCTCTGTGTCTTTGCTGAGAAGAAGGTGACACCTCGGATGCTTGTGGGGCCTGAAGAGTGAAATTCCCCGGGTCTTAGGCTGCAGAAGGCAAAACTGGCTAAAGCTCTGGCTCTTCACTGCTTTATTTTCATTGGGGGATGTAGAGATGCAAGGAGATCAATATAATTTAATGACATAAGCTAGTATCCAATCTGAATGCATCCCTTTCAGTCCCCTGCTCTTACAGCTGTCCCACAAGACTGGGACATCCATTTGTGCACACCTTTGTGCAACAGGTTCTCCTTGAGATGATGACCACAAATAACAATGGTTTAGGTTAGATCTACCCACTAAATAGTCTCGGAAATATCAGTTTGGCTTCTCAGAGCTCAGAGATGAACGGGAGGAAAAAACCTCAAGGAAAGCTCTTTCAAACAGAAGATGCTTTTTGCAAAGCATTTAGAGGCTCAGTGAACTTGCATTTTGCAACAGGCCTCTGATTCATGAGCAACCCTTGATTCGTGAGACCTACTGACTCACAAGCTCATTAAATGCATGGGTTTGCTGGCCCCTTGGAACAGGCCTTCCAAAAAGCAGCTGTGAGTGGGAGATCCAATCAAATGAAAAAGAAAGGAGAGAAAAAAAAAAGTAATTTGAAATAATTTTATTGCTGTTCTGAAGGACCGCTGTAATCTGTATTTTCTCTATCATTTATGTAAGCTAAGTTTCCAAATGTTTAAAAGAATAAATCTCAATGTAGTCGCTTCACTAACCATGCAGTAGATTTCAAGGGGAAAACCTTTGCAAGATTTTCTGGCTCAGTGGAAACGTACTGACTGCAGACTGTTGGTACAGATCCATTGCAAATTCCGAGTCTCCTTTTGCTTCCTTGAATGATGCTTATTTACAGATACCTTCTCAGAGCATTGCAAAAGAGGTACCTCCAAAATTATCACAAATGAACTATACTGAATGGTAGTCCAATGTATATAGGTGCTGCACAGTGCACAGATAAGAGGCTTGCTGCAGAAGTGTATAAAAACAAAACAAAACCCCCAAAACAGCATCCCCCCTATTTTTATCCATTTTACTATAGTCTTTTCCATACTTCTAATGGCCTATGCAAGTATGTAGGTTTGGGAGGGCATGCAGCCAGCTAAAAGGCAATTCCTTTCAAAATAGCAAAGTATGTTCACTGGCAGGGAAAACACTGTGATTAATGTTCAATGAATCAACTGAGCAGAGATGTATGCTATGGTTTTATATTGCTACTAACTTCTCCATATCAGTTCTGTGTTCTTTGTATTGGTGTTTTGTCCAGTCACATCTGGAATATACCTGATTTGGTGTGTGTGTGTGTGTGTGTTTTTTTTTTTTTTTTTTTTTTTTTTTTTTTTTGCATGGACTCCTGGCTTTTGCAAAAAACGATAGTGCAAACCCTGCAAGACCAGAGCAGACCCTGTTTTGACCTTCTGCATAATTCATGTCCTAGGTTTTACAAGTAATTTCCGCTCATGTGAGACTGAATGCATGCATGTTGGGCAGAGACAGCCCATCTTCCAAATTTGCACTTATTTCCAAGCAATTTTGTTAACTTTTAGCCATTGGACCTTTCTGTGTCTTTGCCTGTTGATGCCTTGTCTAGCAGTTCTGCAAACAAGTCACCCTCTTGGTCTTCGGTGAGCTTAGAAAATAGAGTACCCTAAACCTCTCACTCTTGGTCCTGTCATCTCTGTTTCACATCACAAAGCTTTCTGCTCCGGACAGCTGCCTACCAAATCCTCATCTTGGCAAGCAATTAGTGGAAGGTGGCAGAGGATGCTATTTTTCCTTAATAAATACTACCATTTTTTTCCCCCTTGAGAAATTAGTTCTGCATTGGTTCCAAATGGGCAGCCCCAAAGACTGCGACCCTTCACTAAACAAGGTCCCCTGTGGTTCCTTAGCCATCAAGCCATCCCCCAGGCTGCTGGACTGATGTGTTGCTGCCTTGTTCTTGTACCTGGAAAGGAGCAGGACTCCTGCCTGTGGCCGGGCTCATTCCTGGCTAGTTTGATTTCTCTGCTAACCTTAGCTGGGCATCAGAAGAGGAGCGTGACATATCTGTTCCTAAAAAAAAAAAAATATTAGTGACTTGGGCATCTGCAATCCTGCCAAGACTGGGTACTAGCACAGGTGAATTTGCATGGGTGGGTATCCCAAAAAGGGGGTAGCAGCAGATCCCCCAGGTCGAGGTGCTCCCCTGGACCAGGGGCTCCCCAGCACCTGACACTGGGGCCCAGCATCAATCAGGAGAGCCCTGCTGGTGGCTGCTTTATTCTTTCTCTCTTCAGTGCCACATATCCAGTCGCTTGCATTTAAGATCCCAGTGCAATTTTCACTGGCAGATGACGTGCTAAGTTGCAGGCAGATTAACTGCCTTGTCCATTTACACCCAGGCTTTTCTTTTTTTCTGGCATGTAATGGAAACCTCAAGTTTTCTTTCTTTTAACTTAGATCTAAACAGTAGCTGCTATAAAGTCTTGGTTGGAATAGGAACTCTGTGTGAAAGATGAAGGGAGAATGATGTATTTTGAAAAAGATCTTAGTGGGTCCAACTTGAAACCATCAGAGTAAATTCATTGCAAGTAACATGCTCTTAATTATTCATTTTCCTTGGCACTGGTTAAAGAGCCAAGTAACGGCTTCTGTCTCTTTATATTTAGTCTATTATTGTTTGAAAAAGGCCAGGGGGAGGCCAGTAGTGTGCAGAAATGATATTCCTCCTTACATATACACATGCATATTACCAGCAGCCATAGTAAAGGGGAATATAATCACCAGCAGCTGAGAGACAATGACATTTTTATAGACCTCCTGGCAAATCTGCAGTGGGAGAGAGCCTGACAACTCCCTGGCTTTGAACCACGTTCCTCCCCGAGCAGGGAGCTGGGGCGAGCGGAGAGCCCGTCTCGCTGGGAGCCATCGCGCGGCGGCTGCCGCGTGCTCTAGGTGACCCTGCGTGTGCAGGGGGGTTGGACTAGATGATCTCTAGAGGTCCCTTCCAACCTTAAGCATTCTATGATTCTATGCCTCTTAGGACCGAGTCGTTTTTCCCCACCTCTCACAACAAGAACAGAGTGAAAGAGCGGGACTGGTTCAGCAGCAGGAGAGGGTCTTCCTGCTGCATTTAAAACCCCTCATAAGATGCTCATATGCCTGAATTTTAGAAAGCTGGTTCACCCAGAGTGGGTGCAGAGGGGCTGGTTGTTGCAGACCTGGATTGTAGGAAGCAAGAGGTGTGCAGGGACTCACCTGCGTTTCTACATTAGACCATCCCAAGGGTGTCAACTGTGGGATGTGCTGGTCACCGCTGGCCAAGAGTGACCTGGATCCATCCTCAGTGCTGGGCAAATAGCGCGGCTTGAGCACGCAATGGAGCCAGGGGTTTTCTGCGGTTATTCGGGCATTAGCTCAGCACTTCACTGTGTGTTCGGTTGTTCTCAGGCAGGCGAATGGTCTTCCTCATCCAGAGGACCTGGAGGCAAGAATGTGGCCTTAGAGCTTTGCTGAATAAGGCCTAGGATGGAGCTGGCTAACGGAGCTGGCTGGTGACTGTTACTGAAGAGCTTTTTAACTGAAACAGAAATATTAGTGAGAATGTAGTTGATCTTGCTAAATATCTTATCAAGATTTTTCTTCTCTCTGGGAAGAGATCTCTCTCCCAGGGCTGGGCATGTGGGAACTTCTGGAATTGCAAGGGGAAAAGTCAGTTGTTTTTTGCCTAAATGCTAGGGACCGAATATTCCTTGGTTTTGGCAAATGAAAAGTAGCATATTTCAAGCCCTTTTCTGGCTTGACAGACAAGAATTCTCCTCTTGGTCCAAATAAAGATGTTTTACCGAGATTTTCTTTAGACAGATGTATTTCCCTGAAAACTTTGGGCTTGTGATCAAAAACCGTCAGACTATCACCCGGACGGACGCTTCCATTTGTTCAAAGATGTTTGGTTTAAAGATGTTGCAAATTAAAAATCTTGGCTAGTTCCAGTAGACAGACCAAACCCAGAGTTTCACATGACTTTTCCTTGAAATCCTGACGCCTCACAAGTGTACCTCAGGCAGCCGAGGTTGTGCTTAAACCTCCCCTAAAACCAGGCAAGTTTTGCCTCATCTCCGTTTCTATTTTTTCGCTGGAGCCTCAAGCGCAGCCCTCGGAGGGAGTGCCAAGCAATTTAACACTGAAACTGTTTCTTCCAGCCAGCGCGTGGGAAGTCTGAGGCACTTAATGTTCACACTTAATATTTAGTGCGAAGAGAGTCCTGGTGTCTGACAGCTCTGTTTACCCGCTGTAAAATTCAAGGGAAGGTGTGGGAGCAACACCTCTGGGGCACAGCACTGAAAGACACCTGGGTATGGACAAGGGTGAGGATCCGAGGAGCCCCATCCTTTCAGAGATGCCTACAAAAAAGGGCTGGTCTCAGGCTCCTGCTGAATGCACCGATGAGAGAAATGAGTTTGCCAGGTTGCTCAACCCAAAGACTTGCAGTCTTATGCTGTCTTTGTTTCCTCCATCTCTGCCTTCTGTCTCCTCCACATATGCCAGCTTCTACCATTTCATCCTCCCTGGTGCCTTCATCATCCTTATGTCTCCCTTTGCGCTTGGCTTCTCCTCTTCATTCTCCATGGAATTGCTTTCTGTTTCATCCCGTTGTACTTGAGACCGTACTTTTCCCCCACACATGACTGTGCAAGCTGGGATGCTGGGCATCGACATTACCTACTTCCTTCCTATCTCTTTCCCAAAGTCATCTGAAGTTTTCCCCAGCCTCGAAGAAGGTGGCCAAGAATCACTGTGGTCAGAAGAATGTTGATTTTGGCTATGAAATGAAAGCTTGAATGATACCAAGTAAGTCATCTTGATGTGTCGTAGACTTTGGTGAGCGAGGTCTTCAGGTGTTGTGGGTCAGCACAGACCCACATCTGGCCCCATGAGCTGGTGAGGGCAGGGGGATTCTGGACAAAAAAGGATGACAGCAGTATATTCTACAACAGGAAAAACACTCAGATCTAGGGTAATGATGGGACTGTCCGAGTTTGGAAATCTCAGTACTTCCAGAGGCGTTTTTTTTTTTATTTTGCAAAAGTGGGATGGATTCCCACAGGTACTAAGCCAATAAAACTGAATAGGGATGAAAGGAACAGGGGCCAGCTGAAACGAGCATAATACGGACCTGCAGAAATGAGTCCACATATATAATTTATAGTGAATAAATTCCTTTCTGTATCTGTATGGCTTCTAAATGCTATTTTATAGAATTCTATAGTAGGGATGTAATTCACTTTTTCCTCTCTTTCTATAGGATGATCCTAATCCCTGGCCTGGTGATTATTCCCCATAAGTTCTTTTTCAAAGAAGTTAGAAACTTTCTTTGGGGCCATTTTTAATAAAAAGTGTGATAGGCATTTCATAACTCACAGTGTTTTACAACCTACAGAATAAAAGAAAAAAAAGAAAAAAAAACCCTCACCATTAGTGAGGCTCATAGAGAAGTAAAATTTTACCTTAAGGCACTTTGTAAATACGCTCTATTTATCATTTATTTCTGGCTTTGGCATGCAGTATGGTCAGTGTCTAGGCTATTTTTTTGTCCACAGTACGTGTTTTATACGGGAGTGAGGGGGCTCTGGTAGCTGGCTGGATAACAGCCATATTCACCAATACATTTTTCCAGCAGCTCTGACAGCTAATCTGAGGAACGCGACTGTGGTAAGAAGCTTCAGACAAATGGGAAGAAGCAAAAAAGAGAACAGGAAACCTGGCCCAGCCCAGGGGAGACTCTATTGACTGCAGTTCTGCAGGAGGGGCCGAGATCCAGGAGTTAGCAATGAGCCTCAGCATGCTAGAAAGGAGCAAGCAAAATCTTAATTTTGCCCTGTGCATGATTTTGAACTCTAGGTGTTGCACCAGTTAATTCTCTTTTTAATCGTTATTGCTCCAAGGGTTCGAGATGTTGGTTTCACACGCTGAGACTCTCAGTGCTTTAGATCCAAGTTAGGAGATCATGATGAGCACAGGGTGGGGAGCAGCATGGCCAAGGTGTAGCCTCATCCCCAGCAGATCTCACTGCAACTGCAGTGGCAGATCCTTCTCCCGCCGCTTTCATCCCAGCGCTCAGTGCAAGACTTAGGACAACCTGAGGCACCAGCTGCCTGCCCAGACATGACCAGTGTGGGTCGAAGGGACCCCTTAATAAGACAAGCCAAAGCCTTCACTGGCAACGGGTTCTTCTGGGAAGAGGAAGAGCAAAACTGAGGAAGCTGCATGGTGCACACATTAGACATGCAGCTGAATGGATGCTGTGGGGAGGTGATAAAAGAACCGATGTAATGTGCAGGCATGATTTGATACTGGAGGGAAGTAAGAACTTACTGTAGCAGTAAGAAGGCAACTGCAGGTTTGTGCCTAAGTGGAAGTCTGGTCCTAGGTGATACCAAGAATTAATGCAAACTACTGCATCCCTGTGGACGCCCCCCTTCCTCTCTCCTCTGCTGGGTGCTCAGCAAGGAATGGAGCTTCTGGAGATACAAGACAGAGGAATTATGTCAAGAATATCGTAATATGGCAGTTCCTAGTGCTTCCCAGGGTACAAATGAAAGTATCCTTGGAGGAAACCAAAGGAATCTGTGATGTCAGACCATAAATCTCCTGTCTCTTTTCCATCTTCAGCTGAAGGCAGAGAATCAGTTCCCGATAACATCTCCAAATTGCCGGGAGCAATTTTGCAGGGTGCGTTAATTGCAATCTTCTGTTGAATGCCTCTGAGCTCTTAATAACTTTGTAATTAAAGTGCAATTAACAAATTAACTTGTATATATCAAATGGAATGCTAATGTTGTTGTTAATGAGGAGATAATTAGCTGGTGTCATGGAGAGACTCATGGGGCATCGTCAAGATTCAGGAGCCTTTTGGCTCACATATGAGGTTAATGGAGTTTGCTATGAATGAATGAATGAATGAATTGTCCTTTGATGACATGCAGTTGAGCAGTCAAAGATAGCCAGGTAGCCAATTATTCCACAGCCAGCAAACAGAGGTTTCTCATTCAGTCATTTTCTAGGCAGCTGGCCAGTGAATTACAAAGGTTTTCTATAGCGCAACTGGAACGCTCATTAAAATACATGGCTGGGCTTTGAGAGGGGCTTTACAGGTGATGAAACCACTCAGCACCAATCCAGGCCTGGAGGCAATGTTTCCACTCCGGAAAAGCTCTGTGCAGTTTGTGTGTGTTTCTGTGCAATGTGTATTCTGGCAACCCTGAATGAGATGCAAATCCTAAGGACACCTCCACCAGCCCCGTTTCCCCACAGGACATGGAAGTTCTCACTCAGGTTGCCCTCACGCCTTGTGATGGTGCCGCTGCATCTAGCCAACACATCCAGATTTTCTAAAATTGATGCCAGCATTCAATCCCTTCGGGAAATTAGATATAGCCTGTTCCCTCATACACCTGGGAAAGCACAAATAAGCTCTGGCATAAGAGGGTGTGGAGTCGGAGGTGGGACAGAAAAGCTCCATCAGATTCACTGAATCACAAGTAAGTTATTCTGCCTTGCAGAATAACTTGTCCAGCAAGCAGAATAACTGTCAGCAGCTTTCAGTTAAGAGAAACTGCATGGGAGCTCTGGGGCCACGTCCACGAGGGTATAGGGGAGACCTGTGCTTAGACCTGTGGGAGATATAGGAAGCTGCCCATCTGCTTGTTATTCTGGGGTACAATAAAGTGCATATGTGTGATGAATGTCCTGTAGCATATCGCTTTTCATCTCTGATCTTAGGTTTTCCGTTAGTCACCGAAACCTGAGGTTTGGACTCATCTGGGCTAAATACCTTCTCCACAGCTGTCTCTGAGGATGGGAATCTAGACGGTGGGTTGCAGATGATTCCTCAGTCATATGGCCTTAAAAGTCTTGCTCAAGAGAGGTGAGGCCCATGGTGGTTTCATGAATTTAGTACAAGACGCCTTGTTACAAAGACTGGTTATGTTAGGCAGTAGAAATGAGAAAGCAAGTGAGGCACAGAAAAGACTGCGAGAATGAAGGTCAGGTCTGACAGCAAGGGTGGTGTAAGGTTGGGTAGACAGTAGGAGCGGCACAGGGATTTCCCAGCCATGTCCCAAGAGAGGGAGTTGTCTAGATGGTGCCTCCAGATCCCCTCAGATCTTGTTTTCCTGGCTCTGGTTCTAGCTCACTACAGGATATGCCCCAGCTGAAAATCAGCTCTTCCTTCTAGTCCTGCCCAGGGCCAGCTCTGCTGCAGGGGTGGATTATTGCTGTGATAATAATCTGTCCCCAGCCCTACCGCAGCATCCTCATCACCTATGAAAGGCTCTACTGTAGGGCTTTCCTGAAGAAAAAGAACTGGGCTCTCCTGGCCTCAGGATTGCAGGGAGGAACCGAGGCTCGAGGGATTTGCCAGTGGAATTGCAGGACATTTGATCTCTCTCTCCATCTTCTGGGGCTTTTCCAGGAGCACAGGCAGCACAGGGCAGCACGGTGCAGAGTGAGCTATCGAATGGATCTCCATGTCCCAAAAACCCCATCCAGCCTAGGGTGCAGCATGGCTCTGCCAAGGAGAGGGTTCTGCAGCACAAGCAGGGCTGTGGATGCTTTGCTGCTGCGCGTGTGCTCTGCTCTGGGGTGTTTTCAAATCCCCTGCCAGAAACACAGCCCTTGCAGTGCAGGGCGCTCTGGCGTGGACGTGGTCTGGGAATGGGAGATCTCATTCTTGAGGAATTTGCTCCTGTTATTTGGCCTTAATTTTTCCTTTGCTCAATTTCATCTCATTACCCACAGGTACACCCTGCCAGGCCATGTGGCAGCACTCTAAAAGGTATTTAAAATGTTACAGAGGGAGCCAATTGGTGCATTTAAAACCCATTCCACACCATGACGTAATATATTTTCAATATGCTCAAATTTTTCAAGATGCATTGGAACTGTAGAGAAATTGGACAATAGCATGGGAATTTTCTTTTTGCTCAGACAGACGTGGCAGTTCCCTTGGGTCTTCTGCAAGTGTTTGCTCTCAACCTGAGGTTCCTGGTCTGACTGGTCTCCTTCTGAATGCTCTGCTAGTGCCCACCAGTCTGGAGCTGCATCATCCAAAGCTCCTCTGGTCATCACACATCTCTGTCAATGAAACTGGGTGTGTAGCTGTTGCAACCACTTGATTTCTACAGCTTTGTACAGTTGCTGGCACTGACACACCGGGGCAAACCCTTTTGATTTCAAGATAAAATGTCATTTCTGCTTGATTTTACTACCAATGCTTTTTATTTCTATTTTCTACTCTTTTTCTATTTATTTAGGTACAGCAACAACTGTGAAACATGAAAACTAGGGGAGAAATAACAGGAGGAGGCTGGCCATGGTTAGGACAGGAAAGGGGCTGCCCTTGTGGGCTGGAGACCCAGGCACTTGCAGAGACTTTTGTGTTTCCTCTTACCTGGCTTCAAGCACCCATACAGAGAATGCCTGTTTGAGGCTGCAGAAGAGTAACCAAAACTAGGTGTTTTCCCCCAAAGTTAGGACAGGAACCTCCAGCTACCTGAAAATGGGGAAACAGAGGGTGCAAGAACGGACAGAGGATGGAGATTGCAGATCCTCTTCAAGCAGAATCTGCAGCTTCTGCTTTTGAGGTGGGCTTGGTGGCAGCAGGGCCTGGATGTGTTCGGAGCATCTACTCAGGTCCTTGCTGGTGGTGAGACCTGTCCTGCACACAGCCAGACTGGGGTCCAGCTTCATCACAGTTCAGAAGAGCCTTCCCTGCACCCCAAGTTAGATTGTAGGTGCATAAAAGATGTGACTTGATAGGAGAAAAAAAACAGCAGCACTAAAGGTCCACAAAGGAAGTTTGCTCAGTACAACGATGCTGCTCCCCAAGCACGGTTGTTGCTTGTTGCAGGGTGAATTTCAGATGTCTCTAAATCTCTTTTCTAAAAAAAAAAAAAAAAAAAAAAAAAAAAAGCCTGAATTCACATATCATCCAGGCAAACAACCAACTGCTGGGCAAAAAGAAACTGCTTGTGGTTTGAAACCTCAGTTCGATCTCAGTGACTTTAAATTAATTACGTGCCCCATGCTTTCCTGAATAGCGATGCTTTCCTGAAACATGGTCTTAGGTCAGCTATAATATCCTGCAGATAAACATTTCCCCCTTGCTTGTATCTACAAAGAGAGGTAGCTTTGGACTACATATTTATGGACAGACTCTGAGCTATAAATTGGACATTTCTACCGCACACAGTCCCTTAAGGGCCAATAAGACTACACACATCAGCTAAGTAATATTTTACTAGGATTTTCTTTAATGACTTCAAGAGTGCTTATTCTTTCCCCCAACCAGCATTACATGAATAACGTAATTCTGCAATTAATCCGAAGTTACTCATACAGTAGACTCCATTTTCCTTTGCGTTCAGGACAAGTTTTAAAAAGTTATTGCTCTCCGCCTCCTTTCTCTTCTTTAAAGACTTCTTTAATCAGACCAAATGGGGCTTAAAAGTACTGGAAATGTCTGGTTTTCTTTCCTTCTCAGCCTGTTCAAAATCAAACTAATAACAAAGGACAGGGAAAGTGCCTCGTATTCACAAGCTGAGAAAAGGTACATGAGGGAGAGGGACTCCTTTGCACATGGCTGATGGCCACACAAGGGTTGGAATTGGGATTTTTGAGCTAGGCTCCCTGGGTTTGATTACCGTGGAAAGACAGGAGTGGTTCCTTTACATGTTAAACCTAGGTTTTGTGATTGATCTCCCCAAGAGCAATAATTTTAGAGTGAGCTTTAAAAGTGCCAAAAGCTGAGTTGACAGCAGAGGCAAGTCCTGAACAGAGGAGGAGATGGGTGTTGAGGAAACACAGCGACTCCAGAGGTAATGAGGTGGAGTGGACCTGAATCCAGCCAGGTGCTAATGAATGCCAGGTCCCTAGAGATACTCCACATATGCAGAGTCAGGCTGGGACAGTCCAAAATTAGAGCTCCAGCATTTCCAGATGTTCTTGGGGCCATTTGGCCCCTCTCTACAGACTGGTATTAAATGTTTGATCTGCTAATTGCCAGCAAACACAAGGAGCCCCCCAAACATCCTAACACCATGAATCACTGTCAGCCCCTGACATTGCTCACAGCCAGGTTTGCACTCTCTTCATCACATGTTTAAGTGCTAATTTAAATCATCAGAATGGAGATGGGCTGCTAGGGAGCAGCTGCAAGTTATCTACCAGGCTTTGGCTCACCTGTGGAAATCACTGTGAAAAGATCCTACTTAGGTGCAGTCCTTGGTAGTGGTTCAGTTTGGCTAATGAGAAGGTGATAGCAGTTTGTTAAACCTGCTAGAGAGAAGAGCACTGATCCTTGTTTCCTACTAATCAAGGTATTTCTCTTGCTTTAACCTTTTGTTAAAAGAAACCCAGGGATTTGGCTTTATCAGCTAGTTTTAGTCTGTGAACCCACCTAGAGATGGGGCTAGTTACAAAGCTAAGCAGGGGGAGAGGGTGCTAGAAGTTGTTTTAGAGCTCTTTAAGTTCCCTTTTGAAGACAAGAGAAGTCCATGTAGTGGTGGAGGGTTGACAGGGATTGAAAGAACAAAGTTTCATCTGTGGAAGTGCTGAAACAAAAAGGCTTTTTTGCCTTTTAACTTGCTTTTGCTATTTTTAGAAACAATTTGATGCAAATGATATTTCAGGTTTAGACGGAGATGCTGGGCCATAATGATCATGTTTCTCTGCTTGGTTGATGGGATGAGGATGCGCCCCTACACACAGGGACTTGCATGGCATCCATTAAAGCAAGGCCCTCCTCTCTGGGAATGCACTCGAATGCTTTCCCACAGGGAGTGTTCTGGCCTGGGAAGCTGGCAGTGCTTCCCCCGTTATTTGTGCTGCACTCCATATATCTGCATTAGCTCAAATCTACATGCTGCAGAGTCAGCTAATCCTTTGGGATGTTTGTAGGGCTGAACTCCTCCATGTTGTTTTGTTTTTTCTTTCTTTTTTTTTTTCTGTTTAGTCTAGACTATTAGACTCAGTGGTGCAGTGACTTCAGGGATTGGTGATGGATTTACTAGAGCTGGGCTGTGGCAAACACTGGGTATTTATGCATATGCACTGATGCACCCGCACCCTCTTGCTGGACATATTTCAAGTGTGGCTGCTGGGCCCTCTGCAAATGGCTCTCTACTTTTATTAGTCCTGTCTCCATAAAGACACAAAATGCATTTTTTTTGTAGGAGGGTGAGGATTGGTCTCCAACCTGTCTAGAGCAAGTTTATCCTGAGCCCTTAGGGGACCAGTTGTAAGCCTGGTGAGTGAACCAGGCTGAAATTTTCCTGGGTTTTGTCTCCTGACTCTGAATTCTGCAGTAGCGGGCATCTCGTTGGGCAGTGAGGGCTAGTGAGAGGCTCTCTTCCTCACCTGGCACACTGGAAAGCTAAAGAAACAGCACTTGGGCTGTTTCACTTCCCACATTTTCAGCCATATGCTAAGATGTATGAGCATGACTGGCATCCTCAAATGGGCCATATCCAGCTGTGTTCTCATTCCTCTGCAGAAGGTCATTTGCAGGACTGTTTTGGTTAACTATAAATGCAGCCTAAGGTGACAGGCTCTAATGTGAGCATCTCAGGGAGACTCTTAAGTGGAGGTGGAACAGAATCTCCTTCTGTATCAGGCCTGCAGGTCTCCTGCACTTGGCTCCTTGTGGGCCTTTTATTGCTCCCTAATTGGCACCTCATACACAGAGCAAGTTGCTCTGACCCCAATGCCTTGTCAATGCCAAGGCAGGTCTGATGTTTCTTCCATGCCAGGGACCAAGCCCAGCATGTCTATGTGCTTCACTCTCTGGGATCTAGGCTACAGCTGTATGTTATACTCTTAAATCTATCAGCAAGAGTAGATGAATTCCATACAAAAATATTTGTGTGCAGAAATGAAACTGCAGGTGAATTTTATACAAAAAGTGCTTTTTTGTTGTTGTAAATGGGATAGAGGGTAAAGAGCTGGGTGGTGTCTCTTGGGAATCTATGGTCTTCGCAGTTCTTGATGTTGTTTCTTTTATAAGTAGTTTTGACTTCACATATGCAGGGGTATACATTTGGGCTCATGTGCATGAGGTGCAGCAGCCCTGCTGCTTCCAGATCCACACGGCTTGCAGGCTGCTGTCAGGACAAGCTGTCAGTGCAGGTCTCAGTAGCACGGCTGTGATGCTGATTTTTACTCTTGGCAATCAGGTGACCGGTTGCCCAACATATTCCTTGTTGGCCTAGCAGCTGCCTAGTCTATTCACCAGACCCAAATTGCAATGAATAGGACGGAGGTAAGAGATCTTTTATTAATATTAGCAGCATCCTAAAACATTCAATGATCAGGGTGCAATGATGTTTATAATAAAGAGTACTTGCTGGTTGCCCAAGTGTGTGCATGTTTCCTTGGAGAGGCTGGTATGTCTCCACACACACACACACACTGCCACCCTTCCCTTGATACACTTGCTGCATTGCTTGTGGAAACACACACAACTTTATACCTTGTCAAGGTACACCCTGACAAGAATAACACACAGCATCTGCTGCTTTTCCTGAACTAGCTCTGCATAGCCCAGTGAGCACTCAGTTGGATCAGTAATTATTCCTGCCTTGATTTAAATTCAATTTTTCTGTTTCCACAAATGACTTAGCAATGTAAATATCCTCACTGCCTAAGGCATTAGGATTTCTTTGTATTTCTCCCCCCCACCCCAAATCCAGTCCCTCCTTTGCAGAGTTTCAGGTTTAGCACATTTTGTTCTGCAGCCACTTTGTTCTCTGCAGTCTTTGTTGTTCCCTGTTCTTCCTCCAGGCAATCCCTTGCTTTATTTATATGGCATCTCCTGTGTATTACACACCCACGCTGCTTCCTGCTCGGAGACACGCACTGCAGCAGGGACCTTCTAAGGCACCGCAGTGGTTCTGTCATGCATAGCTCCCCTTTTGCCACCCTGGAGCTCTTACAGACACGTTGTGAGGGGGGTGGGGAAAAAGATCTCCATAGGAGATAAAGTTCAGCAGCACTTATTCCCTCCTTCCCTGCTCCAGGAAGAGGAAAGTATGTCCTGGCAAGAAAGGTTGGGTATTTTCCAAGTCTCAGCCTTCATTGACTTGAAGGTGGCCATTCTGCTGGCTTGCACTGAGGAAGAAGAGGATCAGACCCTTTAGCAGCAATACTAAACCAGCTGTGAAGTGCTGGAGGAAGGGCAGAGCACAGGTGGCTCCTTGATGGATCCATGGTGATCTCATCATAGGATGTCATTTGCTGTTCCACATACAGGACCCAGTTCCAGTCAGACTCCTACACCTTGGCAACAATGCACATTTCAATGGCACTTTTTCTGATTTATGGTGAGTGAGAGGCTGACTTGAATTTTTAAGAAATGCCATTAAACACTAGGCAACTGTGTGGCCTTTGTCATGCCAAAGCATGTGTTCCCTTGCAAATCTACTGACACTTCTGAATGTATTTTGATTTAAATCATAGTGTGAAAGCCTCTGGGGGGTTTGAGATGTTGCCCTATTCTGTGGGGTTTGCTGATAGACTTGCCTCTTGCCCAGAGGGACTTGAATTTACCTACACGGATGTGCCACATTCCTCCCTATGGCTCTGGCACTGCTCTTCTCAAATACTCTGCACTCCTGAGTGTGGTGACCTTCTCACACATCAGTGGTGAGACTTGAGCACCCAGCATTGAGCAGGCCATGCCCTCACCAAGAGGAAGCAGTGGTGGATGCACCCAGAGCCGCCTCCTGTGTTTCCACCTTCAGTGCTTGCTCTTCAACCTGCTGTTGATGCTCAGCAAGCGCCAAGAGTAACTGCCAGGTGGGCATGCAGTCCAGTGACAGAACAAGGTCGGCAGGGATGAAGTGGTAAAGAGCTAGAGCTGGGACTTGCTGGTCTCAGGATCTGATATTTTGAAGCTTGCAACCTGCTGAAAACCATATTTCAGCAGTTGGGAAATGATACCATTGATTCCTTTCTGAAAATATCTGTTGGCTTGCTGGATATTTCTTGGCTTGCCTGGAAAGCCAGTAAATTTGTCAGTCTATTTTATGTATCTTCATGTTTGTCTAGGTCATGACAGTGATCTTGAGATGCTAGATTTGAGGTAGATCAGTGTCTAGAACAAACTGGCCTGGACACTAAAGGAGACCTGAATGAATTGGTGCTTCCTGATCTGGAAGCACCCTTGGTGTCATTGAGCTGAACACGGCACATGGGTCCATCAGATTGCATCCAGTGAACCAAGCAGGTGCTTTCTAATGTCTATTGGGAAAATGGATAGAAAAGTGGAATGTAAAAATAAGAAACCTGTTTTACTTCACTCTTACTTTGGTTGAGTTTTGCTTTTGTTCCTTTAGCACAGGGCTTATTTTCGATCTTTATTCACTTGAGCTTGATCTGAATCTCTGACCTGAGGCAAATGTCTGCACTGCTCTGTTTCAGACTCCCTGTGAATACTGAGCTCACCTGGTGCTTATGAATGCAGCAAGCTTGCAGGGAAATGCTCTCACCCTGGATGGCTGCAGATTGTCCCCTTACGTTCCCTGAGAAAAATACTCTCCAGAGGGATGGCTCCTGAGACCGCCAGTTGAGGTGGCTCCAAAACCCATGGAGCAAAAGAGGAGAAAAATGAATCAAATCAAAGGCTAGTAGGGCTGAGCTACGAAAAGCATTTCCCTTAGAGTTGTTGAACTAGGCATAAAGAAAGACCATGACTCTTGGAGACTCTATGAATCAAGCCACACTAAAAATATGCATCAGATTTGTATCTGATTCTTCAAAATGCTTTAGGTAACCTAGAAGCCTTGTATCAGGGCCTGGAGAGCCTCAGGTTGACTGGAGTTTAAGCTTAGTCTGGGTAAAGGTGCAAAGGGGTAGTTGAACCTGTAGAAAATGTGTTTGAATGTCCCAGTTTTTTTTTTTTTTTTAAAGGGGGGGGGGCATTGAAAATGACCTCTTAGTTTTGATCTCTTAGTCCACTCACAGCTGAAACCAAGATGCAGAGAACTATATATATATATATATAAAAAAAAAGACTCCCAAAGCCACACACACATACAAAAAGCCAAGAAAGTCAGGGAGAAAAATGAGACTCGTGGTCTCTTAGTGGCTTACCCAGGTTCCCAAAGCTCATGTACAGCAGCATGTTTAGAGTCCTGCATGACTACTAAATAACAATCAGGAGCGTTTTAGCCATCACCAGGCCATCTGGGATTAGTTAAACGCAGTCATTTTGTGCTTAATGATTATTTGGGTCCATAAGGGCAGGCAGCCCTTGCAAGCTGTCTGCCTCTTATGTGCCAAATTTTGGCTCTGTGCAATTTTTCAAGACCAGCCCTCTGTCCCCCAAACAAAAACACCACCACAGACCAGATCCTGGCTGTGGGTTCATATCAGATATATCCCCAAATAGCTCAAACTCTACAGCTTCTTTTCCCCAGCTCCAGCTCTCACTTCCTGAGTTCATCAGTTTAAATTGCATCTTGGTGTAAACCATTTTCATTCTAACTGTTGCTTCCACCTCTGCCTTGCCTTTAAATTGTATCTAGTCTTAAATCAATCTTATTCCAACCCTCAGCTGCTGTTTTCTTAATTCTTGCTTTTCAATTGTAGCTGTTCCTAAAGGGCCCCAGTTCAAAGAGATGCTTGTGTCTCCCAGCATCTGATGCCTTGTTATTTCTGTCCAAATTGGCTCTAATATTAAGCAGAGCTCATCTTCCCCTCCTTCTCACCCCCCACTTCCACCCTGTTTATCCCATTTATGTTTGCCCCTTGCAGTTCATCTGATTTTAAAAACAATTGAATTTATTTTTCATCTCTATAATGTGCTAAATCATCCTTTACTTTCTGGCCTCTCCAGAATTTCCTTTTTCTCTCTCTCTGTATTTTAATCTTTGGTGGCAGCAGTAAGCAATGATTTCAGAAATATGGTTTGACACTTGCTGCATCTTCGTTTGCAGGGCAGGTAGTTCAAATCCTGTCTTGTAGCAGAGCTGCTGTAGAGCAAAGAAACACCCTGGAGCTATGGGAAAGGAGGAAGAAAGAACCTCTACCTGTGTTTGGTGGTCCTGAGTCTCACAAAAAGTGACTTGGTTACTTGGACACAGATATGAGTGACTAGTGATGCAAATAAATACCCATTGGGTTCTCCAAAAAAAACTTGTGTGAAAATGGCCTTAATTTTTAAGACACTTGCCCTCTCTAAATCTGACTCTGAAGGACCTAAGTCTTGCCAGTGTTTAGAGAGACTGCGTTTTTTTTCTTTTTTAATGTCCTGATGACTTTTTGCTGAGATTTCAAATGAGAGAGAAACCATGTATTTTAAGGCAGGTCTCTATAGGCTGTGAAGGAGAAAGCATTGAGGATGCTAAAATGCTGAGGTACCCGAATTCCAAAGGCTTCCAAGAGCACCCAGATGAAAAAATGGCACGGTTATCTCAGAAAACCCCCTCCCAGTTGTCTATGATTTTTGAAATGATATTTAAGAATCTAGACTTGCCCAAGGAATTTTAAATCATCTGAGCAGGTGAAATGATGAAGGATGTAAAGCAGAGCAGGATCAGAACGAGTCAACAGCCTAGACTGACCTTGACTTAATCCATGGATGTGTATTAGAAAAGAAGGGAGTAAAACATCCTTTCTCTCTGTTTCTATTGGAGTGCATTAATGTAGTAGCTCAACACAGCTACACAGGGGCCTGTTCTGCTGCCATTGCCACTTGGGGTGTAAAGTGTAAATAAACAGTCCTTTGCTAGAGGAGATGTGGTCACCAAGCAGCTGTGAGTGGAAAGTTGCCACCACCCACCCTGTGCATGTGTGAACTGGCTCATGGTAATGGCATTCAGCAGCTCCTGACCTGGGCCAGAGTTTGGATGGTGACCTGGAGGGTCAAAGGCTTTGTGTCCTGTGCTTGGGAGGTGAACTCAGCTTTTCTCCCTGACAAAACTTGCCCCTTTTCCTGGAGAACTGCCCATTGTATGTTGGAGCTGTCCCTTCCCTTGCTACTCAGTGGTGCCCCGAACCCTCACCCTTCTCTGACCAAATTCAGAAGAGACAAGCAATGGGATGCCCTCATTTTGTTGTTGATAATAGGTTCCCCAATAATAGGATTGACCCCTGAATTTTAATTAAGAAATAGGTCTCTCTTCCTTTTCTCCTCACTGGAATAAAGCTGTCAGCCTCAGAATAATGAATGGGATTTAGAAGTAGAAGCATCATAAATTGAATGCATCAGGGAAGCTATTTGCATGATTTGAGAGGCTGTGCCCCCATTCACATGTTGGTCAGTTGTAAAGTGCTTGAAACTGTTTTTAGGATAGAAAGGTCTGCTTAAGCTTTTTCATGGAAGCTCAATGGGTTTAGGGTTATTTGCTTTTTAATCACTTTGGAGAAGATTGGAAGCAGAACAACTAATAAATAAAACAAGTTTTTGCCTGAATTATACCAAGTTTTCAATAACTTTAGGACAAAATCATTTGTTTTGTTTTTGAGCTGTCAAAAATTAAAATGTATCATTTGTCATATGTCTTTAAAAAAAAAAAAAAACAAAAAAAACTTTTGAAGAGTATATGTTTCTGCCAGCTGTAAGTAGAAGCATGGTCCACTAGGACACTTGCACTGGAGCTCTGCTGACAGTGAGTACAGCCAGGATGACACTGGGCAATGGGAGAAATCCTGTCCATCTCGTTCATCACCATCAGACTGTAATTGTCTTTGAGTTTCCCTGACAAACTCGGTTTGTTAGTAGCTTTTTAGCAGGGATAATGTTATTGGTTTATTTATCTTTGAGATTACCAGAAAGGAATGAAAAAGAACATGGCCTGTTTTCAAGGTCATTCTTTTATCTTCAAGGTCTGTATAGGCATCTTGGCTCTTCATGGCTGTAATGAGTCAATGCAAGCTAGCATTGGAAAGGAAAGGAAGAGGTCTTTCCATCTTCAAGCCACAGATATCTTGTACAAAATCAGGTTAATGTGGGCTGCAACCTTGATTGAAGCCTTTCAAGTCCCCACAAAAATTCATTTCCTTCATTGCACTTTGGATCAGATGCTTGCTGATCACCCCAGAAGAGCTGCCTAACTCAAATGCCCCAGGGTGAATGCAATTGGTTAGGATGTCTCTTTTCCCTGCTCTTTCTCCCTTAGGAAGTTAAAAGGTGGGGGTGCTGTGTTAATGGGCACAAGTGGTGCATTTTTAGGCAGGAACAAGACAATTAGAGTAGTCTGTGATGGATCAGCTGTAAGTATTCCCAGTCCCATAGAGGTGCTCTAATTGAATCTTCAGTGTGCCTCTATATCCCAAAGGATCTGGACATGGTAATGTTGCAGAGTGGGTCCATCCCTAAAGTATATCATTATTTAACAGGGAAAAAAATAATGCTTATTGGGCATCTGGTGCAGAAGTTTATCTATACCTAAAATCAATATCCAAACTATGATGGTGATGGATATAGAAACCAGAATGACCTAAAGGTAAATGCCATTCATTTCTGCTAATGAAATCCCACCCTCCTAATTAAAGTTACCTGATAAGATCCCCAGCTGATAAAATGTGCAGTGTTGCATGGTGATTTACACAGTAAATGTGGTTTTACACTAGCTGAAGGGCCTAGCTTGTTTTTCCCTTGATTCATAAAATGATACAGATAGCCATTAGCACCTGGGGAGAGAAATACTTGAGTTGCCATCTTGACCAACATGTCACTGGTGCAATGTGACCCCCTGGTTGGTTATCACTGATGCGAACAGGGCTGTGTCTGGAGCAAGAAGTGTTGTGGGTCATGTAGGGAAGTCCCTCCAAGGACAGGAAAATTAGAAATTAAATATCTTATCCATCAAGTTAAAATGTCACTGCAGATTTGGACAGTTCAGTCCTAGAAATATATATATATAGCTACAAAACTCAGAAGGCCGTGCTCTTCAGAAAGACTCTTCTTTCCTGCTGTGGGGATCAGTAGGATGTGATTGCTATCACTGTGTGGCACTGTGCACCTTAGAGCGAGAAGCAGGAGTAAAAGATGTTGGGATAGATGTGTTGGAAGAGCTCAGATGTGATGTGGCTGGTCAAGGCTGGTAATGCACACACAGCAAGAGGGTGCATCAGTATCTCCAGTCCCCTGCCTCTGAGCCAGTCACACAAGCAGCCAGACCAAGCTGCAAGAACAAAAAAGAAACAAAGGAACATTCAAAGTTCAGGGAAGCAAGTTATAGCAAATAGGTTGTTGTCAAATGCATTTTTGTTGGGATTTACACATGTGGTTAGCATCAGCTGGCTAGACTCTGCCTCCTACCGCAGAGTGCTCCCTCATGCAGGCTTTGATCTTGCAATTAACTCCATGCTCGCCCTGCGGGTCCTCCAGATGTAGCGAATGATCAGCTTAACAGAGGCTGCCAGTTCCAGCAAAGAACCAGAAATGTTTAATGCTGAAGCTTCAGAGATCAGTGACGTATAAGAACAAGGGGTCACTTAGAACTTTGTCTAAAATTTCACCAGCTTTCTAGGAGTTATTTTTCTTCTGCTGCTGGAATTTCAGGAAATCTGTTCCACTGGGGGTTGACCATACTCAACTTTTTCTCTGTTGGGATAGGACAGTGGTATGACTGCTTCTGTGGTGTACATGCAGTGCTGGGCCCTCCCTGTGTGAACTAAAACCCAACACACAGGACAGTTTTCTTGGTTGTTGTCTATTGTTTTGGAGGACCTGGGAATAGGAAGAGTTGGGGAGAGAACTGGTACCCATCACAGTGATTTTTGGTACCCTTGGATCAGCCTTACCAAGCTTCTTTTTCCCATTTCTGCTGATCACCTAAGAGGAGCCCTCGAATTTAATCCCAGAAAATATTTCTTATAAGATTTCTCTCCTGCTTCTCCAGAGGGTGGGAGTAGAAGCAAACATGGGAAGAAATGAGAGTGAATGTTGTGGGAGCGAGGGATGTATGCCAATTAGGGCATTCAACATCCATATATTCGATAAGTATCATTAGCTGTACCTAGAAAAGGCTGCAAAATTTGTCTTATACTGATTGATTTTTGCATCTTTGCTGGAAATGTAATAGGATCCTTGCCCAAGGCATTGGGTGACCCTGATCTAGTGTGTGCCTGTTGGACAGAAGCCTTTTCTGTACAACTTCCAGCAAGCTCTTCTGTCTCCTAGCCAAGTCCTGCATGTCAGATTGAAAAAGATAGCAAAATTCAGCTCTTTGGCCTCCTGTGTCTTTCTGATATAAGCAAGCTGATCTCCTATGTTTTCTTCTGTGTTTTTTTTGATCTGTTTTGGTGTTAAAAGAGCAATAGGCAGAGAGCATCCTTCTCCTTTCCTCTAGAATTTGGGAACCTCTTGGCAGTTGTGATCACTTTTGAAACACTCATCAGGGAGGCTGGGGGCTAAGAAGTGCAGTTTCTGTTGTGTGAGCCTAGGTAGGGAGACAGGAGAGCTGCCTGCTATGAGAAAGCCTGTAGACCTTGAGCCTTTATGAGGAACTCGCCCTCAGGGCGACATGAGTCGGATTTAACTGGTTTCTCACTTCCTTGAACGGTTCCTTTCTATCCCATAATTACATTTACTCTGACAAAGAAAAATGTCTCTGAGGTGAGTTATTCTGTTGCAGCAATGCTAAGGGCAGTTGTTATCCCAATCCTGGACCATTTTCCAGTCAATCTCTGCCTCCCTAGGCGAGAGCAAGCTGCACTTTGGGGGCAGCCCTGGGCCTCCAGGAAAAAGGACTTTCCTTGCAATTTTGGAAGTGCTGAGCTCTGATTTGGGGCAGACCTATGTTGTCACCTGAAAGGCACTTGCTGTGCAGAGAGGCTCTTGTTTGGTGGCCACAGCCAGAGCAAACCCCAAGCATGCAGTGACCTGTTCGAGGCCACTGCAACACACAGAACAGAACATCATGATGAACGCATGTGGTGTTTGCTCTCTGGATAACCCTATCTAATTACCATTTCCATGTTGTCCTGGTTGCCACTTTACCTTTTTCCTGCCCAAATGGTGATCATAGAGAGCACAAATGTGAAGCAGGGCAAGAAGAGAGGACGAGTGGGGACTTGCAGCTGAAGGGCAGCAACACTTTGACCTTCTCATGAAAGTCATCATGAAGTGATGGCCTTCTCATCACTTATTTATTTATCCCCGCCCCCTCCGAGCTTCTGTTGGGATATACTGGGATGTGCTGGCCTGGTGGTGTGGTAAGATCTGACTGCTGAAGAAAGGAGCAAAGGGCCATGCTGGCACTGCTGCTTCTCTGCATGGTGTTATCCAGCTTGCTGCTTTACCCAAGTCCCAGCTGGGGCTTCTCTGAGCTCTGTAGAGGCAGCTACAAAACAGCAATGTGATTTCTTCTATATTGTGACGGAATAAGAATAATGATAAACACTGGTCCTGTGGAAAGTCGTGGAAAATTTACCAGCAACTTCACGACAGCAGAGATGTTAGATGAAAGGTCTCCCTGCCTAGCTAGCTCAGTCTCTGTGCCCTAGACTCGACCACTGAGTGAGACTAGAAATAGTGCAGAGGGGTAATGTTTTTTTCTTTGTTTGTTTTTGTTTTATTTTTTCTTTAGTTTGACCTGTGGCTGTTTTCTAGGCTAATCAAATGATTACTTAGGGATAATCAAATGATTGTCCATAGGGTAGTGGAAGCAGGTGGATTAGCACTTATTTAAGGGATTTCTTGCTGTTCTGGGCATTGCCTCTTTATGTAGATGCACCTTTTTGTCATGAAATGCCTGTTAGGGCAACCTTTCCAGAGCAGCACCCTTCCAGGGCAGAGGGCAAACAAAAGGTTTGTACAGAGCAAATGATATTGTGGCCAAGCCATGCAAAAATAAAGTCTACAGGTCAAGCACAAATAAATGGCCTGATTTGCCCCTGATAGTGGAAGCAGAGTATCTAAACCATGTTTGAAGGCAGTCCACTTCTGATTCGTAATCAGGCTTCCTAGGGAACAAATAAAAGCTAACCAAGAACAGTGGAAATTGCTCAAGGGAGAATCCAAGCTGGATGATCAACTTTCACATTTCCCTCTCCACCAGCCTAGAAGCCAAACTCACTAATACCCCTCAATGACCTAAGGGCAGAACAAGGTTGTCCCACTGCTTCTTTGCATACCCACGATTACCCATGGCCCATCTTGAGCTGCAGGAATCCAGAGATGTTAGAGTTTTAGCAGATGTTGATGAATGAAGTGCAATTGTCCCCTGTCCCTGAGACATGGGTAGCCAATCCAGCAATTCCATGATCATTTTGAAATCCACCCTTATCAACTGTAAAGTTGTGTGAAAGATGACTTATTTTCTTTCCCACAGAAGAATTTCAAGGATTCAAAAACAATTAAAAAAATATGAATTGTGGACATAATTTGTGCCTTCAAATTGGAAAAATAACTCACCCCTCTTTCTGAGTTCATCAATGTATCTATTTCTTATTTTTTTAATAGGCATTTGCTGTAAAAATGTCTGGAGTGTTGGAGACTTGGTTGTGTTGACTGAGCAGCCCTGCAACCTGAAAATGTCAAAACAACAGAACAGCTTTTTTTTTTTTTTTTTTTTTTTTTTTTTTTTTTTTTAAATGGTGCCTGTCTTTTTGAAACTGGACCAGCCAAGCAAAATTTGTGGTTTTGCTGAATGAGTGTTTTGGAATTGGGGAAAATGGTTCAACTTGGACTGTCTGAAGGTTTTTTGAGGAGATCTCTTTTGCTGTATCAGAATTGGCAGCTTTGCAGAACTTCAAAAAATGAAGCAAAAGAGACACCTCAGTTCCTCTGGCTCCACAAAGCAAGTGGGCAAGCAACACCCAGGCAGTATTCCCTGTGTGCTCAAGGCAAATGCCTGCTTGTATTTGAAGGTGTGAGCAGCTAAAGTGTGTGCTGATAAACTATTTACCTGCTGCAAGAGTGAAATCAGACCAACAAAGGCCACTGGAAAAGTCCCATGCTCTGACAAGCAGCTGAGCTGCTGTGGTCTCGCTTAGACTGGTACATAAGCATGGGTGCAGGAGCACCTCATCCGTGTCCAACACAGCCCCTGTGCTGTGTAGGAGGAGGTGGCATTTTATTAGATGCTGCTCCTTGACAGCATGGCAAACCTGATCATCCTTCCCCATAGCTTGGTAATTGGGCATAACTGGGAGGGTGCTTGGAGCATGTAAACGGGTGCTTTAGCTGTGCTATCCATCTTCAGTAGATTAAACAACAGCTCAGCCATCCTGTGCAATTAGGCTGTTTCTTCCCATCTGTTCTTCCCTCTGGATCAGTAGGTTGCATAGACACGGTGTTGGGGCTCTTGTCTCTCACGCTGGAGCCATGCTGTTTCAGAGGACTGACAGTATGGGTTTTTTTTTCCTGGTAGAAAGAAGGAAGTCCTTTGCCTGTAGGGTCAGTCTGCAGCTTTTTGTGTTAGGCACATAAAATCAAAGCTCAGGTGTTGTTCTTGGGCAATGCAAGTCCATGGAGGGGACTCAAAGCTGGTGGAAGGTGTCTTCCTCCAGGTAGAGCTTCCACCTCTGGTCAAGGAGGCAGAGTTGTTGGCCCCCACCAATGCCTTGTGGGCCAACTGTTTTGGGGTCTGACTCCCATACATTTCATCTGTTCTTTTGTGCAGCATCCAAGCCTGTCAATAGGATCCATTCAGCCTGGGAAAGAGGAAGACTTTGAAGATCAGGCTCTCCTTCTGATCAGTGTGAGTCTTCTACCACCTCATCTCTTACTCCACACTTTCTGCCCTGTAACTGCCCTGGAGTCAAAGACCTTTCCTCAATGTCTGGAAGCAATTAGAAGGAGGAAAAAAATCCCTATGCTTTTCTCTGTATAAATGAATGCAATGGAGAAAAACAATCATAGGAAACAGCAAGGAGAGGTGAAGCCCAGGGAAGGTCCAGTGCATGAAGAACAGATAATAAATGGGCCTATTCTATAATAAGGCTTAACATATTTGATCTGAAGTCACAGTACCCCTGCTTTTGGGAGAGTTGTTTTTCTTGCAATTATTTTTCTGTGTCACTGACTCTGGCATTTCTTGGTTTGTGGGGTTCAGCCACCTCTCCCATGCACGTGCCAAACTAGCATTAACTCTCTGGGAAGCTGTGCATGTGCATCAAGAGGAGAACAGATCCCCTTTCTCCTTTCAGGAAGGGTTTCTGTGTGATTTATGAGCCTGGAGAAAGAGCACAGAATACCGAAGTACCAAATTAAGGCATGCCCAGAAAATGTAACGACAAAGTGAAATCTAGAAGCCCTCAGAATTAATTACAGGATCAACAGAGCCGATGCAACGTGATGTGAGCTCGTGGTAGCTGCTGCAGCCAGCTTCAGGTGCAAAGGTATATTTGTTCATGGTTCAGGGTTTTCGTCTTGGTGCTGACAGGGTGATAATTCAGTCCTATAAAGCAGCAAATTATCACTGACTTCTTAGCATTAATTTCCCTCCCCAACAGACACCATAAAAAAATGAACGCTCGCTCCTCAAGGCCTTGTCATGTAGCACTTCCTATGGCAGGCCGTGAGTTACGACTTTATCTCCAAAGGCAGCCTGTAACACATCAGGAACTCAATTCATTAAATAAATCTAATAACTTACCTCATGCATAACCTACAATATCTCCAATACTGCTTATAAAAGTGTGCCTGCGTTTCCCTCTCTTTTGAGACATGCTGAGCATCTCATGTACCCACCCATTTAACATCCTTCCCTTTCCACCTGTATAAAGCAAAGGGAATGAGTGCAGGATCTGAAGCCCACACGGGGCTGTGGGGAGGGTAACTGAGTACATGGGGCCAGCACTGACACTTGCTGTCAATCCTGGAGAGCCGCTGCCCTGACAGCGCCATTAATAGCTCCAATTTCTCAGACTGAGTGGTTGCCCGAGGGCCTGTCACTGAACGCCCCGATCAAACGGGAGATGATCGTGTGCTGACATGGGCTCTCTGAAGCCTTGTGCGTATGACTTGCTTTAAGCCTGTTTCTTTTGCAGGCAGAGTTGCCAAGTCTCTTTGTGTCTCTCTGCCTGTCTGTCCAGCTGGACCTCTTCCTATTTTAAAATATGCCCCCTGCATGTGCTAACTTGTGTGCATATAAGGCCAGTTTCTTGCAATGTGCAATAATTTCTGCTGTCCAGAGCTTTAGTCTGGTTTTGTGAGCCAGAGCGAGGAGGACATCCAGCCTGGGTAGCATTTCCTCCTGATCTTGGATGGGGTTTGTGACAGGGTTGACACTGCTGCAAGGACAACACTTGTTTGCCCTGGTTTAGAGGGCTCTACTTGAGCTTGGTAATGCCTTCAGATGTGGTGATGATTCCACAGCTGAGAGCTTTGACACCATTTTATGGAGCTATTTGCAGCTGAAAAGGGTGGTGTTTGGAAAGGTCCTCCTGCTACCTGGCCAGGCTGCTGATGCCAGCTCTTGTCTGGCTCCTGCAATGTCCTGTAGCTTGTATCTCTGTTTTGATGTCACTTGAGGTGCTTGTTTCACCTTGAAAGAGAATCATCCTGGAGCTACTGGAGATCTAGTCGCATTGGGATGCTGCAAGGTGGCACTAGACCTCGGTGAACACAAGAGATGCTTGAAGGGGCACCATTTGTCTTTGTTGCAAGAAAATGGTAAGTGCTGAACTGCTGGGGAATTTCATAGCTCATCCCAGAAGATCTGAGTTTCAAGAACAACCAGCACAAAGTCCCAGTTCTTGCCACAGAGCTATTAAGCCTGCTGGAGCCCTGTGCTGTATTTGGTCTTGCTCTACATCATACCCCAGGGAAGAAACTGCAACAATTGTTTTAAATTCCAGCAGGGCACATGCCCTTCTCACCTTTTCCTCTTTGATTAATGGAAAAGAATGAAAGAATTAATTTGCCACTGGCCTAATTTAGTGGAAGTCTCACCATGCACCGTGTTTTTATTGCTGAGCATCACTCTGCTGAACGATGGACTGACAGGGCATGTCCCAGGGCTTTGGGGTTTACAACTCCTTGGGGCATTGCAAGTTTAATGCGAGCACTAAAGCAGTTGGTGTGAGTGTTTTCTGGAGGAGGGGCGGGGGCTTTCTTTCATTGTTGCCCCCCTTTTATTTATTTATTTATTTTAAGGTGGGAGGAGGAAGAAGGGGAAGGGAGGGAAGGAAAGACCTCATTGAGAAAGAGATTTTATACTGCTAGTTTTCCGGATCTGGATTCAAGTGACATGTTCTGCCGTATGTATTAACGGGACCCTCAGCCCCCTCTCCATGCACTTTTTCCCCTTTTTTCTTTTTCTCTAACTTCTAGTGCTAATTTTGCACCTCAAAGAAGTCACTGCTGTTTCACAGCCCCTGGTTAGGAAAGACAACAGCATCAGCCCAAGCTGCGAGGCCTTGGTGATTCCTCCGCTGGCTAAATTGCGGACCAGGGTGGATAATGGGAGATTGATTAGGGTTAATAGACCGATTTCCACAGGTCAGGCTGCGTGACACTCTGGGCTGGGCGCTCCACAACGAGTTATTGCCAGCCATAAATCAAGTGTTGAGCAGGGCTGGTGGGCACCGAGTGACTCCTGCCACCCGCATCTGTCCCACAGCTTTCAGCGGGGGTTCAGCACCAACGTGAGGGACGTCCCAGCGTCCCTGTCGGGCTCTGTTCTCTGGGGCCCATTTACACCGATGGGTCATGGGGGGGGAAGATTTTTTGGGGTGCGTTTCTTGATTTTTTTTCTACTGAGGTGCAAATGGAAAGCATAAAAACCAGCCCCAGGGGATTCCCATGTTGATTTTCGCTCCATTTCTCTGGTTATTGGGTATGTCCCAGCAGCTGGAGCTGTTGCGGAGAGCTATCAGTCCCACTTTGGCCCAGCAGTGGCAACAAATCCCAGCCAGAGGGTTTCCTGCGTGGAACAGGGGGACAGGGCAGCAAGGGTGGAAAGGAATTCCTGAGGGGGTTAAAGCTCTTCTGGCTCCAGCATCCAAACATGACCAGGGAGAGAACACAGAGGAGCCACCATTGCAACCAACCCAGCAGGAGCCTCACTCAGATTGCAAAGTCCCATCAGAGCTAAGCGTGTTTCTATATACTAGATACTGCAGGGGTAGAGCCTACATTGGAGAAAAAAAAGAAAAAAAGGGAAAGAAAAAAAAAAGGCAAAAAGGAGGTTTTCTAACAGGTGGAGAAGATGAGAAACCTTATTCTGAAATTTATGAGAGTGTTTTTAGGGTTTCTTTGGAGCAGCATAAAGTTCTGGTGCTTCATATCCCAGGAGAAATCTCAGCTGGGGTTTTGCGCCTCTGCAAAATGTGAGTTATTCTGGCTTGTTACCGGCGCATCTTGGTCTCAAGCGAGAGAGCTCATTCTCTGCAACGGGCATCAGCTCAAAGCACGGGGGTTGATTCCACCACAATTCAGGCTCCAACAACCAACAGCCCCTGTAAAACCTCTGCCGGCAGCATCCCACAGCGCTCCGAGTGATTGCTGTCATAAGCCACGTTATTAAGTGCCAGGACTGTGGTAAGTACTCAAGCTAGCGGGAGATTTTTCCAATGGAATAATTACCTCGAGGAAAATGCCTTATTTGCAAAAATCAAATTTTTCTATGGGGAAATGCTCCGTTTTGCTGATTTCCTCCTCCTGTGCCTTTCTCTACTTCCTACACAGGCGCTGCTGCCTCAGAATTTTTCTGTGTTGTTTTCCTGAGAAAAGATATGTTTATTCCTAGCCCTCGGAAAGCCGTACGCAGACGTGGGATGCCCAGACCGCCCTCCTTCGCTGCGGCAGGGCTCTGCCGCTCACACGGCAGTGCTGGAACAGGAGCCACCAGTGCAGCTGCGGGAAACGGTCTCAGCCCTGTGGCTCCTGTGGCACACACCAGAACAGGGATCTGTTGGTCTGCAGACCAGGGTGACAGCAAGACACCCTCAGTTAGGGCGGCAGACAGCAAAACAGGCTTCCCAGGGAGAGTGCTGATACATCCCCAGGTACTCCTGGCTGTAGATTAGATGCAGGAGAGAGTTTTATCTCCTTAGCTTTTCTAAAGGACTTGTTGCAAGCAGTAGGGAGGTACTATGTGAGAACTGCTCTTTCCTGTCCTGCTTCTCAGAGTTCTCTTCTTTTGGCACTTTGCAATTTGCAAGTTCATTGGAGTTTCATAGTAGTATTTTGGGGGTCATCTTTAAAGAAAGGGGTGCTAGGAGAAAGGGGGTGCTAGGTGAAAATGGCCTTTTCAAAGGGATTGCAAGATTTATTTTAATGTGTCTCAGGTGTCATGCACCTGTGTTTGATTCTCTTGTCCGTGTGGGTTTTCTGGCCTGTGCAAGTGCACTGATTAGCTGGTGTGCAAGGAAACACTAACCTGCAATTGGGGGATTATTACTAGTTATTACTGTCACTAATAATCATACAAATATTACTAGGTTCTCCAGAGATTATAAAGCACTTCACAAATACTAATACCTTAGAAGACTTTAGAGAGAATTGTATATAGATCTAGTTTGTGTGTATTTGTGAATCTGACTCAGAAAGCATTCAGGTGACATGCCCAAGACTATCTAGATAGTCTGTGGCAAAGGTCTGAGCTTTCAAAGCTCTTTTGCACCTCGAATAGTTACAAACAACACCAAGACTTGAGCACACAGGAGTGAGGAATTTACAGGCTGCTTGCTGAACTCTGACTCAGTTTGCACCATACAAATTTTGGTCATCTTTCCATGGGCATTTGCCACATCACACTTTGCAACATCAGATGTGTCTGCTTTGAGAACACGCAAGCGTCTGTCCAGCAGAAATGATTCAGAAGCATGAAAATACCATGTACAGAACAAACACAGATCTTAATCACAGTATTGCAGCGTGCATTGAGAAATGTCCGGGTGATCTGTGGTAGGAACAAGTTAAGTTCTGATTGCCAGGGTCAACCCAGCTTGCCTGAGGCTAGCTGAGCTGTCAGAGTTAGCAGGGGTAAACTCTGGGGTTTTCTGCAGGTAGGGCTGCAAACAGGCAGGCATATCCCAGCCTTGACCAAAGCACTTGCTTGGGAATGGGGAGCAGCCCTCGGTGCAGGTGCCTGAGGAGCCACCTGCAAAAACATTTCTCTCCAAGTTCTCAGATTATTTTTTTTCATTTCTAAAAATATTCTTGCGAACAACGTATTCTTCCTGTGACTGGTTGCAAAAAATCAAATAAAACTAGATTACCTGCTGGAATATGTTTCCATTTCTTTATGCAAATGAAGAACTGCAAATAATTTTTTGGCAATCTTGTCTTGCTCACAGCCATAAAATAACAACAGAACTGTAGGTGAAGCTGATGACAACCCTATAATAACAACCAAACCCAGGCAGATCAAGCATGTGTATCTCATGTTATGTCTTCACTACAAAAGGAGATGTGTTTTTACACAGAGATAATTAGCTTGCAATATCTGCCCTGGTGTACGTTGCTAGCAGAGATAAGATAGTGTTACTTAGATGTGACTGGCTAGGTTTATCGTGGCTAAGTATATCTAGGTAAAAATCTATAATTCTTTGTCTAGACAATGAGTTCACAACAAGAGAATGAACTTTAATTAGCTGTTTTCATGGGGAAAAAGTTTTGTGTAATGGAGACAAAGCCTTAAGATCAACTCTGTAACAACAAACCTGTGTGTTCATAAACATAGCAGAGAGGGAAGGGAATGGGAATAGCAAGAGGATTTTATTTCAGACTGTCACACAATTATTTTAGGTACGGGTAAGCACCTGCCTTAACAACAGTGCCAAAGCCTGGGGGTCCCCTGCCACCGATGTGCAAGAGGGACACCATGGATGGAGGGGGGAGGTCAGGCCTGGGGGGCTGTGGAGGGTTTCCAAAAAGGAAGCCTGTGTCCTCCTAGCTCTTCCTGCTGGCAAACTCGGGCTGTGACCTGGTCTTGGTCCAGGGTTGGTGTTCAGTGCCCATGTGTGTCTTGACAAGTCCATGTGTGGTGAGGACGCTGGGGCTTCTTGATCTCTACTTCTCTATGTCTCTGGCCTCCCTGCATCCTTGAGTCCTGAAATGCTACAGTCAAGTACACCTTACTAGATATTATTTTTATTATTAATGTATATTTCAGGAAGTTTCTCTAGTGGGTGTCAGTTCACATTGCCTTCCTCAGTTGTCTCCTACAGCCCCAGCAGAGGTTATCCACAGTCCTCCTGGACACTGAAGAGCAGGATGGATTATACTTAACTTTCTGCATAACAACTAATGTTATGCAAAGCCAAGGCAGTATAGATGATCCAATGGGTTGTTTTCTTCTGTTATTGCAGCCCAGTTGTAGTGGAAACATGCCTTTGAGTGTGAACGGTCCCTAGCAAAGACAACCAATGCTGCAGAAACATCTTCATTTTCCTTCTCTGTGCGGAAAGAAAGCAGCAGAAGACACCAGCAGTTCCATAAAATTCCAGATCTTGATTTTGTAGTATAATGAAGTGCTGGGAGACCACCCGGAGTGATAGGATTAGTCTTATTTTTTTGAAATATTAGAGAAGATCTGGCACTAGTTAAGATCTCAGTAAGGCTGCTATTATTTGATGTTAGTGTTCCAGTAATGACCAGAGCCTTCCCTTGCTGCAGACGTGGAGATGCAAACCCTCGGCAAGAAGTTCTCTCTGCCTAAACATCTCCCGACTCTGGCAGCATCGCTGTTTTCTCACAGCTGTTTCTCACTGCTTTCTTCTGCAGCCTGTGAGTCCCCATGCAGCACATCCACCATGCTGGGGAGGCTGCTGCAAATGGAAAGCTGGTAGATGGGGGCTCATGGACAGACAGCATCATCTCTGCTGGCAATGGCCAAGAAAGTGTGAAAATAAGCAAATCTGAAAAGCGGAGCGTCCCGTGTGATTAGCAGCACTTTGCATATGGATAAGAAGTTAAGCTGAAGCAGTTCTGCTCTGGAAATGACTTCACACACTGCTGCTGCCAGCCAGAGGCATAGAAATGACTGTTTCTTCTCAACACTGTCACTTTAGTTTTCATCTCAAATAATTGTCATGGGCTCTGACTTTCGCACTTTATGCATGCCTCTGGGTCTGCCATCTCACCCCGAGCTGAAAAACAGTGAGAAAGGATCATATCTGGGGTCTGATGTTTGTGCCTATGAATTTAGCAGTTTTAGGTGCCCAACTGGGGCTATGAATTGCTTTGGTTTCCTCTAAAGCACCTATAGCGACAGGCCTCCTATGGGTGAGGTAGACCCTTGGGCTGTCTTGCTCTCTGAAGGTACCTGTCTTCTCCACATGTGACAGTGGGAGCCAAGAATCTTAACCAAGATGTTTCACACAAATGCTTGAGTCTTGGTGCATCTAACCCTCATCTGGCTTCTCATCCATGTGCAATTCCTTTACCTCCACAAAGGGGGAGCCTCTGTGCCTCGTCTAGCCTACAAGTCTATTTTCTGTGCAGAAGGTTATTTTAATGAATAAAAGCAATAAGCCTGCCCTGCTCTATCCTATCTGCTAGCGTTGTGCCTATCCTCTGGGACAGGCTTTTCTCTAGAGGGAAGGTCCTCCTGTGGAGATCCCAGTCAGAACCACCCTTGTGTTGGTCATGCTCCCCATGGCATATCCCTGGGAAGCGAATGGAAGAGCCCATGGTTTTCCATTCTTTTCTGAATCACTATAAGGCTTTCATGCCAACAGCTGCACATGGGGTATCAGCTGGGGGGGACCTTCTGCTCCTCTTCAAAGGAGATCATTAAGTACATCTCAGCCTTCGTGTAGGCTTTTTTGTGGACTCAGATCATCCATCAAAGATGACTTTTGATCAAACTCCCCTTGGGAAGAACCTCTCCTTAGCAGATCTGAGCCAGGGAGGGACTAAAGAAAGACGAGGAAATAACACGCTGTCCTTCATTAATATCTTCAATAAACAAACATGTACAGCTGACTATTATCCTCCCTTACACACCCACTGTTATCACTTAACTATATTCCACATGAAAGCACACTTGTCATAAGCCATTTCAACTCCCAACCCAAGTTAATATATTAGCACTCATTTCATTTGCATTTTAATGGCAAGACTACACTTTTCAAATAAATGACTGCACTTTATCAAAGGATTACTTTGTCTTGACTGTAATGCTTCTCTGCCATGTGGGAATCAGGGAACTAGGAGGCTGGAAAAAGCCCCACGGAACAGAACCGGTGGGTTCAAGAGCACCAGCCCCTTTGATAACTTCATCTCTGCTGTGAGCAGAGAAAACAGCACCGTAAAAACGTGCTGGATGTTTCTCTTTGTACTGAAGGGAGACACTGATTATATAATTCCCCTCACTCATTTTGCCATTTGCATGGGCCCCCTCTTCTGCAGGCAGCATCATTAAGCATTATAGATGGCCTGAAATGAACCTGTGAACAGAAATCCCTGGGGTTTCTCTCTCTCTGGGCTTTTAATCTCAGCTCTGTAGCTGCAGCCTGTTCTAAGGTTAGGTCTGTTTCTGGGGCAGATCAGAGCAGTATCCAGGATGACCAACACAGAGAAGGGGGTGCACCATGCTGGCCATCCCCTGGGTTTAACTGGAAGCCTCCAGGGCTAAGAAGCAAAAATGTATATAGCTCTCTCCTCAAAGTTGTCCTTTCCTTCTAGAGGCAGGAAGGCATACAAAGCTGCGTGGGGCATGTTGTTGCAGGTAGCAAACAAAACAAGAGAAAACAGGAATGAAAAATGCAGTTTAAATGATAAGCAGAATCTCCATAACACTGCCTGTCCCACCCAGAGCAGCAGCTGAATTCCCATCTATTCCAAGGGAATTCAATAAAAACAGTTGGATGCTTCAAGTTTTGATGCCTGGTCCATCCTGGCACAAACCAGCCAGGACCCAGCACAGAGACCTGCTTTCCAAGCTGCATTTTCCATCTTCTCACTATGCTCTTAGATTTCTCCTCACTGATTCCACTCTTGTGTCCCTGCACTGGATTTCTGCAACAGTTTTTTTTTTCCCCCCATGTCTTCTGACCTCTCCCTGTTGAGTGAGATGCAAAGAGAGGCATTGAATAAAGCAATCACTAACATTCTCCAGCCATCTGACAGAAGCATGTGCAGTTTTGTACTCACCAAATTTATCTACACCTGGTCATGATGGACACCCTGGCAGGGGCTGCTTGGCTGCACCTGGGGCTGGGGCCAGGGCTAGATAAGGGAGGAAGCCCCCCAGGAGCTGGGGGGAGTGTGGCAGTGTGCAGGAAGGGGGTTTTGCAGCAGTCCTGCAGAAAAAGCTGCTGAAAAGGTTTGTGGGTGGCTCTTATAGCAGGTTAGGGAGCAGGAAATGTGCACACTGTGGGGGCTTGCCTGAAGGCAGTGGGGTCAAAGGAGCTATGGTCTTAGGAAGGCTGCTTGCTCTAAATGACTTTCCTGGCAGCTTGTTTCATTCTGGAGTCCCTCTTTGCTTGCACGAGTGTTGTGAGAGCTCAGGGGTGGTGGTCGTGTCCCCAGGTGCTACTTTCCTTGTTACTTGAACACCTGGCTGATGAAGCCCTGCTTGTAGGGAAGTGAATTATAGAGCTGCAAAGATTTAGGATTTGCTGTTCAGGCTGTGTAAGAGATTTTCTCTACTGAAACAAAAATCTCTGCCACCAACATTTTAAATTCCTTGCTTTCCTATGGATGTAATTCCCCCTTACCGGCTTCTGCTCCCCTAAAGAACTTACAGTGCACAATGCCTGGTGGCTGGAAATGCAATCAAATTGTCCTTAAACACCAATAAGTCTTAAAATAAATTTTAAGTCTCCCTTTAGCTTGAATTGGAATCAGAATGAGCATCATATTCCATTTGTTGATCAGAGTGATGTTGTGACAAATGCTGTAAAAAAGCACGAGGATTAAACCCTGCATTAAATGGAGACAGGCTAATGCACTGAGCTAGAGCTGCTATTTGCAACCAAGGCTGTGTTAATGAAGGATGCTGGGAAACTCTAAGGTCTGAAATGTTAGTGGGGTAATAGAATTTATAGAATTATTTTTTTCTCCCTCTGTTACCAAATGTCATATTGTGTTGACAAACTGAATCAGGGCTGCTAAAAGAAAACACCTCCATGCTCTGTTTGCAGCAGAGCTGCATCCTGAGGGAAACCTAAGCGTATCCCACATTGATTAGAAACATTTTATTTCATTCAGAGTTTTTGTGCTGACAAAATGTAACCCTGCCTTGGAGATGAAGATCACGGATGCAGTGGTAGACTCTTTGGAAAGACATCTGGTCCTGGACTGGCTGAGGTCCTGCAGAGGTGAGCAGCAATTTCCTGTTTCATGTCTTGTGTCCTGCTGGGCTGGAAGTATTTCTGCACGCAAGCAAGCAGTGCGCTGCAGCGGGAACGATCAGCAGTGGCTGTTGTGGTGCTGGTGTTAGCATGGGATGTTTTGTAGGGCTTTTTGTATGAGCACAGGCCTATGGATTGGCGTCCTGCAGCAGTTGGAGCAGAGTAGGTACATCTTTGGTTTTTGGTTGTGTCTGAAGGAGATTGGAGGCACCCAAGCATGGGAATGACTTGTCTCAAAGGCGTGTGGCTGTTGGGTGCACAGCTGCTAATGCAGGTGCATTGGGTTGCAATGATGCAGTGCTGTACCCGGGCCGTGCTCTGCCTTGGCTCGTGCTCTGGTTTGGATAGGGTGGCCTGAGGTTGTGTCACATCCCCAAACCCAGCACCGTGGGTCTGTCTGCAGCTCAGAGGAGCCTGCTGCTGGCATTGCCTCCGGTGAGTACCACAGCTCTGACCTGTTATTCACCAGGATTTTAGTTGTTACACTTCTTACCACATGCCTCAACTATTTTGTAAATGCTGACTCTAAATCCCCCAAACATGTTTAAAGTAATTCCTTAGGCATGCATGGGCAGAGCTGCCTGCATTCCTCCCTGG
This sequence comes from Tinamus guttatus, assembly GCF_059628265.1. NCBI lineage: Eukaryota > Metazoa > Chordata > Aves > Tinamiformes > Tinamidae > Tinamus > Tinamus guttatus. The sequence continues at coordinate 2,827,061 of NW_028288722.1, read as the reverse complement.
TTATATATAATGCTGCTGAAGCCTGGGATGACTATGGCTGGCTGTATTTATACCAAGAAATCTCTGTAGCATTGTCCAGGATTTTAGCTGTGTAATTCCTGTGGGCTGCTCGGAAAGCTGGGGCAGCCAGCTGGGCTTGGGAAATGCATCTGATGGGCCTTTAATTTGAGGCTCATCGTCATGCGCCAGCTATGTACCTTGAAACCTCTCTCTAAGTAGTGGTGGGTAAAAATGGCTCTAGCACACCTCTGAGAGTGCAACTTAGACAAGTCCTTCTCGCCCTAATGTTCTACATGTATTTGGAGATCTGCTGCTCTTTTGCTGAGGACTGTGACAGATGAAGAAAGGTCTTCATCATGACCGATGAAGTTTAAAGCTCTCCAGAGGTTTCCAGCGTGGTCCTAGAGCTGATGTCCTCAGATGGCCCCTGTGCTCTGCTCCTCTTGTGCCTCTGCCCAGTGGCTTTTAAAATGCCCTCCATCTCCACCTGCACTTGAGAAGTGGAGAGGAAGCAGATTCCTTCTGGGGGAGCTTTTCTTTATTTTGTTCTGGGCTTCTTGTCATGCACTTCATGTGTCTGTAGGCATGAATGTGCACCATGTGGGTGCTGCCTGTGAGGTGGGGCTGGGGAGGAACTGCTGTCCTTGGAAAACTTGTGTGTTTTATTGGGAAAAGAAGATGTAGTGATTTAAAAGTGATAGACTAATACAAAAGAAGAGACGTGCAACTTGTTCCTGTGTTTTCCTCATCTCCAAATTGAGGTGGAAAAGAAGCTTTGTCCTTAGAGGAGGACCTCAAGGAGACCCACTGGTTGCAAGATCCTCCTTATTCCAAATATCTTCCAGGCACCTTCCCACTACATTTAAAACATACCAGTAAATTTATAATATGATGTGTGCTCTGCTTTCTCCATGCAATGCATATTTTTAAATAAAGCCATCATGTGACACTAAATTGAATGCCTTGGAGAAATCCAAGTGCACTCTCTCAGTAGAACTGGATTATCTAGTGAGCCTATAATCATGTCAAAAAAAAGAGAGCTTGATGTGACAGTTCTGCCAAAAGCGAGGTTTATGTTGACTCGCGCTCATTATGCTGTAGCCTGTAATTCTCTGTTAGACTTAAATGCGCTATTTTACTGCGTTGGCATCAGGGCTAATTGTTCTATAGTTGTGTAGGTCACTCATTTCACCTTTTTAAATGTTGGAATTATGCTACTGTATTCTAATCCCTTGAGGGTTTTTCCAAGACTCCCTCAAAATTAAAATCACAGGTCCAGAGTTCCCCAGCTCCTCTTGAGTAACTGTGTAGTGCTGGCAGTTCTGACACAGTTTCGTCCTAGTAGGAGTGAAAGGCAGCGTTCCTCTCAGTTATGCAGCAGCTAAAACTAGACCATCCTAATTATGCTCCCGCCTGGCCTTGAAGCATGAGATGCAATGAACGCTTAGCTCCACGGAGGGAAAGGAAATGTAAAAGGACAACTGAAAATGCCCCTATTCACCAATAAAATAAAACCATTATGGTACTTTTCCAGCCCTCAAAATTAAGGCTACAAAAGCTAACCCAACGCTGGCTTGATGGACCTTTTTCAAGCAGGGTTTTACTCCTAATGCAGGTTGGATTTGAGCAATTATACTGCACAATCTTTCCATTTCCATAGCAAGATAGCCCACGTTTTATGTGTTGCCTTGTGGGGGTTTCTTTGCATCCTTAATGCCTTACTGTTCAATAGTGCTGTGCTTTGCAGGACCCTGGAGATAACCTTCGAAGCAATATTGGTTCTTTTATTTCTAGCACAGGAATAGTTGAGAAACTGTCTGCACACAAATGACAAATTATTGTAATGTGAACAAAGAACAGGACAATAAAGATCCCACCAGCTGAAAACTTAAAAGAAGCTATAGGCATAAAAGGATAAAAAGATGGATTAAAAAAAATAATGAAAAATCTCTAGCACTCCCCAATGCAACAATATGGCTAATTGGTACAAACGAGAGCCGCTTAAGAAGCAGACTGGAAGATGAATTGCCAAGTCTTCGTGTCTTGGCTGTTAGTTGCAGTGACCAGAGCTCGGTGCTGCTGGGGCTCAGCAGCCTCTTCCAAGAGCAGCCTCCCGTCTGGGTGCTGGTGGGGCATGTGTGCACTTCCAGGGGGTACCTAGCTGCAGAAGAGAGGACTGGGATGGCCTCGGATCCAGAAATTATGGCCGAGCCTGCCTCTACTGTGGAATGACAAACGCATTTGTGTCTTCCCCTCCACTTGATGCCATTCACTTGTGTGTTGAGTGGGAATAAATTTGTCGCAAATATCACTAAGCGATGCTCTGGCACAGGGATGGCAGACCACGAGTGTACCGTGCTCCCGTCCACCCTTGGAATCCACAGGTGACGTTCACGTCAGTGAGCAATGAGGGGAAAAACCTCCCAGAGAAGCTGGGATTTGTCTGTGAGCCTTCTGGCTGCGAATAGGACACCTTCTTTGGGGCATTCAGCAGCTAAGAGGGTTTTGGCTTTGGGATTGCTTTGTGAAAAGCACACGTTTGGTGCAAAAGGATGTACTGAGCCAGTGCCAGCTGAGGATGTTTTCCACGTTTGTGGCATGCGTATACCCTTTGACAAGCCAGGAAAAGGTGCAGCCTTCTAGAGGCCTGGAGACAGTTGTGTGATTCCTAGATAGAAAAGCTTTATCTGACAAAGAGGGGTTTTCTGTTACTTTTTTATTATTATTATTCTTGCAGTGGGATGTGTGTCAGAAACTTGTGCCACATACGTGTGCTGCTGGAAGGCTCTCCAGGGGCAGGGAAGTCTGGAGGGGAGAGGATAAACAGGGTGAATGAGAGTAAGAAGTACTGGAGACCTTGTCTGAGGGACCGCAATGATCATTGCATGTACTTTGCAAACAACCCCTGCAGGATTGGGAAAAGGATTGGGAGAGCACTTGGAGCTGGAGGAATCCCCCCTGCAGCATGCAGCAGCCAGGCAGGGGCAGATATTTTTGCTAGAACAGCCACAAGGCTGCAGAGCTAGTGCTAGTTTTCAAAATGTTTTTTATAGAGAGGCTTTGGCCCTGGAAATTCAAGCCAAACCTCCAAGGTCTGCTTAGCTTGAGTGCGAAACCTTGATTTGCATTCTAGTTCACGCTAGGCTTGCTTGGCACTTGGCCTGTTATTAATCAAACTTTTGCAGAGCCTGGCCTTGGTTTTAGCTTGGCAGCAGAACCTGAGCCTGGGCAAGTTTACCTTGGCTTTGCATTTCATTGCAGACTTCTACTTGTGGACAGTAAATCAAACACATGATAAGTTTATAGAGGATCTGGACTGTGTCTGCATCTAATAGTTGCCATTACATCGCTAGTTTGGAGGCGTGTGTGTGACGAGGTCACCCCATCTCATAAAGATAATATAAATATTGTATTTTCTTGACTTGCATGGAGGACTGTGCAAGGTAGATATGTGGGGATTGCTCTGCTGCTTGAAGCATAGAGATTCCCCATGCAATTTAGCCCTGACCATCATCTTCAATGGTTGCCCATCATTGTCAGAAACCTTCTGTATTTCAAGTTATGAACGTGCATGGATGCCAGTCCTGATGGTCCTGAACATATCTCCTTTTGCTGGGAGTTTTAGGCCTTGGTGTTGTGTGGTGGCCCGAAGCCATCACCAGGCTGCAAGTGCTGGTTTGGTACCTCTCATCAGGGTTGGTTTTATTTTGGTGTGTGTTCTTGTTTTTACTCTTTTTATTGGGGCCTCTCCATTTGTTTCCTGCACTGATAATAAAGTCCTAAAATTGCTGGGCTGAACAAACACTGTGGGATTTCTCCCCCTCTCTCCCCCAAGTGCTGGCTTGAAAGAAATGCACTGAATTTATGAACTAGCTACTCACTTTAGGAAATTGCATCTGTATCCACTGCAGAATTCCTCTGTCCTGGAATACAACAGTTTGGATCCTGCCATGGTTTCCATTTACCAGCACATGCTGCAAGCCAGAGGAGACCTGGTGCTTAACACAAACATGGAAACCAGCCATGCTTTGCTATTCCAGCTCCAATGAAACTCCAACAGGGCTTCCTGATGAAGTGTCGGAACGACTAACCATGGCAAATAGAAACAGAAGTTTACCTAGCTACATTAGACAGTGTAGCCTCTCAGGTCTCAGGGGGTCTGACGCCTGGCTGATTGTATTTAAACAATATTATCCATTTTGTATATTTTCCAGGGGAAATGTAGACTTATTAGCAGATTGGAAACTTTCTTCTTTATCCATTGTACCAGTAACCAAGGCAATAGATACTTTGGTTTAGCATCTCAATACTGAAGGGAGGATGGGAATTTGTTTGCCTGGTGCTAATCTGTCTTCCCTTTTTTTCAGTAAATAAGTATAATAAATAACAAGTAACTGATATCTTCTTGATCTGTATCCTCTGATGATAATTTATATTTTCATTTGATTGGACTGGTTTTATTTTGGGGCATGGCTGGAGCTCAGAGCTATTCCAAATGTAGAAGAAAAAGGAGGAGGGGAAAGAATTGCTATAAAGTAGGACATGAATGTGACGTGTTACTTTTTTTTATATATAGATAGAGAATATTTGGAGTGATTAGTACATTTGTTGTGATATTAGAATGGCTATGGTAAATTAAGTCTTCTTTCCACAACATCCAAAATGCCTGTAAATGAGGGTGTCCTAGCTGGAATGCAGAGAGCTAATGCGAACTCCTCCAGTGTCCAACCAGGACCCCTCGAGGCAGAAGGATGCTCCCACCTGCCACGTGGGCAATGGGGCAAATGCTGCTGCAGAGGGATGTGTGGGGGACTGGAGCCTTGGAAATTGCTGCAAGGGCTCCAGGTCCTGAGTGGAAGTGGGATGTTGCCCATGTGGATGCCTCTCTGTTGAGTGGAGATGGTTGGAGATGGAACCAGAATGGCATTTTTTATCGTGTGCTTGCAAAAAGTGCAGTGTTATTTAGTGCTTGGATCTCCTTTCCTTTTCTGATGGTATATTTGTGGAAAGCTACCATTTTCAGGAAGATAGTAAAACTTGGAGTGTTTTAGCAAAGTTGTCCTGACAAAAAGATGGGATGTATTTGGGGAACTCCAGATGCATCTCACCAAGGAGGCTACTGGCTTCAGATGCTTGGGTGTCACAATAATGAAAATATCTCAGGTCCTGAACATGGGAAGTTTGATATCTGAAAGACCAAATTTTTTGCAGAGGAACTTTTATTGAACTCAATTGCTCAGACCCAGGCTCTGTGTCATCCTTAAAATGCCTTTTGTGAAGGGAATATTACACCACCTTGAGGTGGTGTTACATAATAAGTTGAGAGTTGGTCCCCATCTCTGATAATCCACAGTCACAATCACATGAGAGATGCTGCTTTATCCAGACAGTAAAATTATTCTTCTCATAAAGGGAGAAATAAAGTGTGATTGATGCCTCTCCCCTATAATATTCAAATAACTCGTGATTAAGTACATCTTTATGTTAGGTGAAGTCTGAACCTGCAGCTACTGTATTTAAAGAAGGAGCAGATTTTTTGTATTTAAACCTGCCCTATGTTCAGTGTGTTATATAAATAGCTCTCACCAATATCTGAGCAACTTGTGTTCTACTTTCTAAAGCCAAAAAAGGCCCCTTAGGTCTGGAAATAGTGACGATTAGCAAAAAAGTTGGGGATGAAAGGGGGATATAAGAGTAACACAGAAATCCTTTGATACATCACTCACCGCTTCTGAGGCATTTTCTTTTTCTTGTCTTAAGTTTCTCCTAGGCTATGTGAGTGAGTCTGCCTTCTAAACTGATGCTCAAAAAATGTTTTGCTTTGTCTTTCTGTACAAAAACATAACTTCTCACTTGAGTTGTGCCTGGCAGAGCAGAGGAAAATGCTGTATTAAAAAAAAATCTAAAAATATTGATTTGAAGCTTTATAGAAACAATTTAGGTTACATTTGGGCCATAGTTGTGTTCATCTAGGGACTGATAAACTAACATCACAGGCAATGCAACTCACTTCATCTAAATTTAGGTATCAAAAATTGGGCATGTAGCACAACCCAGCTGTTCAACCTTCTATGGTCAGTGGAGCTGACTGATCCCCTCCTGAAGAGGCCTGACTCTTAATTGATCAGAAAGTCCCGGTGATTAACACCATGACACGTGAGGACTGATTCATGTGCCTAAAGATAGAGGTTTGATGCCATTTTGGATGCAATATTATGTGGAAGGGATGTGTAGGGAACTAGAAGATTATTCTCTTGGGAGACACTTCTCTTTGTAGAAGAGGTATACACCGCTCTTCTGGAGACTGAGGGGGATACTTTGGAAGTATAAAATGTCACTAAATACCTACCTGGCTCCTAAACCCCATACCTGATGCTTAGGGACATCAAGTGAGATGAGGTGAAATTCAACCCTTATTGCTGTTGTTTTATACTTTTCCTCTCCCATGCAGACATGTTGTCTACAGAGCTATAGTGAGACAACCTCCATGGAGATGACTTTCCATGGACAACTGGCCCTGCCTGCAGGTATCTTCCTCAAACCCTTGTGCCACTTTTGGTGCCTTAACAATCCCTAGTGATAGGGAGGTTAAGATGGTCTTTCTAGCTGTGTTCTAGGCCTAGGGCTATACGCACACCCCTGTGGTGCTTCCATAATCCTGTGCTCATGCTGATCTAGGCTGAATCCTACTGGCAGGTAGTTTCTGCTTAAAGTAGTGTCAAGGTGGTCACAGGCATACCCTTTGGTAGATGACTCGACCAAGTGGACCACTGATGAACAGTCATGCTCTCAATTACTGAATGGAGAAACAAGGTTTGATACAGAGCTGCCATATTTGTGCAAACAGAATCCATAGGTATTAGCAGCAATGAAACATAGGTCTTTGGCTCACAGTCAGCTAGTCCAGATGAGCTGCTGCGGTTCACTAGGGCTTTCTCTGCTCCCTCTTTCCTTGCTGCTCTATATCAGTCAAGGATTTAGTTCATGAGCTTTGAAGAAACAAACAAGAGAGAAAGAGGTAAACACTAGACCCCTCAGCAACACCTGTAGCAAGTAACAGGTACATTCCTGAAGTTATTGCTGCAGCTTAATTAAAGGAGGAGAGGCCTGCCAGGCTTAATTTTTTTAAAAAAGCCCCATCAAATTTAATTTGCGAGTGCAGTTCTTCCATCTGCTTTCAGGCACTATCTCTGGAGCTCAGGAGAAAAACATATGTCTGGTGGTTAATAAGAATTTGTTTTAATGGATCAGAGGAATGGGTGATTAATAAGGGCTCATCTCTGATTGTTGTTGTCACAATGGTACTGCACAACTCAGCTGCTCAATCCCAACTTATTGCAGAGCAAAGAGATCCTAAAGCAGGAGGTGGAATAGTCTATGCTGGGGATGAAAGTGAGGATCAAGAAACTGTGTGCTGAGCTGCACAGTTTGACTCATGCTATTGCTCCTTCAGATTAGATATCAGATCAGCAAAGGTGCATTGAGCAGGGCGCTTCAGTCTGTATTAAGAGAGTAACTCAGTCAAATGCTAGGCTGTCAAAGGCATTGGCAGGTCCTGGGTAATATCCTCCTTTCCACAGACTCCCTGTGTAATCCCAGGTGAGCCTCTTGAACCTCCTAAGTAAGAGGACCCATGAATTAGGCAAATGCTCTAATATCTGAAGAACAGAGCTTGAAATGCTCCCATCCAAAACATCCGTGGGGGTGGCTGAGCTGCAGCTGCCCACACTGGCCCCTTTGCCACTGCCCTGCTCCTGGCTTGAGCCTCATGTTGCTGCTTTGCCTTCCATGTCACCGTTGTCTCCGGGTGGCTCACAGCAGATTTGTGCTAGTGCAAATGGGATAAGAAAACTATCCTCGGCTTAGAGGCCAGAGCCAGTGTTATCATTTAATGCAAGAATCAAATTCAGAATGATTTGTCGTATTTGCTCATACAGTGTGCTCGCTTGGGCATGCACTAGCAACGGTGGGAGCTTTGTCTGGCGGATATTCAAGGCAGTTACTTAAGAGGAAATTCCGTCTATTAAGAGTCCTGCGATTAGGTTATCATCTCTGCTGCTTTCCGCCTTCTCATTTTCCCCTTCCTTCACAATGAAAGCTTGAAAGAAAGGGGGATTTATTTGGTTGTTGTTCTTCCAAGCCGTAAGCCCAGCGTTGCTCCCGGGCAGGAAATAAAGACGACGTTATTGCTCCCTGGTCCCCCGAGGAGACGGCAGGCACTGAGGCATGTGGTCCCCAGAGCCATAACGCAAACCGGAACAGGTACCTGCTGTCCTTTTGGCTTTGATTCGCTTTTCCAGCCTTAACCTCGTGTTAACCCTCAGAGCAGGGTCAGGGAGAGGTTGCAGGCACAGATGCTGCAACAAGGGACGTGGCCTGCCCCAAGTGCATGGTTGTCTTGGAGCCTCTAAAAGTAGCTGTGATAAAAATAATAAGAAGGGCCTCTAATTAACGGTGCCCTTTCCAGCGGCAAGTTCTCAGCTAGTTTATGTACAGAGAGGAAAAAGCACATGGGAGCCCATAAAGTGGGGAATAAAATCAATGCCTCAACCTGAAAGCAGTAGGAAAGCAAGTGAGTTTTGCAGAGGGATTTGGCATATCCTTCCACTCCCCATATGCAGGTGCTTGAGCAATGGCCAGGCACTGGTGTGTGAACGTGGCAGGGCTGCTCTTCTGCATAGCCACAAGGTCTGCTTACCCAGTACTTTGATTTTTGTAGTGCTGCTGACTAAATGTATTCAATGAAAAGCCTGATTTCTGCCATAGAAACCATTTGGCTTTCCTTGCTTATGTGATGTTTCTCCTTTCTGCTGGCCTTGGATGCTCCCAGCTGCGCCTTGTCGACTCATCTGCAGCGATGCCCATCCTCAGTCCCCGCTTTGGACTCTTCTAGGACCAGATAGTGACGAACAGGGCAGAGGGACGTTCCTGTGGCAGGGCAGGGACAGCTAGTCAGGCACAGCTTCCTTGGCATGTCCATCCCCTGGGAATGGAGCAAACTGATTGGGTGATTGCCTGATGGCACCCACAAAAATGGAAGGAGGCAGAGAGAAAATCAGCAACAGCTCACAGACATGTCTTCTTCATTGGTGGCTTTATTTCCATTAGGAACAGACAGATGGGGCCAATTTGATCAAAACGGGAAGTTCTCTGCCAAGCTGCATTTGTTTGTCTATGCTGAAACATTAGGCAGCATATGGCAACTGGTACCTTCTGATACGTCCCTGCAGTGGCATCGTGATGGCAGCATCTCTGTGGTGAGGGACATCAGCCAAAACAGCTGTGAGGAGCCCAGAGGGGCTCGTGAGCTGGAGGAGGGGCAGTGTGTTGCTTAGGGTGGTAGCTGCAGCCTCCCCTGCTCTCGAGACATGAGTTGCACAGTCCTCTGCTGTGTGCGCAGGTCCCCATCTGCTGCTAAGGTGTTGTCTTGCACTGAGCGAGAGCTGCTGCTTTGCATTGGTGAGAGCACCCCAAGAGAATTAAGCTAATGCTAAGTACTACAGCCACTAATGCAATATTATCCCACCCTTCTTGGGGCCCTTGGACTTGGACAAAAGCAGCAACTGAAGTGTGTCTTCAGGGAGACACTCTCGTGGAGCTGGGGGAAAGGGAGGATTTTGTCTTTGTAGACAAAATGTGTTTTTTCATTGGAGGGGGGGAAAAAAAATCTAGAAATACTCATGCATAGCATCGAGTCCTGCTGGAGCACTCGAAAGTCCTTGCAGCCTGGAGGGGATGTGGAGACCAGCTAGGACTCTGCATCCATGAACATCTTGGGCTTGTTTGTTTGTTTTTATTGAGTTCTTGTTAGCAAAGATGGGATTTGTAACTGAAATTGAGATGTTTCTACCAAAGCTTTCACCTGTCTCCCCCTATTTAACAACAGCTGCCTTCACAATGCAGCTGCTCTCACCTGGTTGTGGCTTTCCCCCCATTCACCAGTGATTTCCTGGCCTTGACTATCCCTCCCTGTAATGTGGAAATAATCTCACACACACACACACACACACACATCTTAACTCCTTCTGAAATTGAGTGTCACACAATGCAGAAAGCACAAAAAGTGGCCTGCTTGGAAAATGCCATTTATTTTGACTGGAATGCTTAGAAGACGATGAATTTAAGTATATATATCCCATGGAACATAGCTTTCTTTTATCTGAAGTGTTGTCTATGCTTTTCTCTTCTTGTTCCTGGTTTTATTTTAATTTTAATTTTCACTTGAGAGGGTTTAAGAAGGAAAAATATATGGGGAGAGAGAGATGCTCTTCCCCCCCGCCACCACCTTTAAAGAGAAGGAAAATCTTAAGGAAGAGGGGAAAAGGGAGAAATGAAGTGATATAAAGCCAGACTCCTTCCAAGTTTCGGAGTACAAAACCAAAATGATGCTTTTCAATGTGAATGTTTATCATATTGTATCACTTTGAAAGGTTTTGTTGAAAGAATTCAACCAAATCAACTGTTTGTGGTAGCTCCTGGGCTTCTCTTGGAAACCTATCTTAATTTTCATGGCTATAACTTTATGAAAAAAATTGTAACCACGTTTTAGCTGCTCGATGGCTGGAGTCTTACGAAGCATGCTAATCAGCTGCCCCATAGTGCAGGTGCAGCAGTTTAGAAATAACAGTTACAGGGAGATGGCGTGATGCCAGTCTTCATCCCTCTCTCTATCCCTTATCCCAAAGCATCTTCAGAAAGCCAGAGCTCTCTAAATCATTAAATCTGGGTTCAATCTAGTTCCCAGGCAACATCTCTTGTGTCTTCACACCTGGACTTCTTCCAAGTTAAATTTCTGAAGAAAAGTTTTGGTAGAGCCTTTGCCTTGAACCATCACTGCATTTTCACACATCTCCCTTGACTTGCCTTGTTCACACACTATAACTTGCTACAAGCCAAGGTGGCACCAGAGCCCATTTTTTGCCCTTTGCATCTGCACTTCATCTAGCATGGACAAAGTCTGTCTCATCACATGGACATTGGCCAACCTTTCTGCAGGGTTGAATATACACGTGTCCTCTCTGAGGGACCTCAGCTCTGCTGGCCTCTCTGCCTTTCCGAACTACCCAAATTTATAAGGGAAACAAAGCCTGCTCCTGAGTGACCTGATCCCTGCAGAGATCAGTAGGCTGGAAAATAATTAGCTGTCAAGCCAAGTTGCTCGTGTCGTCTGCCCCATATCTCCAAATGAATTTCTGTGGACTCAGATTTGACACAGAATCACCATGGGAAGGTGGAAGCTGTCCCCAGATTAGATACGGCAAGCTTATATGACACAAGAATTTATTACTCAGTCCAGTTTGCAGGAGGTTGGGGAGGGGAGGAGAAAAAAAACCTTCTCTGCCTTGTGAAATAGATACAGAGTTTGAGTGTTACCCACTGATGTTAAGTCTTAATAAATTATGTTGGTGACTGATGTGATGGACAGATTTATCTTCAGCACGCAATTTTGTAGCTTCCAGATGAGTCCTAAACAGTGCTGATATAAAACTTCTCTCTTTAATACACACCAGTAACTTCACCCAACCTTTCACCCCTATCATTTGGCAATGATAAGGGCTCAGACCATGGTTTTACTGGGAAAGTGGTGTTTTCTACAAGATAGAACCTTATGGCCAAGCTGGATAAATAGGTTGTGTTTCCTTGTGTTGTCTAGTGGCACAGGTGGAGCAGTTTCCACCCTGCTTGTCAATGCTTTTGTAGCTGTATGAGGCCTCAAGCATCAATAAAGATATTAGAGGAAAATCTTTAATAAATAAAGGAGATGGTTCAGGTAAAGCAAAAGCAAGCTCATAAAAAAAACATCAGGAGAAAGATTAGAAGTAGTGGCCATGGACAGCTGCTGGGACACCGGAGAATGGAGTTCTGTTCCCTGTTATGTTGAGAGACTTCTTGATTGGCTAAGGGTGACCCATGCCTCAGTTTCCCCTCTCCTTGGAGAAATTAATAGCATATTTGCAATGAACTGAACGGTGCAGGAAGGATAGATGTGTTCTAGGCAGGATGATGTCAGGAACTTCAGCCATGGATGATGAACCCACCTGCTCCTCAGGGATGGAGTTGAGATATGTCTTGAAGGTTGTGCTCATTTCTCATTGTAGAAAGAGGGCGGCTGTAGAAAAGGGTAGAGATGGAAGGGCACCTTGTTCTCATTATAGGCATCAAGGCTTTCAAGCAAGGGAATAAGGACAATCTAGGCCTCACCATCCCTGAGCCATGTGCCTGCAAGTTTGGCTGGTCCTGACCATGGTGCCCTGACTCAGGAGAGGAACAGGCCAGGTATATCATGGCTGGCAACAGGGGCCAATGTGAAACCTTTGCCCTTGAAGAGGTTACTGAAGTTAAAAGATTCTCCCTTTTTTGTTGAGTTTTTAATGGTCATCTTCACCCATTCATGGGCTAAGATCACCCAGGGGATTGCAGTGGATGGAGAGTTGTGCAGTGTGGCAGTTGTCCCTTTTGAACCAGAGTGTTGGTTTTTGATGTTCTTGGGAGATTGCATCCATCCTATGTTGCATCAAACTCGTCAGGTGAGTCCATGTCTGCCCAGTCTCTGCATGTAGGACACATATCTCATCTCTGGAAATGGAATGACTCTGGCTAGTGTCTCTGCTTAGATGTCCTGTACTGAGCAAGGCTGTTAAGGACAGGACTGCCCATCTGGTGACTAGTCACCCAGCAGGAACCCAGCCTCCTGTGAGCAAAAGTAACTAAAAACATACGATGTGTGGGCTCTTGCCTGGTGGCTTCTGTTCCAGCCTATGGGTTTTCTTAATAACAGCAAGTATTCCCCAGTGGTTTCCCCCCACTTTCGTTCTTTCTAATTAAATAAATACCAACATATTTGGAAGAAAACACGTAGTCATCCCTCACGAGCCGCAAGAAGCCAGATTTCTTCCTCATAAAGATCTCAGAATATCCTGCAGCTATTAATTAATCAATCCAGCCTCCCGATGTGTCTGCTGCGAGGTATGACGATGGTTGGTTGTGGATGGGGAGGTTGAGTCACGCGGCTCTGGAAAGACGGGTTCAGCACATCGCGCGGCCGCGCCGGGAATAGAACCCGGAGCGTTTGCCATGCCGTTTCCTGCGCTAACCACTGGCTACCCTTCCTCTCTGCATTTGTGCAAGTCGGTGGAAAAGTTTGTGCAAAGGAAAGAGATCTTAGCTCCCAGCTTTCACAGGGTTATTGCAAATGCAGATTGATGGAGGAGGGAATGTATTTTAAACATTATGGCAAACACCTTAGCAGCGTTCCTTTTAAGTTAAAGCCTGAAGTAAAGGAATTTGACTGATGTGTGCTTTTATCAAAGCTCTTCTCTATTATGTGAGGCACAGTAGCCTACGGAAGTTAAGAAGTTAATGGGGGAAGCAGGCATTAAACAGAAAGATCAAATGCATCAGATAATAGCCAAAGGGATGAAAACGATACAGCACCTGAGAGTGGCAATAAATGTAAAATGCTTATCTCTCATTTCAGATGTATGATTAACTGCTTCTAAATATACTGGGGACTGTACAATAAAAGGAGAATATGTGGATGAGCTATAATGTGGTCAAAATGTTTCAGGAACTCTGACCAAAGAACCTATAAAAGTCTTCTGGGCTCCTAGCCACTGAGGATATGGTCTGTCCCTAGGAGGCCAAACTTAAAAATGTGGGGATTTATAAATAACTTCTTACTGGATAAAAATTCAGACAAATGGCTGAGGTAGCACAAAGCACTTTAGGAAAAGTTATTGGATTGATGAGGATGGAATACAGGGAATAGAGCAGCAGTAAAAAAAAAAAAAAAAATCTGTTTGATGTCCCAGAAGTGAAATGGGTTTTGTTTCCTTTCTTTCTGTGTCTGAAAATGCTCTTTGTAGATTTAAGATCAGGGAGATTTTTCCAGTCTTATCTCTCCAAAACCCCTGCTTTTTTTTTTTTTTTTTCTTTTTTTTTTTTCCCCCCCTCTCCTAGCACTTTGCAAATTCTACTTTGCCCAGGAATGCTCTCCTGCATGTTTCCAGAATACTGAGTTTCTGTAGGTACAAAGCATCTTGTGGAAATATTTTCAAACCAGCATTTCACCCCAGTGTAGAGAAACTCTTTGATATGGACATATCAGCAGCAACACTTTGCCCCTCTGGAACATATTACATCCCAAGATGGCAAAGATCTTTGCAAACGTCTCATTCAGCCTTTTGGCATATCTTGAAAACCCCATTTCATACAGAAGAACAAGAGCCTGGAAGATCTGGTCTCTGTTTGCATTGACACATGGCAAAGTGTTGGGATGCAAGAACCAGCAGCTAAAATCCTCTGCAACCTGCAGGATATGTAAGCAGCACCTATGCTCACTGCATAGCTGGCTATGTTGCTAGGTTGATTTGACCCAAGCACTGGGTCTATGACTAGACCCTGCTCTTCATCCATAGCTCAAAGTTGTAGACAAAACCACTTCCCAGAGGAGCAGAGAGCCTTCCCAGCCCCAGAGCTGAGCGCTGCCGCATGGTCAGGGAGTCTGAGCTTGCCGTCTGTCCATGGCCTGGGCAGTTCACGAGCCAAGCACGGGAGAACCAGACTTGGAGACCTTAAAAGGGAGTGGTAAGAGAAGGGAGAGCCTTCCTTATCACCCAGCATGGCTTTCCAAGAGCAATTTTTCAACATGATGGAGGGGGCATCCTAATTCAACCCGAAAGATCAGAGCCCAGCTGTTTTGGATGCTCTGGGCCCAATCTTTAGATCAATTTGTGCTTCTTGTACAGTGTAAAATGGCCTCAGAAGAGGACAGCTTAGTCCTCTTTAAAGGCCATTTTGCAGTGATGGCCTCGGACCCACTCATAATTTACATGGCTGTGCCTGGCAGATGTGCTCAGCCACAGCATTTTGGAAAGCAGCTGTCAGCAAATGCTGGTACCCACTTTGGTATGCCCACGTGTCCTGTGGGTGACTCTGGGCTCCACACCACAAGCAGGCAGGCATGCAAAACCCTGACAATGAAGGACAGACCGGGAGCTGAAAACATTCAGGAGCCTGAGGAAAACCTGGACACTAGGACAGAGAGTGCAGCAGGGCGCTGGGATGCTGGGAAGGATCAGCTGTTCCGAGCTGGCTCTGCTGGTTCCTGGGAAGCTTTTTCAGAAAAGCTCCCAAAAAGGAAGTGATAGAGAGTAATTATTGCCAAGGAGTTAGATTTTGGATTTCTAACAGTAGAGAAGACTGCCTGGGGCAACAGAAGAGTTAGCACAACTGGAGATTTTTAAAAGGAGATTAAAAACAGCTTTTCTTTGGAATGGGTTGGGTTGTTTTGATCAGAACCAGGCCAGACCCAACTTGCACAGTCCTCCCTCTTCTCCGTAGAAATGTAGTGACTTCTTCCATTTGCGGCAGGACAAGGTCACCGATTTCAAAGTGTGTGTATTGCTGTAAGGGAGGCCTGAATAAGTGCTAATGAGTGTTAAAGAAATGAAAAGATACATTGTAGCTGTAATGCCTGGAAGCAGGGGAAGCTATTAGGGGGCTGCTGAGATAGTTATGATATGGAGAGATGGAGATGGATTAGACAGAGATATAAAAATAGTATAACCTGGAAATTCAGATTTACTACAGGAATCCCAGTTTACAACTCTGGTCTTCGCTCTTGTGGCTCATTTGATATTGCTGGCAATGTGAATTAGGGCAAGAGATGTGAGTCATGATCCTTTTCACTTGATTTTCCTCTTGTCTTTTATGGTTTTAAGTCAGGCTCTTAAAACAATCCTCATCTATCTTCTGAGTTTTAATATCTAAAACTCTTCCCAGCAGGCAGCTGTTATCAAGTTTTCAGTGGACAACCCAAAGGGCATTCAAGTCAGACAGGTTCAGCTTGTGCCTGTGCCACGGGTTGGGAATGGGCCTGTTAGCATTAGCACAAAACCCCTGGGGAGGTGGCAGTGGGGGGAACACAGACATTATATGTACCTGAGTTTGTCGACAAAGGACTTTGGAAGCTGCTGAAACTGCATTTAAAATCTCCTCCCAGGCCTTCCGTAGCATAACTGCTCAAATTTTTACCTGCTTCTCAGGGGGCTTCTGGAGCCCCTGCTGACTTCTATACTTTGGATGGTGTCTCTACAGACCAAGGTGGCTGATGTTGGTGCCGCCATCATCACTGGGAGGAGGGCAGTTCCTCAGCACCATGGCTCCTGGTTCTTCTCAGGCTGGTGCTGGAGCAATGGTTATTTACCAAGGAGGCTGATAGATGGAGCCCAGACAAGACCCTGCACCTCAGATTGACACCAAAACAAAACCGTAACTTTAGTCTAGAGAATTACATTCTTTTTTTTTTTTTCTTTGTGATGGCAGCTTGAGTGTTTTGCACTAGGAAAACCTTGTTCCAATACCTAAGAGCTCCTTCTTTCTCCTTGTCTCCTTTTGCCCTGAAGCCAGCCTTCAATTTGATGAGTCATTTGTCTAACACGAGAGCAAGAAAGTTCATCTCTGCCTTGATCTTGGGGAAATCAGTGACGGCTGAGAGGGTCTCAGCCCCGTCTTCATCCAAAGATTCACAAAGGGCAGCACTTGAATAGTACAGACAAACAGTTATCTAAGGTAAAAATTGGACCCAAAATGAAAGGAAGGACAATGAGAGAGGAACAGGGAAAACAAAACCTCAAGATCTCAAGGGCTGACAGAAACTGTAAATCTTGCAAAGCCGGTAGGCACTGCAGAGAAAGAGCTGAAAGGTCCTAAGGCTGTGGTTATACAGAAGAGAGATGGCATCTGGTGCTATTAATCTCCTGCCCTTTGTGAATCTTTAGATGAAGCCTCTGAGTAAATGAAGAAAGGTACGGAAAGGTCTTTGTGGTCCTTTCTTTCATTCTGATGAGCTCCTAGTTCCTAGAGTAAATGAGAAACATTCCCAACCGCAATCAGCTCTGCTTTGGATCTGCTTGGATCTGCTTGGAAGATTTACTTCTTCCCCCATGTAAAGTAGCCCAACATAAATTATAACACCACTTTGCCCTGAACTTGTCCTCTCTGCTTAGTTCACTCAAAGCAGGCTGTGTCACAGCCTCACTCATTGTAATTCTACCTCAAATATCTCAAATGTTTAAAACACAAATAATAATCTAAATGCTATTGGTAATATTATTTAAAATATTATTAAAACTAATATTAACAAAAAAGTGGAGCTCCTCTGATCTGCTAGAAGCTGCTGTACTGCAGTTATGATTTCTACCATGTTCAGCCCAAGGAGAGCCAGGCATGGACGTGGACTTCATTGCACTAGGTGTGCAAGTAGATAGGTATTCCTGCACCCAAAATGCCTGCAGGCTGAGGTAAGTTCAAACCTATAGAAGGAGCACACGTAAATGTGGCATTTTCAAAAGCACTGAAAGAAAAAAAGAAGAAAAAAAAGCCTATGTAGGCACTTAGTGTTTCTTCACTGAGTCATGCTTGGAGAATGGATATAGATTTTACTTAGCTTTTTTGGCTGTTTCCAGTTAAGCGTCCCAGAAGCAACCCACAGTGCCTCCTCCCCTTGGCTGGTGCTGGTAAATCAGCTGTGGGGTGGCACAGCTGCGAATGCAGGACATGTGGCAGCAGTCACCTGAAGCAGTGACTTCCAGGGGCCGAACGTGCCTCCTATGCCTCACTTCTTTCCACCCAGACCGATCATCTGCTCATCTCTTGCTCTCCTTTCCTTTTTAAACCATCCAATTAATTGCTGTTTTGCCTGCGAATGAAGCCAGGTAGTGCAAATGAGGCAACGTGGCAATCAATTAAAAGCCCAACAAAGTGTCTTTGTGCCTTGCTCTGCCGCCGTAATGAATGGCTGTCTTGTCAAAAGGGTTTCTACTGTATTAAGAAAGCATTCTACCTTAGCCCGTTGTGATCCCGCTTGCAAGAGTCTCGTTACTGTGCCAGCAATAATAGCGGCTAATTAAGCAGAATAAAGAGAGATGAAGCGTAATGGTTACAGGATAGAGAAGTTATTTGTCAGGGGGAGGCGATAAATTACTCCAAGTCCTGGGATGATGGGAAGAACATAGGCAAAACGAACAGGCACCTGACACTGGTTTTTCTTGTTAATAGATTGCCAATGCTGTATCATATTTATTTGTGTGATATTCCCATCCTTTGCTCTCTTAATGAACAGAGCAAAACCATGGGAGTGAGGGTGCATGGTGCAACGACGAGATCAGGGGGTCATTAGAAGGGGCAGGCGCGCGTATCGCTGCACAGCCAGCGAGCAGCAATGGTCCATAGGGAGCTCCTTCAGCTGGCATCATGCCCTCGTAGGCTCAGCTTCTCCTCTACCCCCTGTAGCTCTTGAATTATGGCCAGGCTATTACCCCTTCCTGGGTAAGGATGTCCTCCACCACCTCCCTGCATGTAGTGCAGCGGGGGGAAGATGCATGACTGTCATTAAGGTCACTTGGAGGGTCCCCGGCTACGGATAACGAACAATTCCTCACCAAATGAGGTGGCTGGAGCAGGTCTGAGATTTAGAAAAAAAAAAAAGAAAGAAAAAGAAAAAAAGAAAAAACCTGCCTGTCATTCTGTTGCATGAACCTATATTCCAATTTTATCTGCTGAATGTGATTCTCTTTTATCCGGTTTCCTGTTTGAAGGGATTTGAGCAGAATAGATAATCCTAACTTTGAACATAAATCACTGGGCTGTGTGGCTGATAGATGCTTTGCACTTTCTTATGATAATGGCTGATTGGAGGCCGGGAGGGAAAATGCCAGAGGCTTATCTCTGTAGAGCAGCATTCGGCAAGCGTGTGGATATGGAGGCAAGGGGAGAGAGAAGCATGAGGAGGGACTTTTTTTTTTCTTTATTTATCTGTTTGTTATAAAATCTCAACTCCATCAGCGATACTCTGGGAATTGGCTGGGAATCTGGGGAGTCAGGGCCTGCAAAGTGTTGCAAGACAAGAGCAGTTGTGAATGTGGATATCTGTGAGACTCTGGGGGCTGCGAGGCAAGAGGCCATTGCTGGGATGAGCTTTGGATGCTTCAGACAGTCTGAGACATCCTCTTCAGTGGTTCAGGGGTGTCAGAGAGCTTTCCTGGAAAGCTGGGCCAACCAGGGAGCTGTTAGGTTGAGTTTCTGGACTATTATTGCTTCACTAATAGTTAAACACACGCTTATGTGTATATATATATATATATATTTATGTGTATATATATATATACATATACGTGTATATATACATATATGTGTATATATATATATATATATATATTTATAAACAACTCCTGTTTCTTTGTACCATGCATAGTAGAGATGACAGCTCAGAAAGTGCAGTTTTCCTTCAGATGATGAAAATCCCCAGGAAGGTCATGTTTGGCTTTGGTTTTGAATGTTTCTTAATTGAAAAAGATTTATTTTAGTCCAATTACCTTAAATTTCAAAGTAAGTTAAAACCAGAAAAGAGGAATCTTTTCCCTTAACTTCTCTCTTGCACCCTCGCTCTCTCTCTAAGTTTCAAAAAACAGCATGAAAAAAGGTTTTCACATGAAAAGTTGTTTTTTTTTTGATGAAACAGATTAATTGGCATTTTCTACTCAAATCTTTAAGAAAAAAAAAGAAAAAACCAAAACAACAACAAAAAAACCAACACCTTCCAGGCTGCTTTGTTAAGCACGCTTTTAAAGCACCCTTTTAAATAAGCTTTCTGAATCTCATCCTGTGAAAGTCTTCTTTCTCTAGGGCCTACCAAGTGCTCCTTGGTAACTGTTTTGGATTGGGATCCTAGTTTGGGGCTAGAAGTAGACCAGTATTTGATTTGGTGAAGTGCAGTTTTGAAGCCAGTCTTCCAGTCATCTTCAGGTGCACAGCAGACACGCTCCATCCCTGCAAGAGACATAACGGTCCATACCAACAGCCGAACCACAGCCGTTGTCAGGATGCTTCTTTCAGGAGATCGGAATAAATCTTGTGCAATCTCCTGAAATACTATAGAGCAGATGATGGCCTAGCATCACTACCAGGTATGCAGGTGCTCCAGTCTTGCCCCTTCGCACCAAACGACTTGTCAGGGTATATGTGGCCTGACCTTAGACAACTAATGTTAGGCTGGTTGGATTTCATCCTGCCTGTTTCAGTCATGTTTGAGTAGGTAATGGACTCTGAATCCCGCGTTTTGAAGACACTGCTTACTGCCACTTCTCTTCTCCACAAGTTTTGCTCTGTGCCCCGTAGCTTTTGGAGGGTCCTGTGCACACCCTCGGACAGACATGGTCTCTGACCATGAGAGCTGGCTATTGTAAGTGGGCTGTGGGCCCTGGGGGCTGGTCTGATGCACACGGTGAGACTCAGTGCAGGTGACAGCTCGGGAGAGCCCTGAGTGAAATGAGAGAGAGTCTAGTGCTCCTGTGCCCTTTACAGCTGGGCAGACAGATGCTTAACGCCATGGAAAGAGTGTGCATTTGTGGCCTGCCCTAATCCCCAGCATTGGCAGAAGAAAGACAGTCTTCTCTGAATTGCTTCTGGATGGGAATCTGAAGATAAAGACCACCCAGGGGCCTAGTATGGGAGACCAGCAATATTTCCCCTGAAGGCATGAGGAATGTGTTCATTCCACAAAAACTGCAAACCAGGAGATGCTTTGGGCATAGCTGGGACTCCAGACCAGTAGGAAATCAGTACAAGTCAGCTGGTATATTAGAGATGGAATAAGGAAGGATCCAGGGCTGAGGCTGGTGAAGATGATGGTCTAACCTCGTTCCTCTCTCCCAGTTTGCCAGGCAGCCTCCAGGAGGCCCTGCACGTTCAGGACCTTTGTGAGGGCAGTGCAGAGACTCATTTGCAGGCTTAACCCCTTGAAGTTGATCTGCTATGTGCCGTTTTTTATGCTAGGAGAAAACAGTAAGGCCAACCTCATAGTGCAGATTCGGAAAAGACCTAGAATTACTGCTGAATTGTACTTATTCCAGTGCCTTTTCCCTACTTGGTGCTTGCTCATGATCAGAAGATCATTAGGAGTAGCTAGGCCTGGTAAGAAAACTCTTCATCTCCACAACCCCCTCCTAACATCTTGGACCCGCCCCATGGGATTTTATGGGAACTGTATTTTTTGGATGCCTCATACTCCCTCTCTTCCTTATAACCAGACAGAGCTTGAACTACATTTCCCACACTGCATCACAGCCTCCCTCGTGGTGAGGGAAGGTGGTACATCATGTCCAAAATGCATTTTAGGAGGTGACACATGACCAAAGAGTTTAGCCTCGAAATAGAGGAGGCCCTTGAATGATTCCTTCTGTGAACTAGTGGAGTAGCATTTCAAAAGAGCAGCCTTTGGGGCTGAGGATGAAAAAGCAGCATTACTTTCAGATCGGAAGCATTCAATTTTTATAAAGTGTTTCAAACTGACCCCCATTTTCTTGTTAAATTTTTGTTGTTGTTCAAAAGCCCAGTTTTTTTTTTTGGAGGGGGACGGGAAATATTCTTAGCAGAACTTTTCTTTGGCCGATCATAGTTATTCTATTGCAATTGCAAAGGGGATGTCATGAGCATATACTGGAAAAGGAGCAACTCTCAGAAAATGCAGTAAGTGATCAAGTCTCCCACAGGAGACAATTTGGGTAATGTAATCTGCTCAAACAACCAGTGCTTTAAACTTGTGAGAAAATTTATATTGAGCTTGAACAAGTCAATAACATTTTCCTCCATTTGGAAAGGAATAGAAAAATTAACTTTTTTATTTTTTTTTTCCAGCGTTTCTCTCATTTAACAGCCTTTTAGAAAACCATTTCCTAAGCTATTTTAAGCTGCAGGCAGAGTTAGAAGACCACATCTAAGAGTGACGATTTAAATCTCTAGGCAGCTCAGGAGATAAGTCAAAACAAATTTCAGGATGTTACTCTGAAGAGCTGTTTCCACTTAAGTAAGTCCCATGGGGAGCCTGGTTAAAGAGTCACCTAATCTGCTACACATTTTCTACATTTAAACAGGTCCATTTGAAAGAAAGTTTGTGAAAATTTCAGTGCTGTGCATGCATAATGAACGCCATCTGAGGAGGCTGGAAATTGCTGCTGGTTTTGAGCCGTTTACTTTAGTGATGTTGATAACTTCTGGGTGTTCTTATTTTTCTGCTGCCAGCCTCTAGGCACCTCTCAACTCGACTCCTTTGCTCCCCCAAAATATAACAAATGTAGCGAGGCGTCCACATTGGAAGAGGGAATATGAAGAGTATAGGCAAAGGAATGTATTATGGTATGGGAAGAAAGCAGGGTGAGGGATGATTGGGGTGTTAGAAGAAGAAGGGCATAGGTGGATCCAGTCACTAGGAAAATGATCTGGGGAAAGAGGAGGAACCCCTGCATGTTGGTTTCTATTGTTGAATCGCTCCATGAATTCGGTGTTCCCATCCACTGCCCCTCCATACAGAGAGCGAAGAGGGAGACATGATGAGAATCTGTTTTCTGCTCCAGCCTCTTGCCTGGAATCCAACTCCCTTGGATCCCAGGGTGAGTTTGGGTGTAGAGCAGCTGTGTGACCTTGGCTCAGCATTAGACATTGTCGTTGAGCTGTGGGAGACTCTGTGAGCCAAAGCCATGCAAGAAAAGAGAAAAAAAGAAGAAGAAAAAAAAAAAACAGATAAAGGCTGTTGCAGTGTAGTTGTTGAGATAGTAATGCTTAGCAACAGAGGGACTCGGGAGAAAAATGCTAAGATGAGTGTATCCAAATTCCAAGAAAAGAAAGCAGGGAATCAGGAGATGGCAATTCAGGAAGATCTAGGATAAACCCATTTCCTAGGGCACTGGAAGCCAACACTTCCCATCCAACTGACTGTCATTTGGCCAGCAAAGTCTCACTGGGTATCTCCTTGGGAGTGGTGAGGATGTCCAACTGCCATTTATTTTCTCGATTAGAGACAATGTCTTCTTCCCAGAGAAGTGATGTCAGGGACACTACTTTGCTCCATGATTGTGCTCTACCTCTCCAGGCACTAGCCTGTAACATAGGCCAATGATTGCTCATGTGAAAAGCAAAATTGGCCTTATGCTGTTCCTTATTTTTACTGATGGAGATCTGTATCTTTACTTGTGCTTGAAATCAAGGATGCAGCTGTTCTTATGTTTTTCATAAATGGTCTCCAGAGCATGGCATGAAAACTGTTACAGGAAGCCAGAAAAACTATTGTAAAGTCAGGAATATGGAGTCTCATCCCTGTGTCCCAAAGCCCTTCCTGATTATGCTTTTTCATCCTGGAATTTGCAAATAGGACAGAGGAATGGGGTTTTCCTTGCCTGTTTAACCTGCTGACCTGTTGCTGTCCCCATCACAGAAGAGCACGTTTTAGGAGCCTCAACTTTGTGGATTCCAGTCTTGTCACTAGACTTCTTTGTGACTTCACATGAGTTATGTAGCTTTTTTACCACAGCTGGCTTGACTCCTGAAGGAAGCCAGCACTTACCGCTGATGTCTCAGTGCACTATCTGATTTTAAGTTCTTTGCATTTGCAGAGGCAGAAGTAGGACAATGTTCTGTGTTTCTCCTAGTAATAGCTACTTACGTGCTCGCTTTCACATCCCTTAATAGAATCTAAAGCTGAGGAGACCACAGTGATCATTTAATTTGATCTTCTTTATAATAAACCGAGGTCTTTCTATTGATTCCAGCATTGTCCCCTGACTTGTGGTTAGAATAAAGGAGGCATTTTACTCAGAGTCTATTAAAAGCAGTGTGGAGTTTGACCACTAACTCTGTCCCATGGCTTTAGTCCAGTGATCAAATAATTCACTATCAAATAATTCACTCTTTAAAAAAATGGATCTTGTATGTATAAACAAAATTTAATGTCTAATCCACCAGATGCCTTTCTCTCAGTTCCTAGCAGTTGCAAGGGAGGCTAAGGTTGGCCTTTAAGTCCTTTTGTTTTCTTTTATTCCTTTCTCAGCAGCTGGTGAATTCCCAGTAGTATCCACAGAGTGTTAAGGTTAGCAAAGAACTGAGAAACGTGCTCTAAAGGATCCTGTCCCCTCACATCCTTGGTTATGTCCAGGAGATGGCAGTTGCACACAAAGCATCTGCACCAGGTGCTCCCACGCTTTCAAGTTTGCTCCAGATAGGTGCAGAAAAAACAGAATTCACTGGAATATCCCATGGATTTGTCTTCTGTTTTCCTACCGGAGGAGAAAAAAAACTTAATGACCCTCCATCCCACTGTGACTTAACTAAGAAAGAAAAAAGAAGATGCCTTCCCCACCTGGGCTCACACGGGCTCTCGATGCCATGGGCATGCAAGTCCGATCAGGTTTCTAGGAGGAATTATCTCAGATTAGAGCTGAGGCGATGGTGGTGCTTGCCCTTCCTGGTGACATGTGGCCTCGCACTCAAGTGTCCGGGCGCTCCCGGCAGCCCGGACAGCTGCTCCGGCCTCTCCTCAGACTGGCTGGCGGCCAGGACGGGGCCCCTGCTCCGAAGCCCACCGGAACAGCGGGCAGGCGGGCGGCTCACACGGGCCCCCTTAATCCTAGGTGCTGCCCTGCCTGTTCCCAATCGGATAGCGTTACTGGAAACCCGGACAAAGCGCCCCAGAGAGGGAGGTCATTGCAAGTGATACGTCACCTGCAAGCCTGGGGGATGAAAAGGAGCCAACAACAGTGCTCTGCTTCACACGTTGCTTTGGAAGAGGAGAGGTGGCCTCGGCCCATCTTCGGGGCATTTTGGGGAGTTCTGCTTTGCCCTGGTCTTGAGTGGCTCTTGAGGTAGGATGTTGGTTGGTTCCTCGCCTGCTCGCCCAAAATAAATGAATCCCAGAGGCTTATGTTCAGTGGAGGATCCCAGGAGAACTGTCCCTGTGCCTGACCGCTTGTAAAGCATAGTGATGTTGTGACCCATGATAATCCTCATAATTGCTATCTCTTCAAGCAAAGGTGCCATTTCTACTTTTTTTTTTTTTTTTTTTTTTTTTTTCCCTAAACCAGTACAGGTGAACCAATGCAGATGGCTGTTTGGAGAAGTAATTGCTCTTATCTCACACTAGATGTTTTTCCTATTTCCTTGCATCCTTAAATATAGAGGCACAGATCTTCCCAATGCAGGGAATGTGCACAGCAAAGTCACCCTGTTTGGAAGTAAACCATTTTGCAGGCTTCTCCCTGGGGAGGCGTCTGGAAGGGCCAGTCTGGATTAAATGGGGCTGTAAAAAACAAGAATTCCATTCGGTCAGGTTGTTTGTTTCAAAATGTTTCTGAGCTACTGAGGTTTGGGGCTATTGTGATATTTCACTGCAATAGATGAAAACATTCACTTTTGATATGGTTAAAAATAGGAAAACAAAATCCCAGCCCCATTTGGATTTCATTGTTTCTATGTACTTGGATCACTGCAATATCAAAGTGCAGACACTGCATTATGAGCTTATCAGGGCAAAATACTTTGGTGATTTCCCATCAAAAAGTGAAGTAAATTTATGTTCTTTCAGAGTGGCTTAATTTCACTGAATGAGCAGTTTCTGAGGGGGGAAGAGCATCTCTAGGAAAATCCTTGCAGCTGCGCTAGTGAAAGTGGCAGGTACAAAGAGCTGTCAGATATTGAAAGCAGACGAGAAATGCGTCTGCCACCCCCGGGTTTACGCTGGCATCGGAGGTGCTTCTTGTGGCTGCTTTAGCCCGAGGTCCACGGGTGCATCCTGGCTGTATGACGGGGAACAAGAAGGGGTTGCACAACCTGTGCAAGTGACTGATCTGTCCTGCTTCTTTTTAATCTTTTGCTAAAGTGACGTGGCTCTAAGTGTTTTTGTGGTGTTGGAAGAAAAGGTATCCCAAAGGTTTCGATCCCATCGTCTTGAATTGTTAGGCATGATGTTCTCCCTTGCTGTTTTGTACCAGTGGTTACCAAACTCAGGCAGAAAGTGCATATAAATGGTGTCTTTTTTCTTCTCCATACGATAACATGAGCATTTGATCTTCAAGATAGAAGTGGTAATTGACTTCATTTAAAGATTAACTGAACGTAATGCCTTCTGAAAAGAAAAAAGTTATTAAGAAAGTTGTCAATCACAGAGTGCCAGCCCTTTTCTTTAATATAGTCTGAAAGTGTTTTAATTTTAATACCCTAAAGGGCAAAGGAAGTCATCAAGTGAAATTAGAGATTAGTGATTTTCAATTTCTCTTCCCTCCTTTATTTTTCATCTTCCACCTTTCTGAAAGAAAAAAAAATAAAGCAATATTTGGCATGAGAGAGAAGTGCAGCAGTCTGGGTGTGTTGATACCCCGTGCTCATCACTTGCTGGTGACCTCCTGGCAGTCCAAAGCAAAACGGTCAGATTAGGGTTTTGATACAGCTGCACATTTTCCAGGAGGAAGAAGCTGAAAGATGGCCATGGTGCAGGGGTGCATGCCCCTTTTTGACTAAGTGTTTGAGCACACCTAGGTTTACCTTGTTCAGAAAATCACCTGCCTGAATGGTAACTTTAAGCAACCACTGCAGTGCCCCTGAGTCAAAAGGGTGGAGCAGACGCTTTATAGGACGTGTGCGCTTCAGTGTAACATTTTTTCCAGTCCTGGGTAATTGCTTTTTTATTGCTGAAGGCTGGGTTTGCTGAGGTGTCGAGGATCTGGACCCAATTAAAAAATCATATTGGAGATGGCGCTCAGTCTCCAAAGTATGAAGTTGCTCTCCTGAAAAAAACCCTTAACTGGCACCTAACCTTGGAGGCTCCTAAACTTCAGAGGCACTGCAATTTGTGAATGCAATTTCCCGCAGTGCCTGAAAGCTCTGCTCCTGCCTGTGCAGAGAGAAACCCCCGGGTGCGGGAGGGCCAGGCAGCTGAAAGTAACCTGGGACTCGAGCCACAAATTACATGTTCCTCTGCCGTGGGGACTCAGCCATTCTCATGCTGCAATGAGAAGAGGAGCAGGATCTGCACAACACACTGTTGTAGCTGGGAGTTTCTTTGGAAAGGCAGCTGTGAACAGGAGAAGATTTATGCCCTTGAGCATAGTATATAGTATCTGGGCTCTAGATCACTCGTTCGGGGCAATTCTAGTTGTGCTTCATCTTTGACTGAGAAGATGAGACCATCATAATCCTTTCAGAGGAGGCAAGAGTGACTTAGCGCTCTGACTGTACTCTTTTGCTGGGAAGTGTCCCTCTCTCCTCCTGCCAAAAGTGTCTCATATAGAAAATAGAGAGAGCAACGAAAACTCCTGTAGCTCCATAGAGAGCTTGTTCGGGAGGAAAAAGACCTCGTTCTGACCCTAGTTAGCAGGATTGTGCAATGTCAACTGCGGAAGCAGCTCTAGAGGAAGAGATTGGCCCCATGTCCTTTCCCTGTAATGTCCTAACTCCTAGGCTGGAGAAGCCGGTTGTTTGGACCTCTCCAGATCAGAGAAGATTCGGGCTTTTCTGCATGCAGGAGAGATGCAGAGGCCTGAATTCAAATGCCACCTCTACCCAGAGGTGAGCAGGCAGCTGGGGAGCGCCCTGGCTGTCATGGATCAGGCTCCTGGATGTTGGCACACAGCTCTGCTTCTTGGGGTGCCACAGGGTGCTTCCTGAGCCCTTGTAGACCTGGAGGGACACTTGCAAGGAGGAGTCCAGCACTGCATGCATCTGAAATTGCTTCCCAAGAGAGGGGCAACTGCTGCTGTAATAGGATGTTTGGAGTGGTTATTGCCTTTGCATGGTGGCCTTTCCTCCGTGTGAAAGAGGTGCATATTTCCTGGCTCAGGGTAATTGAAATAGAGGGATCTTGGGGCTAGGGAGAGGCATGAGATTCTCTGTAGTGAAAACATGCTGCTCCCACTATAATCCACTAAATCAGTCTTATTTCCCTGGAGTAGGCAGGCTTTCTTATTGCCTTTAGCCTGAAATCAGAGCGCTCAAGCTGTTTTATGTTGGGCAGTGTTTATGTTTGGTGCTGTCGTAATAAATGCCCCAGATCCATCATAAAAGCCGTTCCTTTGACATGGGGGCTGATTGGAAACTGCAGCAGAGTTTTCGGCACTAGTGGGGGCTTATTTTCTTTGCAAAGGAATCAGGTTGTAATCTTCTGGAGAGTTATTTTACCTTTCTGCTATCCAATCAAACCAGTTACTACCATTCACTATATTAAGTACATCAGGGCAGCAAGTAACCCAGCCTTGCCATCTCTTTGGGAACGTGGGCTCCTGTTGGTGGAAGTGGACATTTCAGGTGATTTACAGTGCCTGTCGGGCAGCCTATCCTCAGGATGGTAGTTATCCCATGAACACACCTTTCGTGCATTTTTGACCTCCATCAGGATGTTACATTTTAATGGGCCTTGTGCTTGGCCATTTCTAATCCAGCGCTGTCGTTTCTGGTCTTCATATGTCTTGGTCTGAAGCAGGTTATAAAATTCTTCCAATGGTATTTTTTACTGTGCTTAGCTTAAGGCAATTGGACCTCATTTTAGTAATGTTTGTCCAACAGCTACAAAAATAAATAGGTTATAATATATAGTAACTTACCTATTTACACTTGGGAATATTTTGGTGAAAGGAACCCAGATCCTGATGCTGAAGTGCTGCTGGTCTCTACTTGGTGAGATAGCTCAATTTTGCAGCAACCGTAAATGATTTATTGGTACCCTGCTGTCTCTCTCCTCTGGCTGTTCCTTACCATATACCCACATGTCAAGGTCAGTGCTGAACTGTGCTGGAGATTGTTTGGTGTGGTTCGATCAAGCAGTCTGCAAGGAGATAACCTGGTGATATAACCCGCCTCTGCCATTTTCATATATTATTCCCCATCTCTATTGTTCACACACACAATAACACAGAATGTTTGAGATTGGAAGGGACCCCTAGAGACCATCTAGTCCAACCCCTGCTCCAGCAGGGACACCCAGAGCAGGGGCACAGGGTGGCAGCCAGGCGGGTTTGAAGATCTCCAGAGAAGGAGCCTCCACAGCCTCTCTGGGCAGCCTGTGCTAGGGCTCTGGCACCCTCACAGGAAAGAAGTTCTTCCTCACGTGGAGATGGAACTGCCTGGGTTTCAATTTGTACCCGTTACCCCTTGTCCTGTTGCTGGCCACCACCAAGAAGAGTTTGGCCCCATCCTCCCTACGCTCTCCACTCAGGTACTTATACAGATTGAACAGATCCCCTCTCAGTCTTCTCTTCTCCAGACTAAACAGGCCCAGCTCGCTCACTCTTTCCTCACACGATAGATGCTCCAGTCCCTTCATCATCTTCGTGGCCCTATGCTGGACCCTCTTTAGCAGCTCCATGTCCCTCTTGTCCTGGGGAGCCCAGAACTGCACCCAGTGCTCCAGGTACGGCCTCACCAGAGCTGAGTAGAGGGGCAGGATCCCCTCCCTTGCCCTGCTGGCAACGCTCCTCCTGATGCAGGCCAGGATCCCGTTGGCCTTCTTGGCCACAAGGGCACATTATTGCCCTTGTGTGTGCCCTGTCATGGTTGGCCCTGATCCAGGGCTGCTTGGTATACTTTTGCTGATGTACTGTGGCTCACTGGATTTTATGGTGGAGACTTATTTAAGCATTTTTGGGACAAGTGCCCCACAACCAAACAAAGCGACTGACTCATCACATTGACTTCTAACAGAAGTACCCAGTGGACAGATACACAGCTTGGTACATCTTTATCCTGCAATTAGTTTTGTAATATTCTCTGCCATTTTCCAGTATTGCTGCTGGCAGGACATTTCAATCTTGCTAAGGACTGTGGAAGCACAAGCTAAGACTGATCTATCTACAGCCCATCCTCCAAGCTCAGAAGAAACAAAAGAGATAGTGGCTCCAAGGCTGATGGCACTGACAGCTTAATTCACATTTCCTGCTCTTGTTATTTCCATTAGTGGTAGCTAAAGTAAGACATTTAACAGGAAAAGCCACAGAGACATAGGTCACAGATTATTGGTGTGATTGGTAAGCCATTACTTTGTGGCTCATCAGATGTGGGTAAGGGCAACATCTCTTTGCTGCCTCCCATCAGCAGAGCATAGAGAAAAGCCCTCTGTGGGGCTAAACCATCTAGCTGAGGGGGACTGTGTTTTGAGGGAGAATTCAGACAAATCAGCTTCCGAAGTTACAAGGAGAGCTCATTCTTGGTTCACCGGGCCTTGTGGCACTGGTCAGATACCTGTGGGCAGTGTTGGCCAGGGTCCTGCAGTCTGAACGGAACGGGGATAAATGTCTCCTTGGTCCTTAGTGGTGACTCCATTGAGTCAGGAGGGAAGGAGAAACCCAAGGATTCGAATACTTGTGCTGCCCAGGTTTGTTTTGTTTAAAAATATAGAGTCTTTCAGCTCTTAAGGTTTCCAGCTGGCACCTCTCACTAGCACTCAAGCGTTGAGAAAAATGGAGGAAAACACACTTAATGCAAGTCTGGGAGCCTCTCCCCAACAGCTAGAGTGTGCATTCGTGATCTAAATGTTTCCATTGAATAACGACTGAGTGTCTGCATAAGGGAAAGCAAGTGCAGGAGACGGGAAGTGTGGGTCACTGCCAGCTAGAGTGTGGGGCTAAACTGCAATGAATAGATCTACTTGTTAAATTGGCTTGCCATGCTAATAGCTTGCGTTAATTTTTTGGCAAGTGGGATTTGTATTTTGAGGTAGACTCAAATGCTTTGAGTTGGGTTTTGTTGTGGAGCAAAGATGATTTTGGGCAGAAGAAAACATGTGAAAGATGTTCTGCAGTTACAAAGAGGACTTTCAGATTGTCATCTTTGAGCACAGGGATGCATGTTAGGGCTGCATCAAGAAGCTGATAACAGCAGAAGTGTGAAACTCAAAGAGAACTGGAGTATGCAGCAGTGAGCTGTTGGTTCAAGGGACTTCTTTATACCCCTGACTGGAGCGACTCCAGCACTTACCTTTCTTTCTTGTTCTAAGAAGTAGTCAGAAACAACTGGTGCATCTAATAAGAATAATAAGTCCAGTACAGGAGATGGAGATAGGAACCTAGAGAGATCAGTTTAGCTCATCACAGATCTGAATCGCTTTCTGAAGGTGTCTTTCTCCATTTACAAGAAAATTAGTGAATTGGCTGATAGCCTCCTCACCTCAAGCAGGAGCTAATGGTTGGGTAGGGTCAATGTAGGCCCTCTATATCATCACCAAGTGCTGATACGAACTGCCTGTTCAGTAAGGTTGATAAGCATCTGCATTTACAAAAAGATGATGATAGAAGGTGAGGAAACTCAAAAAAGTCATCACACACTTGCTCAGAAACATCAGTTTGGCAAAAAAATCAACCTGATGTTGACCTGATCAACCTGATGAATCGGGCAACA
The DNA here is from genome assembly GCF_059628265.1 of Tinamus guttatus. Lineage (NCBI taxonomy): Eukaryota > Metazoa > Chordata > Aves > Tinamiformes > Tinamidae > Tinamus > Tinamus guttatus. The sequence goes on along the minus strand of NW_028288722.1, from coordinate 2,795,852 downwards.
AAATAGGTATTTAGGTAACATAATCAGCTTGGAGAAAGTCCGGTTTAAATGGTTTCTCTAAAGATCTAATATAGTCAATGTCTGAAGAGTTGATATAACAATAACTTCCATAACTAAATACTCTTTTTTACTCCTTTTCATCTGTTAATTATGCCTGGATCCATTCTCTAAAGAAATAGCTGATACCAAACATTTTACATCCTTTTTCCTGAGTTGGGTCTCAGGACCTTGAATCAGTCAAACCAACATCCTTTCATTCAAGAGGACAAGGAGATTGCAATCCCTAATTCTTTCTGGCATCCGTGGGGGATTTTTAGTACCTTTTGGGGAAACATGCTGATTCTAGTAATGCTAGAAGAATATGAATCATTCATATGAATGCAGGTCAAATGCTGCATTTCAGCATTTACATCAGGAACCCACTTGGTTATCAGGCCATCTAATGATCTTTAATTTTTACACATCAGCTAAAGATCTGCTAGTCTTGGAGAACAGAGTCATAAATGTGGTTGGAGGTTGTCCTTTCCTAGTGCAGCTGTGCTGTCACGTCCATTAAAATGGGAAGAAGAGATTCAGTGGAGTCCCTGATGAGGAGTGAAAGTGGAAGAGGAAAGGGCAATAAGACCAGAAATCCTCAGAAAGGTTGAGAGATGCTACACACGAGTCACAAAAACCATAGGTTGTTCCTGTTTTTCCCTTCCAAGGGGCATCTGGTTATTTTCCATCCAGAGAACATATGATCTCACAGAACTGGACTCCTGCACTGAGTGCAAAAACAATTCCTTTGTCATTAAAGGGACAAGCCTCTTTGGGAAGAAGCGATGTGGCAGCTAACTCATCCAGCATGGGCTTCCCACAGGGAGCAGAGCACAACTGCCCTTTTCCATGCAGTGTCTAGTAGAGAGGGCATGGAAAAGGGAGCCTTAGAAGTCCTCTGCCATTGTGGCATTGAATTGTCTAGGAAGCCGCCTCCACTGGTGTTCATTAACTGGCATTACTGGCTGATCAACAGAACTGCTTTTTATGCACATTTCTTTGTAATCAAGTGAGTGCAGCTGGAAGTGATTCAATAGTTAGAGGAGGAAGGAAGGAGAGCAGTGGTGGTTACCCACCGTTACGCCCTTGGGAACTGGACAGCAGGAAACTTCCCTTTTCTCTGCGTGGCAGGGTGGGCACCTGCACTGCATGAACCTGCCCCTCCTCTGGTCCTCCTGCACTGGGATTACAGTTAAATTTAGTGTAACCTGCGTTTTGCAAAGCTTAGGGTGTTGGGCATTTAGGCACTGCTCACAGTTCTGCAGGCGCAGGAGATAATTTGGCCCTGCAACTAAATGTGAAAAGTGAAGGGTTTCAGCCAAGTGGGAAATTCTCCTCCGCCTGCAAAATATCAGGAAAATGTTTTAGCTGCTTAACATCAAAATTGGCAATATGAACTTAAATTTCTTCAGGCAGGAGTGCATAAACATCAGCTACATTTGCTCATGTGTATGTTAATTGGGGAGAATAATACCATGCTTTGTATTAAGTTACATCTTAATTCATGACCAGGCTTTTCTGGATCTCAGCAAGCTGAGTGGTAGAGTTCAGTGTGACTCTGAAGATGCAGATAACCCTTCATAGATTATTTATTATTGAGTCTATTCTGAAATTCAGAGTGATCGCAATCCGGGTGGCACTTAAGTGACACACGTTAATGCCACTTGCATGCATGAATAGCCTCACTGATTACAGGCTCACATTTAGGTTATGCAAATCTGTAATCATTCACAAATTTATAGAAGCTAAGGCCATAAGAAACCATGACATCATCTGATTCCACTTCCTATATGTCATGGCCATTATATTTCACCCCACTACCCTTGTCCAAACGCACTAGGGTAAAATGATTTGTCCTCCCATAAGAATGGTCAATACTCTAACCAAAAAATATCATGACATTGGGTGGAAATTGAAAATGTCAAGCTTTTGCAACCCAAAACATCTTAAATATTTTTATTTAAATCCAGAAACAAAGTATTTTCAAACTTATTTTTCTTTTCAATTGTTGTATCAAGAAGTTTAAGTGAAGCCTGAAACAGTGGATTTCTGTTCAGAAAGAAGTCAAAACACCTTTTTGGCAATTTTGAAGATTTTTGCTTTTCTAACAAGAACTGTTTAAAACTCATCATTTCCTGTGAAAAGTTCAGGTTTGACAACCACATTTTCCAAATTAAAAAAAAAAAAGAGCTGAGGGTAAATGAAGTCCGTGCTTACGTATGTTGCAGACGTAAGGCCAAGCAGGAAGCCTATAGAGAAATATAGCTTAAGACGAATATGTAAGAACTTGAAATTTCCTGAAATGCCTTTGATGGTGAATATTTTCTTCTACTATCAATATGCTGGACAGTGTTATGACAAAACCTCTTTGTGTGGCTTGCTTGGACTGGTGAAAGTGCCGAGTTGTAGAGCAGGTTATCGTCCTTCCCAGGGTGCCAAGGGCCATCCCAGCAGCAGCGCCTGCCTTTTCCCATCCTCCCGTGCAAGCGCGAGGGAAACGCTCTCTGCTCACGCTTGCTCACCAGCAAGCACTGCAATGCAGACACTGCTGCCGTGGGGGAGATCAGGAGGACATGGAGGGTCATTCCTTGCCCCTTTACACCAGTTCATGTTCTGGCACGATTTTAGCTATCCTGGCATTGCGAGCCCAGCGCGGGTTTCTGCAGACAAGGCACCACTGTCTAAATGGAAACTGGAGCAGCTTTGAGGGGAAGAGGCAAAGGGTGAGTGTGTTGCGAAGCTGTCCAGTACAAACAGAGGTGTGTATGGAGGCTGGGTGAGCTTAGTTTCATTCACTGGATGCATTTGCTAATTAGTTTTCCTTCATCTCTCACTAAATGAGCTTAGGTTTGGCTGGAGCTGCTCCGTGTCGTGCTGTGATCGGGGGTGCATGTGTGCTGGAGGTGCCTGCAGTGATTCACATTGTACCCTTGTGGGAGATCAATCCAAAAGGAGAGGAAAATGTGTGTATTACGCAGAGCCTTCCAAAAGTGCCGTGAGTTGTGTCCCTTTTGCAGTCCTGCTCTGAGGATTAAGCAGCCAATTTACCAGAAAGCCATACATAAAATACCATCTCTCCAAAGTTAATAGTCCTGTTTGTTATGTCAAAGGCAGCTAATAATGACCATATTTGTCTGAGTCATAAAATCTTTCTTCTTGGTGCATGACAATAGTGTGTGTTACTTGTTCAATTAGCCAGATTAATCAAATGTCCTGAAAAGAAATGAGATAGAATGAAAGACCTGACCTACGCTGTTGTCTCCTGGGCAGAGCAGTTGTTCCTTGTGGGCTCTAGTCCTCTAAGCAGGGTAACCAGTGATATGCTAACAAATCCGTGACTGATTATAAAGTCAAGCTTGTTGGCTGCATAGGTAAGAACGGCCAGCCTTGACAAACTTGTGCCTTGTTCACCCAAGCCCATCGCTATAACATGCAATGCAGTAGAATGACTTACCCCTTCTTGGCAGTGTGTTGAAACAGGATGTGGGAAAAATAAGCAACTTCTCCCAGGTGCTTGGCCAGGCAGAGGCAGAGATAAGCAAGAACCTGGTAGGAGCTGTGGGGAGAGGAATTGTCCAAGCACCTGCAGAGATACAAGATGGGCTTAGCCCTGCCACCAGCACTCCCAGCCTTTTTGGGTGGGCCACTCATGTACAGTGCAGCCAGGCTGATATTTGGGAGAAAAACACCATCCAGAGATGAGGATGGGCTTAGATCTCCTACCTCCAAATGCAGCAACTTGAAACCTTATTCCTATTATCGAACCTTATCCCTTGCTTGACCTGCTGGTTGCTGCAGGAGGTCTCTCAGCCTTTGCTGGGGGCATGAAGAAAACTGCCTTCTAAAAAGGGGGTACCCAGGACTTTCCCAGGACCCATGAAGTGTTGATGGTCCCTTATTGGGCTCTCCCCAGGTATTTCCACCAGGCTGGTCTCAGCCTGTGTCAGTGGAGCATGATGGCCACAAAGCCAAGCACTGCTGACTCTAAGAAGAGAGATGGGACAACACACCCCCCTGAATTAGCTCTCCAGTGAGTAGCACCTATGAGATATTAGCAGCTATGCAGTAGTCTTTGAAAGAACTACACTGATTTTCTGTGGGCTGAGCTGAGCAGCTTTATCAGGGTTACACAGGCTCAGGGGGTACCAGTTCCACAGATAACAACAGTCTCAGCTTTACAGAAAAGGCTGCACCGTGTTAAGGGAGGCAGGATCACGTTTCTGCAGATCATCTTGTAAGGAAGTGACCAGCTGCCTGCTCTGAGAAGTGAAGCAGTCCAGGAGACACAGCCTTATTTTGAACTGTGAAAACTCAGCCTTGTTCCTCCTGGGTCCGAACATCTAAGGTATCTCCCGGGCTGACCGAGATGGGTGAGCTGATTGTTGGTAGGCTTAAATTGGTTACGCAGAGAGAAATTTTATGGGTCTTCAGATAGAAAAAGGTTTAAAATCTCTGCTCGAGATCAAAAATGCTTCCCAAGAAGTTGCTTTTTCCTGCCACTAAGTGGCTCCAGATGTTGAAATATTCAACAAAATGGTTTTTTTTTCTGACATACTGAGTTTCACTTATTAAATCTGTAGCACAGAAATCCCAGTTCCTCCCTCCCCATCAAAAAGACACCCAATTGTAACATTAAATATTAACTAAAAGAAGAGCTCAATTTGTAGCTCGAGTACATTTTGATTTTTTTAATTGCTTTCCTTTTCCTAAAGCATGAGTTTACACATGAGGGACAAGGAAATATCTCTGTGTTATGGGCATGGTGAGAGGAGGGCTTCTCCTTTGGGAATCAGCGCTCCAGTTCTTTCTTTGCTTGCAGTGAGGGACATGGGACATTCAAATGCTGGTGTCCTACAGGAATGCCCCAACTTCTGCCTTTCCTCCATGCCACTGTGTGCTATTTCTGCTGCTACACCCCTGTGGTCCAGGAAGAGATGGAGGATGCAGCTAGACAGCTGGGGAGCCTAGGATGGCTGCTGGGTGACAGAGAGGGGACAAAGGCTGGCTGAGATTCCTCTTCATAAACCCGGGCACAGTGGGAAGAACAGATGGTTGCCATGCAGAAATGCTGCTTCCTCTCCAGGGTGCTGGGAAGCACAGTCAGCACAGCTGTAATGAGGATTACTTGTGCCTGGATGGTTGCACCCTTCTTTTAAGTTCCAGAATAGATGAATACTACATAAACCCCTGAAATAACATCAGTACATGTATACTCATACGTATTAGATATAGATATGTTCCTTTGGGTCCACACTATTTGGTTAGGGCATGAAAACTCTTTTACTAAGAAAAGGCCCTCCACAATTCAGATGTTCCAGTCTTGCTCCAGTGAAGCACAACTCTCCCAGCTGCCACCAAATATGCATGATTTCATTTCTCCTCTCCGCAGAATAAAGCTGCGCTGAAAGCAGCATTGCCACGAAACATATTTCTTTAGCTAACAATTGGTATTTTCTCCTCAGCTGGAGAAGCTGTGCCCGCGTCTGGCTTCGATAGCTCCAGCTTCTTGGTTTTGCTCTCTGGTAGATGGAGATGTTTTGGGGTTTGGCTGTGGGGTCATGCCACACACTGCATTTCTGCACGTGTAGGTTTTACACTATTGCCTGCTTAACTCCCTGCAGTGAGTTGGAAAGAATAGGCTGTTATGGACCAGTACGGCCTGCAGGCAGAGCCTCTGTGATAAGCACGCAGATCTGTAAGACAGAGATGCACAGTTGCCCTAAAGCCTTTTTCCAAATGCTGTTGCTCCACCTGGCACCGCTCTTGGCTTTTAAATCCAAGCAGTCTGCTCCCACTTGTATTTGGTTTGGTTCATGGCGACAGCTATTAGTGCTGGAGAACACGCCCGTCTCCTGGAGCTCTTGCCCTTTGTGACCATAGCAAGCAGAACACATATGGAGAAGAGTCGGCAGAGAAGAAGGGGAGTTCCCCCTATTAAATATTTACCAGGCAATCCCTTGTGCTTTCCATAGAGCAGGGGATCTTTCATTTGTTCTGTTTGACTGTTCGTGCCTCAGTGTCTGCCAGGCTCTCTGGAGAGTAGCATTAAATGTGTTGCCTGGGGCAGACTTTGATGGACAAAGTGCATGTTCTTTCTCTCTCTCCTCCTGTGTCTTTTAAGGCCCAAATCTGTGTATCTTCATGTATGGCAAGCCTGCCCAAAGCTTAGATGAATTAGGCCACCAGAGGCTCATAGAGTGAATGAACACGTGTCAGACCTTTGGAACTTAACATTTAAACTGAGCCAATGAGTCAAAGGCTAAGGGAAGAGATGCTGAAATTTTGTTAAATTCATGCTGCCAGGATGGGCAGGCATGGGCCATAGGAGCATCCCTAGGGATTTCCCTTCCCTGCTGGAGTCTCCCATTCGGGAGACAAAGAGGGTGAGTATAAGCTGGGTGTCATGGAAGGAATATGATTCTTGGAAAAGCATTTGAAAGGCCGTATCTATAGGTTAATCCTTGGAGCCACATGAAGGGCAGGATGAGGGGTCCCTGTGCCAGGCCAGCTGACGCCCTCACTAAGAAGGGTTGCAGCTCCACAGGGGACAGCAGCTATGCAGCCCCCACAGGTGATAACCCTCATATTCACGAGGATGCTGTGGAGTGAAAAAATACACCTGTATTGTTTCGTTTTGTTTTGTCTTTTTTCCCCCAATCGCAAATACTTTGATTATGGAAATCAAGCCATCTCTCTCTCTGAGCCAGAAAAGAAGCCCGAGAAATAATGTTTTCCAGCAAGTGTAATTGTCAGTGTTTTTTATTCTACACTTTCCCAACTCCCATGGGAGTTGCAGAATACCTCTCAGGCTGGACCTTCCATGTCTGTACCCCAGGTGTAGAACAGGGCTGGCAGCAAAATGAAATGCCTTGTGGATACCATGTTATGGCACCAAAATGGCAAGGATCTCGGGCAGATTGCAACTATTCCTTCTCTCCCATGCAGACAGTGCCTGCTTGTTCTTTCCTGTGAAGACCATGATAACCCACGTAGCACCCAGAGAGAAGACCCTGGAGGCACTCTGGAGCTACTCTGAACTCAGTACTCACTGAAGGAAATATTAGTTAAGGAAGAAAACACTTATCTACCCTTCAGGTGTGTGGTATGTCTTGAATACTGCATGATCTTCAGGAAGATACAGCAAAGAGGTGGAAAGTGCACAGAAGGAAGTAAGGATCAGCTCCCCTTTAGGACTGTCATGGTCCAGGAGCATAGAGGAATGTCATAGGGAAGGTGGGTAGGGAAGTATTAAGATCCTCTCCTAATCTCCTAAAACAATACCAGATTTAAAAAAGCACAAGGAAGGAGTCTTTCACCCTGCACAATTAAACCGAAACTCTTTGCTGCTGGATCTCATAAAACCAAACATACAAAGAGGTAGAAAAAGGAAAGGAGAAGGTGAGTAAGGACAATTCCATCAGGAGATACTTAACATGAGGCTTCAATTGCTGTGGTCTGATTCAGGTGCAAGATCCAAACCACCAGCTACTACATATTTAGCATATTTACTACATATAAGCATATTGTGCTTATTTTTTTACATGTTTTCCCAAGGTTTCTCCTAATGATCACTGTCAGAAATAGGATCTTTGGGGGAATGCGTTTGTATTCTTCCCTAGAAGAATTCCTGCATTGTTTAGCAGAAATCATGCCACAGGTTCAACTCCAGATTTTAGGAAGTCGTTTCTAAACATCTTCGAGCTATTCCTTATCTGCAAGATAGATAGCACAGAAGAACTTAGAGAAATTCCTACTTTCACATAAGGGTCTTCCTTCCCTTGGAGAATTCAGGAATTTCTGTTTTGAAGAGCACATCCGTGTATCCTTGGACCGGACTTTTGCCTCATTGCCCAGCTGATTGTAGTCTGGAATAAGCCTATGATGGATGGGAAGCAGCTAGGTAATGTATGAAGGGTGTATATCCTTGTGATACAAATCTATGGAGGCAATCGACTGGAAAACGAATGGGGAATTTCTTAACGTGCCTCTTTGCTGTACCAAGCTGTGCGGTGGGGATAGAGGTGCACAGTGACAGGGCAGCAGATGTAGCAAGTGTTTTGGGCTTAGTGCACTTCAGAAATGCCTAGGGTTTGCAGAGAGAGAGGTCGGTGGAAGGAGACTGATGCGTGATGCTTGAGGAAGGTTAAATGAGGATTCTTCCACCTCCTTTTTGAGGCCTTTACAAATCAGTGTTGTCTTTAAGCAAATAACTGTTGCTGTTTTGCTAGCGGTGTGTGTGCAGATAAATCTGTAGCAGTTTTGTGCCTTTCAACACTTAAAGGGAAAGAAAGAAAGAAAGAAACATTAAAGCTTCTTTTCCCACCTTGAAACCTGAACCAACCTGCCCGCTGCGATCCGGAGAGGCGTGCGTCGTGCATCCTGACTGTCTAGGGAGCAAAGGCTTGCCTTTTCTGTTGGACTTTTTGTCTGGAGAACTGGGAGTTGATCTTGTGTCATGGAAAGCAGCGAGTTTGTCCATTAACCCCAGCAGGAGCCACTTCCTGCCTTGAACATTCGGTGGAAAGGGAAGAAGTGGATGAGTCTTTTGCAAAAAGCTGTCTGTCTGACCTGTTCAGTGGGAGTCTGGGTGCAGGGGAGTGATTTGCAACACTTGCAGTGAATTACCTGTCCTCTTGGCTCAATTTTTTTTGGCACTGCAATCCCATCCTTGCAGGACCTTCTAGGATTCCTGGATAAGCTTTGCTAGTTTCTTCTCTCCTATCATAAGAATGGCCCCAAAAGCTAAGGAATTAGTAAAAGGTTAATCTGCATCTCTCAAAAAATTAGGTATGTATGTGTTAAAAAAAAAATACTCCTCAAAGCAAAGAAATGATGGTATCATCTGACTGTAAAAGTGACCTTTTGGGATGTCCAAGGCAGAAAATAGCTGGGAGCTTTGGAGGTGTCCTGTGCGTAAGAGCTCCAGGTGATTTTCCCAGTGCTGGTTGGAGCGACCTTGACTGGGACAGTTAATCCCTAAGACCTTCAAGACCTTCCTTTGGTGGGAACAGCTCATCCTTACTCCTGCAGAGGTGGGTGTGAGGTTAGAGCTTGCTTCGTCGGCGGCGATTTCAGTATTACTGGCCTGTCTTCCTTGCTTTGGTTTAAAATCTCTCTTTTTTATTTTTTTTTTCTCCAGTTTCTGGGAGTTGTAGGGGGGAAGCTCCGGGTAGGGTGCCCAGGCAGGGCTTGATTTGCTGGGTTCAGCGGGGAGGCCAGATCTGCCTGGGGGGAGCCAGGGTGAGACCGGAGCAGCTCTGCCCATGGAGCGCGTCCTGCGCTGCCTCCCCATGGGATGCGAGCCCGGAGAAAGCGCCCGGTGCCGGGCGGGGATGCAGGCGGGAGGCCGGGGCGACGCGGGGGGCAGCCCCAGGCCCCCCGTCCCCGGCAGAGGGCACTCGGAGCCCGGCGATGCCGCCCGGCCGGCCTCGCGCGGGGCCTCCTGCTCGCAGCCCGGCGCTGCTGGGAACGTCTCATCCTGCCTGGCGCTCCCGCATCCCGCTCCCGCATCCCGATGCTGGGGAGATGGGTGTCGCCTGCGGAAGCAGCACAGCTGCTTTAATCATGGAAACGATGAATGCGAACTCGAGCGATTCCTGCAGCTTTTTCTGCAGGATCCAAGAAATGTTCCTTGCCTTTTTCCAATTAATATTATTATTATTATTACTAGGGGGTTCCAGTCCAAAATTCCCTGCAGCTTATCCTTGGGAGGGAGGATGTTTATTCAAAGTTCATCGCAACTTATTCAGCCCTTGGAGTCAGGCTATGCTCAGTCCCTTGCAGTATTTGCTGCTTCCTGGCTAATTGTACGTAGTGGAAGATACCCTGGCATCATTTCTGTGCGCGTGTGTGTTTTGTAATAAAATCCAGTTCCCTTCCAGTTGGGGCCTTAAAGATCCCAGTTCCCTCTTTATTCCAAACATAGAGAGGGTGAGAAGTATCACTAATATGTGAGGAGTTTGGGGTATTTTCTCTTTCTGAAGGGAGGAAAATAATGCCTTATGAATCCCGGGCAGGCAGCCACTCCTCACAGCTCCTGGCAGCCCTGCAGCATCCTCTGTGTGCAGATGCCTGTTCCCCTCAGTGTGGAGACTGGTGGTCCCCTCAGTAGGATGGTCCATGATGGTGGTACCCGGCTCGGTCTCTCTCTTAGTGGTCAGAAAAGGGCTTGTAGTTAAGGAAGCGAAGGTGGTGTTGCTGCCACAGCACTGTGGCATTTGGGCTCAAGCTTCCCCAGCACCTCCGCTTGGGCCATTGGATCACCTTTGTGCTTCTTGGATCATTGGGGAGGCAGTTTGCCTGGCTGCTCAAGCACTACATGGTGCCTGGGCCCCAGCAGGCAACGCTGGCTTGTTGGGAACCTGGGGGATATTTCCTATTAGATTTGTTTAAAAGTTTTGAGGTCAGTTAAATATGGAGTGACAAATTAATTCCAACTTAACTACTTCCCTCTTGGTCTTGCTGCCTCTTGCAACTCCCCCGACGTTCCTTTAAGCGAGAACAGCTGGCAGGAGCAGATAGGTTTGGCAGCAGGGATAGGCTTGTGCGTTGAGCCTTCATGGTCAGGTGTCTTTTTCTCCAGCTATCGGCTCTGTGCATGCCCAAGTGCCATCTTCCTAAGCAGCAGGAGGATCCCGGAGGGGCAGAGAGGGAGAAATCCTTCTATGTACAGCCAGAGGCACAGCTGCTGTGATCATGGTTTGCACCAAAATTCCCTTGAAAGGGTTAATACGCAGCATTTCATTGAAAGGTTGTAGAGACCAGCAAGTCAAGCAGGCCCATACCCACCTGTAACCTGCCAGCTGAGGTGCTTACACTGTCTGCAGCACTGCCCCAAGTGTGACCAGTTCTCAGCATTTAAGAAATGAGATATTATCTCAGTGGCCGTCCTCACCCTCTTCCTCCTGTACTACTTGCTGGTGAATCAGAGCCAAGAGCTGAAGGTTGCAGGGTCCAGACCCTCAGGTTCTCCTTGGATTGAGCTCATGGGCAGGTCAGACTCTGGCATGGGTATGTGTGTGTGGAGAAAGGAGAGGCAGAATCCACAGCGTGGTTGGAAGATCTCAGTAAAAGTGACCATCTGGTGAAGGTGCGAAATAGAGAACCTTTGTGAGGCCAGGGCATGGGTGGGGAATGCCCTCCTGAGGCTGCTGTCATGTCTTAGCCTTGGCATTGCACTGTTAGCAGCAGCAGCGGGGCGACATGGGGGAAAAGTGACCTGCTAAAGCCACAGGAGCTCTGCAGCAGTCTTGGTTCAGACCCCAGGCCGGGTTTGCAGTGAACATCAAGATGATGCTTCGTGTTCTCCCCGGGCTCCCAGGTCCTAGCTGTATTTGCAGATGTGCTCCTTTGCAGAGCCCTGGCACTGCCATGGGGCAGTAAGGCATGGCAAGGGGCATGGGGGGCCCCGTCCCTGAGCCACAGGCTGAAAACTGCTCCTGAATATGCCTCTCCCGCAAGGATATTCGTGCTGTATGGTGTACAGTTCAATTTTCCCATGTAGTCCTTGCGCTCCATATGTTGCCAAAGAAAAGTTGCAGGTGCCTTCAGAAATGATCCAGAGCATCTCAGTAAAATCATGGCTAGTCCATACCTTAACTCCTCTGGCTTTCTTTCTGGAGGTAGCAGATCCTTTCTCTCCTCAGTGGCTATAGGAGCTGATGATCCTTACGCATCTCCACAGCCAAGGGTGCTCCTTTGACCTAGGGATGAGCCCTGAGGCCCTGTGGTGCCCGTCCCACAGGGAGGTGTGTGCGTGCATGTTTTGTGGTGTGTGCATGCTCTGGTGAGCTCCGATGAGAACAGGTTTTATTTCTGTTATGACAACACTTCTTTCCATGGGTTTCTCTGACATTGCTCACTTGGCTTCCCCGCAGTCTGAAGGGAGGGGACCAGACGGGCTGGTCTTCCCAAGGGCCGTTTGATCACTCTGGCGCCCGCAGAGCAGATGGGACATGTGCTCTTGGGGCAGCAGTGGGAACCGGCTAAACTTTTCTTAGCTTTTTAAGGTGGCAGGCACAGGTTGGAATTACGACATAGCTGCCAAGGGCGATATTTCCTGATTTTTTTTTCACATCAGAGTCTGTGAGAAAGACAAGTCATAGTGGGGAGGGACAGGGGGTCAATACTAAGCACCTGAAGGTGCAGGTTCCCCTGGCTGGGAGATATGAAGCACCAAGCTATAGAGGTGTATAGAGCTGAGTTAAGGCAGATGGATAAACCATAGCAGTTGATTTGCTTACAAGTCCCTTACTGGCTATGCACACTTTGATAGATGTACCCTTATCCTGGGCTCCAAAAGTGCAGGTATGAACTGTGTAAAGGTCTCCACTGTTCATCTAGGTTTCTTTTATAATCAGTGGAACAGATACCTGAAGGTGACTCATCTCGTCCCTCTCAGATGTCATCCTTCTGCTCTAACCCTAGTGCACAGACTGCCCATCAACTCCAGCCAAGGTGGTGTCTACATGCTCAGAAGATGCTAGTGCCTGGGTGTAAATGTTGAGTTTTGAGCCCTTTAAAATGACTTAGTTCTCCTGCTTCACTGGCGAAGAGCTGGCAGGCCAGGGATGGTGGGCAGCAGCATGGCAGACCCTGGCAGGCTCAGCAGAGCAGGACTGCCCCCGTTGCACGGTGCAAAAGAGCCTCCTCCGCCTTCGCACGGTGTTAGGCTGGTGGTGAGGGCTCACACTGTGGCAGGGCAAGGTGGGAGCAGCCCAGAGCCCTCGCGCTACCGATGGGCATGGGCTGGACTTGATGAAATTGCAGAGATCCTGGGAAATACAGAGTGCATTGCTCTCAGCTTGCGGAGGGTTTTTTGGCCTTCATGCATGCATTGCAATTCAGTGAGTGCTGCTTAGCACCGTCCTGTTTAATGGTTCTTCTCCAACAGATGTGCAGCTTCCTATATCCCAGCTCCCTTGCTTTGGCCGTTCGTTTTTCCACCAACTTTCCTACCTGCTGTCATCCTGCTGATCATCTTATTAGCTAGCCATCCAAGGGCCAAATTTTCAGTAAGAACAGATCAGACCAGCTTTGTGTCCTCTGTGGGTCTGGATTCATTCTTTTTATTAAAGCACCAGTAAAAACAACAACAGCCACGATTGCATCGTTTGTGTAGTTAACTTAATTAATTGTGGCTGGGAGCTTGGCAACATGAGAGGAAATTAGCCTAACCCTGATGATTGGATATTATTAGCAGCACATGAGATCCATCTTTTGTTTGCTGTGGCCCACACTTGTTTTTTTTTAGAGCTGTCTTTTTTGGACAGACATGTTGTGGGAGCTTACATTAACATTTTGGCTTTCTTACTGTGCAGTCCATTCTCCTCCATATGCTAGCAGCAGAGCTTGGCAGTTGCAGTTGACTGGACTTTGCACAGACTCTTTCAAAGCTTTCTCCTCATGCACATTTACGTGTTTTGAGTTTCTCTTGGAGTTCTGCACTGGGATAAATGCAAGAGGGCTTGTTCTCAAATGGTGTGAACTGGCCTAGCTCCACTTGCTGTAGGAGAATTGAGCCATTTTGCTCAAGCAGAAGATCTGCTACATCACACTTCAAAAGGCCACCCACATGCACTTGCCGAGCTGGAGGTCTAAATTAGTAAAACCCACATATTTTCACATGGTTTTTGCTCTGAGCCATAAAGTTACCTGTATTTATCAGAAATCTTCTGAAAGCATTTGAGCCATAGTGAATAGAGAGCAGATTTCAGGTTTATAATGGAATAAAATATCAGGCAAAATGTCATCTTCCTCTTTATTTTAATGAAATCTGGTTCATTTATAAAAAAGATTTTGTAATTCCAGGTAGGAATTAGATTGGTCCCTGCTTCTGCAGGGGGGTTGGACCAGATGGTCTCTAGAGGTCCCTTCTGAACTTAACCATTCTGTGATTCTGTGATTAGAATTGGAGAGTATTTTGTTTGTCACTACTATTTCTAGTAAGCTGAGTTGCTCATAATCAAGAACCCAAGTCAGTATTTAAAAGTGTTGGTTATTGGTTCTGCAATAAATGTGGCAGTAACAGGTACAAGCTTGACTCTCTTTTGTGAATGTCGGGGTTCATGGCCACTGCTGGAGAGACCTGGGGTGATGCTGTAACTAAAACCTCAATATCTTCTTGTAGGAACATCGTCTTTGTTATCATCTGGCTGTGTTGGGATTTTTGTAGGTACCTTAAGGAAGGTTATTTTTCAGAGATACTCTGCCTTCTTTTCTAATAATGTCCCAAGTCTTCTACCCACCTTACCTAGAGTGCATGAGACTGCAATGAGCAGTGCCTTAGGGTGGGAGAGTTACTGCCCCAAATACCGTATCTTATTCACCAGCCACAAAAATAAGGAAGTTTTGGTCTCAAAGAGACATGTGCATGTAGCACCTACATTTGGTTAGCTAAAGTCAGCCCTGCATGTTTAAGAAAACTTGGTTGGAATGGAAAGAACCATTTCTTTTCAAACACCCGGCTACTAAAGTTGTTGTAGGAGTTGTCATAGAGTCTTTCTGAGTCAGCAGAGCTGGGGCTTTTGACACAATTTGAGGGATTTTCCATACGTATGTCAGTCTTACCAACACCGATGAAAGTCTGGCCAGCTGAGTTAATAGCCTTCAGTCTAGTTTCACATAGAAATCAAAGCACACATCTCTTAAAGCAATCAGGGTAGAAGCATGATTTCATGACACGTGGCACCAGAAATGAGATGATGCTCCTAGGGGAAACAGTAGCGTTGCAGTGTTTTTTTAAGGTCAGTGGTTTGCACTTTGCAGAAGCAGCTCTAGAAGGCAGTACCATGCGCATGTGCAAAGTAAGCCTTGAAATAATTTCAGCTATTAGGAGTCAAAAGGCCACTAGAAGGTGGTTTTCCAGGGAATCCCAGGGAAGTGTTAGCTATGACCTTGGAGGTACCAAACAGGCAAGCTAAAGTACCTGTTTGTTAGTGACTTTGGTTTACAAAGATTAGCATGTGTTAATAAAACATTTTCCTCCATTCCTGGGCTGCTTGAAGGGCATTTGTCATGCTCAAAGAGCAGGAGGATAAAGCCCTGGCCATTTAGTGAGATGATTGTGTTTCATGGCTGTGTCACTTCTTTGCATCTCTGAGCTGTACAATAGCACACCTGGGCCTTGAGAGACAGGCTGGGGACAAAAGAGCAGCTAATTCACCAGGCAGGAGGAGGGCAGGTGCTCCCTGCTCCCCTGGGAGCCTCCCCTCAGAGCCAGGGCAGCCTTGTGAAGCCTCCGGAGCCAGGTTTAGGTCCTCGAATCGTTCCTGTTACTAGGTGTGATGGTGTCTATGCAATAACAGATGATGAAAATGGAATTTGGCCTCTGTGAGGCACAATCCTCTGCATCTTTCCCTTGCTGGAAACCCAGGATATTTTATTCAGTTTGTCAACACAGTTCATCCTGAGTGAGCCCATAGTCTGTGGCCAGCAATTATGCCAGTTAAAAGCTTTTCAGTGGGATAATTGCCTGTTGTTCCACAGGCATCACTCACATTCAGATGCTAATGGCTGTCAGGGGCACTGGCCATTCCCACATTGGCAGGCCAGGTAGGTTTTGCTCCCAGTGGCATGGGAAGACGCTTAATGGGGTCTATTGTCCCTGTACAAGCACAATAAAGAAAACAGGATATAGGGACTACCTTTGGTCCCTGAGGAAGCAGTGGGAATAATCCTCATCAGTCTATGTCACTCGGACATAAACGGCAAGATGGTGGTGGGACAGTCAAAAAAAAAGAAGAGGGCATCCAGCACAAGGTGTTGGGAAGGCAAGGTGTGTTCCACCTTGGAGGGCTTCCAAGAGGGCTGTCCCAGATTCTCAGGTTCATAGGCCTATACACACATCACATTGCTGTGAAAACTCAGAGGATTTTCTCAGACATTCTTAGATTTCAGATCTTGACCTCATCATGCTGAGCAAGTCTAAACCCTCGCTGGGTTTCAGTTGCACTCACTCTGCTCTTGCCAGGACTCTCTCATGTGCTCTTTCCCAGGTATTGGCCAACACAGGAGCCCACCCTCTGCCTTGCTGCCCTGCCCTGTATCTGTTGACATTGGAATGGTGGTATTTTCATCTTAACAACATATATTTTTTAAGGGTAAGGTGACTTTTTTTGGAGGTCATGTTTACAGAGATGGAGAAAACATCAAGGAGAGACTATCAACCGCCTAGATAGAACCCCACCATGAGACTCTTGATGTCTACAGACAGGTTTAGTGTTGACAGCTCCGACATCAAATCTAACACATCCAAACTTCTGCGTTTGTTTTCAGTTGTCTTCTTGGAGCAATCCGTCTTCTCACAGGATAGGAAACCTTTCTCCTTATCAATTCCCACTCATTTTCTTACTTAATGTATTGGGGTGATGCTATGCAGAGCATTTGTGATGCATACTGGAGTTCATGTGGATTCTAGGACCTAGCAATCTAGGTAATTGCTCTTACCCCATGCACTATGGTAGGCTGGCGGTAGTAGAGTCATGTTGTCTGGAGATGGTCCTAAGAGATGCCACTATGTTCTTCTGGGTCCATCATGCAATAATCAGACCCAGATTGCAAGCTGCTGACCAAAAACCTTACCAAACTATCCACGCACCTCCCATTCCTTCTATGGTGAAGCCATCTGTGTCAAAAAGGAGAGAAGAGAAGATGCCTTCTGGAGGAACACATGCCTCTCCATACGAATCGGTGAGGAAGAGGGGAGGCAGGGATGCCTAAGAGGTTCTCTGAGGTTCCTTTATGAGAGTGGGGTCCACTGGGGAGCCCGTTGGCAGCACTTGCACAGGGACACCATGAAAGCCCAAGCCCCCAGCCCCTTTTGTGTTGCTTTTCCCGTTGGATTTCATGTCGGCTCGTCTCGGGTGGCGGAGCTGCATTCCTCGCTCCCCGCAGCGCTGCCCCGGCCCCGCTGTCCCGCTCCCTCCCGGGGGCTGCAGGCCACTTCAGGGGAGGCGACGGCGGAAAGGCCCGCGCCGCTCGCCCGCAGACAAAAGCCTGTTTTCAAACACCGTTAAGAGAAACTGTTTCTATCTTGGGCCTTTAATGACCTGAATTGTTCATCTTTGGGAGAAAAGCCATGCTAGGAAGCTACTTTGCTGCACCACGGCTGCTTTTTCACTATGGTTGTTCTTTGCCGGCAGAGCTCTGCACTAGTCCTTGCTTATGGCATGTATTTTTAAAAAAATAAAAAATAAAAAAGGGGTTTTATTTGCCTCCTGCAGCCAGTCTTGCTGCTAGCTATAGACAGGCACGTTTGCAGCAGCAGTTTGTATTTTCCCTGGGAGAGGGGTCCTGTGCCCTGCGTATTTCAGTGTTGAATAAATAGTCCTCCGTGTTGTATGCGGTGGCTCGGGGCACCCTGCTGCGATCATGTCCTTAATACAAACAATGCGGCACATTGATGCCGAGCTGACCGCGCTGACCCCCAAAAGTTTGTTCCCTCCACTGGGACTCCTCGGCCTTTTCATGTAGCTGAATGGCCAGCACAAAGACCTCGCCGCATCCACAGTCCCCTCCTAAACAAAACTCGCTGTGGACGGGGGGAAGGAGCGGGAGGTGGTGGGGGGAGAGGAAGGAATAGGCAAACCTTGACCCCTTCCGCCTAAAAGAAAGTGGAGGAATTTGCATTTTAAGCCTTAAGATGCTCGTGCTGCTCTCCCTGCCTTGCCTCCAGCGCGCTGTTTCACTCCCCTTTTTCAAGCATCCTGAGAAGCTCCGGGCTCGCGGCGTCCCAGCCGAGCCGCTGTCCCCGCGCCGGGCAGCATCCCCTGCTGCGAAGAAAGGCCCTTCTCCTCGCTCCTTTGCATTCCTATTTTTCCATAGATGAGAAAAAGAGAGAAAGCGCGCTGCTTAATAAGGAAGGAGATGGGCTCCCTCCCTGCCCCCTGCGCTGCGCCGGCGGGTCCTGATGAGCCGGCGTTCGCTGAGGACTTGGTCTGGGAGCTGGGCTGGGTTTGTGTCGGAGCTCAAAGGTGGCCGTTTCCCATGGCCCCCGTGCCGCTCCAGGGTGGCTGTGCGCTGTGCTGGGGACAGGCAGCTGCGGGTGACACGTAGCGCTGTGGCTTGCAGCCCACGGTGCTCACGGGGACTCCGGCCCTTGCAGTGATTTTCTGCACTACAGGGTGGGAAGCAGCATCACAGCTTTGCAGGAGTTTCTGATGTCCATTTGTTAGGGAATGACCTGCTCTGGGGGGACATTTCCTGCCAGTATAGCTCATCCCAGCTGCGTTGGCTCCCTGCTTGCAGCGCTGCAGCAACAGCAGGACATCCATGCTGTCAGGACTGACCTGCCTTGAGCTTGTTATGGAACCCTGATGACTGATGGGTTCATCTACCCGCACGTCTGTCAGACTTGCTTCTGAAATTGCTAATTTTAGTTTGTAGCTTCTGCCATTGGCACTGTGCTCCCAGCTGGCCTCGCTTCCCTTTCCGAAACGGGATGCTCTTGGAGGCAGCACAGTGCGGCGTTAGCAGTGTTGCCCTTCTGGAGGGGTAGCAGGGTGCTGTAGCAGTGGCTGCAGCTCAGGGTGCTGGGTGTCGAAGTCTGCAGCAGGCTTCAAGGTGCTGCTGCAATGCAAGTAAGCAGCAAAATAAGACGTGAGCTGGTGGGCCTGTTGAGCATCCTCATCTCTAGCAGCAGCAGTAAGGTGGACACTTTGGAACAATTTTCTTGGGTGCTGCTCTGAGAAACTTTCTTTTTCTTCTTGGCCTTCTCTTCTACCCCCCGTCCTCCCCGAAATTATGAGCCTCTTTGCACAGCTACGTTGCTCTTTAAACAAGTGTGGTTCTGTCTGCTGCTGCGCAGCTCTCCGGAGGGTCTCTGACTTTTTCTTTAGGAAACTGCATGACCATTTCTGTCTGGAATCTCTTCTTTTCTCTCTGTTTTTTCTGTCCTTTTTTTTTTTCTTTTTTTTTTTTTTGGCTCATTAAGAAATCAATAAGCAGCTCAGTAGGGCTTTGCTTAACCTGATTCTGGGAGTATTTCTTACCCCATGAAACGTGAACCGAGTTCTCAAATTGATTTCACTGCTTTTGCTCATTCCCTCTTGATAATATTCCAGGCACTACCCCTCGCCTTCCTACATTAATTCCCAGACAGTGAAAAGTCCCCCTGGACCAACAGCAATCCTGCTCTGCTTATCCGCAGGACAGGGACCATGTGGGAAGCAGTGGCTACCCTGGAAATTGCCCACTCTGTGGGGAGGCACAGATCTGGCTTGTCCTGTTTTGCACGACACCTACATGGGCAAAGAGGAGGAGGAACTAACCCTTTACTTCTCCAGATGATAAAGAACCATAATAAGTGCTTGCTTAATGACAACTTAGAAATGCCCCCTTCTTATAGTTGGTTGTTTGACCCACTCACCCATTGTCCAGGGTACCAAGCGTGCAGAATGGGGTTGCTCTTTTCTATCACCCTTCGCTGTGCAGGACAGTCTGATACTGTGCTAGCAAAGGAAGGGTCCCTGGCGTGCGTCCGAAGAAAGGGGCTTTTCATCAGAGTCCCTTAGGGTGTAATGCAGCAGGTTGCTAATGGATTCCCACTGTTACCTTTCCATCTTCTGCTAAGGGCTGTCTTGAAAACACAAGTTTCTCTAATTATACCCAAGGTTAGCGAACTCCCACCAGACACATTAAAACTTGAGACTTCCCTTTCATGGGAAATTCTGACAATTCGCTTTTATTTTTGAGCTTTGATTTAGAGATAGAAGTCTAGATCTCTTTGTTTCCCACAGAGGAGAACTTCTGGGAGTATTTTAAGCAGGTGAACTAGATTTGAATTGTAATTTCATTTATGTGTGTTTTAAAGAACTGGGGAAAAAGACCGGGAGAATAGACTGAGCTGCAATCCCAGTGCAATCCCAGGGTAAAGATATAGGCAAACCACCTATATTTGGTGCTGCCCAGCAGCACCTTAGGTAATCTGCCGTTTTATTTTTTATGCAGCTGATTTCAAACAGAGGTTAATAAATAGCTACAGATGATGCACATTTATGTCAACCTTTCAGGTCCTGCTCTGCTAGGTTTGTTTAGCACCAACCCTAGCCCATGTGGTGCCTCGTCATACAGAGACATAAGCCAGTATTTGAACAGTGTTGCCTTGTGTTTGCAATAAAGCCTGCCACCTCATTTGTTGTTTCTTAGTTTGTGGTTAGTAGATGATGATGCTCATCCAGTAGCAGTGGTGTAGACAGTGGCATGAGCTGCAGGACCATGGTGAATGGAAACTCAGCGGCCTTTTTGCAGGAAAAGCTCTCTGTTCAGCCATGATCGCAACATTATGGAGCTGCTGGCCAACACATATGAGATGGGTCTTTTTATGTGTGTCTGGACAGCCTCCAATCAACCAACCTTGCACAAGTATGACCAAGAGAACAAGCTGAACCTCCAAGACAAGGTACAGCAGCTGGTACCTGATTGCAACTCTACCATAGGCAGGTCCTGTGCTTGCTCCAAATAACAGTTGATCCTACCTTCTTGTGTCTGTCTTTCATCCTGATGCATCATGAAGTCCTCTCACACTGCAGAGAGGATAGTGTCTCTACCTGGCAGAACAAAGAGATGTCCCCAAAATTTACAGATAGCCTATGGAAGAGCCAGGGTGCCATCACCTTCTCTAGACAGTAGGTTGCACTCCAGGAACAGGCTGCAGATAACCCCATCTTACATCCTGTCTTTGCCTTCCTTAGCCATCCAGAGCAGAGCAAACAAGAGCAGGAGAGCTTCTAAGGGGGAGTGTTGTATGGAGTTTGGGGACACTGTGTAGCAGTTGCAAGTCCTCCTGCAGAGTACAGCTGTCATGCTTTAAAATATGAAATTCTAGGCCAAGATCTCATGAAGTATGGCTGCAAGGGATGTGTGGGCTCTGTAGAGTCTTTATGTACTGTAATTGCTTCTCTGGGAGCCTGCAACCCAGGTTGCCAGAAAAGAGCTGGCAGAAATGCAAAGGAAGTCATGTTTGCATACACATCATATTGTCAGCTCTGGTGTTCCATATGGATAAAGTCCTGAACCAAAGTCCAGGCCTAAAAACAGACTTTGTAACTCTGTCTGAAGCTTCTTGTGTAGCTTGCTGTGTTTGTCCTTGCAGTCTGAGAATAAAAATAAGTTCGCAAGAACTTTATAACCTCAGCAGAGAGGAAGAGCTGTCAGTCTGCCTGGGTCTCACCAGGCTACTGCAAGTACTTCCCGTTTGGGAACTGGGTTTTGCAAAGGGAATATTGTTCATCTAGGCTAGATTTTCCTCTTTTTTTTCTTTTCTTTTTTTTTTTTGTTGTTGTGGTTTTGCAAGCCCTGAAAGGAACAGTCTCTCTCTACGTTCTTCTAGCTTTAAATGGAGGGAAAGGGGGCAGGCAATGAGAGCAGAGAAGGAAAATCCATTTGCTGCAGTACTGTCAGCCCCTTAGTTTTCCTTCAAGTCTGACAGGCCTAGGATTAAAGGTTTGGTTACAATGGCCTGACAGTACACATTAACAGCCTTGAATGTCTTAACAACCCGACTACTGGAGATGCATTCAGAAGAGTCTGTGAACTGCTTTTCCCCTTTAAAGCTCCTGCTAGACCATGTTGTCCAGTGAAATCTTTTGTGGCTAAAAATGTATAGACTTTTCTTTCTTATTCTCCAGCATGTACGTACACAAACTCCAAATTCTTTGCTGTTGCCTTTTCCTTTGGTTCTACACCTAGTTTCCCTGGAACCACTCTACTCGGGAAAAGTTTCTCATCCTGACTGTCCCGTGGGTTTATACCTCCTGTTTTTATTTTAGCCAGACTTTCGCCTAGTGTAAATGAGCAAGACCTCACTCACACCAGTGGAGTTATGCGGATCTATTCCAGCTGAGGGGCTGGACGTGCGAAATAAAATATTTTTCTCTCTCTTAAAAATAGGATGGGGAAGAACCTGTGAACAAATAAAATCCCTGTATTGATTGGCTACATTTGCATCATAAAATGGAATTCGCCAACCGTGGCATTTGCGTGGACTGTGAACTGATGGACAGTGATTGTAATAACCAGGGTGTGTTGTTATTCGCAGTGCATAATAATTAAGTTTACATGGGGCTATTTCCAGTCATTGGCAAGACCCAGGGGTATGTTTCCTCTCCTTCAGTCTCCAGGCAGCAAACTCCATTTGATTAACTCATTTTGTTTGTAGACGTTTGGGGGCAGGGCAGGAGGAGGGGCACTGTTGATAAAATCCAGCGAGAGCTCCTGAAAGGGGTTTAGAAGCTTTAGTTTGAGCAGCCACCCCGCTCTGCATGCCTCCCGAGTCCCCGCGCCTCCATGGGGAGTTCTCATGAGCTCTCGCTGAGCGCCTGGCCGGGGACTGTGGGTCCTTTCAGGCGTCCGGCCGGAGCCATCCTTGGCCAAGGATGCCGTCACCTGGAGCGGGCCGCGCTCACCTCTCTTCACCCCGTGTCGTAGGCCTCTACGCTTTAGGAATGAAAGGGCTTTGGCTCTAACTTCATCTTTCTGTTGAATCTAGTGGTGTTGGTCTTGAGATCGTGATAACATCCAGGTACCTTAAGTAGGCCCATTTCTCAGCCTGGGAGTGCGTGTGGTGTGGAAGGAGAAGACAGTGTGAAGGTGGCTGCAGCACACGGAGCATAGGTAGCTTCCAGGAAGAGTGCTGAACACAAGGCACATCCATGCCAGCTTTTTTAGGGTTTCTTCTCATATTATCCATCAAAGGAGGTGCATGCATAGCAGGCATTTCCCCAGGGGAGTGAAGGGTGTGTGTTGTGGAATATGAGTTAATCTTGGAGGAACCGGAGTGGTTGAACAGTTTTGATCATCTCCCTTCCAGCAGAGGGGAGAATTAATCTTCTAAGGGGAAAACTGATTAGCAGAAGTGAGGAGGGTGATCTACAAAAGGGGAGGGTGAAAGGGGGAATAAATGAGAATTAATTTAGCACAAAATCAAGATGCCAAGAACAAAATTAATCAGGAAGCAAGGTTAATTAATTAATACATCCTTAAACCATCACAGTTACAATAACCTTACTGGCATCAATCAAGGCACTGAGAATATTGAAGAAAAGAAACTGTTTAATTGTCCTTAAACCTATGCTAGACGCCTAGGAAACAGAATGGGGGAGACACAATTGCTCTGTTTCCACTCAGCTGGTTGATACCACCAACACATTGTGGGGAGATTTGCAAATCCAAAAAGCTGAAGTTGCTGGTTATAATTTGATTTAGGAGGAGTAAGCTGCTAAAAAGGGTGCTGTGGGAATAATAGTATCTGTTTCTTACATTCTGGCAGCTTGAAAACAAGTGACAAAACTCACAGGTTAGTAGGACCCCAGGAGACGATGTGGATCTGAGATCCATATAAACATTGACAGCAGAATTTAGAAATTAAAGAAGTAGCAAATGTCAGAAGAAAAGGAGAAAACAATGCCCCATTTCAGAAATCACTGTTCTACCCAGAACGGTGTTCATCTGACTCTGCTCTTGTCGCTGTCTAAGACAACTTGGCTATTGCTGACTGACAGGAGCTAGGGAGTCCCCCATCAGCATCTCTGCTGGAAGATGGATTGAGCTGGGTGGAAAGGTGATACCCAGCAGGGAAGCAATGCCAGGCATCAAGACACAATCCAACTGGTAGTTGCTTCTTCTGTTTGCCAGTTTTGCCAAAATCACTTTTTTTTTTTTTTCCTGGAATACAAATACCTGATTTGCAGGCTGCTTGACAGGCTACTCTGCACATGTGCATGATGGAACAGGAGATTTAGCTCAGTACAGCCATTTCAAAGCATCAAGCAGAAACCCTCTAGTCTCCCCTCTTCTTGCCAGTGAAGAGAGATGGGAATCTCATGGGGAAGGGCTTCTCCACCCGATTTCAGTTCCTGAATTATGAGTTGAAATCGCTCTCCACCGGTTACTCAACTGCTGTTGACTGCAATAGGTGCATCTATAGTTAGCTTGACCGAACCCTTCACCTTCACCTAGCTAAGTGCAAACAAGCTCAATCTCACCTATGGATTTTTCAGAGGCATTTGACTGATCTGGCATTGACAGATCTCAGATTGGAGGCTTGTCATTAACTCCAAGCATTTCCGCAGGCTTCCCAAGGGATCTGGAGTGGTAGGCCTGATGCTGTGTAATATTTCCTTCAATGATCTGGGAATGAATAAAAGTGCCAATACCTAGTCCTAGAAAGATTAGGCAGATTATGATGAGGGCCAGGAGTGCTTTGTGAAAGCATTAAAACCCATTAAACCCAGTGTGCTTTGCTGTGGTTAAAGTTGGAGATGGAGGAAGGAAGAGTGTAAGGCTGTTTCCTTGGAGTGAAACTTGAGTGAATGGACATGGGAGGCATTTATCAGTCAGGATATATTAGAAAATGAAGATCGCAGAAAAAATGATGAAGGAACCAAAAGAGCAGTAGGAGAAATGCATGTCTAGTGGTGTTAAAGAGGGAAAGGTTTTTTTTTTTTTTTTTTTATCAATATTTAAAAGTAAGATTAAATTATCAGTGGTTTTGATCCTTTCCTGTTTGGCCTGGTGAACCAGGAGCATTCAGCATGTGTGTCCTGTATTTAGGAAAAGTCAGATGGTATGTTCCCATTCTGTGATGCTAGTCCAAAGAAAAACTGGGCAATAAGGGTCACGTTTTTAGAAGTGGCACTTCTGAGCAACTGCTCACTCAACACTGGGTGAAGCAAGATGTGTGTGTGTGTATATATATATATATTTATATATGTATGTATATATGTCTATATTTATAAAAATGTTTGTGTGTATCAATATATATTTTCCCATTGCTGTGAATTGTTAGCTCAAGATGGGAGGTTTTACTCTGTTCCAGTTCAGCTGCAACTATTGGTCGTGAAGCTGGAATCAACGTGGGGTGGTCCTCTGACCTGGGCTTTGCAGCAGGTCAAGCTAAAGAATCACAAAGGCCCTAAAATCTATGAATAAGTGCAATTCTTTAAGAGTCGGTGCCTCTGTTTTATAGCAATCTGGTAAGGGGCCTTAAATGGGTGACAAGGTAATTTCCATACAGTTTATGTACATCCTATCTGCAGTCTCACTTTAAAGGGAGATTTGACCCAGGGTAGTTTTGTGCAGCAATGTGAGATTTGCAATCTGGCCCAATCTGGCCCATTTGAGTCCAGTATCATGTCTTCTGCACTAGTAAAATCTGGTACTTCAGAGAAAGAATAGTAAGAATAAAAGCAATTTTCCTTCATTAATGCATCTAGCAGTAATGCATGCAAAGAGGGTGACTGGGGGTAGAAATCAGTTCTCTGACCATTGCAGGTGACCAGCTTGGGAGGTGTGATTGCCTCTCCTATGTTCATATGCAGGCTGCAAACAT
Organism: Tinamus guttatus; assembly: GCF_059628265.1. Classification (NCBI taxonomy): domain Eukaryota; kingdom Metazoa; phylum Chordata; class Aves; order Tinamiformes; family Tinamidae; genus Tinamus; species Tinamus guttatus. Next base: position 2,770,489 of record NW_028288722.1, on the reverse strand, counting down.
TTATTAATGGTCATAAAATATCCTGCCTGTTTTTTAAATCCAACTAGCAGTGTACAGCTTGACCACCATAAAGTTTGACTGAAAACCACCACAAAAGGTTTGAATTACTCCTGGTGGCAATAAAAGCATTCTTCTGGCTAATGCTTTGCTTTATTGTTAGCTTTTATTTTTCTCAGTCCCCCTTCCTAGGAGAAAGACATAAACAACAGGGTCTGAGTTGTCGTCCCCCCACCCTCTCACACCTACATTAATAAGATCCAGGACCAGCAAGAGGATGGAAACAGCAGCAGACTAGTCAAGAAGGAGGCTGGCTAGCACGAACACAGCTTGCTTGATGTTGAAGAAGGTGTCAGTCAGAGAGCCCTTAATCTTCCTTGAAACCTCCAGGGCCTCGTTGAGTAGAAATGTTACTCTGAAGAATGCATTTCTTGTTGTTTTCCAGAGGGAGTTCAGCACCACTACACTTTTTTTAATTCAGATTTAAATTGTCTCTTTTAGCCTACCTTTATTTCAAAGGTGAATTAAGCTTTCTTGTCTTACAGGCACTTCCAAACAAAGGCAGGTGCCTAGAAGCAAAACAAAAACATCTGCATGCAGCAAGCCCACCTTAAACTCTCACCCTTAACAAATTCAGATAAACTTTTGGCTTCCCGTCTAACCTAAGCTCTTATGGAATTAGGCATCTTGCCTTTCAGCTGCAGCTTCATCCCAAAGATCTCTTGTGACTTCAGAGTGATTTCTGTCAAACTGAGCCATTCAGAGGTGGGTTGTGTTAACTCCTTGTTAAACCCGTAGTAACTTTTTCCATGTCTTGTCTTGTATGGAGCCACCTGAGCAGTAGTGTGAACACTTAAGGCCCTTCTAGGCAGGAAGCCTTGAGAACAGCGTGCTAATGTTGGGTGGCCTTACTGGTGTGTGCCACTAGGGTCCTGGAAGGACCTTTTGAGCTGGGCACTGTTTTGGGGTCTGCTTGCCTAACTCTTACTATATTATTGCAAATTTCTCTGCTGTGTAGAGGGTCTCAAAGTGACCTGGCCAGATCTTGGTAAGAACTGCAGTAAGTTCAATCTGTCTAAAAAGTAGGTGAATGTGGGTTAAAAAAGATCTTCATCTGAAAGCCTGGGGGAAAGGCGGTAAGAAGGAGGCTGGGACTGATGATTCCTTGCAGGGCCTTTGTGGGAAGTGAGATGAATTTGGAGGCTGTTATGAGGGAGTTGTTCTGTATATCCTATAATGCCCAGGACAGCTGCAAGAAGGACCTTCCTCCTCGTCCTCCCAGCTTGCCCTGCTCACCAAAAGAAGCAGCGCTTCCAAAGAGCGAGGGAAGTGATAAATTAGCACTTCCAAGCTTGCACCCAGCACACTTTGAGTTTCATATGTGCTGAGCAGGTACAACTCCTGGCCAGCCCGTGGCTCAATGCAAAGTGTGTTCCTGGGAGCTTTCCCTGGCTCCTCCCTGGACTTGCACTTATGTGCAGCTTTTTTTAAGACAAGGAATGTGTAAAAGCAACCTGGATGCAGCAAGCAGGAATCTCACCGTACATCTCCCTGGTCTTGTTCTCCCTGGTTGTTGGCCCACTGATGGCCAGTCCCACGCATCCCTGATTTATCAGATGTCTCAACACAGCGCTTAGGTGGTGTCAGGGGGTCCTGTGCCCTATATCGTCCTTGCCTTTCTCACTGCCTGACTTGTGTAAACAGTTGTGTGTGGCCAGCAGAGCAGGGTGCAGACAAAGAGCCCTCCCAGCCGAGCACAAGTAACTTCTTGAACAGCTCTAGATAACGCCCGAGAGGACATTGCAGAGCTGGGGCCTCCCTGCCACGTGAGCCTTTCTCTCTTGCCCGGCTGAGATTTCTCTCCACTACAGGGAATTCAAGAGTGGAGGCGGGGGGTAGAGTAGCAGGATTTGCACTGTGATGCTTGAGCTGCAATGAGTTATGGAAATCCTTAAATCCTCCTAAGAAAGGGCAGTTAAAGCAGAACTGAAAATTAAACACTAAGCTGGTACAAGCCATCTCACCTATAAATCCCACGCTGCTGCACTTTATTCCCACAACACCCGTCTTGCACAAGGGGGGAATTTATGGCACCATCCGCAGGGCTCACTGTACCACCGGAGCATGTTCAGACTGCACCCGTGGGCAGGGGAAGGGAAGAGCAAAACGGGCCTGATGCAGCAAGCGAGGCGAGCCAGAAGCACCGTGCGCCTTCCCCTCTGTGTCCAGAGTGTTTGGATAAAGGCATCTCCCAAAGGGGAACCTTGTTTGGTTTGGACTTCATTGAGTGAAAAGCTCTCAGCCCCACGAGTGCCGAGTTATTCTCTTGTCTAGTGGCTCCTCAACAGCCCTCGCCGACAGGGAGGAGGCTTCCTATTTGTGAAAGCGGCCCGGCTTGTTGAGATTCTCTAGTGACTTAAGTTTATTGGTTTTTCTTGAGGTCCAGTCATTTGAATTGCAAACAATGCCCCATGGCGGCCTCCTCGCCGCTGCGCCGGCCCGGACAATGCGCGGGCTGAAACGGAGCCAGGCGACGCGGGCTCTTGAAATGGAGAGCGATTCCTTTCCGCATGAGCGCGGAGGTGGAAGTTTGCTGCCTTCCGGTCTCTCCCTTCGTGGCAAAGGGCACCCGTGAAAGGGGAGGGAGGGATCTGCGGGAAGAGGGAAGGAGGCCAGCTCGAGGGTGAGGGTCGGAGATGCTTTTTTTGGCTTTATTTATTTATAACCGCCTCCTGCTTAGAAGCGGAGGGACATGTATGCTGGGGATTGTACGCGCGCCCCCTTCCCTCTCCATCCCAAGGAGGATTCGGGGAATGGGGAGTGAGCAAGGGTGCTCCAAAATAATCCTTGTCAGGAAAAAGATGAGCTCTGTTCATGCTCCCAGGGGTCACTGGGCAGCTCGGGTCAGTCCAGGCTTCGTTAAACGCGTTGAGAGCAGGACAGTTGCAGCGGGACATCCAGAGTGCTTTGCATTTAGGCCTACGTAAATGAGGTGTGGGAGTGCAGCAGCAAATGAATAGAAGTAATTCTCTCCTATGTGTATTTTTAAGGCCTGATTTCTCCTCTCGTGTTGGCTCAGAAAGCCTCAGTGTCGCTTCACTGACTTGGGTGGAGTTTTCTCCTTATTTATGCTGCCGGGAGGGAAGGAGGGAGGGAGGCTGCCCCTGGAGATGCTCCGCTGCTGTTGGTTAGTTAAAAGCCACAGTATAAATGTTAGAAACAATACACAGGCTGCTGTTTTTCTTTTAATTCATGAAATGCTTCTGAAGTTTTGCCTCTGCCGGGCTTGGTTGTTGTGGAAAAGCCCGGAAATCTCATCTGCTAGAGCAATGCTTTGAGATTCTCAAAATGCACCAGGTTTGGCCAAAAACATTGGGTGCTTCAGCAATGCATGATTTGGGCTGAGGCATGTTGAAACACCGCTTCTTTAGAGACAGTTGGCAGACAGTAGGAAAGCCCAAAAGAGACAGCCAGGGGACTACTATGCCATTTGCTCCAAGCATCATGCAAAGAACTGGTCAGATCCCAGGGGATGTGGAGGAAATACAGTTATTACACATATTGCTGAATCTGAGAACATAGTTATCTCCTGGCAGGGGAATTTGTAAGGGAAAATGCAGCTTCACTACAGTCTCGCACATATTGCAAGGTCGCTGTGCGGATTTGTGAAGAATGTACGCTATATTTTGTATGGTAAAACTTTCCAGAACCATGAAGATCCAGAGCTATCAGGGTCTGTGTGGCAGAAGCTCTCAGCCTTAGCATTTTTTCCTAGTTTTGGCATTGTTTACAAGTGAGGCTGGTTTAGATGAACTCATGTGGCCTTTCACTGTGAGTTGATGAGAATTTAGTAGCCTTGGCTGCAGAAAGACCCTGGAATTGGGGCCTGATCACGGAGTTGAAGTCTTTGGTGGCAGGGGCCTGTGGTGGAGTGCAAGGGTCCTGCCCTCTGCTGGGGTCATAACATTGGTCTTTTCTTATCCAAAATGGGTATTTGGGCCATCCTAAGGGCATTTGGGCCATCTTTCTGACTGATTGCTATTCATGTGCAGAACAGCACTTGCTCATTTACTGTGAGAGGAAGACCAGCAGAACTCTACTCTAAAAGCACAAGACAGAAACTTGGGAGACCTGTTCTCTTTCTCCTGGATCTGGTGAAAGCCTTCAGTCAAGTCTCCTTCTGCTTTCCATTCCTCATGTAAAAAATGGCATGAGAGACCTTGTTCTTTGTGGTAAAGTTCTGTAATACCCACTGATGAAAAGAGATTTCTAGAGTGGCTATGTAAATGGTGAAGGAATATTTTCTCAGTGTTATGCTCATGAATTATAACAAGGTGCAAGGCAGCAGAAGAGACCTAGCAATGCCTACCGAGACCTGGGGATAAGGGCAGGCTGGTGACACTGCCACCCCTCAGCCTAGAGGAGAAACACTGTGGGGGACTTCAGCCCAGCAGCAGTGGTCAGTCCAGTGGTAAATCCTTCTGGAGACCTTTTTGCTCTTGTCTAGAACCTAGGTCTCAGGGGAGGAAAGACCATTCCCTTCTTTGGAGACCCAAATCCTGGCCTCATCTCCAAGGTGAATCAAAGTACACCAACATCAAAAAAATGGTATCTGAACACCTCATTGGCTCTTTGTTTTGCCAGAGCAAGTTGTCTTGTGCTCCACACAGGCTTTGCCCAGCTCTCTGATGCCGTTATCGCCTTCATTGCTGAGCTCCTACCACTGAACACACACTATCACACTAAACTTTACTGTTGCCAGGTGATTGCCTGCTCTGAGGCATATTGCTGGTCTTTGCTCAGCAAGTAACCCAAGCAGAGATCAGATATGCCAGATGTCCGGTGGGTGAATTCCTCTTTATCTGATGTTGACAACTTCAGCTCCCCATGGACTACTGGAATTCCTGGGAAAGGCAGCTCTGAGCACTGCCCTGAGCCACAAATCACTGGTTCAGGCCTTGCCCCAAGGAGGGCAGAAAATTGCATAGGTTTCAATGAGACTGAAAAGAGAAATGCTTTAAATATATTGATCTCTATAAGAGCCCGATGCGCTACAGAAGGAAGCCAATGGCAGAATCCAATTCATGACACGGTGTTTATTCACTGCAAGTGCCACGCAGTTTTGCCTGCGACTTGAAAGGGGGCGCCACTGGTACGTTTGGAGAAGAAGGTTGTTGTTGTAGGAAGGTGCACTTTTTCTGAGTGTGCTAAGGATTTGGGAAACATTATTATGGAGAGAAATCGAGTTTCTTGATTTCCTTTTTTTTATTATTTTTTCTAAATAGTTCTTTCACTGAGCTTCAGATTTGGAAGCGAACTAGGTTTGCTTCTTTACCAGGGCTGAGAGAAGAAGGTACAGCCCACAAGCACCATTGTTTAGAAAATCAGGGGAAGAGCAACAAAGGTCTAAAGACCACATCTAAGAAAGGGCTCAAAAGATACCAGGGCATCCACTGGAGGAATAGGGTCCAACAGAGAATATATCCTAACCAAAAATCTCTGCGTGCTCCCATGGAGTGCCAGAAGTGGCAAACACATGGAGACAGGCTGAGTTAAGACCTCTGGGGATCAGAGATACATCCTGTGGGACATTTCAGGTCTTGAAACTATGTTTTCAGCCCTTGGGGCTTGAGCAGATCTGGGTTGTACGCTCATACCTTGCTGAGGTGAAGTTTCCCACTTGCCTGTGTGTAGATCATGCTTAATTCAGGATTTCTTTGTTTTGTTGTTGGTGGTGGTTTTATTGTTTGTTTATTTTGTTTCTTTTCTTGCCTTTCCTGTATATGTTAGAGCTTTGGATATACACACACGCGCGCCTTGTCTGATGGGAGCTGATGTTCTTGCTCCATTCCCGTCTCCAGGAGCCATGGTACCTTTCATGAGCCTCTGCCCTTGCCCATCCTACAGCAAGGCTTCATTCAGAAAAGATAAATTTGACCTTGACTTTCTGTTCTTCATGGTTCCTCTTGTCTGGTTCTAGGTCATACGGGGCGCCTAGCCACTGAGCACAGCACCCGTTTTCAGTGTTTTAGGCTAGTTGTAATTGTGTTCAACACAAATCTCATCCCATGGCCCAGGAAGTAACAGTTCTTCGAAGGGAATCCCCCTCTTCTAAATCAATTAATGTTGCAGCTAATTTCCACCCTGGGGCTGCGTCCCACTGCCTTTGAAGTCAATAATAGTTTTGTACTTCCCTTCAAGTGGAGCAGGTTCAAGCATGTCCCTCACAGTGAAAGACTTTGCCAAGCATTTCAAAGAGCTGTGTGCGTTTTTGTGCCAGGAGACTGCATCCTGCTCCAACTGAAGTAGTTCATTTTAGCAGGATCAGGCCCTTAATCTTAACTCTCTGCCAGTCAAGCCAGGTAGATGTCAGAAGATGGAGTGCATTTGTTTCCAAAGCACATTCAAGATCTCAGATGGAGGGTTGTTCCCCTGTAAAAGTCAAGTATTATTGCACGGTAGCCGTTCTGAGGCTTAGATGTTTTGCAGTGAAATGTATCTTTGAGTTTATTTACTGTCAGAGCAAATGTGTTTCTGACGCATACAGAGTCTGCGTGTGTTTAAAATGTCATTTGGATCATCTTTTCATTGTTTTGAGTTAATGGAATGAAAATCACAATCAATTGGCAACAAGACATTCATTTGCTACTTCAAGGCAAAGTATGAAGAGCCAAATACTGAGAAACCTTTGCTCACTGTCTGCAATATCATAAAGGTGGAAACCAGGACAGTGATTTCCGACATCTAAAAGTTGATTTTCTTTTTCTACATTTGGCACATAGCTTAAGTACTGAGGATGAGAATATAGTAACTTTTGACCACATTTATCATCTGTGAAAGGCAGAGGCATCTCCTGGAGATGTTCAGACCATAAGAGGACCTTTTCTATGGCTGTGCAGGAGCCCCAGGCTTGATACAGAGGTATTAAGCAAGTTTGGACTTTGGACTGATTTCAGAATAAAAATAATCTGTGGCATGGAAATGAAACAGGAGTCCTTGGTGTGTAGATGGAGAAATGACATGGGAATGACATGCAATCCCATTGCTGCCAAAAATGGAACATATAACATATTTTGTTATGGTTCAACTATTAATGAAAAAGACTTGGAAAATGTATTGAAGTTCTACTAATTTTTGCATTGTGGTGTGGAAGGAAACAAAACTATAGTTTTTGGTCAAAGTTTAGCTTAAAATCTATTGTATCGAGCTACATGAGAAGGTTAAAGTTGTCAATGTGAAATTCCCCCAAAGCGAGCAGGAGAGGTTTTTTCCTTTGCCGCTCACCCCCTTCTCCACTTACTTAAAGCTTTGCCTGTAGAGGAAGCCAATGAAATACCCCAGTGTGCCTCTTAGAATGATTTCTAAGCTCCATGCTGCTTATCAGCCCAAATTGCTGAGGACTGCATGGTGTGAGAGGACAGCAGCTGCCGTCCTGTGATATGATAGGAAATGATGGGTAAGACACCAGGAAATGAATATGTAAATAGTTATACGATCCCCAAGGGGTAATTGCTTTGTTGTAAAATAGTCTCACTAGGAAAGCTTATAAACATGACAAGTCTCATTGTGCTTTTGGGATAGACAAGCAGCCCTAGATAAATATCTGAGCTGTTTGGGATGTTGTTGGGATTTGATTTGGTGAATTAATGTAAAACACACTCTCCTCTCACTAGCGTTATTTAGTGTGACACTGTGCAGTTTCATGCTAACTTGCATGGAGTGAGAGGCATTTACGTTTATCTGATTGGACAGAGAAAACTCTCAGCCTTAGCCTCCAGCAACAGTCAAGAGTTAACAAGCTCCACGCTCGAGAGAGAAACCCCGTAATCCTCTCGAGCCCGCAATCTTGTAGCTTGTTCAGACTGCACAGTCCCTTCTTCCTGGGATGGACATAGTGATCCTGAACTCAAAAAGAACGGAAATCCAGGATTCCCTTTGAGATCTCTGTCTCTCTATATATTTATGAGGTTGATCAGTCGATTTCATTTCTTTTTTTGTGCTCACAGCTCCTGTGCCAGGGACACTCCTGATCGTGCTGGGAAGTTTGCTTAAGAGAGGACTGAATAAAAAAGGAAATAAAGCAGCAATTTTTACAGGTGCAGATCTGGTGTTTAGGATAAACATCGGCAAGTTTGGATTTCCTGCCTTCCACTTACAGTAACTGTCTAATCTATCTATCCATTCACCTTTCCTTTCATCCCAGGATGTCGAGGCTGATCTAACTGTCCTTTCATCCCCACTGTCTTCCCCTTGATCTCTGTTTTTAGAACTCATTCATCACACCTTAGAGACTTCTAAAGCACCCACAGAGGGCCACAAAGCTTTTCTTTGCATTTTAGCCAAAGTGCTTGAAGGGACAGAAGGTGCAGCCTCTGCTGCAGAACCTGCTGAGGGGAGTTGTTGCTTCTTGTTCGAGTCCCACCTGAAAGCACGCGGGCGAACATGCTGAAAAGAGAAGAGAGTTGTTTATGTCCTTGAAGCTCTCATTCAAATCATGGCCCACTGGAAATGGGCAGCCTCAAGCCAATGGACTTTATAAATGGTGTGGCTTTCCCTCGTGTTACAGAGGAGATGTAGGTACACTGGCCAACAGCATGATCCATGCAAAGGGCTAAGACAAGACACTGGGGCATAAGGGGATACTCCAGAAAGGCTGTTACATTCACAGCCATGGTTTTGGCCTGTCATTTTGTTTCCAGCCTGGGTGGCGGCTTGATTTTGATTTATAATGAAGGGTAGAAAGCATAGAGAACATCTGAACAGGAATAAAATGCTAAATATGAGACAAAAGTAGTTCTTTTGAATATGGGGCTCCATTAAGCTCTTTATTTCAAGGTCTGTACCTGAGAAGGTCAGGGTAGTGGAGATGAGAGAAATAAATCATACATCAACACATGCTGTTATGAGTGCCAGTGTTCCTTGGCCTGAAAGAGATGCAATGATTTCTGAAGCAATCTCTGACTAGCTCTCAGCATCAGACAGTGATTTAGGGACAAAATTAGCTTTACAGGGAATACTTCTTTTGGAAGTTCTCTCTGTCATTCTCCCTTGATCGTTCCTTCTGTTCTTTTATTTCTTTTCCCCTCCTCAAAGGGCGAAGTTGTTACTTGGGAGCCCTTTTGAGGGGAGAGAACCATAGTGAGATTCTTGTGTTGGCATGGCTGATGTTAATGGGTAACACCAGGGCCAAAGGTCCTTTAAAGCTCCCACATCTGCAGCTTTGTACAGACCTCACCTCCAGAATGCCTCAAAGTGTGTAGCCAGGCAGGGCTTAATGTGTATTAGCAAGACAAAGGCCTGGGGAGGGGAGGAAAGGGGGATGAGTTTTAATTTACTGAAGATTTATTAGGCCTCATGAAATCAGCCTGAACCACCCATTTTCTATATCATCTGCACACATCTAAAGGGGGTGGCTTTGTTATGGGGAGGTGGTCGCTGAGAATTATCCCGCAACAAATCTCACCAGCCTGAAAGGGACACAGACAGGAACAGACCATGGAGGAGGGTTCCAAAATCTGGAAATAGGGGCATGTGAGAAGGCCATTTGGGCTCGATCATGCCTTGAGTTCTGTTTGTGGGATGCATGTTTTCTTTGCTGAGCCTTGTTTGCACAAGCTGAGATTTCAGGAGTGTGGAAGGAGAGAAGGAGATAGTGCTGAGGTGTTGACATCACATGAGGTTTTTAAGGTCGAAGGGATCTGTTTTGGGAAAGGATGGTGACAGAGATAATAGCTTTCTTCTTTCAAGCCATATCATCTGGCTCCAAACCTAAGTTTGGAAGGGTCGACCAGCAGAGCTTTATAGAATGACCCTCCTTGGAGCTCTTGGAGCTCAAGTAGTGTAACCACGAGGTTCTGCAGTGTTGGGATTGTCCCCAGAGCTCCAACTATTGCGACAAACTGATTCACTGGAAATCTCAGCCTTTATTACAAATAGGGAAGAAACCTGCCCACTCTTATGATTTGCCACCCTGCAGTAAAGACTGTTAGAAAGTTGCCAAAACATGTTCCTATTTAAAAACAAAACAAAACCGCCTTGGTTTTAATCCAATCTCAGGATTATGAAGAGATCCCAGGCATGATTTTAAACAGCTGGGGATGGCACTATTGGTCATTGCTGTTCACTGATCCGCCGCCTGAACACTTTCCCGACTGCTGGACTGTGATGCCCAAGATAATGTGCTTTATTTTCTTCCTGTTTTCAGAGTTGTCTACTCCTTTGAAAAAAGAGACAAACAACAGCATTTTTCATTTCAGTTCTTGTCCAACATCCATGTCCTCCTTGGCTCTGTGTCCAAACCAAGATAGATATGAGTCACCCAGCCTCTATGTCCAAATGCAAAGGAGTTTTGTTTCTTCGGCACAAAACAGTGAAGGGAAAAATCCCTCTATTGACAAAGAGATGAACAGGATGATCTGAGAAATCTTTATTTTGTTCAGTTGGTAGGATTTTGTAGAGGACAGACTGGAGGAAAACCTACAACAATAACGCATGGGCACCCACACACACAGAGTACTCCTGGACATTCTGGCTATCCAGCTCCCTTAATTAGCCTGCAGAGATCGTTGTAGGGTGTAAAGGGCCTGGTTCTCACCAAGGGCAGCTACAATAACTGGACAATGTGTTAGATATACAAAGTACCTGTGCAGAGTGGTTCTGTGCTTAGATCATTGGAAATGGAAACGATCAAGACAGAGAACATCTCCAGGAGAGACAGCTTGGCTCCTGGCACAGGGTATCAGAGGAGCAGTGAGGAGACAGGGAGAAACACCTGGGAGAGCTGGAAAGAAAAACTGTGTGGTCAGAGAATCAGGGAGAAAGGAAAGCTAGGGGGATTGGATCCTCTTTCTAGTGGAGAAGTAAAACAGGGCCAGGTATGAGCCTTCTGGTCGTTCTTCAGGGGGACTATCATCTTTGGGCCAGTGTGAAACTTGGGAAGTGAATCTGTGCTGTCTTGCAGTGGCAGAAGTACCTTAAACTTGTCACTTTTGTGTGTGTCAAAACACAGGTGGAACGAGGGAAAGTCCTGAGATTTATGGTGGTGGACAATTATGCCAGGCTCGCTGCATGCTACAGTGATCTGTAACATGGAGAGAGTGCAGCAGAACCTTTACTGTATGACTAATTGCCTTCTGTCTTGAGGGACCTCAGCCTGAGATTCCAGTTTACAGTATCTTGGCCTCCAGCTTGTTCCCAGGGATGTCATCAGTACCAAAGAGCTTGGTATAAAGATAAAGCCAGGCCTTCTGCTGAAGAAGCAAGGGAAAACTCACCCAACCGTGGGTCTGGGGACTCTAACAGGAGGATGGGTCATATACTGTGCTCTGAGCAACTGGTGTCAGCCTTAGGTTTGTGTTAAAGAGATCATTCTCTTCACCAGCTCACTAAGTGCAAGCTCCGGTTGTAACTGCAGCTAAATCCAACATTTGTTTCTTAATGCTGTTAAGACTTGTATAAATACTTTGTCCTTACTTGACTGACAGGTGCAGGTCACATTATATCCTGAACTATTTCCTGAACTATATGTCTTCCTACTCCCAAGGTGAGGAAAATTGTGTGCTGAGACAGCCTGCCAGGTGATCCTGCTTGTGAAGAGATTCCCCCCGTGAACCTGCAGCCAAGCTTGTGGCTGCTCTGTAGCATCAAATTCCTCATGTTGTCTTGGATCCTTGTAACATCCTTCCCTGGGCATGCTAAGCCCCTTCCAGCAGAGAGGCCAAGTGCGTAACAAAATGTTGTGGTTCAAGAATCACATCTTCTGTGCGTCCCTGCAGGATTTTATACTCATAAGAGCATCAGAGATGAGATGATGCCCCAGAGCAAGCGCCTGTAATGAGCTTAGACCCTGAAGGCAAAAAATAAAAACCATTTGGGAAACTGCTAATACTTAGGTCAAATGTCAGCCCAGGGCTGGGATGGCCCATTAGGAATTGTCACCTAGCAGTTCAGTTTAAATCAAAACCAAGTGAAGTTCTCAATTGATTACAAATTTAAAAGCTGCCATCACAGACATTATCTGAGATAGTTACATTTCAAAGAAACTCACGTCAAACTGGCAGATTTGGTGGGAGCAATGTTCCTGTGCATTATTTAAGAATCTTCTAGAGAACAGGTTGTTGTGGATGAGAGGAGGAACCATCAAAATCAAGGTGTCCTGTGAATGTACATCAGTCCTTCTCAGCTTTTCTGCTTAGTGCAGGATCTCACCCCACTCCTCTGGGAAACAGCAGGACCCAGCTCCATTCAGGACAGGGCACTGAGTGGATGTGGTCGGACTGCAGAGCCACATGGCATTATGCTCAGTCTAGTATCTAAAAATTGTACATTTGCAAACACTTTGCAGGTATTTGGGTGGAAGATATTATTCAGCTCTAGAATCACTCCTACAAATCCTCATTTAGGCTGTACTTTGTGAAGCTATTTCTAATATGTTATTAATCCTTATGATATGTGTCATAACAAAGGCAGAAGACACTTCCCTCCTGCTTCTGATTTTCTGTATAAATGCAAAGTTTACCATGTGATCTGCAGTAGCTTCACAGCTAAGTGCCTTGCATTGATGCTTTCCAAGCCAGCTCTCTGGGAGCTTGTCAAAGGGTTAAGATTTGCCCTATTGATACAAAAATGCCTTTGGACGTTGCTATTCGTGAAAAACAGTCTGAACCATTGAACTCCTTTGGAGTTAGAAAGCTGTTCATCCACCCTCAGGAGGAAAGATGAATGGTTGAACAGAAAAGTTACAGTCCATGGTCAGGCTGAGCAAACATGTAACTTTTGGAAAGTAGTCAAAGGAAGCTGAAAAGCCATCTTAGATACGGAGCTGAGCATGAGTCACCCAGGGAAGTCAAAATAGACTGCTCAAGTACCTCACTTCAAAGCCTTCAACACCATCAACTCTCAAGCATCTCAGGAATGTCACTGCTCTTCAGAGGAGGCGGGGAGGGATTGCTGTGTGTCCTGCATTCATCTCCTTCCTAAGGAGAAGATTTAACAAAGCCTTTTACAGAACACTCAGTGTCTGCTCCCTCCTGGGAGGCTGCTGGGTATGAGTTTCCTCTCATTTCAATCTAGACTGTGTTGGCCAAGCCCTGAGCTCGGTCTCATGCCAAGTTTACACCAGAGTTCTTACAACTGGTGATTCACTTCAGATTGACTTGACTGGGAAGAGAATAATGCTCGCTGACCTCCCACGTACGGCAGAGATGAGCGCCCAGCTTTGTCCTCGCGCCAGCCGAATACCTGTCGTGGGCCGTGGTGGGACAGCTGTGTGCAGATGTGTGCCATGGCCGCCCACCATCACCCAGGGTACCTACTGTCTGCACACAGGCAGTGCTCTGGAGTCTGCCAAGCCTATGGGTGCACACAGGTGTGTTCCTACTCTTATCACACTGGTTTGGTACTGTTTTCACCCAGGGAGTGAAGTTGAAAATCAGTATCCGATTTTGTGAAGTGCTTCAACTGCAGCTGCTTGTTTGGATGTGAACTATGTCCTTTTAAAAAGGCAGTGTTGTCCACAGGAATATTTCAGTTTTACCCAATTATTACTATCTTTTTATTTTCTGAAAACTAGAGCGAGAGCTCTACCACTGCCTTGTTAGACCACTTTGAGCAGGAACAGAAGTCATCAACATCCTTTTGGATGTGAGGCTCAAAGTTCTGCTTCTGCAGACCTCTTCCTCTGAACTAATATTATTTTTACATTTTTTCTTTTAAATCTCATTTCCACTGTGGATGAAGAAGTAAAATCTGGGCAGTTCAAAGGATCCTGCTTTTAAGAGGAAAAGACTGTATGTGTCAAATATTTGTTTGCTTGGAGCAGGACAACACCAGCTCCATCACTGCTGTCACTGGTGGAGCTGGGAATAGCTTTGCAAGTGAATAGAAGAAAATGATGAAAATAACAAGAGTACAGTCAAAGCAAAGAGGAGCACAGCACAATGAAACAGAAACCGGAGAGGGATTGTGAAGTGTTAGAGGCTGAACACAATTGCTTGCATTGGAGCCAGACCAGCATTCTGGGGCTAACACCTCTTCTCCTACGGAAAGTGCTATAGGAACTTTAATATTTATAATGTTCAGACTTCTGGGTTTGTGCCTTGTCCAAGAAGTGGATTTAAAAAATAAATGTGGGTGCTGCTGAGGATTCTCACTTGCAGGAGAACCTGTGAGAAGGACACAGATTCGGCCTAGGCTAAATCTAAATATAACATCTAGGTGACTTAGGTGCCAGAGTCTAATTTTGCAAAATGACTTAGATGCTTAGGCCCAGATCCAGTAGTATGCCTAGGCTCCCACCTGAGATACAGGAGCTTAAATGCTTATTACACATATGTGCTTCATTGGATCTGGGTGCTGAAGCCCAAATCTCAGTGTAAGTCTATAAGATATAAGCTGTTAAGTCACTAAGCACCTTTGAAAATATTACCTGGACTTATAGGAAATACAGATTTTACGGAATTTAGCACTTGGAAGCCCAGTAAATCAGACTAGCTCAATTATATTGGTAAGTCTGGGCTATCAATTTTGTACTCTACTTCTTCCAAGCTGGATGTCTAGCTTTATGAAAGCCGATGGTCTGGGCCACCTTGGCAGTCAGCAGGGATGTTCATGTGCCTGCAGATAGAGACCTGGGTGGCAAAAATGGGTAAACTGAATTGCCCAGTCTCCATGTTAGCTGAGATGGTTCCACCCCATGCAGTCATGGTAGGCACGGCCTTAAGAGTGTTTCTGCCAAAGAAGTGCATGACCTTGGCAGGCCCATGGTGACCAGAATGATCAGAGTCCCACCTCCCATAATGTCTTCTGCCTCAGTATCCATGCCACTCGGTGTAAGCAACTATTGCTCCAGATGCTTAGAGTCAAGCAAGCATTTCAGGGCTCTGCTGGACCGCTACTTACAATAATAATTCACCAAGGGCTTATTCTTGACACAAGACTGAGCTCAGAGCACTTCTGAGCAGTCAGGTCTCAGAAGAGCTGGGCTCCATGATTCAGGGTCAGTGACAGAAACGCCTGTAGAGAGCACAGCAGGGAGAAAACATAGGGTCTCTCTGTTGTGCCATTTTCAGGTCAGTAGGTCCACTCGTGAAATCACTGCATCTATGGCAGCTGCCCTCAGTTATGCAGAATATTTCCAGGATAAAACCTTGGTGGTGTTTATATTGGAGTCGGCATTATTAATGGGTGCTGTGCGCTGTGCTCCTGCTACACTGCCTGCCTTAGAGAGGAGATTTACTCTAACTGGAAAGAAGCCCAAACTCAAAAGGCTATAATTGCTTTAATAGCAAGTTAAAGCAATGTAGGATAATACTGTGTTAAGGCCTCTTGTGTAAATGCCATGGGCAGCAATGCAGGAATAGCTGAGATATCACTACCTGAGGTGGCCCCAATGCAGTACTTTGGAAAGATTCATTACCCATATCTGAAGACACCACCAGGAGAAATATAATTTAGTGTTAACAGGTAGTACTCATCTTCTCTGACCTCCAACTAGGTGGTTAGTTGTGGGATTGATTCTAGAAGATGGAATTTGGTGCCTACCAAATTGGTGCCTACCAAAGCTTATGTAGAAGCTGATAAAATTTGTATGAATCACTTTAGGATCTGATCTAGATTTTTCCAAAGTCAATGAAAACTGTGTGCATTCAGCCCTTTTTAAACAGAGTCCATTACTTATAGTCCTAAATATGGATTTAGATGCCTTCATATAGATCAGCAAATCCAAAAACACAAGGCTCGGAGTTCTTAGGCTGCAAGTAAATACATGCTAGCCTTTTATAAGGAGGATAAGACCAACTACGCAAAAGGGTTAGGAAATCTGCCTGATGTTGAGTGCCACATCCCTCTGTGTAGCAGAACTTTCATAAAGGCACAGTATTTCCATTAGCTCTGCAGTGAAGGCAGATCTCCAGCTCCAAATCACAGCACGGTCTGTTCTGCCCTAATTGAAATGAAGCCAGGCCAACGTGCAGCTCTTCACTTTCCCTGCCTCAACACACATGTAGAGCAGAGATTCAGAACTGATCGAAGCTGTTTAAAGTGGATCAGTTGCTGAACATACCACCATCTGCAGACCCATCTGGCAGTGGGAAAGGCTGACACAGCAGTGGCGAGAACAGTACAGAACTGTAGAAGTTAGTGCTGGAGGAGCTTTCTCATGCTTTGTGAGTGTAGGGTTTCTTTTCTTTCTTTGCCTGTTCTTGCATGTGTGTGAATGTCTGAACTCATGCTCAGCCTTTCTGAGGGCCACGGTTGGTTCTGGGTTTTTAGATTTAGGGTTCAGGGAAATGTACAAACCAGAGAAATGTTCCCCGTGCCTTGCAAAAATGAGAAACTGTGTCCCTGCCACCCAGGCACTGAGTGTCTGAGCGGGTGCAGGAGATCCCTGAAGCCTCACAGGCTCCTCGGGGCACGGGCAGTGCTCAGCAGCCACGAGAACCTGCACACAGGCCTGGCTGCTTCTGGTTAGCCACAAACTGGAGAGGGCTGTGAGCTCGGTGACAAGACAGCGGCCACAAAGTGGGGCACTTCCAAACAATTTAGGCGCATGGAGGAAAATAGGAGTGCATTCGCTTTGATCTATCAGCTTTTATCATTTGTAAACATCTATTAATTGGTTGTGTCAGGCCCAGATCCTTATCATCTTCTAGTCTAATTTCCCCTGTTTGATACATTTCCTCCACTATAAAAATACCCATCACCCACCCCTGTCAGCACAGATTAAATCTAACGCTCTTTCTTTCAGCTCCTCTCCCCAGTGAGGTTGTAAAGCTGTCAGCTCCAGAGCTGACAAGAGCCAGGCCGCCTTCCTTCCCTTTGTCTCCTGAAGGAGGAAAATATTTAGGTGTCACTGGCTGGATGGCTGCTGTGGAAGTCAACAGACCTCAACCGATCCATTGGTCTGAGGCCATGATAGGAAGGAAGCTTTTCCACTGCAAGGAGCTGTGACATTTCTGGTGGCTGGGGCTGGGTCTGGCATCTCCTGCCCCAGTGGTCTCTTCAGGGTCTGGTCTCAGCACCCTCACTGCCCACCAGGTCTCCATGTGCCAACTCTCAGCCCCTTGGAGACAGCAAGGGTTGAAGAGCCTTCCAGGAGGCTGCGTGTTGGCTCAGCAGAGCAGCAGCTGTGCCACATCTGTTTGACTCTCCCAGCTCCTGGCGCTAAGAAGGCATCTAAACAGCTTTCCAGCCGGGAAGGCGCTGGCTCCTCGAGTAAGACGCAGACAGAGGGAGTGATGCTGGGTTTCCTCAAAGGAGAAGTGCCATCAGTTCAGGTCTCCAATGCACAGTTTCAGGGCCAAATGTTTTCCAAAGCTGCTGGCTGAGTGTTAACATCATGCCTGGCTTTATAAAAAGAGCAGAGGAGGTGTCTGTTGGCAACATATGGGTCTCCATATTTTCAGTAAAAGAGATGATGTAAGACCCCTAAAATCCCTTCTTGTGGATGCCCAGCAAATGGACTGTTCCCAGCAGTTTTCTGCTTTGGTCTTTGGCAGTGAAGGCCCAGACACTGCAGGGTTTGCAGCCCTGCAGGCCCCCCGTGAGTGATGCCTGACCAGCCCTGAAGGCAGCTGCAAGGCTGGACGGTCTCTCTGCAGAGTGAGCAAAACATTCACCGGGTGGGGAAGACAGGAGGAAAAATTGCCCAAGAAAGTAGAGCAGGGGTGGTATCAGCTGTGGCATGTCAGGAAATGACAGGAGAAGAAAACAGTCCAAGTTCAGCAGAAAAGGGCACGCAGCATGAACTAAGGCACCACAGGACCAAGGTGGGCAAGCGGCAAGTCCTCCTGTGCAAGCCCAGGTGCGAGGGGTGCAGCAGCCACCCTGGGCTTAGCAGCAGCCCATGGCAAATAGGAGGCAATTACTGACGGCTCAGTAATAAAAGGGCTTTAAAAAGCCCTTGAACCCTGCCCATTTCCACATAATATAAAGCCACTGTTGAAGCATCCCAGTTATCAGGCGATAGATGGAGGTGCGTTATCTCTTTTGACTGTGAGCTGAGGGCACGCACACCCCTGCTCAGCTGACACCTTGGCCACTTGCTCAGATCCCATAGCCCGCCTGCATATCTGCGCCCTAGAAGTGTCTTTCTGTGCGATAAAGGGTGCTTCAGGATGGTCCTAGGAAAAACCCAAGCGCAGCAGAGCAGACTTGATATAGCTCCCACCACAGATGACTCTGGAACTGTTCTTGTTTCCATGTAACTTGTGACATCAGGCCAAGAGGCCTTACAATAAGTTTAATGTGCATGTTAGCACTCCATAAAATATTGACTATGCTTAAATAAATGATGCAGCCAACTTTCAAGGAAGAAAGTGCTTATTTTGTCAACACAAAATATCCCCCTGTGTCTTTATCCTCATTAGTTGGTTAGTGGTAAGAAAGTTCTCTGAACGAGGTCTTTGTAATGGGCTTCACATAACGTCATTTGTCTGATGGAGACTGAATTAGAGCTGAAAACTTGGCTTTGCCTTAAAAAAATGCAGAGCTTTTTAGTCTGAGAATGTAAAAAAGATTACTTCAAAACTTTCTTTCAAAAAAGCTTGCAATGAAGAAATTTGTCAAAACCAAACCTCTCCCACAAAATGTTTTGACATAGATTCATTTACATAAATGAATCTGCATTTTCACAGAAATAACCTATAATTGGAAAATCCCAGAAGCACCTCAGATCTTTCTGAATCACCTCCTTGCTACATCGTGTGCGTCCTCCTGACGTACCCAGCATCATGCGGTCCCAGGTGGACTTTCTGTGTAGGGCTAATTTCAGGGCTTAACGACTATGCTCACCAAGCAATGTGAGTCAGTCCCCTTAAACTTACGAGTTAAAATGAAAGGCATAATTTGACAGCAAAATAGTACCTAGTTTCCCTAAACAGTCTGAAAAGGGCCAAATCATACTGTGATTCCCATCTACTTCATAGGGAAAATTAGATGTCAGCATCTTTTAGAGCCTCTGTTCTTGCATGCTGAAGGCTCTTACCATTTTCATATGATGTCAGTGTAGATGCCCATCAGGTGAGACCCCACAAGGGCAGAGCCCAGACCAGGATGGTTCAGGTATGCAGCAGAGACTGTGCCTCCATAGCTATGTTTCTTTTCCATGTCTCCCTCACTATTTCTTTTTCTCAGGCTCTTCTTTACATTTGTTTTCACAAAATCTTACAAATGGCTGTTTTTAATAATGTATCATTTGAGGCTCTTTTATATGTTTTTGCTGCATCAATTATTGAAGGCCAGCAGTGGTGCTCTGTTAATAATGTTTTTCTGTTTGTTTGTTTTCTAATGGCTAAATTTTTCATGGGAACTTTGTCCTGGCGGAAGGTATTTGCCTGGCAGACGGAGGTGCTGCTGCCACAGGGCATGCAGCTCTTTTGGGCACTTTTACCAGTGACCTGAGCGCATCTGCTGCCAGAGTTCACCCCAGCTTCCACAGCCAGGGCAGGTTTCGGTGTACCTGGAGTAATCCCAGCTGTGATACGGAAATCTCCCCACTGCAAACTAATACATAGAAAGGTCAGCTCTGCCAAGCCACCCTGACAACAGCAGGAAGTAGCCAGAGCTGAATTCCTGAGATTTGAACCAGGTTGCCCCCAGCAGTTGCTGCACAAACCAAATGATGCATGAGAAAGTTGTCAACATGGCTTGTGGGCCATAGGCAATTAAAATGTTAAAATCAATGTTGACAGAGGGAGCTAAGAGTGATGCTCAGTACTGCTATCCATAGGCCAGGAAGCACTACGGGATGAATCTGCCTCCTGATTTTTTTCTAGGGCAGTAATAGTCATCACTGGATGTGAATGTTTCCTTTCTTTCCAAAACCCTGGCAGAAGACCTGTTTCATTTACATACACGCTGAGGCTGCCTAAACATTCCCACATCATTCAACTGTCTTCTTGGTGATGGAGCCCAGCAGCCAAGCGCCTACTGGTGCCCCTGTGAAGGGCTTGTGTGAGAGGGTATTTTCTGTTGGAATAACAGCGAATGAGATTTGCCGACTTGTTTCTCAAAGGCCAGCGAACAGTGCGCAGAAGGTATCGACTTCCCATCACTCCCAACCAGAACCATCCTCCAGCTGGTGACCTAGAGGTGAAAGGTTAGGTAGCTCATTAGCAGCCTCTGGATCAGGCACTCCTACAGAAAGATATTCTTTTAATTAAGGTTCACTTTACCTTGAGACTTCACCGAGACCTAATATACAGGCAACACCCTGAGGGCTAATTCAGTATCTCTCTAGCTTCAAGAGTTGACATTGATTCAGTAGATAAAAACATGCCACAATTATACTGGTCATTTACCTTAACAGTTAAAACTAGGGATGGAAAAAAATACAACTAGAAGTGTGGAGGTGGATGAACTCACAACCAACGGTGCTTCCCTGTAGGATTCTATCAATCTGTTTCAGCAGATTCCTTGCATCCCTGCCACAATTTGCTGTCACTCAACTGTGGGGCTAAGAGCAGATCATTGAGCTGATTCCAGGATCAAGCAGCCATAGCACCAGAAAAGAGGGGAAGAAATCAGTTCATGGATAACGTTTCTAATACAGGCCCCAAAACAATTGCATTGATCTAATGGAGGGGTCAGCAAACGAGGGAGATGTGTGTGTCCTAGGCTGAGATTGCTGCCAAAGCCAAGAGCTCCTGAAACTGCTGCCTCAGAGAGGAAACTTGTCCCCACCTTGCTGTAGGGAACACATGGTAATGCTAAGGTACCATTCCTACTGGAACCAGCAAATGTGGGGTTTTGCTTGTGGATTTGTCATGGGTCAGCAGGTTGAAGTGAAAAACATGAGCAAGTCTAGGGTTTACTGTAACCGTAGGACTCCTGTTAGAATTGTAGCTGCCTGCTGTCTCCTGGGCTCCACTCAGTATTAGATACCTGACATGTTTGCTGACTGGCTGTAAGGTTGGGTTCTTTCACATGCCCTTGATGTCCAGGCTGTAAGATCGTGTACTTTTTCTGCCCTCGTGGTTCATCGTCTTGTCTCCTCAGGAGCAGGAGGTAGATCAGGAGGACACATGATGGAGGCTCTAGTCCTGGAGCTGTGAGGGTTCATGATAGTGGGTAAATCTCCCCTCTCTTTCTTCTCCTTCTGCCACTGGTTTCCGGGGAGGTCACTGGTGATGGGGACTGTGTTTTACAATGTAGTTGCAGCTGAAGTAGGGGCAGCTATGGCTTTGTGAGGAGCACTGTGGGTTGGCATCTCGAGGCAGGCTCAATTGTAGCACTACCAGAGCAGCCCTGGGCCAGCCCCATTCCTTTTTTTTTCCTCAGGAAGGTGGAAGCACTAAGCACACATTGAATCCAGTTGTACCCTGAGGTTACACTTCCTTCTCTTTTAAAACTGGAAAGGAAATTGGTTCACATTTTTTGCCTAAGATGCAATGGCAACGTGACTGACACCTTGATTTCCTCCCCCCTTTTATTATTATTATTATTGTTTTCCCCTCCTACATGGTCAGCTGTGCCTGGCTCCTAATGAGAAAAGGCCAGCAAAATCAGCTGAGCGTACCTCCCACTTCCTTTAATAAAAAGCTGCTGTGAGAGCAGGGTTCATGGAGCAAGTTTGCTTTGTTAGCCTAATCCACACTCCCTCATGGTTTCAAACTGCTGCGAATTAGTGAGATGAACATTCCCATGCTGGTGATCTGGTAGCAATAAGGCAAGAGGCTGCTGTACTTTACAGACAGTGCAGCATAGCCACAGCTGGACAGATGTTTGACTATACAAGGCTCTGTATTTAAACACTGGTCTTGGCTTCAGCCTCGTGTTTTGCATTCTGATAATACAGTGAGCCCAAAAAATCCCATGGAGCAGCCAATCATTTTATTACTGACACATCATGCCTTGGCATCTGCTGGCATGCATTGCCCACCAACTAGAATAAAAGTGTTTTTGATTTGATGCTTTTCTTTAGAGCATCATTGAATGACTTTGCACTCAGATGAAAGAGAAGTGGCTGTCAGCATTAATAAAAGTGCCTCTTTTGGAGGCCGAGCACAGTGGTGTGAACTGCTCCACAGTCACTGGGAGATGTGCAAGCGGAGAAAGAGGAGGTGGGAATCCACGCCCAGGTCCTACACAAAATTACCACTCCAGAAATGGAAATTTCTTCAGAAAAGTGTCCAGAAAGGCACTGGGATGAGCAGGCAGGCTTTGTATGGCACATTCTCCCACTAGGCAAATAGCTTCCGAAAGGAAGAAGAAAATAGGCCCCCAGCCTCCAGCAGTCCCCACTTGGGAACCAGGAGAGCCCCAGTGCAGGGAATGAGCATCACTCCTTGCATCCTGCTCCGCTGAACTCCGGCTCCTGCTGGGCCCTCAGTGCTGTGTAAGGCTTTCCACAGGCTTCAGTAGGTTTCAGGTCAGTTCCAGTATCTTCAGTGTCTAAATAGCTCCATTAGATAAATAAGCTCCATGTAGATATGACTAAAAGATTGATGGATGGGAAAGGACAAGTCTACCCCCTCCCCAATTAGTACTCCATCAAGCACAGGGCATATGCAGGTACTGAAATAGGCTTGGTGGGACGAAGCTATCTGCATGCCCCTTGGACAGAGAGGTAATGGAGTGCAATTAGCAGTCAATATTTAAATGCAGACAAGATCTAAGCTCTTTCCATGCTGCAAGTCAGCCCATTGTGGAAATGACTCCCCATGCCCTGGATCCCTCATTTTTTATCATGCTACATTACCCGCCGGGCTTTGGCATTCCCACACCACTTGACCTCCTGACTCTGTTATCTCCATCTTGGAACAAACAAGAAACATTTTATTCCCACCAGCAAACTGTCATTCACATCAGCAGCTTCTGCTGTAACTTCCTGACTTGTTTTTCTCCAGCCTCTCGCCTGCCCCAGTGGGAGCCCTGCCTTCCCGAGGTGGAAAATACAGGCATAATAAATCCACTCTTCTAAATGCTTTCAAACCACTTGCTCTTTCTTAAAGTGGCAGGGCAGATTTATGGCAAGGGTTTTCTCTTTTTTTCTCTTTTTTTCTTTTTCTTTTTTTTTTGCGGACCCCTCAGTCTTCTCAGTGATTTATTCTTTTCGCTTCCTGGGTATCTTTCAGTCAGTCATAAAGATAAATAGGAGGGTCTGGCTGAACACAGCATCAGATAACAGCCAGATTGGTCAGCCGTGTTCATTGCAGTTAAGATAAATCCCAGGAAACTTTCTTTGCTCTTGTACCTTTCTCTATGGCGAAGCTAACGGGAATGGTTGTAGATAACAATCCCAACTTGACCAAGACAACAAGTCTTTTAGCGCTAGTTCATTCAATCAGTCCCAGATAATTCTGTAATTTACTGGATGTGCTCTGATTTTGATAAACTACTTGGCACCTTAAGCTTATTAAGCAAATCCTACAGGTAGATTAGATTTGCATCGTGGAGAGAGGGCTTAGAAACGTGTCAGGTAACATGGTTAACTCAGAAGTACATAAAGCAGAGCTTTGCTAGGGTGCAATCAGCAATGGTGCAAAGTGAGGTGTTAGGCTGTTGCGGAGGATCTTCCTTCTGCTTGTGCATGCGTGTGAACACGCACAGCTGCAAACGGATCGGTGCTGCAGTTGCTCGAGTCCTCGTCTTGAGCACGTCTTTGGATCACAGCCATGCCTGCACATGGGTTGGCAAGGTTTGTTTGTCCTCTCAGTGCACAGAGTACAATTTCGCTGCCCCTCCGTTTAGAAAGGGGCTCAGTGTTCTCTGCCGGCAGCTCTGGGGTTGCCCATGGGTGCTTCCCTGCCAGGGAGGAGGAGGTCCCAGCACTGGACCTTCCTCTGGGCAGAACGGGCAGGAAGCAGCTTCATTCACCTTCACTGTTGACTGCAGACAGTTTTGGGGAAATGGGCGAAGGAGTTGAGAGAGGGCTAGAGCAGGTTTGTATGCATCGGTCACAGGATCAGAGGAGTCTTGCAGTCAGGAGCACAGAGCAAAGCTTGTGCAAGCTCATCAGACCCAGCAGACCCTCCTCTAGGACAGGAGGTCGAGGACACTGCAAATTGAGCACTGAAGGGACGAGCGAGGAGCACGGGATTCCCGGCAGCAGCCTCCTGCCATCCCCTCCTCCTGCTGACCCCTTGCCCATGGAGAGGAGCTGACCACAACTCACCCATGGAGCTAGAGTGGCTCTGCAGCGCCAGGCTTTACAACAAACTCCCTGTGTGCCTTTAAGCAACTTGCTGAAGCTCTCATTTAAGGGCAGCTTGGGCCTGATTTCAAAAATCAGTACCAACTGCCTACTTTTTGCTTAGCTTAGGGTGAAGTTAATCCAAGCCCTTGAGCCTTCTAGATGGAAACAACATGCACCTGCTTGTTACCTTCATATGCGGCTCTGACGTCCTTTGTGTGGTCAAGCTGAAAGGGCACGAAGGCATTTTGATGAGGTGGGATGATTAAGCAGGGTGGACAGAAGGTGCTGAGATGTCCTTCCTCCATGCATAGCCATGACCCACCTCTCCATCTGCCCATGTACGTGATGGGGATGATGTGATTCGCATGCTGCCTCCACGGAGCAGCAGTGGAAACGGGTTTGCAGGTGGCTGTGAGGAGCATGGCTGCTACGGCCAAGGGTACCACATCGATGCCTGCAGATAAATGACTACATCCATTGTAAGGGCTTGGTAAAGACCCCATTGAAATAAATGGCAAAACTCCCAGAGATTTCAAAGAGATCAGTCCTGAATGTTTGTAATTCGCTCTTAGACTTATCATATATCCTCAGCGCTCTGTGCTATTTCCATAACAAGAGGTATGGCATTCCCTTACTTCCATGTTTGTTAAGTAACAAAGAGAGATTTCAACGGTTGCAGCCTTCCCAAATTTGTCAGGCACCAAACAGTCTCCCCCTGGCTCCATGTGAGCATGTTCCCAAGCACAGGGCCTCGTTAGTGTCGCGATGAGATGTTGTTCAGATGCTATGAATATGCATCAGAGCTATGGTTGGGGTTTTGTTGGCATACACAGTGACTTTGTCATTTAATGGTCTCCAGGGCTGTTTTAATCAACAGGCACATTTTACGTGTCAGCTTATTTCACTTCTCTGGTTATTATTTTATTTACAAATATCCTGGCAATTGTTTGAATCCCTTATCCTGCCCCACGTGCTTGTAACCATCCTCCTTGCTGCTTTGCACTGCCAGGGTCTTTGGTTTCCCTCACTTTCTCATGGGGAGGGATCAAATTCACCCTCCATTGAGCTTTGCTTTGCTTCATTCCCCATTTCAAAATATTGATCAAACTGGGGAGGGCAAAGAAGGCAGGGCTGCTCACACAGCTGAGATTTACAGTGGTATGTAGAGCCCTAGAGACCAGAGTTTGAATGGTCTAGGCAGAGATACAGTAGTGCCAAGGCCACCAAGGAGGCAAACTAGTTGTTCTAGTAGGAGATCTTCAACCTATCTCAGAGATACGGGATTTATTGTATCTGGCCAGAGGGAGAACAAGAATTAGTGCTAGAGCACAGTGCTGGGCAAGCTAATGAAAATGCCAGGGAGACCACCTGAGAGAGGCTAGGGATCTCCCAGAGCCCGATGTTAAGGAAGCACCAAGGAGAAAGGATGGATGGGGGCAAGGTCATGAGAGGTGGAAGGCACAAGTTGGGAAGGGGAAGCTTGGAGCTGATCCATGAGGGCTCAGGAAGCCAGGGGAGGATCTATCCCACACAGCAGGAGCATGTGAGCCTGTGGGAGGAAGATGAATTTCGCAGTGGCAACGTGGAGAGGCCAAAGTGGAGAGTGGGAAGAAGAACATCTATAATGCTTCCAAGAGCCGCTTGTCTCTCTGCACAAACAGCTCTGTCACGTGCAGCTCTTAACTGCATGTTTGTGGGGGGACAGGGACGAGCTACCTCTTCCAATCTTTAGCACAAGTACTCTTCATCCAAGCACTCACCAGAGTCTGTGTCTTAAAGGAAAGGTGCCTGCCAGGAATTTGAAAATAAGTATTCAATCCATGCTCCTGTGCCTTGGCACATTTCCCGTCACAACTGCCAAGATGTCCAAACCTGAAACGAGCAGCACAGCATCTTTAATAATTCACCGACGGATGCTTTTAAAAAATGTGGGGTTTATATGCATGCCAATGCTGCCCCTCCCTCCCACCCCTCTTCCACATCTCCCCTTCCTCTCCTTTTCTTGCAGGTGGTCTATTTAATTTCAGTTTCAAGCTGTTGCCTCCTGCTTTGGTTCAGCAAAATGACGTGTCTTGACCTATTCACTTCATGTTTCCAAAATCCTTTACATTTCCTGCTTGCCCCCCTAAACTTAAAAAAAAAATCCAACTCACAAACTGAAGAATTTTCCTGCATCTGTAGAAAATCTGGGCTCACTTATACCTGTAAAAATAGTTGTTTCCCTTACAGGAAATGGCTTCCTTCAGCAGCTGAATTTTGTTTTGTTTTCTACTGGTGAGATTTTGATAAATTTCTGCCTGATTTCGGAAAGAAATGACTAAAAGCTACAAGGGATAAATTACCTGTTTGGGCTATGTGTGCAGAAGGCTTCAGTTTTCCTTTCCGGATGCCAAGATCTTCCCAGTTTTGCATGAGATCTGAGAGACTCCAGCCAAGATGAGGGCTTTGTGGCAGGCTCTGGGCAACCAAACTAGAGGAGCCTGTTGGTGTCCTCAGGAGCTTGCAGTGAGAGCAGGCCGGCCGCGCGTGGGATGAGAGCAGGGATCACTGTTATCCTGAGGAACAGAACCCCAGATTCATCCCTCCTGTCCTCAGGCACTCAACTGAGGTGCCTAAATGGAGAGCCTAGTTCAGAGTTTCTTTCACCAAACCTTCCATGTCTCAGCAACTCTCCTGTAGTCATTTTTATACATGTTGCACCTCGGTCACTGTTGATGAAGGCACCTGGGACTGGGCAGGAGGTCCCCAAAGCCAAGCTGCCCACCACTGCATGCTCAGAAAGGGAGAGTATGGCACAAACGTGGAGGAGAGGATGCTGGGGAGGAAAACTTGCTGCCCTTTGGAAAAGCTAAGGCAGGGCTGCCTCTGAGGAGGTACATTGCTCTATTTAGACATGGGTAGGACCCTTGAACCCACTCTGAGTGGAAGCTAGCCATTGCCCAGCACCATGTACATGAGCAAGAGAGGTTTTTGCATCCATAGCAGGGATGGAAGGAAGGAAAACACTGTAAGAAGTGTTTTCCAGGAGAAAAAAGTCTGGAGCAAGTATGTATTATATGACCAACAGATGATGCCAAGTCCTCAGCAGTCATAACTCATTCTAGACTATTGCGAATGGGACTCCATATACATGGACCTATTCCATGGTACAAGCTGGTTTCTTTTGCTACTTTGGCATTAAATTCCACTTTGAATGACTCCAGATTGAAGATATTGCCCTGCTGCTTTTCCATATATGTGTGTGTGTGTGCAGATGTCTGCATGGAAGTGTAAGTTTATTAAATTTGAGTTCGCCCTTTTCACATAAAAATGAAAGTGTCTCTTATAAGTAATTCAGCAGATCATCCTCGCAGATACCACTTGCCATCTGCACCGCAACTTCAAAAGCAACCCCGCAAAAGCGAGGAAATTGGGAATTAAGCCACTCAGCGGCACAGACCTTGTTCCCCCCTGCTCTCAGCAGCAGCAGAGCCACCGCTGCAGACCACACAGCTCCAGCAAAACTGCCCTCCCGGGACGGGGAAGGAGGTGTTGAAGCCCCTCCATAAGCAGGGTTAAAGTTGCTATAGCTTTTCTGTGGTCTGTGGTGGTGGCGTTAGTGGTGAGGCCTGGGTCTCTGGGTGGAGGAAAGGCGGGTGTACATTGTTAGGTAGCTTAACTTTTCATTTCCTGTGTGGTTTCATATTAGCTATGGTATGCACAACCAAATTTAATTGATGCACAAAGCAATGTTTTATATACGTGCTGGACTTCCAGAAATAACTAGTGGCAAGATAGACACATCAATGAAGGATTTTCAAATTCACCAAACAGGTTGGTTGCCAAAACTGAGATATTTTAATGAACCTGATGTTCAGTGTTCAGAATCATCTAAAAATCAAGGATCCTTTCAGTTCTTTTGCTTTGGACCCTAAACTCCAATGTACTGAAAATGAAAATTTACTCGATTATTTATTAAAGAGAAAGTAAAACTTCCGATACAGTAAGAATCTTGTTTCTGAGAGAACAAAGGTTTTCAAGGCTGAAAAAATAATGCAAGTAGGTCCTCAGGCTTACCGTGCTCTGCAAGAAGTTCCAGCAGTGACTTCTCATGGCTTTCCTCCCTTCTCCCCATCATCTCCCATGTTTATGAGGTGCACGGCTCCGTTACACTCGCCTGCTGTTCAGCTACATGACAGGGCTCTGAGAGCAGCTCTCCTGACTGCCAATTTTTTTCAGCTTTGCAGCCGTGTTAATAAATGGGAGTGTTTGAAGCTCATAGCAGTGTGAGAACAGGGTAGCAGGGCCAGCAAAATTATTTCTTTGAAAAGAAGGAGGCATTTTGTTTTCAGACATGTGTTCCCTGCTTGCTCAAAGGGGCTTTTGAGTGAGGATGCAGAATTGCAGCAGAAAGCAGCAGAGAGCCAGAGAAAAACAGAGTGTAATACAGCTGAGGTCATTTCGGTTTTGGAGGAGAGAAGGAAGGGAGATGATAAAATTGTTCTCGGTTGCTACAGAAAGAGGAAAGCAGGAGGCAGGACTTTCCTCCCTTCTGCAGGTTTGAAGCGCAGAGTCTACCCTGGGAAACCTGTCACCTCTCCATCACCATTGCCTGGCCCAAGTGCCTGAAGGATGAGCTAGGACTCAAAGGTTACATCTACACTAAGTTGTATTTGTCCATAAATGACATTGGCCAGGACTCATTCTCCATCCTGGAGGATGCTGGCATGGTTCAGCTTATATAAATCATCCTCACTGCTGCTTGTGAGCAATCTCAGCTTCTGCAGATCCCCAGCTGAGCATTGCTCAGGAGATGGGTTACTGGCACAGATAAGGTCTTATTTATTTTCTTGGTGTGGCTGTAGCCAGGAGGACTAGACTCACCATGGCCTTTCCCTCAGTTGCAGTAGAGTCCACTGCTTATGTTGGTGTGATTAGTGTGAAGCACAGCAGGAGCGAGGCAGGATATTCAAAGCATTCATTCATAAAATGTAGAGCTTTCTGCTTAAAGGCTGCACCAATGTCCATATCTTTGGTCACCTCTGTAAATGAGAGGCACATTTGGCTTTACAGTGAACTGATTCTCTTCAAGCCTGGGATGCTAAATCTGGTACACAGGAGGGAGAAAGGGAGTTTTTACTAAACCAGATTAAGGCCCTGGAAGCCAATAACTCTGCGGGATGATGAAGTCAGAACAGGGGCCTCCCTTTAGGTAGTCCATTTGATCAGAGCAGGAGCAGGGGATGCCCAGTGTATTTAGGTCATGTCTGTGAGTGAAGCATACTACCATGAAAATGCAGCTCAAGTGGATTATAGAGGATTTCTGCCGGCAGTGTAGTTTGGTGATTACCCCTGCTATGAGCTAACTGATCTTTGCTCCTTTGTTTCTTCAAGGCAGATCTCCTCCCTTTGCAACCCTGTCCATGCTTTATCCAAACAGGACTTTTTTTTTTTCTCCAGAATTTAAAACAACTTGCATGTTATCTTATTCCTAAGGCATTTACCGTGGAAATTGCATGTGCATAAAATAATGTGGCTGGGCTTAGGTAGCTTCTGCGAGGATCAATCATTTGCTTGAAGGTTGGTGTGATTAGAAAGGAGCTGACTGCACTGTCTGTGGTTACATTTAATGCAGTGATCGGCAGCGGGTAGTGAAGCCCCTGTGCACTGAGTTACAGCTCTGAGGTCCTGCCTGGGGCTGTCGGAGGGAGGCAAGGCAGGACGGGAATCGCAAGCAGAGCGCCCTTCGGGTTAGACTGCAGGCACTGTCTTTCGATATATCCGCACGATGCCAGGAGCTTTCATCCATACTGGGTCTCTCTATGTTCGTGCAATATTAATGCTCTCAAAAGCGCAGGCTTCAGGTGAAACTGCCAGCCATGTAAAAGGACTCAATTCAGTCGTGCTGGTGATTTTCCAGGGAAAGGGAGAACACAGAGAACTTTCTCCTTGGGGCAGAGATGCTTTCTTTATGCAATTCCATCATGCTGAGACTATACTTTCATGGTCTGAAAGAAATCCCTAACTAGTGCTTTATCCACTAAATCTCATTCTTCCTTCTTGCTTTCCTAATGGAGTGAAATTCTCAGAAATCCCATTAAAATAAAAAATATGGATTTTATTGCTAAAATGTGACAAGTTGTGTGACTCAGTATTTCCCCTCAAAGCATCCATCCTTCCCCTAAAGAAACCAAGAAATGAATCCAGCACTTTATTCATTAGCCTTAAATAATGTTGTGGCAAAAATGAGAGTGATAAGATCAAACACATATGCTACACGGGTACTTTTGCGGATAGCTTGACTTACGGTAGACATAACATCTTAATTAAGGTCCAATCTCAGTACATTTTCCCTCCATCTGCTAGGCAGAAATCACTGCAAAACCTACTGGATTTTATTCTCTCTCAAGTAGAGGGTCCTGCCACAAAACAAGTTTTTGAGAAGTCCTTACGCAGTATGAGTCACAGACTTGAGGAAGTGTTGTCTAGACAAGACCCTAGGTATTTAAGCCACAGCTATGAGTGGGAGAAGTGAGAGAAGCCAAGCAATGACAGCAGGAGAGATGGACTGCAAATCTACAGGGTGTCTGTAAACACTGGATTGCCCTGATGCTTGCTTGGCATTTCCTTCAAGAGGGAAACTCAGCTGAGAGGTAACGTCCTAGATGGTGCTGGCTGATAAGGAGCACGAAGGTGCTGCAATGCTCACTAAATAGAGCAGCTGGTGGTGGAATGTCCTGATAGACTTGATGTGGTCCTTTAGTTCCTTCTCATGATCCATTCCTCCTACGTGTATTTCCAGACATACTCTGAGCAGCACCAGTACAGTTAGTAGATGAGTGTTTTTTCTGGCATGATGGTACCAAGCCACTGAGGGCTTTAAAGTTCACATTCTACATCCAAAACCAGACCCTCAAGCCCATGCATGATCAGTATAAGCTAAGGAACAGTGGGCTTATTAACTTACAGTAAAGATCTCCTTTTAATAATAGATGTTTTAAAATCAGAATGGACCTTTTCAGGATATAGAGTCCATGTGTCAAGTCTTACACCATCTCTCCTTCTGTCTTACTCCTTCTGAGTAGGGGTCAAGGGAAGGAAGGGAATATTGGTGTTTGAATGGAGAAGACGGAGAAAGGCTAAGCTCTAATATTTATGGAATTGTTTGCTTTCAGCAGAGAAGGACTTTATCTATAGTTAATGGAGGAAGTTACTGACAAAAAAGAATAGATGAACTGCCTCAGAAAATAGCTTACCATTTGCAGTGCATGGGACTAAACCAGCAAAAAATAAGCTTGGACTGTCTTTGGAATAGTTATAGCATTTCTCATTCAGCTGCATGTATTTGCTACTGCCTAAAGGTGCTTAAATATGCAAAAAGAAAGAGCTCCTGAAGCTGAATATGTATTGGTAATTCAGAATTGGGACTAAAATTTCAGCCACTTTTTGAATCTCAGGGAGCTTTTCAGATAAGCCTGGACAGAAGGAATTTTTTTTTTCTAGCATGCAATGAAAAAAAAAAATCAAAGCTTTAAAGTCCAAAGTCTCAGCTGGTGTTTCCTCCTTCTAAACAGCTCCGTTTTGGTAGAGGAATAGATTTTTCTTTCATAAGCTCCCAATTGTAGTCAACTGAATGGAATTCTGCGATTTTACTTGGCTGAGTTTCCAAGCCAAGTGCTTTGTTCTGAAGAGCTGGAAAACTACTTGATGCAACTAAGAATTGCTTCTAGGTGTTGTCTCACTGAAGAGAATTCTTTTTCCTTCTGAGTAGGAGCAGACAGATGTATTTCTGGGTTAACAAAAAATCATTTGAAACTTAGGCACAGTCACAAAATAATGTCTGTAAAGTAATGATACCTTCTGAGCCAAATAACTTTTTTGCTGCCAGATGCCTGCTATTTTGAAAATCTTTGAAGTTTTCGGAGAGATCCACTAGGATGTCTTTCAATATGAATGATTTTATTCTATAGGGTTCTATATTCTAAAGGAGTACATGGAGTGGATATATAATTACCTGTGCCTTAAAAAGAGTGGCTAACTGTCTCAAGGTTCAATAAACCACAGTGGTCTTCTAACTTTATTCAGATTTATAATCCTGTGAAATTCATCTGACTTCAATTATTTTGTATATTACACGTAAAAAGGGAATATATTGTCTTCCCACTTCTCTCCACCATCCGTCAGTCTAAATTATTTTAATCTAATCTATCTTAAACTAAAATAATGAAAATAGACAGTCCTTCGGAGAAAAACACAATTGATCCATCCATGAAAGGAAATATTTTCTTCTTTTGCAATCCCCCATTGAGTTGGATGGGACCTAAATATTAATTCTAACTTTAGTAAAACAGGATATCATCTAGTCCAACATGTATCACAAATACCTGACAGTAAATGGAAAATGTGGTGCTGCTTTTTCCAAGTTAAGTAGTCAAAATATTCCAAAATTTAATGACAGTGCAACCCTTAACTCTGGCACTTTTAAAACTTTCATTACTACATTAGATCTTCTAATAGGAAACTCTCAGAAGATAATTTACATTCTTTTTTTTTTCTGCTGCTACTTAGTGCTATTACAAAGAGTCTGTGGCATAGAAAATAAATACCCTTTACCGTGTACTTTTCTTTCAAAGGATTCTCATGAACTCGGCAGGACACACAAAGTACTGAAACAGAGCCATGAAGTGAAGAACATGCAGATCTAAAGGATTTGTCTAACATGGGAAGAGACAGTTTAATATTCTCTGTGGAAGCTCTTATTTCCATTTCAAAAGGTCCTTTTCAGGTTATCTTATGTCATTTTGGAAAAGGTTTAAGCTAAACGGTAATAGGCAGTACATGTCCCCAGGCCACCATGGTATTTTGTTGGCTCACTCGTTTAAGTGTAATTATTTTGGTGTAACTCATAAACCTGAAGTGCAATGACAGTCTAGAAGGCTCAGATTAACTGAGAAGGGCTGAGGATGGGCAAACCTTCAGGCCGAAGAGAAGAAAGAGGTTAATTCAGGAGAGCCTTAGCAGGTAGGAAGCCTCACAATTCACCCCCTGGTAGATGAAATCTTCTTGTGGATCCCTTTCTTCTGACCAGAAATATAACTTAGGGTGGCTCTTCTCCTGACCCAGATATACAGCTACCTAAATTAGGTGGGGTGAGAGTTTATTTTGTGTATTCCATCAGCAAACCCATTTACACTTTTCTCTTGCGCTCATGAGAAGAATGAAGAAGACATGAGAGAGGAAGGCAGGTTAGGGTAAGATTTTTTTTAGTCCTTTTCCAACAATTTGTGGAAGCAGTTCTTGTTCTACAGCGGGCCTAAATGTGTAGTATAACAGTGGGACACTACATATGCATGTATTCTGTAGGGTATCTTTGATTTGTCCAGCCTTTGGTATGGAACTCTACTACCTTCCTATGCATGACTATTGCATGTGCTTAGGCAGAGAGGTGCCTTTGGAGCGGGGCAGAGAGGCAGCTTACCTCTAGTGCACTCTCTTTCTGCACTGTTGCACAGGTAAAAAACATATGAACCACAAGTGGCATAGTGTATTTTGGAGTAAATTTGCTGAATTTACAAGAGCTGGCCCAGAATGTATATGAATGGAGTAGGATTCGCAGTCCCTTTCCATGTATATAATAGGAAATCTCCTTGTGAAAGGTGAGGGACAGGTGAAAAAAAAAATCCATAGCTTTACATTTCTGAGAAAAGGCCTGTGAACTCTGTCTACTTTATGAACCCTGTGACCTCCAGGATCAGTTAAGAGTTTCATGAACCCT
Source organism: Tinamus guttatus (assembly GCF_059628265.1). Classification (NCBI taxonomy): domain Eukaryota; kingdom Metazoa; phylum Chordata; class Aves; order Tinamiformes; family Tinamidae; genus Tinamus; species Tinamus guttatus. The sequence goes on along the minus strand of NW_028288722.1, from coordinate 2,736,605 downwards.
CGAACTCTAGCAGACTTTGCCATGCCTGATAGAAAGCCCTCAATTTCTTGTCATCTCTCTTTTGTTACTTTTGCTCTCTTTTATTAGCGGAGCAGCACAGCTGTACAATCTCTCCCATTTCAGCATAATTGCATTAGACACTTGGAGGCAGTCGGATTGCCATTCAAGCTGGTATATAATGAATTTACTTGACATGCTGGGGTCCTTATGTCACAAAAGGTTTTCCCATTATATTTGAGCTTTTGGTTGTTTACCAAAAGTCTCTGAGCCCTCAGCCTCTCCCCACTCATGGAGTGGGAGAAGTGCTGCAGGAAGCTGTCTCATAGTGGGATCCTACTCAGGAAAGGCACGACTTTTACCAGGTTTTAGTTGCATACTGCTGCAACGCTTGTCTCATTGGAGTGGTTGGAGCAAGGCCAGCCCTGGTTTCTTGGCCTTTCCCCGGCATGGGTGATGTCCAGACATGCTGAGAAGGTCTCACCTGCCTCTGCCAATGAAGCCACCTGGCACTGGATGGCATACCCCAGACAATCTCAACGTAAAGCCAAATCAACGGAGGTTCAACCCCACCAATAGCTTCACGCAGGCAAAGCAGTGAGGGAAGTAAAGGCATGAGACAACACAGCAGCCTAGAAACCTGTGTCTGTTAAAGCCCCTTGCATGCTCCATCAGGCTCTGTCAACTCGCCCAGGGTCACTGGTTGTCCCGCAGAAACCTTGTCCCAATCAGGTGGCCTCGGCAGGAGATGGGCACCCACTGTACTGGGTAGAGGAGTGAGATTGAGTTTAAGCAACCTTTGCACCCAGATGGCCAGATGCTCTCCCAGTCATGGTCCATTTCTCCGTGTCCTTGTTGAAGGAAACCCCCGTAAGCTGCGGTGCTGGTGTAGGCAGCATCGGGCACGTGGGGGCCATGTTACAGGAGGTTACCCCAGCGTCTGCTGGTCTTGGCAGGTGCCACCTCAAAACCATCCTTGAGACTTCACATCTGCCGGCAAGGCCTGGAGGTGCTGCTTGGTCTTGCAGCTCCCTGGGGAGTCATACCAGCAATCACCCTTTCTCGAGCAGGAGAGGAGGCCATTGACTAACCCCTCTCTGTGACTAGGACGCACCTCGCCAGCGTGGCCATACTGTGCGGTGCCTCTCGAGCACGGCATGCGGCAGCCCCAGCACTGCGGCCCTCGCAGCGTTCCCCGAAAGGCTGGCGGTGGGAGCTATGTCCCACATGAATGAGATAAGAGGAGACAAAGCGCACGGCAAAGAAAGGAAGCTTGTCGCTTTTCAAGTTCAATGAGGCTTACCAGGCTTTCGGGGGCCTCTCCGAATCAGAGGCCTGGTTAAAAGAACATGCGGGATTCAAAGCCTGTCCTTTTCCAGGCCCTCCGTGGGCTTTGAAAACCCTCCCAATTCATGTTTATACCCTTGTTTCTCCCCTCTCCCTCTGTCATAACTCCTCCTCCACAGATACACGTCCAGCCTTCCTCACTGTGCAGGGTTTTCCCCCCTCCAAAATGCAATGAAAGCTGCCCCTGTGCTTGGCCACCAGGTGCCCATGGTGGCCATCTCCTTGTGCCAGAGTCCCATGGGCTAGACGTCTGCAAATGGCCCCTCACGGGGGTCAACTCCAGGAAAGGGAGCAGCGGGTCCTCGTATCCCTCATTGCCCAGGGCCATCCCTCACTGAATGGTCCCTCCTGCATTGCAAGCACTTTAATGCTTGATGTTAAATGTTGCTTCTGACAGTGGATACCGCTTTGGAAAGCTGCGGTGATGGGGAGCACTAAGGCCTCTGTCCTTTCATCCCAGGAATGGATGGAGGAACCTCTGCTTTCTGGGCAGACCAAGAGCTGCAAAGCGGGAGCGCAAGAAGGGCCGGAAACGGTGCAATCTTGGCTTACACTGCTTTAGAAACTGCAGTACGGACTTTAGTTGCAAGAGGCATTTGACATGTCTGAGCGACCTTCCTAACCAAGGGCCCTGTAACAAGTGGTGGTAGGTTTTGTAAAAGTGGTTTAAATGATCTCCCTGCCTCACAATCTCCCTGTCTCGCAGGGTGATTGCAAGCTAGTGAATGGCAGTGGTGCCTTGTAGTGCTGGTCACAGGTCTCAGCCCATCCTCACCTCCTGGAGACCCACAACGCTGTTAGTGCTAATGCTGGCAGTTCTAAATTCCTAGGGATAGACCTCAGAGGTAGGTTGGCACAAATGGCCTTCGTCAACCTGCTGCTCTGCTGGTGGCCCATATCTCCAGTCAAGACTCAGATAGCTCTTGTCAGCCCCCAGCCCTGTTCCACCATGTTGAGAAAGGCAGTGAAAGAATTGGAGATGGTGGTTACCTACATGCATGATGACAGCATCCTCTGGAATGGGTAACCTTTTGGGTTATTACAGCCTGATCTGGAGCCTGAACCCTGATCTTATGCCCTTCCTGAGTCCCTAAATATTGAATTCCAGAAGGATCATCTCCCAGCTATTGCCTTTTGAAAATGAAACAGGCATGTGAAGCCAATTTTCTGAGAGCCTTGTTGGCTCAGAAAATAGAGTTTTGACAAAGTAGGGGAAAACTGAGAAAATAGAAACCCTCATAAGGGTCTTACTGATGTTCAGCATTATTGAAAAGGAGGTACAAGCAGGACTTTTCTTCTTTTCCATCTCATCTCTCTTGTCTCATGGCAGACAGTAGGCCTGATATGGCCTATTCCCGATTTGGCCTTGCCACTTCAGACCAACAAGAGAACATACAGTTGAGACAAATCCACAGCATTCCTCTGACTCTACACTGTTCTGAGTTTAAATAGGTGAAGATATTGCCCTGTGTGTTTGGAAAGGCCATCAGACCCTTTCTTCTTCTGGAAATATGTTCTGTCATATGGAAGAACCAGTGCCAAAAGCTAGAGGCAAACTATTCCTAACACTTTCATCTTCTTGCTTAGGGGCTCAGCACATACTAAGGGCATTTGAGGTATTAGCTGTGAGCTGTTAATATCACTTTGGCTCAGTACCACTCATGCTATCCTAGGTCAAAGATCTGTCGGTTTCCTCTGTTCTCCTCAACCAGCCTTATAAAAAGGGAAAGAAATATCCAACCTTTCATCCAATAAGTTACTTACTGCCACCTCAGACAGATGTGTGAGACACTTGCTGTGACATATTCCCGTGTGTTGTCCGTCTTCTTCTGCTGTAGACTGACAGTGTCAGGGATGTCCCTTATTGACATGACCTTTGATTCTGAAAGGAGCAAAGGGCTCTAGGACCAAAGCCCAACTGATTAGCAGCAACTTGAAAAGGAAATATGTTTTTTGCTGCACATCTGGCGGGGATCCCAATCAGAAGAGATTTGCCACTTCTTTTTTCCTTTAAATAGTGTTGTAAAAATGCCTGTGGAGCACTACACCCCCAAAGACCTTGTTGAATGATAGGGAAAATTTGCATGCCAACTAATGGCACATTTTAGGACATTCCTGAAGGAGTCAGCAACTGTAGAGTTATTCTCCCTTCCCAGCCATGCAAATTAGCTGAACGGATTGATGGAGTGGGGGAAGGGGGAGAAGCAATGTGACAATCACAGCGAGTTAGCAAAGGAAAGGGAAAGAAGCAGCATTCAGTATTTGAATGCAACAGAGCTCCGTCTCGTTTGCAACGGCGTTGTGTAACTCCATTGAGTGCAAAGAAGTTTCTGCAGCTCAGTAACACAGAGGTGGATTGTGCCTTGTGGTTTCAGTTGTCAGTGATCAGCAGGGAGATGACAGTTCAGGACCAGATCCTCAGCTGACATGAGCTGCAAAAGTGTCACTGACCTTGTGTGGCCCTTTGTCACTATTGTCTCAGTTCCACTGAAAAGAAACCCTTGGTCTTCCTCATCTCCTCCAGGCTGGGAAAGTGATTATTATTATGTCCTGGTCTTTGGTGGATGAAAATATGTGCAGCTTTTGTCACCCGCTTCTCCATCCCAAGTGCATTTTCCCCCCATTTGTTATTATACTTTGTGTGAATCTGGTGTTCATTAAACTGGAGCAGACTTGGGGGGGAAAGTCCAGGCAGAAAGCCAAGTATACCTCAGTTCTGCCCTGCAGACCCCAGCCTCATTACTCCAGTCCTCAATCCCCACAGGACTGTGGCAATATACCCTGTATCTGACCTGCAACGTACTGGGCCCCTTGAATACCAGCCAGTGCAGCATGCTCCTGATCTGCAGTCTTCTGTGTCACTCCTGTCACCAGCTTCTTTGAAGAAGACAAGATGAAATGGTGCTGGGGTTCTGTGGTAGGAACAGAAGCCGGGAAGGGACTAGGAAGATCACCGAACACCTTTCCATAAGGTGATGCATCCCTGCCTCAAGATAGGAAAGATGTATTTATGTGTGCATATGTATCGGTATTTGTGTGTGTGCATTTATGGATTTATGTATTTATATATATATATCTGCATATTCTGAATATGAGAGCTCATACTACCTCATGTAATCTGCTGTTTTGCACACATACGCACGCACACACCTGAAACATGTTTCTCTTTTGCCTTGCACCATGGGTTGTTCTTTACACCACTCCAAAGTTAGTGTAAAAGCGAGTTTGAAATCTTGCGCTTCTGAATTGCTGGGCTTTATATTTGTCCTGCACTCTCTTTGCAGTGGTACCACTCACTACCCTTGGGGACAGTGGGAACATTGTCCTGAGAGATTTAGACCAGTGGGTGCCAAGACATCACTAAGAGGAGCAGTGTGTATTACTGTAAATTAGCAGTGCAGAAGTTACCTGTCTGTCCAGACTACTGCAAAACTCAGTAACACATATCAGAATTTTTATGAGACCTGTCCCCTAGATGCATGATTTTTTTAAAGTCACTTTGAAGTTTGTAGTAAAGTAATGCTAAGGAACTCAGATGAAAAGACTTCTTGGTGCAGGCAGAATTTTTAAGATGAGAGATCAGAGATATAATTGTTGCTCTGAAGTAACTACATTTCTGTGTTTATGGCTTCATTTGCATATGTTCAGCAACCCTGGAAAATTGTTATTGAGAATCCTGATCTCTCAAGTTCCTTTGAGCTGTGGAGTAGAAATGCGATGCTTTGAGAAACAGCAAAGATTCTGTTTTGTTCCTTCTTTTTCATTCAAAAAGGGTAGAGGGTAATTTCTTGCATATGATTTTGATATAGGTAAAACCATAAAGGATGCATCAGAGCTGTGTTTGCATACATTGAGAAATAAGGGCTGTTCTATCATGTAAGCCTGGCTAGGATGTACTGAGCTGGAACAGTGTAAATTGGGCTGTGGATGGATTGCTGTTTAATTACCTGTTTGAACTGCAATTCAGCCAACCCTGCCTGCGTAATGTTCTCGCTGAACAAAATGTTAGTGCAAACTTTAAGGGCCACAACCCTCCATGAGAAGTACCCCTAATCAAGGGCCCCAGTGTATGAAATGGTCTAGACAGTGAGCGCATTGAAAGGCATGAGTGGGAATCCAAACACACATGGACAGGGTCCCTTGTTGGGAAGACGGTGCCTGGGTTATGGACTTTAAAAGCTGGATAATGCCTATGGATGAAGAAAAGAGAGGCAGTGCAGGAATCAAGGATCCTGCTATAGGGGACAAGCAGCATCTAGATGAAGTCATCTGCAGTTCTGACAGTAGATAATGGCCATTCGATATAGCCCAGTTCTTCTGGGCTATAAAGCTGATGGACTGAATCAAACCATGGTAACAGCATTGATTTTAACAGAGTTAAATTAAGAGATGCATTTGGCTCTGCAGTGGCTCGTTTTACTCTTCATTTAGTAAAGCAAGATGAATTCTCCTGTCTGGTGTCACTCCAGTGACAGGCAGCAGTGGGGAGTGCGAGTATGAGGAATATGTAAGGTTAGAGACTAACAGCCTTAGATATGAGTGGCTGAGAGGGAAGAAGCCAAAACAACCAGTTTGAGAATAACAGTATGTTTGAAACAAATCTTTTCAGCAATGGATTTTGGCAAAGCTCATGCAGGCAACTCTGGACTGTGAGACAGGCTTATATACTTAGCATGTAATGAAAAATCATGTAAGGGAGCTTTGTTGGATGAAACGCTCAAATCCAGTGTTGCCAAAATCCTAATGATAGACTTTTTGTTTCATTTATCTGATCCAGCGCTATATCCCTGGGCTTCCACAGAGGCTACTGTGAATCTGCCCATGCATCACCCTGTAACTACTGAATCTGCTGGCCAGTTTCAGCTGCATATAACTAGGCAGCATCAGTCTCGTAGATAACCTTAAAATATTGAAATATTAAACAAGAGGGTAGGTAGAAGGAATAGATTCCAAGAGAGAGTGCAGAGTAAGTCCAGCCTTCAGCAGACTCCTAGGAAGACTCAGGTCAGCAAACACAGTGCTTCTGGTCCTTTAAGTGTAGAGCAATTGCCATGCTTGAAGTTACTTACTGCTAGGACTGAAGTCAGTGTTTGAAATAAATCCTGTTCATTTCAGCAGGTATGCTAATGTTTTAATCCTTGTGAAAGAAATAGATTTTAGTGCACTTATTTGTGATTTATGCAAAGTAGGAGGAGGATTAGACTAAAGCCTGAAAAGCAAGTACCAGTGTCCTTCTCAAATCTCTTAAGTGGGGTCACAGAAAGCAATTTAGGGAAAAGCAAAGGGCTAAATATGAATCTTTTTGAGAAAAATCCTCCCTATGAGACTTGTAGTGTGAAAAGTTTAGGACCAACTGTACCACCACCCATCAGTTAGCAGCCTAGAAGAGAACTGTGCCAATTTAAATGCTGCACGTGACATTCTTAAACCTAAACCAGTAGTTTATAAGGTTAAAAATGGAAAATTAAGCCAGATGTAGCTTTATAAACTGAGCATCATCTTCTGGCAGTGACCTGACATTCATAAATTAGGTACCATAGTGATGGAAAGACCTTGTGAGTGTCTTCAGCCCTAAATTGCCTTCCCCTGCATTGGGGTAGCACTATTTATGGCTGAACCAGAAATTACGACTTTTAGCCATTTCAGAATCCTAAAAGTAAAAAAAAAAAAAAAAAAAAAAAAAAAAGGCCAAACATGGCCATGGTAGGTAGTCTTGCACCCTAAATAGCCACTCTAGCAGGAGTTAAAGGAAATACCAAAGCAGGTTGGCTGCGATGTGTTTCCCAAAGAGGATTCTCTTCTGAAAGTTGCAGATTTCACCTTCACAGGAGCAAGAACTAGGTAGGCTCTAGGGCAGAGTTTTTGCTGGCCTATTCTCTGTGGTGCAGCTTTGTTTAAAGGTTGTGGACTGCAGCTCAGCCATATGAATACAGCTGTCCTATAGCAGATGTCTTCAATCTGTAGTTCATGTATGCTCATCCAGAGGTTAAAGACAAGATCAACTTTTCTGAGAGCAAGGAGGGAAACATGCCCTTTTCCTCCCTAAATGCTTCTTCGTTGCTTTGGTTGCTGTTGTTATCATTTAACTACAAGCAAGAAAGCCCCCAGACATTTCAGCTCTAACAGAGATCATCCTCTTTTACTTCTTGAAGGGTATTAAAAAGCCTGGGATTTCTCAGGTGAACCTGAAACTTCACCTTTCCCTCCAAATTGGTCAAGGTGAGGAAATGATGCCAGTTCAGTGCATTGGGATGGATAAACTTTTCTAAAGTTGTATAAGAAAAAGACACCTGCAAAAATTAGACCAACCTGTAACTTACACAAAGCTTAAATTTGTTTTCCCACAGTTTAGAGACAAATATTATACTCCATCACTAAAGGGAAAATCTGGGAATAACCTTAGTGAAGTTCAGAGATGCAGTCCTAAGCGTGAATGACTTTTGGAAGATCATTTGAAATTGTTTAGATATCTTGGGTCATGGAATTCGGAGCAAAATTGTTTATTTTTGAGCAATCAGGCTCCTGGTTTCCGTCAGAGCTTGGGAACAGTATTTGTCAAGGGATTTCACTCTTTCCACTACATCCTTGCGTCCTTGCACAGTCAGGATAGCAGCAGAGGCAGGTGTTTGTCCTAGGCAGTACTAAGAACCTTGCTCCAGTTATTGCCCACTGTTGGCTGGTTGGTAGCCACAACAGGGTGAGTCTTGGCCTACTTCTTGCCCAAAAAGTAATCTTGCTTTATCCCAGCCAGCACTCACCAATGGCTTTGCTGGCTGCCTTAACAGAAGGGCCAGTGAGTAAATGGTCTGCCAGGATTGAATCCTTTCTTCATCCCAAAAGAAAGCCCTTATAGCTCAAGGCTGAAGTTTGCCGTGTGAGCAGGTTGTGCTCTCCTGCCCATCGTTCATTGATTTTGTGAATAAATTCCATGACTGTTGGTCTTTGTACTTAATATGCCATTTTTTTTATGAGGGCTATAATGATGAGGAGAGCCAGAGGTGCTGAGGAACAGGCAGATCATTCCTTGCAAGTGCCAAATGATATATAGTGTATTATTACCATGGTGATGGACTAGTGCAGAACGTGGGCAATGTTTCTTCTGCAACCCATGGGTTTGATCTCCACCAGACTAGCTTTCTCATGTTTGTCAGTTCCAATGAAGCAGAAATATTTCTGCTTCCTTGCCTGTAATAAATTCAAAGAAGGTTTGTGCTGGCTGTAAGGCTAAAACTGAAAGAAGCTCCTCCCATGACTTTGAAAGTAGCTGAAAATTGGGACATGAGCAGATTGCCAGCTCATCAAACAGCCCCAAGGTAACCTATGCTAGGAGATTTGCTTTGGTCTCTTGTTGGTACCCATCTTCTTTTTCTTCTCACAGTTTTAGCACTTTCTGCCAGATGGCTATTATTTTTTACAGGACTACAGACAATTATACCTGTCAAGGGCATGCCAAAGTAGTTAGCATTTATAGTGTTAGAGAGATTACCTTCTAAATGTTAATGGCAGACACAGACGTGGTAACTTTCCTACTCAGGATCCTTGTTAGTTCATTGCTTTGCAATGCTAAATGGGTACTACGAGGTTCAGACTTGTAAAATGTGTTCACTCCTCAGTGCAGGAAACATAGCTGTGCACACAACCTGCATGGCTGATCCTGCTGGGCCTCTCACACTTCGTTACCGAAGTCAGCAAAATAGGTGCTCTCCTATTGTGTGAATGTGCAGAGGTGTGCAAGAGCCAAGACTTTTGCTTTCACATGATTCTCCAAGCAAGGTCACATCTGCAGTTAGCGAGCAGTAGTTGTGTGGTTCCTCATCTAGAATTCGGGAACATCCTTGCTGCAACAGGGGCCAAAATTGCTATGGGAATCCACCAGGTCCTCAGTTTCTGCAAATGCTTACCCAGGTTTTCAAAGGCCAGTGGAACTGCATGGTTAGCAAGATCCTTGGAGAGGCAGCACCATGCATTTTGTTGGACACAAGGCAGTATGAGACATGGGTTATGTCTCCAGGGCTGGTAGGGAGTCTCAGAGTCCTCTCAAGAAAGGATCTTTTCAGTTTAGGTTGCACACACATCAAAGTAGGAACAGACTCTTAATGTTTACTTGATGGCATCTGGTACTACAAGGCCTAATCTCAAGCTACATCTGGATGAAGAAAAAAATCCAGAATAGCTGCTGCTTAAAATGTCTCAGAGACATTAGAGACCTGAATTCAAACCAAACCTATGAATTAGCCTTAGAATCACTGGAAATCACTCCTAGCTTTGTGAACCAGAAACAGTTTTTGTTACAAAACAAGCTCTTGAGCAAAGTTCTTGCGATGAACTGAAATCACGGAATCATAGAATCATAATGGTTGGAAAAGGTCTTCGAGATCATCGAGTCCAACCATAAGCCCCTCCACACCATCCTGCTACACCAGGTCCCTAAGTGCCTCATCTACACTTTTCTTGAGCACTGCCAGAGTCGCTGACTCCACCACTTCCCTGGGCAGCCTGTTCCAGTGCTCAACTACTATTTTTATGAAGAATGTTTTCGTGTTAGCTAACCTGAACCTCTCCTGGCACAATTTGAGTACATTTCTTCTTCTCCTATCTGTAGTTATTTTGGAGAAGAGATCAACCCCCCCGCCACTGTAATCTGCTGTCAGGTTGCTGTAGAGAGCGATAAGGTCTCCCTGGAGCCTCCTCCTCTCCACACTGAATACCCCCAGCTCCCTCAGCTGCCCCTTGTAAGGTCTGTTCTCCAGCCCCTTGCTCCAGCATCTCAATGTCCTTCTTGCAGCGAGTGGCCCAAACCTGAGTGCAGGATTCAAGGGGCAGCCTCAGCAGTGCCGAGTACAGGAGGACGATCACCCCCCCTGCTCCTGCTGGCTACACTGAAATGGTATGTGAAAGAAATGGTCCCCTCCAGGGGGGAGACATCCCTCAGCATCACAGCCTGCCTGTGACAGAACCTCTACACATCTTGGTGCCTCTTGGGCATTGATCTGAATGCTGCAAGGTTGTAAAACCAAATTCCCATCCTGGCTGGGAGGATGGTTCCAGCATCAGTGGCAGTACTTTGCTCAGAGTGTTTTCTATGGACTGTGTGCTGCATCTGGGCATGCCAAACGGAGATCATGTGTTGTCTCAGCAGGTTTAGGATCATGAAGAAACCAAGAGTTGAGCCTAAATAATGAATTCTCCTGTTCTCTTGCTGGGTGTTTAGATCTAAGTGACACCTATGCTTGGCAAGTGGACAGCACTTGTCCATGCTCCCAGGAAAATGGTATTAAAATTTTCAGAGAAAAATCCCTTGGCTTTTCCTGCCAGGTTAGGCAGAGACCATCAGAAGGTGTTTCAGTGCTCTGCTTGCAGCTGCTGCCTCTGTCTGAAGGTTTGTCCTGCAGACATGGAGCAGGATTTGTGAGTGTTAGCTTCAGGGGGAGAGTGCTGGTTAACACCAGCTGCACATCTGGCCCTTCCTGTTTACTCTTTCTAAGGATATCTGCCCGCCCTCAACCAAAGGAGAAGGTAAGACAGAAGTAGAGTCTGGCAAAGAAAATAGTCTTGCAAAGAAAAAGAAATGTAAGTGAAGGTGGTAGTTAAAATTTTCTCTTCCCTAGGGTCTCCTATTTCTGCCCTGAGGTGTCAGACAAAGGGAGAGGTGAGGCAGGGGGCCCCCAAACCCAATTTTTTGACACTAATTTATTTAAAGAATGAGAAGATTCATTACTGATTCTTACATGTGTCAGCCTCCCTAAGCACAGAGAAATCCCATGTCAAGGTCAGGGGCTGTGCAATGCCCTTTACAGGGCACGCATTGCTCCCGTTGGACCATGTCCTGCTCCCAGTCACACCAGCGCAGGTACAGAAGGGCTCTGCTCAGCTCAATGCAATAGATGAACCAGATCATTACTGTTGATAAAGAGTCTGGTTTAGGAGAATCCCTCTGGTTTTAGTTGTCCTGCTGCACTGATGGCACCAGGAATGCTGCCTTCCACAAATACTCATTCTGTATGGGAATCTGAAAAGATGGGCCAGATCAGCTGATCGGAACCAAGATCTACTTTGAGTAAGTAAGTTCACATAGAGCTTTATTGTGTCTGCAGGAAGCAACAGCATTTTAAGACACTTTCCAGTGTTCATAGGAAAATTAATGAGCTGGACTCAGACAAGGCTATTGCTTTGGAAGATAAGATGCTGAGCACACAATCCAACCAGGGTTATTCACCAAAACCCAGATCCATCCACAGCTCTCCAGAGCATTCCTGGCCAATAGGATAAGTTAATAATGTCAAATGAATATGAATAATCATCCCAGGTAATGCAGCATCAGCATGACTGATGTGTCTTGATTATATCAATGAAAAGAGCATCTCGGGCCTGCCAGCTGAGCACTCTCCCAAGTGCCATGGATGGTGAAGGAGAGAAGGCCTCAAGGTCTCTGACATTGTTTACAGGGAAGCATTATTAGTGCAAGACATTATTTTAGTACAATGCATTAACTCACTCCCCAAAAAATGAAGACTTCAGATCCTGAATCAGTGAAAAATAACCTCAAAATGTTCTTGCATAGAATCTGTCTGTCAGGCTGTTTGTCTCTAGGGTCTGCAGAATTATACAGTCTTGAAAGAACGTTTCCCACCTTAGACTATCAACAATAGTAACGTGGACCTCACCAAAGTTATGGGTGACCATAGTTACAAAGATGATGCAGGGGATAGTCTCTTTTCCAGTGGCAACAGAGAAAAGAAAGAATTGATGGTACCAGTGTCCTAAGTGTCCTTACTAAGGTAAGGGCAGAACAGTTTGTCAGCTTGGACGCTTTCTGCAAGGTTTCCTAAACCTGGTCAGAATCTGGATTCTTCTACTGTTCTTCTGGAAGGTCTTTCAAGGGCATGTCCTGTTCAAAGAAGCTGCTTTTTTCACTTTTACAATTCTTTACAGCATTCTGCAGGGTCTCAGGTGTGCCGAGTTGTGCTGGTGGGTCAAAAATTAGGATAACCTTTTTTTTAGGTTGATACATTATATCAGAATATGAGGAGCAAGTCCTCAATGGGCTGCGGCATATGGCCAAAAACTAGTGAAACACCTGGAACTTGGGCCAACGGGTTGTCTGGAGAGTTCTCCCATAGAGGATGTGAGCAGCTGTAGATTGCCTAGATCAAAGGCTGCTTCCATATTCAGCCCTAATGAAGGTGCCTTGGGACAGTACACAGGGATGTAAGCACTCACTTCTGTGGCCCTTTTCACCTGCAGAAGTTGCAATGCTTTGCAGAGTGAGCTGGCACTTTCCCCTTCCCCTAGAAGCAGCAAAATTGAGGCAGAGTCTTAAATTGGACAATATTGGTGGCCCTCTCACCTAAAGCATTCAGCTGCTCCAGGGAGGCCTGCTGTTTAGATCCATTTGACATCTCAAAGTCCAAGCAATGATGCCAATACTACCTCAGAAAAGAAGCAATTGGTTTTACCTTTGTTAGCAGTTTTAGCTTACTCTGCTGTGTACCCAACCTAGGGAGATGGGTAGAGGGTACCTTCTTAACAGACCATATCACAATTGTGGCTAACATTTATATCAGTCCACATCAGTAGCCTACCAAAGGAGCCAAAGCTGAACAGCAGTTCTTGTTGCAAGAGCTTTTTTTTAAAAAAAAAAAAACATAGAAAACAATAGTGCATATCCATCTTTTGAAAGGATCCAGTAGGATCCTAAGAGAACAAGAGAAAGATTCTAGAATGAGAATATATGTTTTTTTCCTGCTAGTATGGTTTCCCCTTAAATAGTTGCATGTATTTTGCCACGTTTTCATATTTTAGTCTGAAACCCACGATTATGTTTCTAAGGAAACCCTGGAAGATAATGCTTCTCCTGCATTTTCAAGCCAAGTCTTGGGTCTGCAGGATGCTGGTGCAGATGATGCTCAGCAGCAATTGAAACATCTCACATGTTGCTTTGCCTAAGTTGTGCAATTGGCTGTTGCAGGGAAAAATATGGAGCTCAGGTCTTACCAGGTAGGAATATAAATCAAACTGAGCTCATGTTTAAAGGAGAAATTAAAAATAGGGAGAGTGAGGGAGAGGACAATTCGTTTCAAATTTAGCTCAATTCTCCGCTGCCCTATGCCAGTGTGACACGATGCCTCAAGTCCCCTGACAGCTGGGGTCTGCTCTCCATGACTCTGTCGACTGGAATAACTGAGCTGGTGAAAGAAAGGGCAGGCTGGGGGAATTGGTCTGATTTGCAGTGACATAATGCAGGGTAAAACCCTCCAGCTGCACCAGCGGCTGTGTCTGCTTGCTGCTGGAATGACGTTACTTGAGGAGCATCGCCACCCTACATTGCTCCCAGGGACTGGAAGAGGCAGGCTCAGACAAGGTCATGCATTTTGGAGTATGAGCTGGTCCAAACAGGACCCATGCTATCTACTGCTCTGGGGGTGCCTGAGAGGTGCCTTCAGGCCTCAACTGACTTGGGGCACCATGCGTATGTCTAGTCACAGACTGCTCTGTCCTAAAAATCATGGTCTGTTAAATAAAAAAGGAGAAAAGCTGCAAAGTGGAGATAAAGTAACTCATCCAGAGCCTGCCAGAAGGTAAATGACAAAGGTAGGAGTTGCACCGTTGTGATGGCTGCAGCTGATCATACTATGTCTCCACTCATTGTCCACATGGGAACCCATAATTGCAGTTCAGTCCTGGTGCAGTGGCATCTGCTCAGATGGAGCAACACCTAACTGCAACCTGGGGAGCAGAAAGAACACAGTTAAGGCACAGGGGGAGCTTCTGGGATTGGCAGTAGACCAAGGAGCTGCAGAGGATTTGGGGGAGCAAGCTTAGCTGCCAGGGAAGCTTGTTCCTCGCTGAGACAGGAGACACAGAGCCTCATTGCTTCGCTCCTACATGTGCCCTTAGCCAACAAGAAGAGCACGTTTGGCCCCCATGTTCAACCTTTCAAGCACTGGGCAGGATCCCCGTTGCACTCTGCACTCAGAGCAGAAGTCTGCCATGGACCTCCTCGAGCTCAGAGGACACAACCTGCACTCACACTGCCGCGGTTCAGCCCACCCGAGAGCCCAGGGCTGCTCCCATTTCACGTGTGTGTCTCTCCATCAGCCATACCGTGTGGAGGATGATGATTAGAGTGTCTCAAACGTAGCATTTCTACCCAGCTGTCAAGACCAATTATTTTTGATGGTACTTGACAGATTGAAGCCATTTATTTTGTTTTCTTGCTGCATTTTATTCCCCCTACAAAGATTTCTTTTTCTCACTCATGTTGCAAAGAAGGCCAGGAAACAGAGCATATGTGAGGATGGAAAGAAAAAACAATAGTCTCTTCAAGAACACCATAAGCCTTGTCATCCTCCCAGGAAGCTGTGGACATTTAAACTCACTGAAGAAGAGGGAAATAGCAAAATTTTCACCAGTTTGGCTAGTTCTGAAGCTTTGATATTTTAATTCGGCATTATCAGAAGTAGAATTCAGTTCTTAATTTCTCTAAGGAGGCTGTACGGCCTTGTCAGCCAAGGGGCTCTTCAAGCCTGAAGTTTAAAGTGTGATTTTAAAGTTAAGAGCCTATATGCAGAAAAGTGGTATCGCTTTTGGAGCTGAAATGAACAGTCACAGTAGCTACAAGATACCATCTGGATCTATTTTAGTAAGGATTTTACTGTTCTTTCTATTGTAAGAGTTGGTTGATGGTATTTCATCTTTTTTTTTTTTTTTTTTTTTTACATTCCATCAAATTTTTAAGTTATAAATGTTGATAAAAATAGCATCTTGGCTGCCCATAAGACTGATCTTTTTTCTCTTTGGATTTGCACATTTTTATCCTGAAAATATTGAACGACTGAGTATAGAAGAAAAACGAGGAGGAATTTCTGAAAAACTCTTCACCACTTCCTCCACCTTCACTATTTTCCCG